>NC_139579.1:15256579-16456579 GCF_946808225.1 Silurus aristotelis
TCTTTCCCAATGCGCAGAGGAGAGGATCTACAGGTCAACGCCTCCTTAATAGACCTCCGCCTCTCTTTTGGCATCGATTATGGACGATATCTTTTTTTTTTTAGAGGAAAAAAATAATCCGCGTTCCCCGATCCACTTTTTACGCCGATGGATTGACCACACCTTTATCTCCGGTTTTGAAAATCAGGTCCGTCCGACCGAATCATCAAAGACTTGAGCTGTAGTCCAGTTGGTCATGTTTGTCTTGATGCTCAGAGCAGCAGCGGTGGGGAAACCCTGTGACACTCATAACCTCAGCGCGGTTCACTTGGCCAAACAAGATCTTCCGCGTTCCTCTCTGTTCTTCTGCTTCCTGACTCTACGTTGGTTTTACTCGTTTCCTCGTTAGCACCTGGGAGCTTAGCCTGTTACACCTCACCTACAGAGGTTTCCCTTTGCTCATACAGCAATCCACCAGCAGCAATCACAACACCTCTTACTACCACTAACACCAAACAAAGCAACACTAATACCTAAAGTAACAACTGTACTAATACTTTCACACCAGCAACAGCAGGAGCTTTAAGAAAAAAAACTACTAATACCATCACCACTAACGTCAACAACAACAACAACAATGCCTTTACTAACAACTGTACTTATACTGTCACCACCGGCAACAATACCTGTACTAATAACAATACTTTATAGCATCAACATTGACAACAACAAAAACAGAATTAATACCATCGCCAACCAAAACAACAATACTAATAACAACTGTATTAATGCCTCACAGCAAGAACAATAGTTTTAATTTCTACTACAACAACTGTTTTATACTGTCACCACTAACAACAGCAACAACAACAACAACAGTATTAATACCTGACTATAAGCAACAACAGTGTTAATACCTCACTAATAGCAACAACAATAGTATTATTATCTACTAACACCAGCAACATCTCTACTAAAAACAACAAAAAAGTACCTTTATTAACAAAAATTTTACTAATACCAACACCACCCGCAACAACAATACCTTACTAACAACAACTTAAACAGTAATAAGACGTCACCAACAGTAACAACACTACTATTAATAAATACTAATAACAACTGTACTAATACTGTCACCACTAACATGAACAAAAACAGTACTAATACCTTACTGACAGCAACAACAGCAATGCCTCTACTAATAACAACAATATCACCACCAGCAACAACATTACCTTTATTACCAACAAAAATTTTACTAAAAGCATCACCACTAACAACAGCAAAACTAGAATAGTAATTAATAGACTAAAGACAAAAATGACAACAATATAAAATAAAAAAAATAGCACAAATACTACTAATACCACCAACAACAGCAACCACAACAATAAAAAGTATAATAAAATATATATATAATATAATTAATAATGAGATGAAAAATATTTGCTTATTACAGAGCCATTCCTTGCTTATCCTGGCTGTGTGCTTCGGGTCATTGTCATGTTGGAAGACCCATCCTCGACCCATCTTCAATGCTCTAACTGAGGGAAGGAGGTTGTTCCCCAAAATCTGGCAATACATGGCCCCGGTCATCCTCTCCTTCATACAGTGCAGTCGCCCTGTCCCATGTGCCGACAAACACCCCCAAAGCATGATGCTACCACCCCCATGCTTCACAGTAGGGATGGTGTTCTTGGGATGGTAATCATTCTTCGTCCTCCAAACACCTTTAGTGGAATTATGACCCAAAAGTTCTATTTTAGTTCTATTTTATATATACTTCCGTGCCTCGCTTGATTTCAAACCATGACGTCTTAGTGTATTACCAACAGTAACCTTGGAAACGGTGGTCCCAGCTCTTTTCAGGTCATTGACCAGCTCCTCCCGTGTAGTTCTGGGCTGATTTCTCACCTTCCTTAGGATCATTGAGACCCCAGGAGGTGAGATCTTGCATAGAGCCCCAGTCTGAGGGAGATTGACAGTCATGTTTAGCTTCTTCCATTTTCTAATGATTGCTCCAACAGTGGACCTTTTTTCACCAAGCTGCTTGGCAATTTCCCTGTAGCCCTTTCCAGCCTTGTGGAGGTGTACAATTTTGTCTCTAGTGTCTTTGGACAGCTCTTTGGTCTTGGCCATGTTAGTAGTTGGATTCTTACTGATTGTATGGGGTGGACAGGTGTCTTTATGCAGCTAACAACCTCAAACAGGTGCATCTAATTTAGGATAATAAATGTAGTGGAGGTGGACATTTTAAAGGCAGACTAACAGGTCTTTGAGGGTCAGAATTCTAGCTGATAGACAGGCGTTCAAATACTTATTTGCAGCTGTATCATACAAATAAATAGTTTAAAAAACATACATGGTGATTTCTGGATTTTTTTTTAGATTATGTCTCTCACAGTGGACATGCACCTACGATGACAATTTCAGACCCCTCCATGATTTCTAAGTGGGAGAACTTGCAAAATAGCAGGGTGTTCAAATACTTATTTTCCTCACTGTATATATATATATATATATATATATATATATATATATATATATATATATATATATATATATATATATATATATATATATATATATACACACACAGATAACACAGGATGGCATGGATATGTGTATGACAGATATTGACAGAAGTACAGATTAAAGTAATTCAGTGTTATTTGTCCTTGAAATGACCATATGCTATTATAAGGTGACATAAAGTGACTCTGTGCTGTACCAGTCCCGAGTTAAAGTGACAGTCCAGAGTTAAAGTGACATATACAATAGTGTAATTGTGCAGGGACGAAAAAGTGAGGCAGAAAGAGAAGTCCAGGTACTAGTTGCCGTGTGTCTCCTGGTTTAGACACCGAATGGTCTGCGGGAAGAAGCTCTTCCTCATTCTCTATGTTTTTGCTTTTAGGGAGGGGAAGTGCTTTTCTGAATGCAACAGGGAAAAGTGTCCATTGTTGGCTGAGTTCCTCTACAATCTTCCTGGGCCCGTTCCGGCACCGCTTGATATAGATGTCCTGCAGGTCAGGGAGCTCGGTGCAGATGGTACGTTCAGCTGACCGCACCACCCTCTGGAGGGCTCGCCTGTCCTGCATGCTGCTGTTCCCGAACCTTTAGCGGTTAGTATGACCGCTCCTGCTGCATGCTAAAGTCAACCCCTTAGTCTTGCTGACATTCAGGAGAAGATTGATCTTTTGGCACCATCTCTCCAGGTTTGTAATCTCCTGTAGGTGGGTTACAGCAGGTCTCTGTGGTTAGTACCTACTTAAAGTAGTCTAAGGATAAGATTAGAGTAGTCTAGGAAGGACCACCATTAAGCTGGCCATGGGTGGCAAGGCTCGCTGATAAATATGGGGAGTGTAGGTCTGCCAGTCTAGTCCAGAAAAGCTTCTGTAGCTCAAATGCACCATGAGAAGAAGGCAAGCCATCATAGGATGCATAATGCTCACAAAATTGGTTTACTGGAAAACTTCGGGTCCTACCATAATTGTTGCAGACTAAATGGTATTCCCTAATGGCAATAAACTCTCAGCAGAATAATTCTTTGGCACACTGCAAAAATTGTTCAGCTATGGTATGAGGAGCATGACAAAGAACTTAAGGTCTGGACTTGTTTTTCCAATTCCCCAAATTTCAATCTGATCAAGCATCTGTGGGGTGTACTTGAAGCAGGGTTGGGCAAAGATACATCAAGATGTATTTGAGAATCAAATACAAAATACCTTAACTTTAAGTGTATAAAAAAATAAAATTAAATACAGCAGCCACACCATGCATCAAAATAAACTTTATAAACACAAGTATGTATTGGAAAAATACTAAAAAAAATACTTTTTAGCATGACATTTCTTTGCAAAACTTCCATTAATTGGCCTATTTGATCTGTACTTCACCATTACACTGACTCAAACAAAAAATGTTTGATAACTTTCTCTTCAAGTCAAGTCAAGTCAAGAAGCTTTTATTGTCATTTTAACCATACATGTCATTTCAGCAGTACACAGTGAAATGAAACAATGTTCCTCCTGAACCCTGGTGCTACATTTACAACATAAAGCTACATCACAGAAAACACAGGGCTAAGGACTAGTAAGTGTCTTTGCCACATAAAGTGCAAAAGACAAACACAGACAGTGCAAGACAACACAAGACAGTGTAAGACAAATACACGAAACACAAAATTGTGCCACCAGTAAACCTGTTGTATATTGCACTCGGCGGTGTGTAAAAGAGCACTGAGTACAGGAGTGAACATTGTAAATAAACAAAATGTAAACAAAATGTTGTACAAAAGAGCTCTTGCTGGATCATGCAAATAAATTCTACATAAGTCACCAGTTTAACAGATCAAATATTCACATATATAATCCCTGTGATCTCCCAGAGCTGTTTTGGTGGCACATGGAGAACCTACATTAGGCAGGTGGTATTAATGTTATTTCTGATCGGTGTACTTTCCCAAGTGGATTAAATGGCTGTATATTGTGTATAAACTGCAGATGTCAAAGTGGAGCCTCAAGGCATAATTTAAAGGCTTAAATCCAAACAAATTTTACTCAGTGGCCAATTCTGGGGTATACATAAACAAGGCTCCGAGAGGTTTTATTAGCTTTAAAAAGCCTGCTTTTTGCTGAGGCGTCGCTCCTGTCCAGTAGATGGCAGTGAAGTGTCAAGTGTGTGCATTGTGACTGGCAGAAGAAGTGACCTTTTCGTGTGCATTCATATAAAACTGTGCAAATAGTCAGTGTGTTTGTACGGATACATATAATTTTCAGTTATTTTCTCAGTAATAGCGCATCATGTTTGCAGCTAGAGGAATTTTGCGGCTTGCACAGAGGATGGCCGGGGTTGGTGTGTCTCGGCGGGGATGTGCTGGTGCAGTTCCTGTGGACGATATCGTAAATGGACTTACAGACGAGCAGATCCAGGTAAAAAAAACGAATGATGTCGGTGTTTTATTTACGCGGAGCAATCATTATATTGGGGTATTTAAGAAAATAGCTGCGCAACAACATATCAGTCTATAAAACAAATTCCAACAAGTTTGAAACGTAAGTCTTCACCAGTGTCAAGACACTAATAGTTAATTATAAGAATGTTAATGATTTCTTTTTGGATGCTGTGCACTTGTGTCTAATATACATTGCCGGTTGTACTGTCACCTGTAGGTTAGTCTTGGTTGGCGTCTTCTTATGACGTCACTCCTGACCTTGTACAAATCTCGCTTCATTAGTGTGTCGAATACAAGCATGACAGCAACACCTAATATACTAATAGTTTACTAATATGCAGTTAGAATATACTTATAGACACGATAGAGGTCTGTGTAAAAATCTGAACTTACTTACTAGTAGTACGGTAAAATAGTACGCCTCCTTCCGGCGTGTGGCAAGTATGCACTTCTACAAAGTCGCCATTTCCCCAAGGGGGCGTGTTCGGGACGGGGTTTCTGATTGGCTGACAACTTTTCACCTTCGGATGCATAAAAATTCTCCATTATGTTTCTTTGTAACTGTTAACTTATCTGTTTTTAACGTGATTTCCTGCTACCTTTTCTTTACTACGTTCAAATGCTTGTTTTCAATGTTTGTATATTTAATTTATGCATATATAATTTAATTATACAAAATGTAATCATTATATATTCTAGATGCTTATATCTTCACAAATGAACAAAATGTGTGTTGTTTTTGTTGTTGTTATTTTTATTGATTTTTTTTTAAGTAAACTTTTTATAAATACCTCCTAAATTAGGATTTTATATAGTTATAATAAGCAAAACATCAAATATTAGTATTGTTGTTGTTGTTGTTAAAATCTGATTAATAAAAAAATTTAAATAATAATAATCGTCCGATTATTCACTTCTCAAAATAATCTTTAGTTGCAGCCCTAACATTAGTTTTTTTTTTTAAAGGTTGGTTGCTACTTTCTGACTGCAGAGGTTGGGTTACAAGCTCAATTCTGCCTTCAAGACGTATAAAAGCTTGCTAGTCTAAATAAGCCTGATCAGTTTGTTTTGTAATTAGATTCTGCTCCTAGATGTTGTAATCGAAGCAGAAATAAAATGCTTACACTCTTTGTAAAGGTACGGTGGACACAATCTTAGGTTTAAATTGATTTAATGACATAATAAAACGCACTCATATCATGAAATTAGATAAAGAGAACACGAGAGAGATCATTGACATGAAGTGATGACGAGGTGTCGCAAGAGATTTTTACCTCAGGTGATCTGTGTGGTCTTGATGATCAAACTCTGAACACATAATTCCACTGTAAACTTGGGAGCCCTTAAAACATGGCATAAATATTCAAATTAATTAATAAATGTGGAGGTATGTGCAGTGTCTTTCCATGCTATTGGTTTGGACTAAGAATTTGAAATGAATTAGATTTTTAAAATGTGAATGAGGTATTTGCAAAAATTACAATTTTAGTTATGGAACACCGAAACTTCTCAGAACGATCAGGATTTGACAATGTGAATGGGTTCTTCCTGCTTGGCCTCCCAATGTATAGTCTTTTTATGAGCAATGTGATGGCTGCTGAATAAACTTTTACCGATCTCATGTTTTGCGTCAGCTCAGACAGACGGTTCAGCGGTTCTGTCAGGAGAAGCTTGCTCCCTATGCTGATGAAATAGACAAGGCGAACGAGTTTCCGCGCCTGAGAGTAAGTCGTGAGACAAATCCTATTTTAAATGCCCTGACCCCACAGTTCTAATCCACACGTGTTTTACATGTAGTAACGTCCCATGTGTTTGTTTTTTGCTTCAGGACTTTTGGAAAGAGGCAGGTGAACTTGGATTGCTTGGGATCACAGCTCCAGGCAAGAACAAAACGTTGTTTAATCAGTAAATTGCCTGTGTTCGATTAAGAATATAAGTCGCCTCTAAAATTAATCATCAAAGAAATGACAACTTCAGCCATGTTTTCTTTGCTGTTCACAGTGGAGTATGGTGGCACAGGACTGGGCTATCTTGATCATGTAATTGTGATGGAGGAGATATCACGGGTGTCAGCAGCTATAGCGCTAAGCTACGGCGCACATTCTAACCTCTGTGTCAATCAGCTTGTGCGTCATGGCAACCAGAAACAGAAAGAGAAATATCTCCCGAAGGTAGGAGGTTAAATCATGCATGCAGAAGTTCCACAAATACAGATCTTCTTTCCTCTCTCTCTCTCTCTCTCTCTCTCTCTCTCTCTCTCATTCTCATTCTCTCTCTCATTCTCATTTCTGTTCTCCCTCTCACATTTACTCCTTAATCACTTGCTTCCAGGCATCTGTTTTACATAAATTATACTGCATCAAGTGTATTATTTAGTCTGGATCGGTTTAATTACAGCCGACCCCAGAATTGTTGCAATGATTTATGATGAGAGGAAAAAAAGAATTGAAGTTAATTAACTTGCACTGAAAGTTGAATAGAATTTGTAGCTTTATTTAAGTTAAACATAATAATTATGCTTATTGAAAGTTTTACATTTTTATTTATTTATTTATTAATTTTTTACACAATTGTGTGACCGGCATCACTACGGATAGACATTCTTTTGAGACGTATATAACTCCGACCTGTTCCCATTTCAATCAAGTTCAATTTCCATTCCCGAGTAAATTCCATTTATACTTTGACTTGACACTTATTTGAGGGATTTAGAAGCCCTTAAGTGTTTATTCAGGACATCCTGAGTCACTGGGATCTAAATGTGCGTTTACACAGAAGTCAAACACCCATAATCAATGTTTTTATAACTGATATTCTCGAATCATTTTAATCCCCAATTAAGGCCACATCCTTTGTTAATGCTACTTTAATAAAAATACAAATAAAATCTCCAGCAAACTGGAACAATGTGTACATGAGACTGTGTTTTCCAGTTAATTACAGGAGAACATGTGGGTGCCCTGGCCATGAGTGAGCCCAACTCTGGTTCTGATGTAGTATCCATGAAGATGACAGCGAAGAAAGAGGGTAAGCTGTTTTGTCTAATTACTGTACAATGCTATGATTTTTTTATTTATTTATTTTTTTTATAATTTTGGCACACTGTGTGTCCATATGGCTGCATGCTGATAGCAAATCTAGTCTCCCCTTAGACATGGTATGTTTCAGAAATGTCTTCTCCGTCTCGCCCGAATATAAACCCGTTTTGCATTTGTACTGATGTTAAGCTCTCCCACGTTTCCCTTCTGCTTCGATCCGTCTGGCTCTTTAAGGTGACCACTACGTGTTGAACGGTAATAAGTTCTGGATTACGAACGGACCCGATGCGGACGTTCTGATTGTGTATGCAAAGACAGACGTCGACGCGGTCGCACGTGGAATCTCGGCGTTCATCGTGGAAAAGGTTCGAGACACACATATTACGTAGCCTCCAGCTGGTCCCTGTAGAAAAACACTAATAAGTAGTAATAACTTTACATCTATTTTTAAAGTGTTGATCGGATTTAGCTTTTGTCCCTTGAAGGGAACGCCTGGTTTCAGTACAGCACAGAAGCTGGATAAGCTGGGAATGAGAGGCTCCAACACGTGTGAGCTCATCTTTGAAGACTGCAGAGTTCCAGGTCTGTGTTGAAACAGTCCAGTGGAGAAATAGTGTTAATTTGCTTCTGTTGGTTTTCTCCAGTATTTTAAATATAATTGCTAATTGCAGAGAAGAACATGTTGGGACCGGTGAACAAAGGTGTGTATGTACTGATGAGTGGACTTGACCTGGAGAGGCTTGTGCTCTCAGCCGGGCCTATTGGGTAATTTAAGCACTACCGACTTGCATTCAAATAGACTTTCGGTTTTGCTGGATTGGTTGTTGATACCTTTTTTTTTTTTTTTATCATACAGCATTATGCAGGCTGTGCTTGACCACGCTATTCCTTATCTGCATGTCCGAGAAGCATTTGGCCAGAAGATCGGCCACTTCCAGGTTAGTTCTCCGATGTTCAATCATTATTGAAATAATCACTATTTCTCATTAATCTTATGTGTTGGCCCATGCATCAAATTCAGCATATTTACCCTGTGTGCAGCAGTAGCTATTTGTTACTATGGTTACAGTTGTTTTATAAGCCACATCTTTCATTTACAATGGAGATAAAAATTAATCAACCGGAATTATCTGTATTTTCAGCGCTTTGAATGCACGCCTTCCAGCCAATCAGGATCGAGTATTCAGACTGACTATGGTATAAAGAATGCTAATTGCAGAAGTACAGTTCTCCTGTAATAAGGTTTAGAATATACAGAAGATAAGGAGTCGTGTCTCAATTAAAAAAAATAAATTAATTAATAAAATGTAAGATTTTGATGAACATTTCAAGTAATAAAAAGCTTTAAAAATCTTTAACAGCTGATTAATCAGCCCTGGAAAAAAAATAACACTATTAAAAAAAAAAAAGATGCCGTTTCAGTGCAAACAACTCAATTTTGTAGCTGTATGCAGAAAAAAGTGCTTTTTTCTTTCCTTTTCCAATGCAGTGGGATCACTGAACTGTACAGTGTTTTCCAGGCTTTAACACTTGATGCAACTCATGAAGGGCATTGAAGATTGCTGATGAGTTAAATCCAGCGTATTGAAGCAGACGGAAACGGGCTCTCGATTACACACTTTAATAGTAATGCTTGTTTTTTTTTTTTTTTTTTTTTTTTTTTTTTATTAAATAAATCATCTAGCTGATGCAAGGAAAGATGGCCGACATGTACACACGACTCGGTGCATGCCGCCAGTACGTGTATAACGTAGCCCGTGCGTGTGACAAAGGCCATTTCAGCGGCATGGTGAGTTATTCAAATAATTTTACCTCTTTAAATTGAAGCATGCAGCCTTTCAACTGTGCCGTAGTAGCGGTATTGATTTTTGTCGTGTTGTTGTAGGACTGTGCTGGGGTAATCCTTTATTGTGCTGAGAACGCGACTCAGGTTGCCTTGGACGGGATTCAGTGCCTGGGTGAGCGTTTATGCAGTTTGCACAGCATGAAAAATTGAAGTCAGAGCTGTGTGTCTTTCGATATGCGATTGTTGATCAGGTTTAACACACGAGTTCGTAATGTGTTTAAAGCTTATGTTTAAATGCTGTTATTGATTTAGTCGTCGTTGCATTTCGAGAGCAGAGATCTGGAGGAATAGTGTAAAAAGGGGACTGTTAAAAATGCTTAAGCTTTCAACTATTCAATATCACTTGAATATTCATCACTGGTACACATGATTAATTCAACATCAAAATAATACAAATAATGAATAGTATTCATTAGAAACAACATTTTCTAAAAATCCTAATGAGATTCATATCATATTCAGTCATGCAAAATTATAATAACATACAAACCTTTAAACACTAAAGCGCGATATTCCCAGTTCAGATGAGGAAAAAATCCGAGACTTTGTAGTGTTTTCTTTTATAATTTTAATTTTTTTTATAGAATCTACCCTCAGGTGAATTAAATAATAAAAAAGAAAAAAAAAACTGACTTGTATTTGGTTTATGCATATTTGACAGTATGTCTATCTAACAGTATGTTCGTACCCACAGGTGGAAACGGTTACGTCAACGATTACCCGATGGGCCGCTTCCTGCGAGACGCAAAGCTCTACGAGATCGGCGCAGGTACCAGTGAGGTCCGAAGGCTGGTTATTGGCAGAGCCTTCAACTCAATGTTCAAATAAGACTGCAATCCAGAAAAGAGTTGTTACGAGAGATCTGTTTGATGCCTTTCACTGATTTCTATTATATTACAGTATATGCACAGAATACTTGCATAAGGAGGAAAAAAAACTTGTCAGATGGATACTTTTTAATGGTGCTGTACAACAGAACAGAAAATGAAGAGATAAGCATATGCATTTAGTTTCAGTGGGTGAATCTTGGTGAGCAATTATTAGTCTGTGTGACAGTCTTAGCAAAGCTAAAACATGTGAAAAAACTATAAAGCAGACTGATAACACTCACTCTTCAATGCTCGCTACTGCAGTTTAGGGGGGAAAAAACACTATAATAATGTGAAAGGTGTTTCTCTTTTTTTTTTTTTTTTTGTCGTCTGTACACCTCGTGTGATTCTGTAGTATACAGAGACCTGTGTATAAAAGAAATCAATTGTTAATAGTGTCTTTCCAATATAATTGCCTGTTGAAAAGTATTTTGTATGCCTTGTATTCTTAAGGAAATTAAGTCAAATAGGCTACTATATTTTGGCAAATAAAGGTTTTGTTCATTAAAATGTGCTTTTAAAGCATAATTGTTACTGCATTAATTATAGCTCAATTTAAAATAATATTTCGAATGCATGATGGCAATATTTATTTGTTCATGTGTATACACAGCCTCGGTTCTAAGATTCTGGTCCATGATTGCATCGCATAATTGTTGAAGATTTGTCAGCTGCACATTTGTCTTGTGAATCTCCCATTCTACCACATCCCCAAGGTACTCTTTTGGATACAGATCTGGTGTCTGGGGAAACCATTCAAGTACACTGAGCTCATTTTCATGTTCATTGAACCAATTTGAGACATAACTGCTTTGTTACAATAATGCTGGCAGTAGAATTTAGGAAATGCACAAATTGTGGGCTTAAGGGGATGCGTGTGATCAGATACAATACTCGGCTAATCTGCAGAGCAGGTTGAATTTACGCTATTAATGCCCAATTCTGACTTGAGAAATCAAATTAAGTAATCAAGAGTCATTAGATCTGGCAATGTT
This sequence comes from Silurus aristotelis, assembly GCF_946808225.1. Taxonomy (NCBI): domain Eukaryota; kingdom Metazoa; phylum Chordata; class Actinopteri; order Siluriformes; family Siluridae; genus Silurus; species Silurus aristotelis. The sequence continues at coordinate 15,268,264 of NC_139579.1, forward strand.
TTTCCAGTCTTCTAGAGTGTTTCCTGTTTCTGTTTGCATCTGCACACAGTTTCCTATATTTTGTGACAGCCGTAAAAACCTGATGTGGTTTGTTGTTCATTTAAAGATTTTACTTCCTGTTCACCACGGTTGTAAAGAATGGCTATTTAAGTTGCTGTAGCCTTTACTGCCAGCTTATACTTGCTTGACTATTCCCCTGTGACCTTTCTTTTATAATACAGACGGCCACTGGATGTTTTGGTTTTCTATACATGTGGTTTGGAAATGATCAAACGAGTCTGTCTGGCTCTAATAACCATGTCATATTTCTAGCAATTATCAGTTTGGAAACGCTCCCAAAAATAACTGATTAAAGAATCTGTGTTTTTCCAGTTGATTTAAAAATAAAAAAAAAAATCCATATCTGTATAAAATAATAAAATTGGCTTTGTCATTACGAGTTTGCGGTGTGTTGTTTTTTTGTAGTGTATTTTCTTTCATTTCTTTTTGCCATTATGGTTTGTTGTGTGTGTAAAAGCCTATTTAATTTTACTTTAAATGGAAATTTTAGAACGTTGCAAAGGGCAAATAAATTCTGTATGTTGTTTGAACCCACTTAAAATAGAGATTGAGCTCCTTAATAGATCGCTTCAATCTTTTGACATCTTTAACTTTACATACACCTGTAAGTATTTTGCTGAATGAATAACATTTAAATCAAACCTGACTGTAACTGGAGAAAGAGTTTAAAGTTTATTTTAGTTTAAACTCCTTGGTTAAAATCTTTGGTTGGGTGAAATATTCTTTCAGAGAAACTGTTCTCATTTTATGGAGCACTGGAATTTATTATAAATTGACTAGTTCCTATTTTGTTTCGAGATTAAGGATGTTCAACAAAATCAACAGCGACGAACACTAATTCAGTTTAATCAATTTTTATTTATATAGCGCATTTAACGATGGACATTATCTTTGTAAAGCTGCATTGAGATAATGTGGTGATAAAAATGAATAAGATGTTCTTTATAAGTGTAAGTTTGTCCCTGATGAGCGAGTCGGTGGCGACTGTGGCAAGAAAAAACTCCCCGAGATGGCATAAGGAAGAAACCTTGGGAGGAACCAGACTCAAGAGAGAACCCATCCTCATCTTGGTTGCACCGAATGTCCATTTATTGCAGCTAAACGATGTTGTGGGATGCAGTGATGGTGATCAGGAGCAAACTGTAGTAATGAGTCAGTGTAGCAGACTGTTGACATTAACTACAGTCCAAATCCATCCTCACAGCTCCCGTTTTTACTCCGTAATCTCATGGAACCACCCAAGGCGTTGATTAGAAATCGTCCCCCCAGTGTGGCCTCCAATCAAAGAGGACACTATCCAGAGGCAGGCCTGGACGAATTGGAAAGATCCACGGAGGGAAGAGTGGCAGGAACAGTGGTCACTGGAACCTCAGGAGCATGTTTAACTCGACCGAGAGACAGTTGGATCTCATCCCTGCTGCTCACATGTATAGGCAATAAATACTGCTGACATACAGCTTTCTTCTTGTATTCGGATTTTGGTGAATCCCAACTGGTGTTATAAGGCTAACTCACAAACGACATCATTCAACAAAAATTTAAATGCACTTTATTATAGTACAAATTAGGGGTGTAAAGATACACATATTCGTACCAAAATTTTTCGGTACAGGGCTACAGGATACACACGTGTAACGAATGCAATCCTTTTTACGTGTAGAACAAAAAAATCTTTAAATCTGAGTTCCCTCAGGAACAAATTAAGTGAGTTTTGAAATTAAGAGTTTGTTTAGTCTCCGCCTTGCACTTTAAATGCGTTTATTATATACTGTATATAATATATATTATATTAGTATTATTATTAGACTTGAAAACATACACAACAATGCCAGGGGTAAAAAAGAAAAGTAAAGAAACAAGTTAGCGCATGCATGAAAACGCTAAAGAATCAATAGCGCTAGCATTAGCCACTAACCAGAGAGTGGCTATCGGATAATGCTAGCGCTATGAATTTATTAGCGTTTTATGTCCAGCTTTAAGAATTTCTGTAAAAGGAGAAAATTTTTACAATTCTGCATATCAAATGAGTGAATGAATGAAGGATGGAGAGAATGAAAACATTTCTAAAATATGCTGTAATAAGTAGAACAGTTAAAGAATTGAATATTAAATGTAAAACACATACACATCTGTATTACCCAAATAGGTTTTAACAAATGAAAGCTATTAAAATAAATGTTTTTCTTTATTTGATTGAATTTAAACAATTTAATTTGTGCCAATTTATTTGATTACTCAATTTAATCAGTATAATAAAAAGTGTATTGCATTAATTCGACTTATTCTATTTTCATTGTATCAAATATTATAAAATCTCATTTAAGTATTATTTAACCGAGCAGATATTTTATTTAAAATTGTTTTCAAAATGGAAACTGTTGATGTTCACAAATGTTAATAATAATAAACTGCGTTAAAAAGAAATGACAAGCAATTTTATGTTTTGCATTTCCTAACCGTACCGAGATTGAACCTGACCGTGAATTAAAAACCGAAACACGTACCGAACCGTGAATTTTGTGTATCATTACACCTCTAGTACAAATGTATTACCCATTATTAATAGACATGAAAACATACACAGGTAGTGATTGTGAAAATATAATGGATAAAATATTTGTACAGCTGTTATATATATTTTCCTCTTTTTTCTTCTCCTTCTATTTATGGGTCAATAGCAATTTCATTCAGACTAACCCTAACTCATTTATTCAAGTCAAATGGATTCTATTGCTATTCCTCTTTATATACTGTATACATTGGAACTAAATATCATATCTTTAGGACCATGATGTAACACCAACCTGTAAATAAGATTACATAAAATGCGATACACAACAGAAATTAATAATTTTTCATTAAAGTGTGGAAGATTTGTGTGGATTTCTGTTCAGATGGGCAGGGGTTCAAGCCCCAGCATTGCCAAACTGCAAGTGCTGGGCCTTTTAACAAGACATTTAACCCTGCTCAAGAAGTGCAATATCATGACTGACTCTGTGCTTTGACCGTAACAAGCTGGGTTATGCAAATAAAAAAAAGGATGTGTAAAAAAAAATAAAGACTGCTTTTTCACTTTTTCTGGTGGGGTTGCAACAGCAGTAGTCTGAGAAGGTCAAGCTTTTCTCTCCCCAGCCACAGATTCTGACTTGTTTGCAAACCAACTGAGACATACTGTTGACTCTGACCTGAGGATTCTAGGTCTGCTCTGAGGTCTCGGAGCAGATGGCATCCTTGTAAAATGCCTAACCACTTTAACTGACTGAGGAGCAGTAGTTCTTCCTGACAACTTCATAAACAAATAAAGAGACCTAAAAATGAAAAAGAACTGGTTGTTAAATGCATATGTTTTCAAAAATATAATGTCTATATTTATGTTGGCTTGGAAACAAACACTGAACCATCAAGAAGGTAGCTGTGGAGAACTTATAATTAATGTTAGCAAAATGAAAAACACGCGCAGTCATAGATATTTAGCACAACAAAAAAGTTGCTTTTGCAGAACCACAATATTCTTTCAAACACACAGGAAAAGTTCACAAAACAAAGGTGTCACATAAATCTCTTTGTGTAATGTGTTCCTGTCAGGATTATGCCTAGACCAACCGGAATATATTACCCATCAGTCCCTGCATGTTACATGTTACTTGTCACCCTTGATTAGCACATGTTTTAAAGTCTCTTCCTACACTTCACTGTTTGTCATTCATACTGTTTGTTGCTCTTGTTTTCATGTCAGGTTAGTTTGTGGTTTGTTTCCTTGTTTCCTTGTATATATTTGCTAGCATTTGTACTTTCTGTATTAATTTCTATTCTCTAATGATTTGTAGGTAGGTTTAACATTTATAAATGATTGTCTTGAATAAAGGTCTAACAGATATATTATTAATATTACCCTAGTAAAAGTGCTCACTTAAAACTTTCACTTGAGTAAAAGTACAAAAATGTTTGCCTTCAAATGTACTTAAGTATCTATTTTTATCACAAGACTCTTTCTTAATGAACTCAGTTTATGTGAAAAGACTCTGTTACTCTTATTAATCGAATGATATTAATGAGTCAAACACGGATTGATATCTAATAAATGATCAAGAGCCCAATGGATATTGGTAATAAGTAGATACCCCCAAGCGGCAATGGCGGTTCTAGCTTAAAACACGCTCTGAGTGAACCACGCCATGACACAACATGTCCTGCGTTGATGTGTTTCAGCTTTGAAAAGCTCCTCTCTGCTTCAGCTACCGTCACTGGATGAGTAAGACATATTCTCAGAGCAGTCCACAAATCTGAATACATTTCTGAGAGCTCCATTTCATGGTATAAATACCATCCTAAATGCATTTGTTGCACAATTGAATTCACATGTCAATTTATCAAACTCTCAGAACCAAGAACAATCAAATTCCTTGGCTAATTCCAGCCATAAGATACATACAACATCTATATCCTTATAATATATGTCTTTTAAAATAACCATTTAAGTTGCACTGGAGATTCCCCATACTGAACTCAGTTCAGGTCCTATTCAGTGTAATCACAGAAATCCATAAGTGCTATTTTAATTACAATTCAACTAGACTATTTAGGTTGTAATTGTTTGTTGCTACACACATTATGATAAATTACATACTATAAATCATATTGTTATGCAAGTTAAAAATAATTTTGTTGCTGTATGCATTAACCGCATAGGTCCCTGGTGGTCTAGTGGTTAGGATGCGGCACTCTCACCGCTGCGGCCCGGGTTCGGTCCCCGGTCAGGGAACCGACCCCAGCCACTCTTAGTGCTGGTCCTAAGCCCGGATAAATGGGAAGGGTTGCGTTAGGAAGGGCATCCAGCGTAAAACATGTGCCAAATCAAACATGCGGATGATCCGCTGTGGCGACCCCTAACAGGAGAAGCTGAAAGAAAGTTTAGTTTATGCTTTAAAAGCATAGCAGGCAACACAGTATAACCTAAGTGATGTACAATTTTTAGCCAATTTCATTAAATGCATTAGCTTATACTATCCTCATAACGAGATGAGTAATAGAGCTGCATATACACCTTTATATTTTGCACGTTTCCCATGGAAACATGGGGATTAAAATTTTCCTCTTTTTTTCTGAATTGGGATCCTGAGGGTTCAGACCTTTTTTTTTTGTCATCCATAATTAGGGGTTCAAGCATGAAATGCTGAATCCCTTTTGTTATTGTAAAGATTTTTATTATTATTATTATTATTATTATTATTATTATTATTACGCCCTAAAACTGATCGTGCAGACTAAACCGTAAGGCCTAAAAAGTTTAAACTTGGCCAGATGGCAGCGCTCAATTTAGGTTAACAAAGTATCAATCCAGTTGGCCAAAGGGGGGCGCTACAGTCCAAAAAACTTAATTTCACACATTTTTCGCCATAGCTCATACAAGGTTTATCGTAGACTCAAAACATTTGGAAGCTTAGAATCCTTGGGTCAAAACAAAGAAAATGCCTATTGACGTATTTGCTTTTTCTAGTAAATTGAGTTATGTTAAAAACATACTTTTGCTAACTAGCCCCAGGTTTTTCGTGCCATCGGAACGAAACCAGTGTAGCAATGTTTAGTTGCAAAGGCTCGCCAAAAACTTCGAAGTAGGTGTGGCTACTTTGACAAAAATGGCTTTAACTCATAATGGGAATGAGATATCTTCACGGAACTTGAAATATCTATGTGCTTTATCTTTGGTTTTGGAAAAAATGTTGCGTAGCTTTGCCACTTGGTGGCGCTACACAAGGAAAAGATGAATAATGGCTATAACTGCGCAACTGTTCATCAGATTGACCTGAAACTTGGCATGTTGTGTCTCTGTCCAATGTGCCAGAAAGGTTTATGAGGATATTTGCGTTCCTTAAAAAACATGGTCGCCATCTGCCAATGACTTTTGAGCACCTGTTTGACAAGGTTACTGGAGGCCAATCAAAACGTAACCCAGTGGACATATTTGACCCATGGCCCTAAATGTCTGAACTTTGAACAAATATCATGTTTTTTAAGTCTGTAAATTGTATATTGCCCAATATTTCAAGCAGACACTAAATTTTCATTTGGTCGACTTATGTTGAGCAACTTTGCCTCAAGGACCACTGCTCTCAATCAAATCCTTCATTAATTAATTTGAATTATGTTAAAAACTTACTTTTACGAACTAGTCCTAGGTTTTTCATCTAATCGGAACCAATCAGTGCACAAATGTTCGCTGGACAGTGGCTATCAATAATTATTAAAAAAAGTTACACTTGTTTTTTAGGCATGGCTACTTTGACAAAAATGGCAATAACTCATGAACGGAATGAGGCATCTAAACGAAAATTTCATAGCTTTGCCATTTGGTGGTGCTAAGAAAGAAAAACAAAAAAAGAAACGGCTATAACGACACCACCGTTCATCCGATCGACTTGATTATTGTCACGCAGTGTCAAGTGTCATATTTGCGTATCTGAAGAAACATGGCCATCATCTGCCAATGACATGTGAGCACCTGTTGGACAAGGTTATCAGAGGCGTACTACAACAAAACTCGGTGGGAATGTTCCTAATTTCTTTTTCCTAATGACCTTCAGTACCTCAGTTGCTTGAACCCCGCTAATCCCTGGGGTTCAGCACGCCTTATTGATACCCCGCCCCTCCTTTCTGAGTGTATGAGGGAACTTCTCTGGTCGATAGGTGCACACAGTCCTGACCAGCTTTATTCACTTTGGCATGACATAATAATTGACATGACTGGGCAAATAAGTGGCCAAAAACAACACAATGATCGATTTTTTTTTTTCGTGGGTGCCCTGTGCCGGCCCCCCCATGAAGATACACATGTCTCATAAATCTGCCACTATATATAATATCTATATTTTATTTATTTATTTATTTATTTATTTATTTATTTATTTATTTATTTATTTATTATTTTATATAATTATGTTCTTTTATTTATGTTATCTTCTTTTTTACTCCTGCTTCAGTTTTAATTATGGTTTAAATTCTTGTGCTGCATATTGCACGTTGCTTTTAGGACTGAGCTCTTTCATGCAGCCCTTCTAGACAACTAGTTGTTAAGGAGGTGGCTATAAATCCTCTAGAGCTAACAAATGCTTTGAAATAGTGATCTTTGTGTTCTTCATAGTCTCATTCAGCATCCTCCTCAGGGCAGTATGTGTGAGGGCAGTATGCTCCTGGGGCCTCTTCCTAACACATTTCGAACAGTTCCAGACTTCTGAAAACGTAGTATTATTTCCCTGATTGCGATTATGAGCAATTTTGCTGTATTTAACAAGTGTGTATTTCTGTATTTCCTCTCAGCATAATTGATGTTTTATGTCTGATTAATACTCCTGGGAAGAAGCTACAACAGAGAGCAAGTGACGGAAAGCAATTAAAAATAAATAATTTCTTAAGGGATGACGAGTTGCTTGTACTAATTATTAATGCAGTCTACATGGTTATCACAAGAAATTTGTTAAACTTTTTGTAGCGATTGTAGAAATTCTGCAAGTTTCTCCAGTTTCTACAAATGATCTCTGAAGCTCAACCAGAATGACCAGCAGTTTCTTAGTCAAATCTCTCACCAAGGCCCTTGTCCCCTAATTGCTTAGTTTGGCCAGACGACCAGCTCAAGGAAGAGTTTATTTCTGGTTTTTCTTAATGTATTTAGTTAAAGAGCTGTGGAGACCACTGTGTATCTGTGCCTTGAAACAAACCTTCACTGAGCTCTCCCAGAAGTTCTTTTGACCTAATGACTTGTTTTTTGCTCAGATATGCATTTTCAGCTGTTAGACCGTATACAGTCAGATGTGTGCATATCTCAATTTACATTTACATTTACATTTGCGGCATTTAGCAGACGCCCTTATCCAGAGCGACGTACAAAAGTGCTTTAAATCTCTAGTAATGAATAAATCTACACTGGTACGCAAGATAACAAACTTAATATAAATATATTTACTTAATATAACTTAATATAAATAAATCATGTCCAGTCAATTGAATCTGTCACAGGTAGACTCCAATTAAAGTGTTGAAACATCTCAAAGATAATCCAAAGACATGGGCCATGCACAGAAACATTTAAGTCTGAATCCTTCTGTCAATGTTATATTTCATGTTTATATTTTTAAGTTGTTACGTTATCATTAGGTCTTTTTTTTTTTTTTTTTTTTTCCCAATATGGGGTATGGAAGGATTACCGTATTTGTGTTCAGAAATTTCTCAGTCTAGACAGGTTTGCGAAGTAATATTGCTGTAATTCCTATTTCACATTCTATTACCAGATAGAGACGTGAAAGGTGAACATCTTATGGAGAACATTCTTAACAGTGAATGCAATTTTCTATTGGAATGTATTTCACTTTAACTGGTCTATTGCATCAGTGCAAAGATTGAAATGCACAAAGCTAAGTTGTACTAGGAGGTGTGTTTGTAATTGGAGAAGGCCCATTTAGAGTCATTTTCCAGGAATGAGAAATACTCTGGATCCACCATGACCAGTATAAAATGGTTACTATCATTACTAAACCATTGCCCCTATATAAGTATTCATTCCACATATCTATAAATGAACTGCTAAATTGTAAAATTACTTCTTTATGGTCAGAGCAATGGCACAGTTCATCAATCAGATTACATGGCCAACACCTAGCTGATATAAATGCAAGTTCTTTGTCTTAGCAAATCTTTATTCAAAACCCCAATTTCACCAAAATAGTTATGGAATTTCCAGGGTATAAGCTGCTTTTTTTTTCCAAGATGCAATAGTGAAGGTTATTCCCCATTGCATTGCAGTTCACTTTCATCAGCTTCTAAGCTATATTTAAGGGTGAGGCTGTAATCAGAGAAGGGAATGAAAGTCATATTCCAGTAGGTGTTTTGGTCCATGTAAAGAAATGCACTTTATAAGCATTGTTTTTTCATGTTATAATTAATCTTTTTGACTGCTGTGGGCCCCTTTATCAAGAAAATCTGTTTTAAAAATGTATTCTTTCCTGTCTGTATCCTTCAAGTGCAAAAGTAAGAAGAACAGAAGAAAGCTAGTTTTCTTCCACCACCTCATAGCCAATACAATATAATTTAGAGGAATTCTTTTCAAATGCAAACTATTGTAGTACTGCATTACACGTTAAGCACGAGGAATACAGGAATAAAGATCATTATGGTTTATTTGAAACCACACCACAATACTATGGTGTCATGGATGAATCTTTATCCTACTTCATCATTTAATCCCTACTGTTTTCTTTCTTGCATTTATTGAGTCTAATGACAGCCAGTGTGATGTCTTTACCTCACAGCTCCAAGTTCTCCAAGTTCATGGGGGTCCAGAGGTTTCCCCCAGGTTCTCCAGTTTATTTCCATCTCCAGAAACCCTTCAATCGGTGTACTGGGTAAGCTGTGAATTGGCATATGAATGTGTTTGCTTAGTGCACCGTATAGGCTGTATGGATTACTGAAAGTGTGTGAGTGAATGTTTTATTGATGTGGACATAATTAATGGAAATTTTAACAATACACTAAACAGTATGGACTGCTGTGATGCTTGGAACACTGGATGACATACTGTATAGTAATATATTTTACAATTCTGTGAACAAGTTTGCTATCTGGATTTTAGTTGCAATGAACAGACACTGAAATCCATTGTACTGTACAGTTGTTATTACAATAATGATATAAAGTACAGCTTTCTTCAATGGGTCAGAAAGCAGATGTGGTGCTGTTGCTTTTGTTAGTACAGATGGGTTGAAGGGAATACAATCATGTGAAAAAATAAAGTACACCCTCTTTGAATTCTATTGTTTTACATATCAGGACATAATACATATGACATATAACACTGTTTCATTATTTAGTTGACAAAAATCATTAGGTCATATTAAAAAAAAAATAAGTATACCTTATGATTCAAGAGCTCATAGAACCACCTTTAGCAGCTATAACTTGAAATAATCACGTACTGTATGACATCCATTCTCACATCATTGTGGAGTAATTTTTCACTCTTCTTTAGTGTTTTATTTCATTGAGGTCTTGTGGGCACTTGTTGCACAGCTCTCTTAATGTCCTGCCACAGCATTTTAGTTGGGTTGAGATCTGGACTTTGACTGGGCCATTGCAGCATCTCGATTCTTTACTTTTTCATCCATTCTGTTGTGCTTTTGATGATGTACTTGTGATCATTGTCCTGTTACATGATTCAATTTTAGCCAAGCTTCGGCTAAAGATGACCTTATGCTGTTTCTAGAATACTTTGGTAAACAGAGAATTCCATGGTCAACTCTATGTCTGCTTGTTGTCCAGGTACTGTGGCTGCAAAACAAACACAAATCATCCGCACTAAACCAACCGTGCTTCTCAGGAGGTATGAGTTGATTATACTAATATGCTTTTTCCATTATGGCCAATCATGTTCACTTTAGTCTCTGTCCAAAGAAAATTGTTCCAGAAGTCTTGTGGTGTGTTCAGATGCAACTTTGCAAACCTGAGATATGCTCTTTTTGGACAGAAAATGCATTCTCCTGGTAACCCTTCTAATCAAACCATACTTGTTGAGTCCTTTTCTAATTGTACTGTCATAAATTCACATTTAACATGCTAACTAAGGTCTATAGAGTATGAGAGGTAACTCTTGGATTTTTTGCAATTTCTCTGAACATTGGGATCAATTTGCTGCTTCACATATCTGGGAAGTGATTTCCACTGAATAATGATCCTCACTGTTGAATTATGAGCTTTAAATTGTTTGGAAATGGACTTATAACCCTTCTCAAACTGATAAGCAGCAACAGATGTGTCTTTAAGATCATTGCTGATCTCTTTTCTCCTTGGTATTGAATTAACATGCACCTGAATGCTTGAGACCAGCAAACTGTTAAAACTTCAGCTTTTATAGAGGTGGTCACACTTGCTGATGATCAATTATTTAAGGGCATTTGTTTGTTTAGTTTAATAGCCAACATCAGAAGCAATTCGAATAGAAACATACACATTTTTGTAGTCCTTCTATTTGAGGTGCCACTGCTATTGTTCACACTATATTTCGGTTGCAATTTCCCTTGTCTGATATGTTGTGCCAAAACTTTGAGAATTTAGCAGTGGGAACCTTAACACTTAGTCTATGTCCACATTCAGCTGGATAGACCTGAAAAATAGATTTTTAAAAACACTGTCTATACATGCATTTTGAAACGTTTTCCAGGGCTTGCTAGTTCATGCTGATGCGTCCCTTTACATGTTTAAAAACTTTTAGCCTTCTGTTCATCAGGCATTTATTTACTCTTCGTCTCATAGAGATGTTTACTTGCAAGTGCATGAAGTCAAACAACGCTGTTAAGCTGGAGTTAAAACGTGTTTGTTTTGAATTGAAAGGGTCACGTGACTAAAAAATACATCATGGTATTTGAATACCTCCGTTTTCTCAGTCCATACTACAATGAGAAAATTGTCACTTGAAAGCACCTCATCCACACAAAAATCTTTTCTTGGTCAAAGAATATGCTGGAAAGCTAAAACATTACAGTGAAAACAGTTAAATTATGCTTTTTCAAACTTGTGTGAATTTATTTAGACGTAGCTTGAACCACCACAAGCTGGAATCTGAGCCCACACTATGCTTTATCAGTTAAGCTGGCTACAGTGCCATGCAAATGACCTCAGCTGTCCTTATGCTCTGTTCATATCAAGTACAAATAACCTGGAACCTGGACATTTCCACACCTTGACTCACCATAAGTCTTTTAGTTTCAACCATTTTCTGGTTTAAAAAAAAATAGATTTTAGATAGATTTTTTCACTCTGACACAAACTGATCAGCATATGGCAGAACTATGACCGGTCAGCCTTAAGGTAACGGTATTCCACACATTGTCTTGTAAATCATGTCTATTCCTCCATTCAATAAATATAAGATACAAAATATTGCCTGTAACAACATTTTCTTCCACTGATGGTTAGTTAAATATTGACAAGAGGAGTTTTATTTGTCCAACAGAATTTCCAAAATGTTTAATTTTCTTGTTATTCCCACATCGTCCTTCATTCTACATTTGGTTAAATCCAAACTCTCTCTCTCTATGTTGTGCTCTATCTACAACTTCTTATCGAGGCCATTTTGAATTTTTTAGATATTTGCCCCAGTTCTGCTCAACCATGGTCAAATAACCCAGATAACAGCCACAAGAGGACCAAATTTGCTTGAAATAAAAGTAAAAAAAGTAGTCAGTTTAAATAAATGTCTCTGTTGTAAGTGGTTATGTCTTATGATGTTGGACTTCTGACCAGAAGGTTGTGAGTTCCAATTAAACCACCACTAAGCTGCCACAGCTGGCTCCTTGAGCAAGGCTCTTACCCCTCAACTGCTCAGCTGTATGAATAAGATACAGTAAAACAACGGTGGATGAGCATAATTCGTTTGTGAATATTGCTTGTAGGTCCATTCCCTTGTATGTTCGAACTAGTTTTCCCCATTAGAATTAATGTAAATGTGATTTAATCCGTTTCGAAACCTCATTCAATCGCTTATTTCTGCACTAGTATTTGTAGCCTATTTTGACAAACAAATACACCGCAAATTTAACAGTTACCCATGTGGTAGTGGTTGATTGCGAGTGTGAGTACGCACACCAGGCGCGTACTATTTGACTATTTCCTTCTTGGTTTCAAAGGTAATTTTATTTACTTTGGTTTTCCCAGCACCATCACTGATTTTCTTGGGAGACATTTTTCAAGATTTCTAGTGTAATAAAAATAAACCGCTAAAGAAGTTACGTTTTTGCTGCACTGAACAACGAGAGCGACCGAGCGACACGAGATGAACTAAGCGACCGATGCTACCCTCGGCCGAAAGTGGGGAGCCGGCAGCGTGGGTTTGCTCGTGCCTTCGAAATTTGCTCGCAAAATTTGACCGTATGGTCGCTCGTATCTTCGTTTGCTCGTACTATTAGTCGCTCGAACAACAGGGTTTTACTGTACTGTAATTCTAAGTCACTTTGGATAAAGGGGTCTGTCAACAACCATTCATCTAAATGTAAATGCAAATGTACCAGACATCAGCCACATGATGACCAAATTATCTTGAAATGAAAGTGTTGAATGATGTAGTCAGTTAAAAATGGATGTCTATGTTGTAAAAGCCAATAAACTAATCTACTTTAGATGTTCCTGCGAGGGACTTTATGTCGATGCATCTCGCTATATAGCTGCCATGTCCCTTTAAGAAACTCCATATTGTCCGAGCGTGTGATGCGTCAACACCGAGGGAACGGATGGGGCTGTTACGTAAAAGAAAACATCAATGATGGAAATAAATAAATAAATAAAAGCAGAGTAAAGTGATCGTTAGTTGTGATCAGGTATCGGCACATATGGTCGTTTGATTTGTATATCCGTCTGGCAATGCGCGAGGAAAATACAGCTCGAGGAGGGACAGCAGAGACAGAGACGGAGACAGAGAGAGACAACATAGAGAAGAAAAACCGAAAGACCGAATTAAAACGTCACTAATCCATGCGCTCGTGAAGGAATTAAGCAGCCACCTACACTGTTAGGTTCAGGTATGGACTTGGCATTTGCAACTTTTCCTCCGGTCGCGTGCTGACTGTAATGAGTTTTTTATTTTGTTGTATTTTTTGAATACCTTGAGTTGTACTTTGCATTTGTGTGGCTCTCAGAGTCTGGGGTCCACCACTGCATGTTGTTTCGATGGGCTGTTTTGCGTTTCATATTCTTGATTATGAATCTTTGTGCAAATGCAGTGAAAATAAATCAGCTATTAATCATTGCTTTGAGTCCGGCTGTATGACTGCATTGTTAGATCGAAGTATTGATGGGAAATTTTTCCCCCTCGGAATACAGTCATAAAATGAATAATAACAGACTAAAAATAAGAAAACACTTGACTTTGATCCGTTGTTGTTGATGTTTTTGTTGTTGCTGCTGCTGCTGTTGATTGTGTTTCAATGTGGAAACCCCTCGAACTTCAGCTAAAAGTTCACCTTCCATGTCTGACTTTAAAGTTCAGTAACCTTGACAAAAGCTGAAATAAAAACCTGCCACATCAGCCTGTTCACACTGAATCAGCTTTCCATCTCCAGGTCTAGTAATTGCATGGCTTTTTCTTCTTCTTTCTTTTTCAATGTTAGAGGTCTCCTTCCACATTCATCTGATCGTTGTACCTTTTTATCCTCTTCATTCATATGAACTCAACTAAACTCACACACACACACACACACACACACACACACACACACACACACACACACACACACAACTGTGTGACAGACTGATCTGTACAACCCGGACTCAACACACACTCGTACTCACTTCGCACACCCATGACTTCATTACTACAAACTGTTTACATGGCGTTTTTTCCTGAACTGCTGCTATATTTGCTCTTTTGCACAACATTTTGTTTACATTTTGGCTACTGTTCAATTTCGTTCACTTTGTCCTGTTATAACAGGTTTACTGGCTGAGCTATTTTGTGTTTTGTCTTGCACTGTCCTGTATTGTCTTTGCACTGTCTTGTGTTGTCTTGAACTGTCCTGTGTTGTCTTTAACTGTCTTGTGTTGTCTTTGCAATGTCTTGTCCTGTCTTTGCACTGTCTTGTGTTGTCCTGCACTGTCCTGTGTTGTCTTTGCACTGTCTTGTGTTGTCTTTACACTGTTTGCACCAGGTTGCACACATGCACTTTATGTGGCGAGGACACTTACTAGTCCTTAGCCCTGTGTTTTCTGTTTCTGTGATTGTTGTTTAATGTAGCATCAGGGTTCTGTAGGAACATTGATTCATTTCACTGTGTACTGCGTCAGCTATATATGGTTGAAATGACAATAAAAGCTTCTTGACTTGACTTGAAAAAACGTTTAGACTCCTATTGACATTTAAATTCCCTGTTCATCCATCCATTATAATTTTTTTAGGTATCTCTGTTACTGTAACAATAAAACAGTACAGCCTTTGGACGTTGCGTTGAAAGTCAGCTTCTAAAGCCCGGATTTCACTAGGATTGTGTACGTGCAACCAATAAGTCCAATAATGATTGGATTACTTGCACAATCGAATTAAAAAGCGTTCCAGGTAAACACCGCGATCGATCTGAATAAAACGCCGATCAGCTCGAAAGGTGATACGATCAGGTAAATTTGAAAAAAAAAAAAGGTTATGTAAATGCTGGAATCTGTTTTTTTCTTAACTGGAGTAAAAAATACCTTGCGCATACACCCTATAATGTGAAAATGGTTAATTCAGGAATGTTAGTAATGCACATCTAAATGAATATGAGTTACAGTGTTTAGGGAACATGTAAACCGTTTCTACGGAATCCACATTCAGATTTCATTTGGATTTACAAAAAAAAAAAAACCCTGTGCTTTGCATGCACGCATTCCCGCTGTGTGAGTTCAGGAATCTTTAAAGATTACTGGCAAATTATTTAAACAGTCAGGGCCAATTCTGTAAGGAGCTGTGCGATAAAGTGTATCTCAATGTCAGATAATATGATGATGATCCCTTAATGATAGAGTAGTCTTTAAAGAAAATTACTGTTGTGTGTGTTCCAGGCTCGTAAAAAATGGTGTGTGTGTGTGTGTGTGTAAACAGATCCAAAACTCTGCTCTGGTACACCATGTCCTGCACATTTTAGAGTTTTCTTACTTCTAACATACCCGTTTGAATCCAGAAAGTGGGTGTGAAGATCTCGGTTAATTAGCTGATTAGTTGAATTAGTGTTAGTGTGTTGATGGCAGGGAACGCATTAAAATGTGGAGTACTGGGGGTTGGGAGACTGTGCTGTAAGGCATGACAAGAAAAGACAATAAAAAAATTTCCATGATACCACAGGGTGAAATAAATGGCCTATTATACTGACAGCAGCATATGTACTTTCCAACTGTGAAGTTTATGCTTGTTGTTAATTCATAGCTTTCCGTGTGCAAGAGTTAAAACACGGTGGAGACATGCACGTTTTTATATGTTATCATGTTGCCATATCCAAAAATAGTGAAGACTATATTATTATTAATATTATTATTATTATTAATATTAATAATAGCTGTATTGCTTAGGATGCGCACTAAGATGTCTGTGGTGTATTTCCCCTGATGGACCAATCTCCCGAGCAAATAGATATCAAATTACCCAATTCACAAGAAAACAAAAAAAACCCCTAAAAAACAGTTTGTTCCTATGTTTTTGATCACAGCTTCAATAGGGCCCACCTGTAGAGTGCTGTGTGCCAGTCCAGACTTCATTAAGACCAACAGAAAGCCCTGAGAGGGCATTAGCAAACAAACATGTGTTAGCCTGACTGATCCTGCGGGATCCGACGAAAACGTTGAAGTTTTTTTTTTACTTCTTCGCGTTTATGGGAGCAGGTGGTCTCACATGAAGCTCACAGGACCAGTGTTCATTAATACGGCAGTGTATTGGGTGTTTGCACCGTGCTTCCTGACACATTTACAATATTTGTTCATTAGTAGCTGCTTTATCATGGTTAGTGGTTTGAATGATTCATTCAGGAACAGGATTAAAAAACCTGGGAATGCGTATTTTTTTATTATAATGGTTAAGGCTAGAGAACATCCCCTTCCCTGCTAGGCTCTACGTGTGGGTTGATAAAAAAAAAAAACCCGGTGCTTTAGTGAATGTAAACATACATTTTACTTCCATTATAGTTTCTTCCCTTGGAAGATCCCCAGTTTGATTTCTGGTTCATTAAGTCGTTGTGAGAAATTTGAGTGAGTTTATATGATCTTGACGGACACGTAGTCACTTTGTCTCTTAGTTAAACAGACACACAGGCATGATAGGATACAAGTGTGCTAGACACTATACACAGTTTAGCATTCTCTGTACTTTAACACAGTAGAAACCTTATGGATTATTTACTAAACATGGATTTGGGTGAAATAACATCATTCCCTGTGATTTTCTCTGTTAATTCAATTAAATTAAAATGTTGAATGTATTTCCTGCAAGTGATGAAGTCATTTAGATAACAAACATTGACTGCTCTTGAACCAGTTTCTCAACTCTTGAGTCTGAATTTATTCTTTTTTTTAACAAAAGAGCAGTGAATAGCAGAAATGTAGCTGTAGCAGAAACCCCAGGGTAGAAAGCACTTGTACAGGTATGGGAAGAGCACAATTACAGCACATTCTTTTTTTCCAGACTTGCTGCCAGTTGCACAGGCTTCCTAAAAAGCGTCTAGGAAGACACTATCAGCTTATGACCCATTCATCATGAGGTCGAAAATTAAGGCAGGCATCAAGGTGCATTCTGTCCTTTTTTTTTTTTTTTTTTTTTTGCAAGTAGAGTTAATGCAGAAGGTATTTAAATTTTTTTAATAAAAAGGTAAATACCAGCTGCATTAACTCTACTTTTTTAATGCGAGGAATGAAACGTTAAGTCCGTAACATATGTGTAATATACGTGAATACAAAACAAATGAATATATATTTGCATTTCCTTTTCGTTGACGCATCCAGCGAGTATGTACACAAGCTGCAACAGTGCAACTGGCATTCTTTACATACTTGCTCAACTATCTTATATACATCAAGAGGATTTAATGCATTGTTCACTAGAAGCACCTCATCAGAGCCAAAACATCTCTGTCCATCAGGTCTCCAAGTCAGAACTGTTTAATGTTTAACTTTTTCATGTGTGGCAATGTTAAACAAACTGGCAGTGTGTATAGAAACATGGGGATGACCTAAACCCCAAAATTGCATTGGTAATAGATTTTTAGCAAATGATACTTCTTTTTGTTATAACAAAAAATTATTATAACTGCTACACAAATATGCTGGTACAGTTGAACCTTTTGAGGATTTTATTTATGCACCAATAATGTTTGATCACATTTTTTCACATTCCGGAGTTTTACAGATATTGAAATTAGAGCTGCAACAACTAATAATAAACGATAACTAACAAATAACAAATAAACAAATGAAATTCGTTGTTAACGCATGCCGTTATCGATTAGTTAGGCTGCTCAAGTTACGGGTTTGCGTGACTGTAAGATTACACAGCCGCCCGGGAAAATGGCGGACAGTACAGGGTCAACTGGCAGCAGGAAAAAGTGTGGGTCCCAATTCCTTTAAGGCATGAGAGCATTTTATATTGACCGCAACTGAAACGCAAAGAAAACTGTACCTAGAAGCTTGTGTTGAATTGAGGTACCACAGTGATGCACGAGCACAAAAGAAAGACTCTGGTGTCATGAAACATCAGCACGGTGAGCAAAAACTGTAGAATCCTCATCATGTGAAAATGGTATAGTTTAATGAGGTGCTATTGTGTAAACTGTTCAAACTTCAGGACGGTCGCACTGGATTCCTTCTGTCGCGAGCATCATGTGACGCAATCAGCTCGCTCACGACACAGTGATGGATTCAATAAAACGGTGCAAACAAACACTAAATCTAAAAGCAGCAAATAACAGCAGCAGTAAACAATTAAATTTTTTTAGTCACTGTTCTTCTTTCCATTCTCTTTTTATAGCATTTGCCTACTACAACAGTTAATTTATCTGTTTTCAAACGTGATTTACTGCCGTTCAAATGCTTGTTTTCAATGTTTGTATATTTCATTTGTGCATATATCATTGACTTATTATACAAAATTAAATGGATTCTAGATGCTTATCTTCAAAAAAGGAACAAAATATCTGTGTATTTTTTGTAATAATATATTTTTTTAAAACAATGTTGTATTATATTTTATATAGATTTTTTAAGCATGGTTGTCAACTTGCCATCTTCAAAATACAATACAAATGTTAATTTACACAAATTGCTACCCTTTTCATGCTTAAATGCTATAATTTATCAAATAATAATAATTTTCTTTTAAAAATTCAATCAATCTAAAAGAAAAAAAAATTGTCCGAATAATCGGTCATCAAAATAATTGTTAGACGCAGCCCTCATTAAAATCTACTATAATCTACCAAATCGACCCGGTACTTGCCCATATCACAGTGATGTGACCACCTTTTGAAAACAATTGCTAAGCATTTTTTGCTCAGAATGAATAATTGAATGGACATTATTTATCAACTTTAATCACTTTTCATTTCTCATGATTAATATCACCTTTAAAAGTTTCTGCTTCACCAATGCTTGTAACTGTTCTTCTATCTTCTAATGATTCGTCTTCTGCACACAAGTCGTCTCAGGGAAGTAACCTGTTCAAATTCGTACTGGATATTTTTCACATGATGAATGATTCAAAGTAATACAAACAAGCGAACAATAAGATTTAGAAAACAAATCAGATTTAATTATGGATACTTGCATTGTGACTGTAACCTGTGACATTCCTGCAATAACTAATGTGATTAATAGTGTGAAAGGGTTCAACTACCCATTTACTGCATTACAAATTGTCCCCATGAGGCCGGGAATAAGGGTCGACCTTGTGGGGACAGGGTTTGTCCGTATAAGGAAAACTGAATTTCCACAAATAATGCAACTTAAATAAGCTGTCGGAATAGCATGCAGTAGAAGACAAAGCATTAATGCATAGACAAATAATAATGTCAGAGGAAGGTCCAAACAACTATGATAAGACTTTACTAGTTTATACTGGATTGCTTTAACATTGCAGTGATAAAACGTCTATAGTTTGTGCTCTAGAAAAAAATTACCTTAAGTTTGAAGTAAATCCAAGTACCATACATTAGTTATAAAATCTATAAATATAGTCAGTAAGCACATTCTTGTTTAGATATTAAGGTAATTTAATGGGATATATAATTGAAGAGACCCATAAAGGTTTAAAACAGTTGAAATCTGGTGACTGAGGAGGCTGTGGAAGGTGTTTTTCTTTATCCTGGGGTTCAGCAAAACACTCCTGAATAATTATAGCGACTTATACAGAAAATCATCAGGAACAAATGTTTGCACCGTACAGGTGCACCTGGTCCTAGAAAAATTGTCTCTCATTTGCTGGCTTTCACACGACCGTGCAAAGCATTCACTGAACCTAATTCTGAGTTCTCCTGTAAAGTGTTTGTCTATGTGAGATGCATTTATGGCCACCATGGTTGTAAAGACTTTATCCTCTCTTTTCAGCTCGAGCTCGAGTGAGGCCAATTTTTTCTCTGACCTCTCTCATCAACGAGGCACTATTCTGTGTAATCTCTAGAGACCGTCATGCATGAAAATGCCTGAAGAGCAACAGTTTCTAAAACACTCAAACCAGCCCATCTGGCAACCAACAACCATGGCACAGTCAAGGTTACTAAAAATCCCTTTCTGATGTTTGATGTGAACTTTAACTGAAGCTCTCCTGTCTCTTCTTGATTTTATAAACTGTGGTGCCACATGATTGGCTGTTGGATAATTGCATGAATGTTCAGGTGTACAGAAGCGTGAGATTAAGACCTGGTGTATATAGAGTTACAGTTTTACTTGTATAAAAGAAAAACACTGAATATGAGGTTAAAATTCTGATTTGGGTAATGTACCCAGGGATCAAAAGTATTCAGACAGTTGGCTGATAAAAATCTCCATGATAGATAGATAGATGGATGGATGGATGAATAGATAGATACTTTACTCATCCCAATGGAAAATTTACATTTCATTTGTGTGCAATTCCCTCATTATTTTTCTTACAAGCAGATAAATAGTCTGGAGTTGTTTTCACGTGTGTGGTATATGCAGTCTGTTGCTGTTATTGATTAATTTGAAATCCAAGGAGCTCTCACTGTTCATGAAGCAAGTCATCATTAACATGCAAAATCAAACCAAATCCATGAAGGAGATCGCAAAAACATCAGGTGTGGCCAAATTAAGTCTTTGGGACATTCTTTAAATAAATGAATGTACTGTGGGAGCTCATGAACACCAAAAAGCTCTCAAGAGCATGGTAAACAACTTTGAAAGATGAGAGAGGACAGTTGTCTGGATAAAAAAACAACCTTCAGGTGGTAGGTGTATTTGTGTCAAAGGCAGCATTTAAGAGAAACCTTCATCACAGTATGTACCAAAGGATTTCTTTGAACAAGATGTGAATCAAATTTTAATTAGCCAAAAATAAACTTTGAAAAGGCTATAGTTCCTGAACAAAACCTTATGGATAGATTTATGCATATGTCTGGGTTTGGGGTTGTGAAATATAATTATTGATTACAACCTTTTTTTTTTTGTTTCCATTCCGAGGCAGAGGATAACACAAAATGCCATGACAAGATACATCGTCTTTAACATATAAATTTAACATCTAAATATGAGGTAACAGTAATTGTGGGAATCCAAACTTTGAATTCAGTCCAGAAGGAAATGAAGCCAGCTGCATGAACAAACATTAGAAAAAGTGTTCTAGTTCTGTAGAAATTGGCTTCAGAGTCTTCAGCACAAGGAGCTGCCAATATTTTGGGTGATCAAGAATATCAACTTTCCTGTAAACATGTCTTCCAGAATTATTCACACCTATAATTAAAATCATAGTTTTAAATAAACGTTGAGCTCAATATTTGCAGTTTGATAAACTATCTTCTCTCCATAATGTATGGCAGAATTATGGAATATTTTACCTGAATGCAAATGAATTGTTATGAAAATTTTAGATTGCATTTGCTCCCAGTTTGCTCATGTTGCCTTTTCCCATGCCCATTTCCCATTCTTGTGGGATAATGTGAGGTCTATCTAATCTATCTATCTATCTATCTATCTATCTATCTATCTATCTATCTATCTATCTATCTATCTATCTATCTATCTATCTATCTATCTATCTATCGTTAGGGTTAGGGTCAAATGAGCATGGAGATTTTTATCAGCTAACTGTCTGATTACTTTTGATTAACCATACACAACACATTGTACTTGAATTGAATTTGGTAATGGGTATAAAAATATATAAAGTGAAAAAGAAAATTGGGAAAAGAAAAAAAAATCAATAATCACACCTAGACCACAAGAAAAAGCTTTAAATTTACATTGAGCCCGTGAGCCCACACAGTGTGGAGGATTGGAAAGAGACAAAAGATCACAGTTTTAGAATGACGCTTTCGTCAATTCTTGTGGTTGTCGAGTTTCAAAGTAAATTCCACTTTTGCAACACGCTGTTTGTTCCAAGAATTAAAGCCTCAGAGTGAATCTTACAAAAGGCAGCACCTGGATTTCACCTGTAGTTGTGGTGAAGATGAAACCAAAAGCCATTTTTCTGTTCACGCACATCATCATCTAGCTTGGTGGAAAACGGGGGTTTTATTCATGGAAAAGCACCTGATAGATACTAAAATATAATATAATAAAGGTGTGTCAGTGACGCTTTGGGAATGCTTTTGTTGCTTGTTTAAATGCTCCTGTGTACAGTAGATAGATGGAATCATGAATTTTGCAAAGTACGAGGATATTTAAACACAAATCCCGGTTGCCTCAAGGAGGTTCAGACTTGTTCATAGATTGGTCTTTTAATAATATCATAAAAATGCTTCCAAATCAAGTTCGAAGTGCTTAAAGAAACATAAAATCAAAGTTTTGCCTCAGGGTATGAACCTTTCAAGTGAGATATTTATTGCTAGTCTGTGCTACATTAAAAGCTGTCGATTGACTAGTTGCACGATTGAGTTTTTAATGTGGGTTTTTCTTTTATGTGCACTGTCAGAGATTATATATGAGAGACCCTCAAATAGAGCACTTCTCTGCTGAACACGCCACAAGTTTGAACTGAAACCAGTCACCTTTCATTTGATCTTAACATGCTGCTTTGCTTTAGAGTGAAACAAAAAAGACAAGACATAGCAAGTTTGTTTTAATGGGAGTATGGGCACCCAAGCACAAGTGTGTGAATGCTTTCATTGTTTACTGTGAGTACAAATGGCAGAACCTTTACTTCATGGCTGCCCACACACCCAAACACAGCCAAGTGTGCCAAACACTTATTTATCTTCAGCGCCATTATGTTCTGTCCGATGTAGGGTGTAAACAGAGTGAATAGGAAACCTTTTAGCATTTGCTCTTTGAAGATACAGGATTTTTCTTGGATCCTAAAAAAGATAAGCAACATCCAAAATGTTACTGTGGTTGAATAGAAATAAATAGTTTAGCAGAAGCAACAAAATGCGGATTAGCCATACCAAAATGCGAGAGTTTGGGTTTTCTCACAGCGTAAACGTATGGAGAGAGGATAAAGACAAGAGCTGAGTGTTCTGGGTCAACCTAATCTAGGACTAGTGATCAATGATATCTCACAACCGAAATATGCTAAATTAATGTTTACATTTTAGTAAAACATCTATATTTGTGACTGTACCAAAACCACCATTACAGCATTGTGTATAATACTTGTAATAAAAATACTTTAAAAACATTCATGAAAGAAATAAACCTACAGAGTGAACAATGTCTTAGTCAGAGTACTACATTACTGTATTATTTTTTATCAATTCAAAGCACTTTAGTTAAAGTCAAAAATGTGAATGAAAAAGTTGATTATTCATGGTTTTACCTAATAGGAGTTAGAGCTTAGCACAAGAGACCAATTGGGGTTGAAGTGTCTCAATGTGTTTACATAATATCCACTGATACAAAAAGTCAAGGCTGGGGATATTAAGCTCATCTCTGCTTTTAAATGGCCAATAGATTTACCTCAGAGCACAAGCTAAGGAATTTCAGAAAAGTGATTTTTATAATGTTTGTGGTGGGACACTTCATGTTTTAAAGGACATTTGATTAGACAGAAAATCTGATGAGAAGTGGTGAATGATGATGTCAAAATTGTCTACCCATATTGGTGGTCAATATAATAATGGCACAAATAATCTGTTTGGATTTTATGTCAGAATTTGCACAAAAATGCTAGCTATTGTTGTTAGTTATTACTTAAAATGTTACTAAATGTAGCAGTATAGGTACAGAGAGTGTTAGTTTATAAGTTTCTACATGTTAGGTGTTTAACCATACATTTTCAACACTCACATTTTATCCCCCTCTTTCAAAAATAGGCTACATAGAAATAAGCTGTTTCATTTGTGATGGCAATCATGGAAAAGCTCCAAACGTCACTACACAGAAACCCCAGTTAATCGGACGGCTGAATGCTGTCTAACCAGTCGAATCTAAGACGAGGTTGTGATACTTGTCAGCCAGGTTTCTTGTCTAATTGCTTACGTTTCATTTTTGCACTGGTGCGATTTACTTCCACAGAAAGTTTCGCCTGCTTCTGCAAACTTGCTTGTGCGATTTTCTAATAAACTTAATGGGTTCTATTTCCCAAAAGAAACAAACCAATAATTTTAACTATAGCTATCCCAGCCATTTATGAATAAGCAAGAAAAGGAAGGACAAGGAAGGGAGCTGAATTACATGGGTAAGTAGAGAAGCTGATGTAGCACGGGTAATTGAGTACTGCACAGTTTATGTGGCATGGGAAATGGCAAAAACGTGGAGGATTATGGGTAATATACAGAGCTTAGCCAGTCCTAACCACCTAGTGGAAAAGCCCTTGACCTAAAAATCTTTATTGACTTGATCCACATCTTAAGCTATTTCATTGCAAGAGCCTGGCAACTGGATTGGATTTTTATATTATAGACAGTTGTTCATTCAGTGGAAATTTTCCATCATTTCAGCCACACAAACCTCAAATTGTATATATCGATGACATATGCGCAACAGATGCGCTCTATATTAAGACGACGACTTCTTTCAACTGCTCCCACAGCGGATCATCCGTCTCAATACACCTCTGTCTACATCTGCCTCTTTCAAATCAACTACCTGCATGTCTTCTTTCACCACATCCATAAACCTCCTCCTTGGCCTTCCTCTTTTCCTCCTTCCTGGTGGCTCCATCCTCAGCATTCTCCTACCGATATACCCCATGTCCCTCCTCCGCACATGTCCAAACCATCTTAATCTATCCTCTTTCTCGCATTGTCTCTAAAGACTCCTACATGTGCGGTCCCTTTAATAAACTCATATTTACTTAAACTCCTCCACCTTCTCCACCTCTTTTCCCTGCAACCGCACCACACTACTGCCCTCCTTCTCATTCACACACATGTACTATGTTTTACTCCTACTGACTTTTATTCCTCTTTTTTCCTGCGCATACCTCCACCTCTCCAGGCTCTTCTCAACCTGCTCCCTACTCTCACCACAAATCACAATATCATCTGCAAACATCATAGTCCATGGAGACTCCTGTCTGACCTCCTCTGTCAACCTGTCCATCACCACTGCAAACAGGAAAGGGTTTAGAGCCGATCCTTGATGCAGTCCAACCTCCACCTTGAACCAGTCTGTTGTTCCTACTGCACACTTCACTGCTGTCACACTGTCCTCATACATGTCCTGCACCACCCTCACATACTTCTCTGACACACCTGACTTCCTCAAACAATACCACAACTCTTCTCTCGGCACTCTGTCGTACTCACAATGTAATTCACAAACACAATGCAACTCCTTCTGACCTTTTCTATATTTCTCCATCAACATTCTCAAAGCAAATAATGTGTCTGTAGTGCGTCTCTTCCTAGGCATGAAACCATACTGTTGCTCTTCTCTCAGCCTGGCTTCCACTACTCTTTCCCATAACTTCATGGTTTGATCGATCAACTTTATTCCTCTGTAGTTACTACAGTTTTTACTGTCCAAAACAAATATGCGGACCACGTGCTCTACATTGAGACAATAAAGAACAGTTTATTTACAGAAGTACAGTAAAATGAATCAAAAGCCAAAAAATTTAAATAAATGTTAAGAATAGATTTAAAGCACACAATGTTGGAGAAGCTTTGAAAGAAACAGAGTGGTGAAAGAGAAGAAGCTCAGTTTTGTTATCGGTAGGAAAATCTATGGTCAGGCTGAAGTTTTAGGCAGTTTTTTTGCATGCTGTCTATTTACCCATCCATGGGTCTATAAATGTGGGAAATCTTATATATATATATATATATATACAGTAAGGAAAATAAGTATTTGAACACCGTGCTATTTTGCAAGTTTTCCCACTTAGAAATCATGGAGGGGTCTGAAATTGTCATCGTAGGTGCATGTCCACTGTGAGAGACATAATCTAAAAAAAAAAAATCCAGAAATCACAATGTATGATTTTTATACGATTTATTTGTATGATACAGCTGCAAATAAGTATTTGAACACCTGTCTATCAGCTAGAATTCTGACCCTCAAAGACCTGTTAGTCTGCCTTTAAAATGTCCACCTCCACTACATTTATTATCCTAAATTACATGCACCTGATTGAGGTCGTAAGCTGCATAAAGACACCTGTCCACCCGATACAATCAGTAGAAATCCAACTACTAACATGGCCAAGACCAAAGAGCTGTCCAAAGACACTAGAGACAAAATTTTACACCTCCACAAGGCTGGAAAGGGCTACGGGGAAATTGCTAAGCAGCTTGGTGAAAAAAGGTCCACTGTTGGAGCAATCATTAGAAAATGGAAGAAGCTAAACATGACTGTCAATCTTCCTCGGACTGGGGCTCCATGCAAGATCTCACCTCGTGGGGTCTCAATGATCCTAAGGAAGGTGAGAAATCAGCCCAGAACTACACGGGAGGAGCTGGTCAATGACCTGAAAAGAGCTGGGACCACCGTTTCCAATGTTACTGTTGGTAATACACTAAGACGTCATGGTTTGAAATCATGCATGGCACGGAAGGTTCCCCTGCTTAAACCAGCACATGTCCAGGCACGTCTTAAGTTTGCCAATGACCATTTGGATGATCCAGAGGAGTCATGGGAGAAAGTCATGTGGTCAGATGAGACCAAAATAGAACTTTTGGGTCATAATTCCACTAAACGTGTTTGGAGGAAGAAGAATGATGAGTACTATTCCAAGAACACCATCCCTACTGTGAAGAATGGGGGTGGTAGCATCATGCTTTGGGGGTGTTTTTCTGCAAATGGAACAGGGCGACTGTACTGTATTAAGAAGAGGATGACCGGGGCCATGTGTTGCGAGACTTTGGGGAACAACCTCCTTCCCTCAGTTAGAGCATTGAAGATGGGTCGAGGCTGGGTCTTCCAACATGACAATGACCCGAAGCACACAGCCAGGATAACCAAGGAGTGGCTCTGTAAGAAGCATATCAAGGTTCTGTCGTGGCCTAGCCAGTCTCCAGACCTAAAACCAATAAAGAATCTTTGGAAGGAGCTCAAACTCTGTGTTTCTCAGCGACAGGAGAGAAACCTGACTGATCTAGAGAAGATCTGTGTGGAGGAGAGGGGGCCAAAATCCCTCCTGCAGTGTGTGCAAACCTGGTGAAAAACTACAGGAAACGTTTGACCTCTGTAATTGTAAACAAAGGCTACTGTACCAAATATTAACATTGACTTTCTCAGGTGTTCAAATACTTATTTGCAGCTGTATCATACAAATAAATGGTAAAAAAATCATACATTGTGATTTCTGGATTTATTTTTTTAGATTATGTCTCTCACAGTGGACATGCACCTACGATGACAATTTCAGACCCCTCCATGATTTCTAAGTGGGAGAACTTGCAAAATAGCAGGGTGTTCAAATACTTATTTTCCTCACTGTATATATATATATATATATAAGATATATATATATATATATATATATATATATATATATATATATATATATATATATATATATATATATATACTTGGCAGCACCTTCACTGCATGCAATGCTATTCTTAAGCCTGTGATTCACAGGCTTCATCACCAAAACGCTCTCCGTTGATGTTTTTTTTTTTTTTTTTTCCGGTTGGTAAACAGACTTCTGGACTGCACTAAAACATTTTGATTGGTGTCTAAGTTGGGCAGCCAACTAGGGATTTGATGTTTTTTCAAGTCTTAAATAACTCCATGCCAGTTTGTTTTGGGTTATTATTCTACCAAGTGACCCCGATCCACATCTAGACAGCAAGGATTGTGTGATTTCTGGAGCTGCATAATTTATATTACATCCAGTTCATGTCTTCATTAATGAAGGACAGTGAGAGAATTCCAGCCAGAGCGGTTAATTAATATTAATATTTGAGCGACTTAAAAAATAAACGAAACAAACAAAAAAAAAACCTATGAATGATACAGTTTTATTTAAAAACAATGACAATTTAATCGTGAAGAAAATAATTCAGTAACAATGGCTTTTGTTAGTGACCGTTCATCTTTCTCAGCAGAGGCTAGATATACCTTATATGAGAAGAATTGTGACAACTATTGTTGTAAGTTTTTATAGTAAAATGAGCTTTTATAATGATGTCTGGGTAAAAATAGCTGCCCGTAGGCTCATTTTATCCGTGTCTATATTTTGCTGAAGCCTATATCCAGCAGTGTTTCTAAACAGGTTACTTTCAGACAGTTTGCTGTGAAGCAGCACTAAAAGCCCATTTACTGAAATTGTAATTTGATTTTTGATGTGTTTGCCTTCTCAGGGCCTCGATCGTGCTGATCAGAAATGCTACATGACCAGCATATATGTTAAGCATTAAAAAACAATTTATTTTTTATTCATTAAAAAAAAAAAACATGGTGTAATGGTGTTTTGAGTTTATTGAATTGACACTTCAAGTGGACTTGCATAGCTTCTGCAAAACAAATCATAAATTTGTCCTAAAAAAAAAAAAAGAGTCCTAAACTGACCTGCTGCATGAGTGAGTAGAATGTTTGGACAAAGCCTTTTAATAGGCTAGCGTACTTTATTTGAAAGCTATTCAAAGGAACCACGCTGAGATTTATTACAGTAAACAGGCTAGATACTTAAGAGGGAGATGCAGCGAGCCAACTCTTATCATGAGAGTAACAATGCTGAGCATGTTGTTAAGCCAAACGTTATCTCGTTATAGTTATTAGCGGTTTACATTTCGGTAATGATCCTAAGATGTGATTCAACACAAACCACTTAACATGGGTCATGTATAATATGGATTGTAACACCGCAGGAAAAAGTCAATCAAATGTGTAGGAAATCATCCCTGGCACTTGAGCAGATAATCATCACTCTCTATTAACGAGGGGCTTATGTGCACAAAATTGACTTTCAGTGCGTAACTGCCTCAAATCGACACAGCGTGGATTGTAATAAGACACCACTATTTATTTTGGTTCATGTAATTTCATTTTTTTGAATTTGCATATCACAAAGTACAAGACTGGGTTTATACTTGGCTTTAACTGAGCAAATATATAAGCAAAGTGACTGGACTAGGGCTAGTGTTAGGGTCCACAATAGAGTGAATACATTTTCTTAAATCAGATACTTCTCATATACTTCTAAAAATTTTGGATAATTTTTTTTATAATTCAGACTGCTTTTTATGACATTGTGTAGTATTATTATTGTTATTAATATTAATTATTATATTTGAAAAATAATTGTGTTTTCATGATGCAGCTCATAAATAACCCTAACTATTGCAAAAACAGCTAATCAGTGTATTTCTACTTAGCAGTGGCAAATTTCTGTGGCTTAATAGTGAACCATAATGACTAAACATCTGTCAGAAAGGGATGTTTTGACTCTGACCTTCCCTCTAGTGCAGGGGTCGCCAACAAGCAAGCATTCATATTTGCCAAGTATTTTAGCAGATCAAGCTGAGTATCTGGGGAAAAAATGCATTTACTCTGACGGCATTTGGCAGATGCCTTTATTAAGAGTGACTTAGGAAATGGTTTAAAGACTTTTAGCATTAGTTTAACAATTTTGCTGTTGATCCGTTAGAAAAAGTTAACATTATTTATTCGTTTGTTTTAGGAGTAGCGTTTTGAAGTATCATGTAAAAATATTTTTTTTTTGTAATTCAATACAGTATAGATTTTAGTTTTCTAAACACAACCCGACTGCTGTAGCAGATCCTCTGTTGGGCTTAACCAATCAAATTAATTATTTACCTGAAAGCAGCCCATTGGATGAGAGACGATCTACAAGTCTAGAGGCATTCGCTAAAATGTTTAAAATTTTTTTTTTTTTTTACTTTATTACTCTTTTCTGCCTGGTTATCGAACTGATGACATGGCTTGTTTCAAGTCAGTGATGAAAACAATGTTTAAAGATGGTTGGACAGAGAAGTATGCGGTTGTTCTCCACATGTCAAATTCAAAACAGATGTTCTGTTCAGAGTCTGAGCATTGCCATGAAATACAAATGCAACCACATCAAAATTGTTTTATTTCATAGCCCAAAACGAATCATTATCGGTTAAACATTGAAAGGTAGCCATTGGGGCCATTTGGCCTTTTTAGATAACAATCCGTTTCTTTTTATTTTTATTGATCAAACATTTATAAAAACCATCAGGAGCATAGAGTAATCAGGATTTTTCTTTATAATCCGATAAGAACGAATTAATCATTTTTATTTAGTTCTACATGTTTTTAATGTTGGATATTAGCATAGAGCAGCTTTACAGATATAAATAGATACACTGTAAATTCATAAATGTATTCCTAATGAGCAAGCCATGTTAACGGTGGCAAGGAAAACTTCGGAGGAACTAGTTTAAAAAGAAACCTATTGTCATCTGGGTGACACCGGATGTCCTTTCATTATAGCTCCATTGGAGCAACAGTATTCATATTCATTGCAGTGTAAAGGCATTTTCATGTTTTCTAAGTGGTAGCATTGGTGGAACTTTAGTCTGGTAAGGTATGTCTGTTCATGTGTGGGCCATCTGCAGTTTTAAAGTAAATTGACATGAATAAGTGTATTTTAAGCAGCGATATACAATTAACTTCTTATGCTACAGTTATGCTACAACTCCCACTCAGACCTAGTTTGCAAACTGTCAACACTGAGCTTAGACAATAAATGTGCAAATTGCTAATATGCTCTAGGCCTATTAAAAATTCATCATTAGAATGTAGGATATGTAATCATTTTGTGCTTTAAAAAAAAGTGCCATTTAGGAAGACATTGCATATGCAGAACATATATATCGAGAGGCTGATATAAGTCTGTCCATCAGTCTATTCAGTGTAAATGTACACATAACTTTAAGTGCTAAAGTGCAGCGCATCAGCGAGGGGTTTCTGATTGTGGAGAACTCCAATTAGACAGGATTTATCAGGCTGGAGCATGAAATCTCTGAAGCATGTAGAGATAGCAAAAGTGAGAGAGAAGGAAAATCAGATTATCAGGCAATAATAACAATGATAAAATTATACCAATGAATAATTAAATAAATACAATTTTAAAGGGAACATAATCCCTTTAGCGCTATGTATAAATCCAGTAGTAACCTCTTTAACTATATACTTTCACTACTGATAAAGTCTTTATGGTGTCATAAAACACTTTCCTAATAAAGTTTGAGACATGAAGTCATTCAGTTTATCCACTAAGAAACCCCAGGACTTAATTCTTTTGGTTCCTCAAGAACAGGCAAATATTTTTGTAGCTTCCAGCAAACAAAGAATTAACTACAACCCTTCATACACTATATGGACAAAGGTATTGGGACACCTGACTTTTCCAGCCATGTGTGCTTTGTCTCTAAACCTATACAATTGTATCAGATGCCTTTAAATTTAGTAGCATTTCATTTTCCATTCACTTGAACTAGGAAACACAAACCTGTTCCAGGATAACAATGAATCTGTGCACAAAGCAAACTTCATGAAGATATGATTTACATAGGTTGGAGTGGAAGATCTCCTGCTATAGAGCTTTGACCTAAACCCTATTGAACACCTTTGGGATGAATTGGAACGTTGACTGCACCCCAGACCTCTTAACCCTACATCAGTACCTGACTTTACTAACATGTAACTGAATGTTCATAAATCTCCACAAGCACACTCCAAAATCTAGTCGAACATCTTTCCATAAGAGTAGAGGGTATTATAACAGCAAAGGGGACTTAAAAAAGCAGATACAAATCTTAGGGTAAAGTGCTGATGTCGTAGGTCATTTTAAAGTTGATCAACAGGCACCAATAAATCGACTTGTGGATATTGCTTTTAATCTTTAAAGCGTACATGAGGTATGTGGACAATAGCGCATGTGTAGCCTCATGTTCGAGCGCAGCACGATCCTGAGGGTAATTTCTTTTTTAGCAGTTATTTATTGTTTCATTAATCCTGAAGTGTAGAATGGCCATATTATCAATACTAGTTTGGAGTATGAATATAAACAGACCCAAAAGCAAAGGCCTATTTTTAGTATGTAATTTAAATACCAGTTATGTCAACAAAGACAAATGAACTGGTAATCATGCAGATCCATGATATTATAGTCTTGTGTGTTTATGATTTACACAAGAATGCTTAAATTGCCTGAGGTGTTTCAAACTTTTTATAACAATGAGGTAAATGTGGAAAAAAGTTTAGTCTGTTTGGTGTAAACAAATTAGCAGACTTCAGTTTACAGCACAGTTAAAGGCATGTGCTTGTTATGTTGGTGTACATAAACCTCACAACTGTGTGTGGTCCTCTTGAACTTTCAGAAATAGTTGTTATGAGTCTTTAGGGAATTAGCATGAATATGTGTCTGCGTTATTTGTTTCCAGCTGAATTCCATCTGTTGTTATTTTAGGAGACGAATAATAGTTCCACTGCTTTTTCACTCAAACGCAAACATTTGTATCTTCTGTAAGTCACTCAGGATAAGCGCATGTGCCAAATGGTGTGAATATGACATAAAAACGCAAACACATCAGGGAAAAGACTTGTTTTTTTGCTTGTCATCTGTCTTTGTCTGTGACGGCGCTGTCTGCCACCGACTTGCGTCGACTTTGATTACATCTTGAACGCCATCGTCCAAGGTGAGCAATCGCTCGAGCCGCATCAAAAAGCAGCTCCGGTACATTGAGCTGATATTTCAGTGAGCTTTGTGCCACTGTGGAATGTTTTTCATTATCTTAAAGTCCCCCGTTTTATTGGCGTAGACTGTTTCAACACTTGCGTATGCTTAAAGAGGGATAATTTGTTTCACATGGCTAATCTTAAAACAAATCAGATTTATCCTGATCGCTTTCCAATTGCCGTGGCAGCGAATTTACTTGTGTTGGGATGAGGAAAAGGAGGCGGGTATGTGTGGGGGGGGGGTTACTGAATACACACTCAGCTGTTTGCGCGCACAGTGCAGCTGAGTTAGATGCGAAGGATCGCCTGGAGCTCTTCAGTCTGTTATCGCTCTTCAAGTGATTACACTGAGAGGACGGTAAATCCTGTTTATGAGCCACACAAAATGAATTCCAAGCGACCGAGAGATTCCGGGCACCCACTGCAAACCGGCGCGCACATGGGCTTTAAAACGTCATGTGCCAAAAAACACCTCCTGTTCAAAGACACTCCCAGCTTTTAGTGTGTGTGTGCGTGCACAACAGCGTTTACCTTGCACTAGGAACTGTGGATGTATTAAAGATCATTAAAGATAAATGACCTTTTTTTTTTTTTTTACACGAATATCAGTTGCCTTTTTAATCCAGGATTTTGTAATGCAGTTTGAAAGAGAGATCTTTGTCATTTTCCTTGGCACGCTGCCTCACATCTCATCTCTTTGAAGACATCCTGCTTAACATCCTACAAGGCTTCCTGTGTCATGTCCTGTCAGATCAGAGGTGGCAGAATGTTCGTGAGTCTGCTCCAAAACAAGCAAACACATTACATAGCACAAACACTTGCAGCCTTCTCAGAAGGGGTTTTCTCTCTGAGAACATTAGCGATAACAGGCTGATATTCTCACGTCTACGTAGTAAAACCGGTGCAAGACATGGGTTCAAGCAGCAACATGCTATCATTAAACAAATAAATTGTTTACACAGAATGTGTGGTGTCTAATGAAAACTCTTCAGTTTGTGAAATCTTGACCTTTTCAAGTACGTGGCATTCTGAAGACTGATTGTTTTTTTTTTACCAGTACAAAAACATATGGCCTTTGGAAGTACGGATTTAGTAACGGATTTATCGTGTCTGTGTCATCTCCACTAAATGTCATGCCCTGAAAGTCCACTGTGCTTTAGCTCTAATCAAACACACCTGAACAAGCTAACTTAGGTCTTCAGAATTACTACGAGGGTTGGAACTAATCTGAAGCTTTAAAGTACCCTGTGAAGTGTGTTTATATATATAAAGCAGCAAGTGAACATTTTGTCCTCAAATTCAATGTGATAGAAGCAGGAAAAATGGACAAGTGTAAGGATTTGAGTGAGTTTCACAAGGGCTAAATTGTAATGGCTAGACGACACAATAAAAAGCACATTTAAATTTTTTTTTCTGTTTATTTCTCAAACTGCATGAATAAAGTAGGACTGTCACCAAATTTCTAGTTGTTTTAACTCTATAACAAGTGGAATCTCACATTTCTATAGCAGAGTTAATTCTATGGAAATTTCAGGTTCCTATCTGCATTTACATTTATGGCATTTAGCAGACGCCCTTGTCCAGAGCGATGTACAAACGTGCTTTGAGTCTCTCTGAATAAAGTTACACTGGTATGCTAAACTACAACTCTGTTGAGAGGATTTTTTTTTGTAAAAATTGGAAAATTGCTAGTTCAAGTGTTTCAGGAAAAGGACGGTCTTCATCCGTCGCTTGAAGATAGCCAGTGACATCCGCTGTTCGGACATCTGGGAGTAGTTCATCCCACCTCAGTCCCAGAACAGAGAAGAGCCTGGAGGTATACTTAACCTTTTACTCTCAGAGAAGGTGGTACCAGTTGAGCAGTGCTAGAAGATCTCAGGCAGCTTGGTGCAGTGCGAGGTGTGATTAGATCTGTGAGGTAAGAAGATGCTGGTCCATTTTTCTCCTTGTAGGCATCAGTGTTTTGAATCTGATGCGTGCAGCTACTGGAAGCGAGTGGAGGGAGTGCAGCAGTGGGGTGGTGTGGGAAAACTTGGGCAGATTAAACACAAGTCGCACAGCTGCGTTTTGGATCATCTGCAGTAGACGAATAGCGTTTCAGAGGAAGACCTGCCAGCAGAGAGCTGCAGTAGTCCAGTCTCGAAAACAAGAGACTGAATAAGCACCTGAGCAGCCTGTGTGGAAAACTATAGTTACTCCAAGGTTGTGTGCGGTGGCTAAGGTGGAGAGCAGAGAGTTATGAAGAGCTATTATGAGATCCTGACCTAGAAATCAATCAAACCTGGTCTAGTTATTTTTCTTTTATCTTATTATTGCAGACCCTTTGGTTACAGACCTCCTGGTACCAACAGAGATCATGATGTGATGTTTGATGTGAATTTTACCTAAAGCTCTGCATGATGGCTATGCATTATACAGGTGTCCAGGTGTTATTTTGTAGGTTTAAGGGTGTCAGTATTGAAGTGATCAGTGAGCGTGTAATTAACTTTTAATATAGATTTAATGCAATAATAATAATAATGTGTATGAATTAGTAGAATACAGTCACGCTTAGTAAATTTCAGAGTCTGAGGTCAATTAGATTTGTAATAAAAACATTTTGTAAACCCCCTCATATCCCTCCAAGCAACACCCCCACTTCTCACAAGTTACTCTTCAGGGAAAAGCGGCAGACTTGGCAGTCTTGTTCCAAGCTAATGCCCAGCACAGAAAAATGTAAACAAAGTCCCTCATTGAGGAAACTAGATCTCCAGATATATACATGTAATTGACATTTTTCTGAAGTATCCTTGGCATTGTTTAATTATTTCAGGTGTAGAAACATTGTGATATGTTACAGAATTGACCTTTAAACCATCTCTGCATGAAAGGTTTTCCTCTGCATTAATGAGCTGTTATTTTTTTTTTCTCACTGTGTGGAATTGGTGCCATGGGAACAAACAAAAGACAAATGGTTTTAGCTATACATTCACACATTTATATAGATATAAATATATAAATAAATATACTGTATGTAGTTTTATATATATGGAGGCTAATTTCAGCAAAGATTTTATTCAGGATTTCTTGATGGATCAAATTAAAACCTCAGAGAAGAACATTTTTTTATGTCACTTTAATACTGTGTAATAAATGCAGTGATATCGCAGCAATGCATAACCTATAAGATGGTTTGGACATGTGCAGAGGAAGGACATGGGGTATATCGGTAGGAGAAGGATCGAGCCGCCAGGAAGGAGGAAAAGAAGAAGACCAAGGAGGAGGTTTATGGATGTGGTGAGGGAAGACATGCAGGTAGTCAATTTGAAAGAGGCAGATGTAGATGACAGAGTAGTATGGAGACAGATGATCCACTGTGGTGACCCCTAATGGGAACAGCCAAAAGAAGAAGAAGACATAACCTATTGTGAAATACTATACATCTGCCCTGGAAATGTTTTTATTCTTGCATATGTGCCAAGTAAATGTGAAAATATGTTTGAAACATTGGATGTGTTTGTTAACACACTTAAATGCTGTGATAAGTTGAGAAGACCTGCTGTTTCCATTTTTTTTTCTTTTTAACCGACAGCGTGATTTCACTATTACCCA
Organism: Silurus aristotelis; assembly: GCF_946808225.1. Lineage (NCBI taxonomy): Eukaryota > Metazoa > Chordata > Actinopteri > Siluriformes > Siluridae > Silurus > Silurus aristotelis. The sequence continues at coordinate 15,304,687 of NC_139579.1, forward strand.
CGCTTCATGTTATATTGGAAACGCAATAGAGCAAGGAAGCGATGCTGTGTGGAGCTTTTCGAGAATGAAAAGAAATGTCACCAGAAATGTGCAGCAGGCTTCATTATGATGGCCGGTCGGAGGCCGTGTCAGTTAGGTTATATCAGTGGCACTCCGGGTGATGACTCACCGTGTTAACCTTCGCACCTTTTGAGCGCTGCATCAGCGACTGTTCCGCTTTTCAAATGTCAGCGTGCAGATGGATGGAATGTTACACTGGCTGCTTCACATGGTGACAACACTAATAGGCCTTAATTACGCAAACAGCTCAACGAAACGACATGATGTTATTAGTGAGATGGGTTGAATAAGTGCACATCACTGTGATATCTGTCTTTGAAATTCACTCGAGTTGGCAAATCGTGTTATGCACCGTGTGCCTAAAAGATTGGTCCGAGGTCATTGTCTTGTTATTAATGGCAAGATCCCGAAATTCCATTCATCCATGTGTCTACTTTCACATTCAAGATGAGTGGCGTGCAGCAGAAGTGCAGCCATTTTCCCTTCTCTGCGCTAATGGGTTTTGATAGATGCTAGATACGAGTGCTTTACAGTAAATCTGATGACTAATGCCTCCTGTTTGGTTGCTAAGGTCAGTCTTGTGGAGGCTGTGAGTGGCCTACGGACGTCAACGTTTTAGGCTTTGTCTCAGACATGTCCGTAAATGATTCAGCTTCGTAAGGTGCTTTAAGAACCCAAGAAATTCCATTCAGTGCTCCGCTTGACCGTGCCTTGTAAATTCTTCATTTGTGCAGGATGCTCCTGTGAGACATGTCAGGCTGCAGGTTTTACAGTTGCTGTATGAAACGGGATACAACATATGTATTGTGTAATGTGGTGTTTAAATTAAAAAGACATTTGGGAGTTTGAGATGAGAATTCTTCAATCTTGATTGCTTTAGCTCGTAGTCTAAAATCGGTTAGTGCAATGTTTTCTTTTTAATACAACTGATGCTAAATTTTAGCAGCATATATCATATCAGACCCATGAATTTAGTGGTGTAGTTTAGGAGTTATTTTCAGAACCTCTGCCTTGCAAAATTAAACACATGAAAGAAAAGCAATCGAATTCATAAATTACTATGCCAAAGACCAAACTAATACACCCGATTAGAAAGAACAAATGTTAATGTCAAGATAGCTGACATGCTACAGTGACTGAGCTGAATTAATGAAAGTTGTCATTTTTCTATTAAGTTGTAATTTGTTTATATTCAGCTCTGTAAGGTTCGCCTTTAGTTTAGTTTTGCGGACGCCACTGAACGTGAATCAACTTGCTGCAAATTACAGTTGCCTGGCATTTATCAACATGCGCTTATGAGTATAAGGAAAATTAGTAGTAGAGGGTTTGCAAATCCAGTGGGAATTGTAGTTTTATTTCTATTTGACCTATAAATAAATGTACACACAGCTCAACTTACAAGGAGACCCAGTGTCTGGACTGAAATGTAACAATTGATGCCCATGTTGTAACGCAGTAGTACAGATTTTCTGATTTTAATAATGACAATAAAGAGTTCATTTTAATTTGACCAAACTGCTTTTTGACAGCGTGTGTATATGGTGGTCCGAGTGCTGTTTATTTATTTATTTATTTATTTATTTTTTGCTGCCTCACCAGTTTGGGAAAGGAAACAGCTACTATTTCATTTTATTCATTTTTGTTATGATTAGTTGTTTTGTAGTTCTAATTCGAACCGGCTACACTAATAATGAAGCCTATGGTTCAGCAATGATTCTCTGACAAGGTATGTCTCAATAACACTATTTGCTGGACGTTATATTGTCCCAGAAATACAGTATCTCACAAAAGTAAGTATACCCCAACATACAGCCATTATAGCTGACCACAAACGTGAGTAAACCTTAAGTGAACATGTCAAAACTGTATCCAAAGTGTCAATATTTTGTGTGAGCACCCTTGTTATCTACACTGCCTTAACCCTCCTGGGTGTGGAATTTACCAGAGCTGCACAGGTTGTTCCTGGGATCGTCTTCCACTCCTCCATAATGACATCACGGAGCTGCTGGATGTTAGACACATGGTGCTTCTACACCTTCCACTGGAGGATGCCTTACAGGTGCTCAATAGGGTTCAGGTCTGGAGACATTCATCTTCAGCTTTCTCAGCAAGGCAGTTGTCATCTTGGCAGTGTGTTAGGGGTCATTATTATGTTGGAAAACTGCCATTCGGCCCAGTTTCTGAACAAAGGGCATCATTTTCTGCTTCAGAATGCAACAGGACATTTTGGAATCCATGTTTCCCTCAATAACCGCATCTCCCCAGTACCAGCAGCACTCATGCAGCCCCAGACCATGATGTTACCACCACCATGCTTGTAGGCAAAACACAATTTTCTTGGTACTTCTCATTTGTCTTCAACCCCATTCCTCCCCATGTTCTCAGGTGTTAATGTTTAGCAATAGATTGAATGAAAAGAGACAAGAGTAAAAATGACAAACTATAAATAAAAGGTCTAAGCCTTAAGCATCTTAGGTCTTAATCTTAGCCTTAAGCATTTTTAGATCACTGTTTTTCAATGGAAAACGTATAACGAATGTATTTGCTGAATTTGTGTAAGCAGTACACACAAACAGCACGCATAAAAAAATGCACTACTTACATTATTATTGTAATAACGAGTCACAAACGCATGCAAATTCCGGTTTATTTGGAAAGATAAGGCGCCACTGAACATATGTATATGAACCAAACAATAGTTAGAAAAAAACTAATTTGGCTGGTAGAATATAGTGTTACAAAAGCAAATGAGACCACCTATAAATAAAAATAAAAATAAAAAAGTAAAAGATGCGGAATCTCTGGCTTGAGTCTACACTCTATAGGCAGGTGCCGTGATGTTCTGCTCTGCATCACCTATCATTTCAAACCTTTTATTTCCAGCCAGTAGAATTATGGAAGCAAAATAATGAATGGAAAATGTAGCCAATGAGTGCAGAATTCTAACGATACATGGGAGGATTTTACTCCCCATGTGCGTTTCTTTAGAAACTCTTAGTGATCAAACAGTGGAGCACGTGCAGTGGCGACCAGGAAGTGGATGCAGCTCCCAGTTCTGCACAAACAGCTGTTTCTAGCTCGTGCTGACTTGGCTTTGTTTACAAAAAAAAAATAAAAAGAAAACAAAGAAAAACATGAAGTCAAATAAGTAGGTTTATCAGATTTAAACAAAGCAGCAATGAGGAAAATATTTTTGGGGGCAGAGTAACAACAGCGACTTGGAGATCTGCATGGGAATGAAAAATCTGAGACTATTTTACATCTGTAAGTTACAATATATCTCCCTTTACAGTTTTATACGATGATATATGTTTTATTGCCAGTTTGTTTTTATAAGAGAAATGCTTGAAACGTAAGTGTGTATGTGTGTATTATTGGGATTAGAATGGCCGGACATCAATATGAATAGACATGACTGTAAAACAATAGCTTGTCTGGCTACCTGGACATCAGTATGAATGCCAACTCAATATCAATAGCCAAACATGTATAACAAAAGCCTTAAATGGTCAGCCATTCATTTATATGCAGACTGTATGAATAGAGTATGAATGGCCACCTGAGTTTAGCAGGTGGCTCTCATACAGGGGGAGGGAGAAAAGGATCCGACAGTCCTCAGATAAATATTTCTGGGAATCTCATTTGTCATGAAAATCTTCATAAAATTTAGGAGAGAAACGTATGAGGCATGTGGCTTTCAACCCAGTACTTTTCTGGATTGCTCCAGGACTGATTTCATGTATTTATATATGAAATACAAATAATGTTCAATGCAGGAAATGTGTATCCACAGCACTTCATCATCTATAACTTAATATCTTTTTGAGCAAAATCAACTTTGATGATTAACCGTAAAGCGCAAAGTGTTTTCTTTTTAAAGATGTTTAAATTGTTTTTGTAGCCTACTTTTATCAGGAGTGAGTCCCAATGTCCCGATGTCGTGCAGCTCAGAACACAGGTGAAATGCGTTTTTTTCATGCCCGGTTGTTTTTAGCGTGATGAATGATTCCCCATTTCCTTTAGACAGTCAGAGTGAGCGGCAGGTCAAACGTCAGAGGAACCTCATCCATATTTATGATGTGGTGTGGCCCAATTCAGTGGGAGCGCATCCGATTTAATTTAAAGAGTTTCATTGGTTCACCTGAACCCGTTCGGCAATTTCATTGGTCTAATATTATAGGGCTCAGTTTTTTGGCTTAAGGTTTGTGAAACCGGGAAAAACCCAGGAAAAATCTATAAATAAGCCCTTCATTGTATAAGCCACGGGGTTCAAAGCGTGGGAAAAAAGTAGCGGCTTATAGTCCGAAAAATACAGTAGTTTCAGGGTGTTACTGATCTTCTTATAGCCTATAAGATAAGCCCATCTTTACATTTACATTTGCGGCATTTGTATAGAGCAACAATTCCAATTCTTAAATCTTTGCCATGAGGTGCCATGTTGAACATCCAGTGGTCAGTATGAGAGAATTGTACTCAAAGCACCCGAATTTTCCTGCTCTAATAAAAGATACACAAATTTGTATGGTCCTGTCAAGCAGACAAAAACATGTACATGAAGAATAGGACATGTGGTTTTTGCATAGTTAAAACCGCCGCTTAAACAACGAAGCGGCTTATTTATGAATTTTTCCTGGGTTTTTCCCGGTTTCACAAACTTCAAGCCAAAAAACTGAGCCCCATAACATTAGACCAATGAAATTTCTGAACCTGTGTTCTGAGCTGCACGGCATCGGGAGAAAAAAAGTTTTTTTTAAATGCATGACGATGCCAAAAGAAAAACTCGAGAGAAATAGTTGTGAAAGAAAGAAGGAAGACAGTCAACAATGACTTTCTTGGTAGGCTACTGTTTAGATACAAGCCGTTGTAACGCGTTGAGTCTGGGTGAAGGGAGAGCTCACTAACTCCAGTTGCAACAGAAATCATATAAGCACAGACAGGTTTCCAAAACTTGTGCTTTTTTATTTTTCTTGGCAACAGCGTTACGGGTTAGTCAAAGAAACTTAGAAATGAGCATCAGAAAATATTAAGGACATAATCCTCGGTCTTGCACACATGCAGTAATAGCGGAAAAATGCGGCGGCAGCCTATTCCCAAAATGCCGCTATGCTCCTAAAGGAGCCACAACATATTTCACCGGTTACACCGTGCAACAGACACTGTCTTCCGTTAAAGCCTGTGTAAAGTTCATTCGTTTCAGTGTAGACACCTGCGGTTTATAGACAGGTGCGACGGCTTATTTGTGTTCAAAATAAAAATATTTGTCAAATTCAGTGGGTACGGCTTATATATGGGTGCGCTTTATAGTCTGAAAATTACGGTACTCTAAAATGTGTCCAAGTTTCTATAGATTCTATAGTATTCTATAGTATTTCTATAGTATTGTCTCTTGATAATATCTACTAAAATGGTTGCTGAAATGTGAGGGGTGTACTCTCTTTTCTGTAATTGCGATAAATGATAGACATTTTAAGTTGTTGTTTTTTTTTTGTTTTTTTTTATGCCAATTGTATAATTATAAGTGCATAATAATGCCAGTACACTCTTTTAAAGAGAAACAAAATTTTAACACGTAAGAATAATAGAGTAAATAAAATAAAACAAACAAAATGACCTTACAACCAAGCAAAAAATAAAGTGGACACATGGTTAAACAGTGGGCACAGTGGTAGGGAGATTAATTTGTCCTACATTTGGGTGCGATAATTAACCTAGTAAAATGTAATGCACTTTAGTTTTCTGGGATTTATTCATCATCCCGTTTCATCTCATGCAGCCTAAGATGGCCAGTCCTCAAAATGATTGTGACATTTCAACAGTATATTTGAATTTAAATCGGTGTTGGTGCCTGCTACACATCTTAAATTAGATTGCACAATGTTTTACACTCTAGTGTGCATTTTTCCCTTAAATCAGCGGTCCCCATCCTTTTTTGCACCACCTACCGGATTAATATCAGACAATATTTTCAAGGACTGGCCTTTACGACCGGCATAAAAACGTATATTTTCTAAATATAATAATAATTGTGAATCCACTGTGTTGTTGTTTGTTCATTTTGCTAGCTTGGGGGTTTCAATTTAACGGTAATGTATTATGTGTTAGCGGCCGGATCAGCCCCTTTAAGAAGGTAGCGGATGGAGGTAAGACATGTGACCGAGGCATCTTGACATGCATCAAGAGTAAGTCATAGACAGATATGGCGGAGAGAATCCTGTAATTTTCCAAAATAAAACATCATTCAGAATCAGAACGGAAATAATGTAAGTTATGTATTCTTTCTGTGCGGTCTGGTACCAATTGACCCACAGAGCCGTGCTGGTCCGCGGCCCGGGGGTTGGGGACCACTGCCTTAAATAAAGTTTTGGCATTTTTAAGACAGAAGCAGCCTGAATTGCTAAGATGTTAGTGACATTTTGCTTAGGTTAACAAGCATACATAAAGCTACAATTGGCAATAAAAAAAATATTTACATACTGTATATCTTACAATAAGTTGTAAATACCTAAGTAACAAATATATAAATACGTAATATACTTTTTGTTTTTGTATTTAGGTAAAATTTATTTAATCTCTCAGAGACTGAATAAAAATTATATACATAAATGGTATATATTTACAAATTGCATTTGAAATGGAAGTTTGATTCTAAACTATTTAATTTTTAAGTCACTAATACGGTACCATATTGCATCGTTGTAAGAAGTGAAGTGCTCTCATTAACTGTCTCTGTTGTGCAGATTTTTGTTTCAGTATCAAAGCCAGTGCACGTTGGTTTATTAGAGTTATTGCTTACCCTCATGGCACAGCTGTCTCAATTCTTCAGGCACATTTGTAAGGGATCTGCTGTTATCTGGCTTTTAATCAAATAAGCGAGAACAGAAGCAGCGCAGATGGACTGAGCTCTGAAAAAGTTTGCTTCTTGTATGAAAGGAAAATGATTGGCGGGGAAAAACTCAGACGTCGACTTAACTAGATCATGATAAAATGTCTTGTTGGTTGTTAAAGTGTCCTTTATCTCGAATAACATGTTCTACCTGGGTTTGAAGTAATCCCATTAAAAAAAGTAGGGCTGAATGAAGCTGTGTGATGGATGAGATGCTGTACGGCAATGACACATAATGTCTGAAATATGCCTTGCAACGTATTAAAACACACTGATGAACCCTTGATGTGACGTGTGTTAAAGATGGCTTCCATTGTTTTTGACCAGAATGATTAACATTTATTCAGGGAGTGAATTACAGAGGACGGGTTGAATATGACACTTCCTAATTCAGACTGCTAGTAATTCAGTAGCAGTAGCATTGTATAAAGGGAAGATGACCCTTTGAATGTCACTGCATAATTAGCTCTCTGCATTTATGGAAACATACTGTATGAATGCCATGATTTATCAACCCAGGCTCAAGAGCGCTCATCTGGAACTCATCACAGGAGCAAACGATTATTTGTTAGAGGGCTAATTGGCATGTTGTAGCCATTTGCAGGATCAATCTCACAAAGATGAATGTCTTTCACAGACTATATGTTGTTTTATTGGAGGTGTCATTAGAAGAATTGGTAACAGGCATTTTAATCATAGTTAAAAATAACGAGTGACACTTTCCGACCAGTCCTGGCAGAAATGTAGGATTGAATTTTCAGAGTGCACCCTCTTTGAATTCTATGGTTTTATGTGTCTAATATTGCAATTAATATTGCATCTGGGGGAGTGGTAGCTCAATGGTTAAGGTGCTGGGTGGTGGTTAAGGTGCTGGGGTACTGTTTGGAAGGTCGGGGGTTCAATCATCAGTATCGCCAAGCTGCCGCCCTTGAGCAAGACCCTTAACCCTCTGTTTTCCAGGTGTACTGCCACATGGTTGACCCTATGCTCTGACCCCAGATTCCGAGCAAACTTCCGATTTGTAGTGCTCTTCCTCATAATGAAACAATACTGTTGCTCTCTCAGCCTGGCTTCCACTACTCTTTCCCATAACTTCATGGTGTGGCTGATCAACTTTATTCCCCTGTAGTTACTGCAGGTCTGCACATCTCCCTTATTCTTAAAAATCAGTACCAGCACACTCCTTCTCCATTTCTCAGGCATCCTCCCACCTTCCAAAATCCTGTTAAACAATTTTGTTAAAAAACTCCACTGCCATCTCTCCTAAACATCTCCCTGCATCTACTGGTGTGTCATCTGGTTCTACCGACTTTCCACTCTTTATCCTCTTAATCACTGCCCTCACTTCCTCCTTACTAGGCCTATCTACTTCCTGCTTCACCATCTCTACACACTATGCAACCGATCCCAATTCTGTTTCGCCAACCTCTTTATCCTTATGCCTTTTTCTGCACTTCCTCATTCCACCTCGTCCCTTTGTCTACCTTTCTCTTTCCAGTTGTCATGCCAAGTACCTTTCATACTGTCTTCATTATCACTTCTGCAGTAGTTGCCTAATCATCCAAACACATGACATATTACACAGTGTTTTATTTATTTTTTTCGAAAAAAATTAATCTGAAATGGAAAAGACATGTTTGAAATAAACTAAATATACCTTATTTTTCAATAGCTTTAGCAGCAATCACTTGAAGTAACCATGTCATGTATGACTTTATTAGTGTCTCACATCATTGTGGAGAAATTTTGACACACCCTTCTTTAGAGTGTTGCTTAAGTTCATTGAGGTTTGTGGGCTTTTGTTTGTACACAGCTCTCTTAACGTTCTGCCACAGCATTTTGTTCGGGTTGAGGTCTAGAGTTTGACTGGGCAATTGCAGCATCTTGATTCCTTTTTCTTTTCACCATTTCTGTTATAGATTTGCTGATGTGCTTGGGATCCTTTTCCTGTTACATGAACTAACTTCAACCAACTTCAGATGACCTTACATTGATTTTCAATTACTTTGGTATACAGGAGTTCATGGCTAACACAATGACTGCCCTAGTTGCCCAGGTCCTGTGACTGTAAAAAAAAAAAGCCTGAATCATCAACCCTCCACCACCATGCTTGACAATCGGTATGAGGTGTTTGTTTTGATATGCTGTTTGATATTAGCTAAGCATGACACTATGCAATATGACCAAACATCTCCACTTTTGTCTCACCTACTGGCAACCCTTTCAATAAAACCATATTTGTTCCATCTTTTGCTGATTGTACTGTCATGAACTTTCACATTTAGAATGCTAACTGAGACCTGCAGAGTCTTAAGATGTACCTCTTGGGCTTTTTGCAGTTTCTCTGAGCATTGCACAGTCTGACCTTGGGGTAAATGTGACATCCACTCCTGAAAAGATTGGCAAGTGTTTTAAACGTTTTTGACTCGTGAATAATGTTCTTCACTGTAGAATGATGGACTTTAAATTGTTTGAAAATTACCTTATAACCCTTCCCGGATTGATGGCTAGCAACAACAGCTTCTCTAAAATCATTGCAGTTATAGTTCCTACTGTTATATTGCATTGTGTAAACACCTACTTGAATGATCCAGAAAAGCAAACTGCTGAACCGTAGGCGTTTTTAAAAAGTGGTCACACTTGCTGATGAAAAATTAATCGAGGGCATTTGACTAGCAGCACCTGGTTGCTGCTTTAGAAGCAAACCTGCTACAGACCAGATTATTTTTATTATTATGTCCTTATATGTAAAACCATACAATTGAAAAAACAATAAAAAAATTTTTGTTCACAACTTAATTTTTTTCATGAGACCAAATTTGGCTAATTGATGATTATACAGTGTATTTAAGGTGTTGTGTCTATAGTGTTTATAGGCATTGTGGTTTTAGTTGTTGTATCTTAAAGCTCAGTGGCTTTAGGTTGCTGATCAGAAGGTCATGGGGCTTCAAATTCCCCATGTTGGGCCCTTATGCAATGCTCTTTATCCTCTTTGCTTTGGGGTTGCTCTATTGTGACTGGCCCTGCACACTCTTCCCAACTTTCTAACAAGCTGGGATATGCAAAGAAGGAATTTGACTATTCTGTAATGTGATAAAAATGTTTTCTCTTTCTACTGTTGTTAGAGTATCTTCTGTTGTAAAATCCACAGGTTCCTGGAGTACCCCCTGCCCTGCACAATGTAGTGTTCTTGCTCTGAATCCACTTTAATAAGCTTTTAAGCTAATTTACAGGCTTCTCCAAATTGGTGTATTTACAAATGTGCAGAACCTAGGGTAGTTCCAAGACCTGGGTTTAATAACAATGTCAGCGTTTGTATAATCAAACCTGGACTGTATAATTCAGTCCATTAAGAACAGATTCTCAGACCATTTGTTTAGGCCATGCTATACATATAGGGTGACATTTAATCTTAAAAGGCAACTTGTTTAACAGCTTTCCAGAAACTACAGAACTTCCATCTCACTAAACAATGCGTCCCTAACAAATTATTGTCTTGACCCCGGAAAACCTTTTATCACAAGCATTTTCAGTGGTCTGAAGCTCAACCTTCCTATGGAATGAAGTATCTGTTAGACTGTTAGTGATCCATGAGTAGGTTTTACTTGGTGATCAACTTGGTTAGATTGAGTGAGGGTTTGCAGTGGAAGCTCATTGAATAACAACCTTTTGATTATGTAGAAACTATAAACAGTCAATGAGCTTGGCTAATGGATTTAATAGTTTTTCCCGTTCCTTCATCCACCCATTTCTAACTACTGGATGCAAAAAAAAAAAAAGAAAAGAAGAAGGTTTTCCAGGAATGTGCTCTTGTGCTTTCTGAACTCTGTTAGCCATGAGTTCCTAATAATGAAGTGTCTGAGACTGGTGTATTGGAGTGAAATGGCAGCTCTTTAAGTAAAAATCATGGACCTTTTGATTATGTAAAAACTATAAACAGCTGATCAGCTTTGCTAATAGATTCAGTATTTTTTTCCTTTCCCTCACCCACCCACTCACAACTACTGGATGTAAAAAAAAAAAAAAGAGAAGAAAAGAAGAAGGAGGTTTATCAGACATGTGCTGTTTTGCTTTTTTTAAAACTCTGTTAGCCACGCATGATCCTGCATGTTTTTAAAGCACACGGTAGCTCCAGGACCTGGGTTTAATAACAATGCCAGGGTTTGTATAAGCAGAAATGGGCTGTGTAATTCACTCTATTAAGACAAGTTTCTATTTACACCATGTCATACATATAGTGTGACAAGTAATCCTAAAAGCCCACTTGTATAACAGCTTTTCAGGAACTACTGAACAGCCACCTCGTTAAACAATGTGTCTATATCGAACTATTGTGGTGAAAACTTTTCATCACAAACTCATCCAGTGCTCACTGTTCCTGTAGCTGTTTCTGGAGCTCGACCTTCCTATGGATTGAAGTATCAGATGCTGGCGTATTGGAGTGAAAGCACTAGGATTCTTAGTGATCCATTAGCAGGTTTTGCTTGGTGATCCACTTGGTTAGATCTAGTGAGGGTTGAATTGGCAGCTCGTTATGTAACGACCTTTTGATCACCTAGAAATTAAACAGCTGATAAGCTTGGCTAATGGATTCTGTATTTTTTCCCTTTTCTTCACCCACCCACGTATAAGCACTGGATGTAAAAAAAAAAAAAAAAGAATAGAAGAAGAAGGTTTTTCAATAATGTGCTCTTGTGCTACCTGAACTCTGTTAGCCACAAGTTCCTGATAATAAAGTATATGAGCCAGGTGTATTGGTGTGAAAGCACTAGGACTGTTTTTCAGGAACGTGCTCTTGTGCATTCTCTGTTAGCCACGCATGGTCCTGCACGTTCAGAATTGTGCAGGACACGGAGTAGCTCCAGGACCTGGATTTAATAATAATGTCAGGGTTTGTATAATCAGACATGGGCTGTGTAATTCACTCTATCAAGACAGGATTCTATTTATACCATGCCATATGCATAGTGTAACAATTAATCCTAAAAGACCAGTTGGGTAACAGCTTTCACGGCTCACAGAACTGCCACCTCACTGTCCATATTAAACTATTCAACTATTGTGTTGACCCCGGGAAACTTTTCATCACGACCTTGTCCATTGCTCGCTGTTCATGTTTCTGTTCCTGGAGCTTGACCTTCCTATAGACTCTGGGTTTCTAATAATGAAGTATTCGAGGCAGGTGTATCGGAGTGAAAGCGCTCGGGATCTTAGTGATCCATGAGCGGGTTTGCTTGGTGATCCAGCTAGATCTAGTGAGGGTTTAAAATGGCAACGGTAAACAGCTGATGGGCTTGGCTAATAGATCTAGAATCTTTTATTTTTCAGTATATGTTAGGGTTTGTATCATCAGACCTGGACTGTATAATTGTCTATTAAGGCAAGATTCACAGACAAGATTCTATTTAGACCATGTCATACTGTACGTATATGTGAGAACTAATTCTAAAAAAAACACTTGTGTAATGGCTTTCCAGGATCTACAGAACCTCCACCCTGCTAAATAACGAGTCTCGATCAAACTTTTGTGTTGACCAAAGAAACCTTTTCATCACAAGCTCATCTGGTGACCAGTGTTTATGTCTCAGTTCCTGGAGCGTGACCTTACTTTGGTATAAAGTTTTAAAGGCAGGTGTGAACGCACCAGGACTGTTAGTGATCCATAATCAGGTTTTTGCTTGGTGATCCACTTGATTAGATCTAGTGAGGGTTTGAAGTGGCAGCTCGTTACGTAACAACCTTTTGATTACGTACAAACTAAACAGCTGATGAGCTTGGCTAATGTATTCAGTGTTTTTTTTTTCCCCTTTCCTTCACCCATTCACCCACTTATAACTGCTGGATGTAAAAAAAGAAAAAGAAGGAGACGATTTTTTAGAAATGTGCTCTCGTGCTTTCTGAACTCTGTGAGCCGCGCGTGGTCCCGGCGCATGAATATAATCGTGCGCGTGCTACTTCGGAAGTAGGTCACCGCTTCAGCCGTGTCTTGTCAGCTGCTTGCTTCTCGCTGCTGCTCTTCTTCTTCTTCTCGTTGCGTGAACATCGAGCACATTACAAAAAAAATAATAATCCAAATCCGGGATTTTTGCACCGCTTTCGGAATGTGACGGTTTTTTTTCCCGGCTGACGGAGTGGACTCGGAGGTAAAAGCCCAGGATTACTAATGTGAATGTGTGGTGTTTTTTTTTTCCCCTTTTCCTTTCGATTGTGCGCCTTTCGGTTCTTTCTGCTGTCGAAAGAAACCCGTCCGCGTGAACGATTGCAGCGCGTGCAAAAAAAAAAAAAAGGGGTAATCGGTGTCTTTCTGCTGTATTTTTTTTTCTCGCGTGCTCGTTTGGCGCTGACGTACCGTCGCTGGCTCCGGGGTTTGTGAAGGCTCGAGGAGCAGGAGGGGGGTTTTTTTTTTTTGCTTCTCGCTTCTCGAGCTAAACATTGAGGTGGGATTCATTTGATCGGCTTTGGAGTTATTTAGTTCGGGTTTTCATGTGTGTGTATGTGGGTTTGTAAGGTGTGTGTGTGTGTGTGTGTGTGTGTGTGTGAGAGTGTGAGCCCCAAGCGCGACGATTTGAACCCGGGAATGTGTTACGCCCTGTGTGTGATCTGCTCCCAACACGCTTCTCAACACTTCTACTGGAGAAACATGGCATTATTTTCAGCATCGCAGCAAAAAACAAACATTAGTCTCTCTCTCTCTCTCTCTCTCTCTCTCTCTCTCTCTCTCTCTCTCTCATATTTTTTTGTCGTGTCCTTTAAGTCGGATCAATTCCCTTAACTCAGCATTGGGAGACAGAAAGAGAGAGGGTGGAGAAAAGCTCCTCTGATTTCTCTATAGGTTCAAAGTTAACATCAGTGCATAATCAGGGTTTAATAGCTACTTTGTCTCAGGAGCCATGTTTCCAACCAGTACTCCAAATGAACCCTAACCCATTCATGCACTTGCATTTTTTTTTTTGGGGGGGAAGACATTCTTTACTGTCCAGCACTCCAATAAAACCCCCCCAGCAGTTCCTCATGATCTACACCTCGAGGTTGAACCACCCCACAGAGAAGTGTATAATGTTCTTGATAACTAATGATGATCAGAAAATGAGAGAATGGAACAGATGCACTCCTGAGACTGACACTATTTGCTGCAGTGCACTGTAGGTGTGTGTGTGTGTGTGTGTCTGTGTGTGTGTGTGTGTGTGTGTGTGTGGGGGGGTAATTATATCGTGTTCTTGTACGCAACGTAAAAATCACGAGACTGATTCAAATGTTTGCAATATATATATATATAAAAAATTCATGTTTGGGGTCACGCAATTGTTCAGCTACCGAGAAACTACAGCTACTAAACGAAAACATGCCGACTCTGTAAAAAGCCGTGCCGGTTGAACACACAAGCCTTAAACGCTATCTACACTAGTTTAATTCTTGCTTATTGATTTGTTGCCGTCATTAAAAGCTTCGTATTTTCCTTTCTGGTGTGAAGTTATAAGAAAAGGCTGGAAAAACGAGAACTCTGCCTTCGTTAAAACTTCGATGGGTTCATTTGGATTCTTCCAGATGTCATTATTGTTATGGAGAAAGGAGATAAATGACTCAGGGTTTTCATAAGACCTCTTTTAAGGTTGTTTATACATGTATGTAAATGTAGCAGGGGTTCTATTTGTTTGTTTAACTATTTTATTGTGTATTTTAATGAATACATACCAGTCAGGATTCTGTCAGGGATTAAGGACTCCAAAATGTTTTTTTTGTGGGTTTGTGCAGGAAGCTGAGGAAGCTGAGGAAGTGTAATCCATCAATGTGTATTTATTTTCCCCGGTAAATGTCACCAATCTTAAGCCGATCTGTGAAATTTGTTCGGATACGTTTGTCATCTGTATGTGAACTCGCTCGTCTAATAGCTCGGTGAAATACAGCCCGTGATTTTTTTTTATTTTTTTTTTCCCCTAACCACCGATTTCCTCGTTATTTGTCATCATGGCTGAGAAAGCAAAAATAGAAGTATGCAACAGGACAAGTAAAAAAAAAAAACCATTGGATATTTAGCTAGGGAAAAGCTACAATAATCATTAGATTGCAAACTATTTCCTGACCATTTTAACTTTCCTGCTGTAGTGTTATATTTCCGATCAATTTAAATTTCCCAGATTTTCTCTTCGGAAATCAATAAAGTACATCCATCTATCTGTCTATCCATTTATCTATTGATCTGTCTATCTTATATATATATAAAAAAAAAAAAATGCCAATTGAGATCTCTATTAACGTTATACTTGGAAAAAACAGACAAAAAAGCGGTTCTGTTTGAATCTTGCTGAACTGTTGTGAAGTCTGTTCACAACAGACCTTGAAGAACTTTGTGAAGGTACATTTGATTCAAAATGTTGTCATTTTCCAATGGGAAAGTATTGGTGCTTGATTACAAATGTACCAGTTAGATGATGGATCTCTTAAAACAGTGGAAATGTGACTGGAAAAGGAGGAGAAGAAGGTTTACGAATCAGTGCTGCATTAAGGGAGACTAATTGGATGATGTCTAGTGTTAATAACATGTCAGCAGGTCAAATTTTGCAGTTCATATGATGCCTGATTAGTGTGTAGACTTGTGCGGGCATGTATCTAACAATTATTATCGGAATATACTAAAATGAGTAGTTATATAGTGATTAGTAATACACACCCAGGTATATAAAGGAAGCAAATCCTGTGGGATTGTGCGGTTAAACTTCAACATGTCCTTCTTTAACATTACTGCCGTTCTAAATGTATGGTATATACATATGGTTTATACAATTATGTGGCCTTGAAATGTAGGCAGGAATACTGTTAAGTGGAAAATGGCTCTGATTTTCTTATTTTTTTCTGTTTCTTGATAATCCGAGTGAGGGACAGGGTTAAAAAAAAAAAAAAAGTTAAATAAGGGATTCAGTGTTACAATCATGTGATTTATGTTCTATATGATCTTCAGAATATTGACTTTAGACTTATCTGCATGTACACGAGCAGAATATTTATGGTAATAAGTAACACTCAAAAGACCTCATTAATCATCTGTATTTACATGCTGCACGTGTGTGTGTTTTTTTGTGTGTGTGTGGGGCAGTCAATTGGAGCTTATATGGAATGGATGCTTTATATAAAATGTATTTAACTGAAGGTTGAAAATGGATGACATCTTAGAAGTCAGCGAGGGAGAGTGCACAGCTCATAATGTAGTTATTACATCTATCTTTATTTTGCGTAGTCAGCCGTATCGATTTCAGCAGCCACTAGCCAAAGCCAGAAAAGAAACCATAATTTGAATGAGCCAACCACAATATTTACAGACCTGCATCACTGCAACACAACTGAGTTTGAGCATTTTCCTTTTTTTCTTCGCAGGATCCGCACGGAAGATTGTAATGACACATGCACGGAAGAGGAACTCTATGTAGATATCGAAGAGAATCCAAGGAGCAGGTGAGCTGCCAGATACATGCTGAAACCATGGGCAAAACCTGGCCAGAGAACATAGTGCTGAAAAAGAAGACTAAAAGGCATTCCTATAAAAGAGGAAGAGATAAGGAAATAAAGCAGCAAAACGCAGAGAGTGACCGGAAGCTTTATCCACTCAGAGGACGGCAGGGAATAAATGACGTAGGCTCCTTAAACTGCTGCGTTCTACTGACTCGCTTAGAAGAAGGAGGAACTTCTAAAGGCGGCATGAAAGCTGTGCCTAAGAATAAAAGGAAAAGAAATATGAAGGCAAAGAAGGGAAGGACCAAACCCTGTACGTGTCGGAAGAAGGCATGCAAAACCTGTCGGCTAAAACCTGGACCAAAAAGCAAAACCAAGAGGAACAAAACTGCCTTATTCGTGGAACTCCTCGAACCTCGAAAGCGACGGTTGGCCTCTCTTAATGCTGAAGCAGTCAACAGCCTTTTGTTGTTCAGAGAGGACTCTCAAATGTCCAAAAAACAGCAGAATTCCCAAAAGGGTGATGGTGAACTCCCCAAAAAAAAAGACCTTTCAAAAAAAGGACTAGAAGGCCAAAAACGTGCACACGCGGGAGAACGAGACGAGAGTACAAACCCTAAAAAAACCAAGAAGGCAAAGACGGAGTCTGAACATCTGGACCAGCTGAATCTGAACAGTCCGACCCCAAGGCGTCTAGCAGGTTTAAACGCAGCCGCTCTTCTGAAGCTGACTAGCACCTCGTCTGGAGCTAAACGGCGAGCTAAACCAGACACCAAGCCAGGCAGTGGTGGAGCACGAACAAAACTACTGCAGGGAAAGATGAAAAAACAACACAGCCCACCATGCCTTTCCAAGCTGCCAGTATCTCAACAGTGCTGCAATCTCTGCAAGAAGGAGGCTCTCAAGACTGACACTTTGTGGGAAGGCACTTCCGGGGGCCATGACTTCATCAAACCCGGATACCAATGCAGGTCTCTGCTAAGCTACTCGCTGAAGCCTGTAAAAGAGGAGAAAACCGAGACTGACGTGAACTCATGTTACTGCTGTTCCCAGGAGAGATCTGTGGAATATTGTCACCGATTAGCCCTGTTCCTTGGGCAGAAAGCGTTTCCCGAATCAGAACAGCATTCATTGCCATCTGTAAAAGGATACCTTCCCTCCCCTCACACACTAACCCACCCAGCTTTGACACTAGGTGCTCATTCTTACTCCTGCTACCCAGGTTACTATGTCCACATTGCCCACCACGGGACATCCTCGCTCCCTGTAAGTACAAGTCCAGGACCCCACGCACCACCTCCTGTACCTCCTATTACACTGTGTCCGACTGGGGTCCAGAGACCCAAACTACTGCCCTCTCCAGTGTCTCACCCTCCAGGAATTCCTCATCCAGTGTACTGCAACTCTGTGGGGACGTGTTATGGCGACCCGTGTAGGATCAGCAGCTGTACCTACAGACACACTCAGCCCATCGCTAACAGGAGCTGCTCGTTTAGCGGCGGATGCTCCAGCTGCAGCCACAAGATCAAGATGGGTAAGACGAGGCAAACGGGATGAAAACCCATCCGCCCTTAGCACGAGCTCCTCGATAGAATCAGCCTCAGTTATTCAACACTTGTGTGATAACTGACGCTGTGCTGGTTCGAGAATATGCCTGCTGAGATAACCATGCAAAATAATGTTTGGCAAACAGTACGAGGTCAAATGCTGAGGACTGTAATGGGGAAATGCTTGCGATGTGTCATGATTACCTCACATAACATGCTGTGTCGAAATGCTTTCTGAGTAAAAAAAAAAAAAGTACCCCGTCCCCACCCCCAAGCATATTCATAGAGCTAAAAACACAGCATACCTTGAGCTAAGAAGGTTATCATTGACTCAGACAGGTAATATTCTCTGCCTCATACCAGCTTTATTGTATACGATGCTTTCGACAAGTGCCTCAAAAACGGTCACGTGACATGAGAAAGCTTTTATTTATTTTTTTGCCCAATTGCTGACTGAGATGCTGGATGGTGCATGATGGTTGTTTTTATTCTACACAATCACTTCTATAAAACAAGCGAAAGGCGACCTAATGTATTTATTTTTTTTAATAATATATTATATTAATAATCCGTTTAAAAGGGTTAAAGAGAAATACCCGAACACGACTTTTTCCCTTTACTCAATTGAACTGTAATATGATGTCAGAGGTCTATTCACAAACATTTCGACCCCCTAATTAGCGTCTGCATATGGGATATTTCCGGCTTTATCTCGCGGAGACATTAAACTGTCAGGTCGTAAGGCCTATCTTTAAACATTAAGCGGCACAAAAGGGGAAATAGTGAAATAAAAGCCATTGAGATGCTCTAAAAGCGACTCGGAAAGAAAGATTCGGCTGAACGTTAAAAACCCCTCTTTCACTTCGTGCAGCCACTCCACCATGTCTGTTTGCTCGCCGGCGTCTTTTCAGCGCCCGTTTGAATGTGAATAATTGGCACAGGTGGGCAGGGTGCTGGTTATTTTTGTTGGCAGGAGACTTGACTTGGCTTTTCATTGTAAGATGACAGCTGGAATCTTGTAGACTTTTACTGACCTTAAAACAGCTGCAAAGCATTACAGGACTTTGTGATGGATACGTTATACCCATCCGACCTGACGCAATCCCTAGTTAATCAGATAATATTCTCTTTGCTCGGCTCAGTTGTTATAACGCTCCTATTATGACTTTACAATAACCAGTATGCGCATGCATTTGAGTGGTATAATTGTCGAAACAATACTACGGCTCATATCCCGGTATTAGTCTACCATTTAAAAAAATAAAAAATTAAACGGGCTGGTGCTGAAAATGGACGATGGAAAATTGTGCCTTATTTGTGCCTTATTTTGTGCCATAATTGTGTATATTTAACCAAACAATCTGATCAAATGCTTGCACAATTTTTCTACTGGATAAGATTCCTTGACATTTGCCCGTCAAGAAATTTTGCCAGAGGATGTCTGTAGTAACGAGAGATTCCCAGGAAAAACGCAGCGCACACCTCATTTGAATACAACCTGTTTGTTTTGTCTGTAATTAGAGTCTCTTGCTGTAGTCCACTCAGCTATGCGGTTTGTGTTTTGATCATTAGTAGGTCATGAGGATAGGATTCATGTAGCCTATACCTGTGAGGGGAATTCATTTAAATAAAACGCGCAGCGGTTGCTTTTCTTGACACGTCCTCATTACGTGCGATATACAGTGCTGCGTGAACGTTTTAGGCAGGTATGGGAAAAATGCTGCAAAATAAGATCGCTTTCAAAAATTAAAATCGAAAGTAAAAGAACAGACGAGAAATCCAAATGAAATCAATATTTGGTGCGACCACCCTTTGCTCGCAAAACAGCATCGATTCTTCTAGGTACACTTCCACACAGATTTTGAAGGAACTCAGCAGGTAGGTTTTTCTGATCATCTTGGAGAACTAATCACAGAGCTCAGATCTTCTGCCTGAAATCCTACGGTCTTGTAATATTATCCCAGACAGACTCGACGATGTTGAGATCAGGGCCCTGTGGGAGCCAAACCATGACTTCCAGGACTCTTTGGTTTTTCTTCACACTGAAGACAGTCCTTAGTGACCTCGGCTGTTTGTTTGAGGCCGTTGTCCTGCTGCAGAATGAATTTGGTGCCAATCAGACGCGTCCCATGATGGGTACCGTCATTTCCGGACTATTAAGCGCACCCAAATATAAGTCGCACCCACTGAATTTTACAAAGATTTTATTTTGAACATAAATAAGCCGCACCTGTCTATAAGCCTACATTAAAACTAATGAACTTTACACAGGCTTTAACGAAAGACAGTGTCTGTTACACGGCTTGTATCTAAACAGTAGCCTACCAAGAAAGTCATTGTTCACTGTCTTCCTCCTTCCTTTCACAACTATTTCTCTCGGGAGTTTATCTTTTGGCATCGTCGTGCGTTTAAAAATCACCATCGGTGAAGCTTTTCTCCCGATGCCGTGCAGCTCAGAACACAGGTGAAGTGCGTTTTTTTCATGCCCGGTTGTTTTCAGCGTGACGAATGATTCGCATTTCCTGTAGACAGTCCGAGTGAGTGGCAGGTCAAACGTCAGAGGAACCTCATCCATATTTATGATGTGGTGCGGCCCGATTCAGTGGGCGCGCATCCGATTTAATAGACAGAGTTTAATTGGTTCACCTGAACCCGTTCGGCAATTTCATTGGTCTAATGTTATGGGGCTCAGTTTTTTGGCTTGAAGTTAGCCGCTTCATTGTATAAGCCACGGGGTTCAAAGCGTGGGGAAAAAGTCTTCTGATATTGAAGGGAAGCAAGTATGATGCGTCTTTCATTTGTCTAAGGTTCTAAACATTGCTCGTTACATCACATTTTGAAACCCCAGTCTGCTTTGAATTTTTTTCCTGGGAGAGACCTCGCTGATGCAGTGTAGTCGCTTTGCTCAGTCTTGGTGTATGACCATGGTGTATGATCTATGGCATGAAACTGTCCTCCACACCCTCACCTTGGTAGCAGAGTTTGGCTTTTCCTCGCCAAGTTTAAAGCCTCCTACACAGCCGTTTCAGTTAATGACTGTGTTTTCGAACCTAAATAAATAATTGATGATGATTAGCACCTGATTGGTATAATTGGTTAATCATACACTTGACACTGATCTGACAAAATGTGTGCCAAAGAGTAACAAATATTGATTTAATTTAGATTTTTTTGTAAATTGGCATTGCATTCCACATTTAGTCCCAATTTACTCATATAATTTCCTCCACTTTCCTGGGAAGATGTTCCACATGATTTTGGAGGTACTAATGTAGGTGATGAGACCTGGGGTGGAGTCAGCATTCTAATTCATTCCAAAGGTGTTCAGTAGGGATGAGATCAGAGCTTTATAGCAGGCCACTCAAGATCTTACTCTCCAAAGTAATAAACCAGATCGTCAAGGAGCTCACTTTGTGCACAGGGGCATCGCCATGCTGGAACAGGTTTTGGGTTTCCAAGTTCATGTGAAGGCAAAATTTTATTATAGCGCATCTAAAGACGTCCTGTACAATTGTGTGCCTCCAGCTTTGTGGTAACTTTTTGGAAAAGAACCACAGCAGGAAAGGTCAGGTGTTACTTTTGACCCAATAATTTTGCCAATATAGTGTGTGTATATGTATGTATACATATATATATATATATATATATATATATATATATATATATATATATATTTGAAAGCATTCTTACTTTGCAGCATTTCTTCTCACTGACCAAAGTACTGTATATCTTATCGTTTTCCTTTGCAAAATTGCCCAATAATTTGAGCTGTTTTGGTTTTCTTTGGGGAAATAATAGGAAAAAAAAAAAAAACACTTCCTGAAGTGCAAAAACGTCTTTTCCCATTGGAAATTAACGGAATCATTACCAAGCTGTCGGTTCCGACAGGATGTTTATCTGCCATTATAAAATAGTAAAATATGGTTAAAAATAAAACTTGCTGACATGACTGATACAAATTGCACTGAAATCCCAGATACAAACTTGAATAATTCGAATACTCCACATTTCCCACGTGAAACTAGTCCAATTCGAAAAGTCCTCATGAAAGGTATTTTGAAGAACAAATTTATCATAATGTTGTTATAACCAGCAAAAAAACGGGTGGGTGAGAGGAAATAGTGTCGTTTTTGAAAACCGTGAGAAAACCATCCAATCACACAGTGTACACTAACCGTGAAATCCTAATTTGAACAAACAATATACCGACCAGCGTTATGTATTTAGGTTGAGCAATTCTTTACCCAGTGGAAATGTATTGGAAATACTTACAGCTGTACAGTTTCAACCAGCACAATGGCAGAACACTAATGTATTTTCTAGACAGAAGCACTTCATAGAGAAAGCCTACACACCAGAGGCTGTTGCAGCAACAAAAGTGCAGCTCAGCGTGTTTGAGCGAAAATAGAAAATGTAGTTTTAGATAGCCTTCGCGACGAAAAGATCATTTGTTATACCACCAGATAGTTTAAATTATTTCAACGTTCACTGCTTTAATGAACGACTAAATCAGCTAATGAACACTGTGGCCTGGGGTCCTTAGTAAATAAATTGCTTTTCCAAAAAAACCTGAAATAATCTTGTGGTTTTGGTGGTAAATCTTTCATAGGTTCAACAAACAGCCAAAATGTTTGCCAGTCAATTTCTTATCTCGAGCGCCGTTCACTCAATGTGCAGAATATACTGTATAGCTGCTAGTGTATATCATGACTAGCGCTAGCCCTACTTTGTAGGCGTGCAAGTCGGCTTGTAATAATACAGAGACTTAACAGCTGAGTGAACATGCAGTGAGCTGCACATTCTCTCTCATGCTTGGCCGGTCACCTCCCTGAGAAGCCAGAATAAGCAAGAAAGGCTCTATTAAGTTCGGGAAAAGGTTTGATCCACAACGCATTTGCCGTTACTTTTTATTTGTGTTGGCCTGCAGCCCATTTGACCTCACAAAAGAAGCGCGATTATAGAGTAAATGAGCACATCATTGATTCTAGATCATGTGATGGCTGTTTGAAATGGGGGTAATTTACTCAAATTTCAAGGCTGTCTTTTTTTTTTGTTTTGTTTTGTTTTTTTTCCTGCACCCGGAGTAGAACACGATGGCCGGATCGCACGCATGGTTCAAAATTCTAGCAGAGGTTAGGCGCTTATACTGTAGATAATACGATTTCCAGCAGGCACAGCGTCAATGGGTCATTTCTAATTGTTCGGCTCCATTTTGAAAGGTCTGTTAGCTATGTAACGAGCTATTAAAATCGAATCACCGATTACAGCATTGACCAAATGTTATGTACTTCTGTAGCTACTCACTGCTCCTGCACACCTGTTCCTAAAAGAAAAGCGCCATGATTCTGATCAGTATGACTTGTGTCAAGGGTAACAAAGAAACCAGCGACTGGGACTTTAAGGAAGATTTGTAGAGGTTTTTAATTAAGGAATGTATTAACCACTGTATGCTATAATACCTTTTTATATTGTACATTTTGTTCCTCGTGAATCATTACTGCATTTGAATTCTGCATCATTGCAGAAAATAGCCAAATTACTTGCTCACATTCTCTATGTAAATAGCATCAGTTTTATCTATATTCTATATTTCTGCAAATTTTTTAATATATATATATATATATTATCTCGCGCCCCGGTTTATCACGGAATTACATTTGCCACATTTGGCTAATATTCCCGGTCTCTCGCGGACAGCACCATAAACCAAAAAACTTATAGGGAATTGTTTTTATGGAGTTTAATGTTGGAATAATAAAATGTATTAATAAAAAATAGAATTATTATTTTACTGTAGGGTTTACTGTATATTGTAATTATATACTTATATATATTATAAATATCTGTATGTAGGTTTTTTGACACTAATGTCAAGCTTTCACCTCCCTGTTACAGAGGACTACAACTATCCACTGGACAAGCACAGCCCCTCTATTTCCATGGCCCCAACCATGCCCCTATCGGTCTGCCCCATCCCAAGTGTGCCTGCTGCCACACAGCCTATGCCGCACCTGCAGTCTCCTCTGCCGGACACTGGGCGTCCACAGGTCCAGTTACGCGTAGGCCGAGAGTGCCCTCAGAGTGCCAAGCCGCCCAGCAGCTCGCGCTCTGCTATACGGGACACAGCTGTCTGCCCCCATGTGAAGGAGGGCCAGCTGGGAGCCGGCCATTGCAATCCAAGCACCAAACAGGCCAAGATCAGTCGGCGACGGGCCACCAACGGCTGGCTGCCTGTGGGCACAGCGGCTGAGAAGGAGGTATTCATAGTGGTACGTACTCGTGTTCTCTTCTGTCCTGACTAGAAAATGGCTGGTGGAGGATGTGAGAATAGCGAGTGTTGCCTTGCACTGCCGAGGCTGTGTGTGTGTGTGTGTGTGTGTGTGTGTGTGTGTGTGTGTGTGTGTGTGTGTGTGTGTGAATTAATAATGCTCCTATTTTCTTTGTCTTCCTCTATTAAATTCTAAATTGAGGTACATGAAGTGCACAACCTATAGACCATAAACCATTTATAATATAATTGCTACATTCTTCACCTGAACGTTTTCTTCAAAGGTCATCCTAAAATTCAAAAGGAGAATTTTGATTGCGAATATTCTAAGGGCTGCAACTAACGAATATTTTGATAATCGATTAATCTGGCGAATTATTTCTATTATTTTTTATAAAAAAAAAAAAATTATTATTATTAATGGGATGAAAAACTTAATGGGATAAAATGCAATTTTTAATGAGATGTTTCGCTTATTATAACTATATAAACCCTATAAACCCTAAGTGTACTTACAAAAAAAATGTACTTAAAAAAAAAAGCAAAAGCCACATGTTGAGTTAAACTACCTTAATTTAAACGTTTTAAAGCTTATAGGGGATTTTTCCTCTGAACATATTCACTCATGCTGGGTTGTTTCTGTAAAAAAGAAAAAAAAAAAAAAAAAGAAAAAAAAAATTGTATGTATGTGTGTATATATATATATATATATATATATATATATATATATATATATATATATATGTATATGTATAAAATAATTAAACAGAAACAAATTGTGTACAATTTGTGTAAATCAATCATTTGTATTGTTTTTAATGATAATTGTAGATGGCAACCCTGCTTAAAATAATCAATATAAAATATAATACAGCATCGTTTTGAAGACATTTATTTCACTTGTGAAAATATAAGCATCTTGAATTAAGAATTAATAAAAAAATGTATAATAGTTAAATATCTGTATAAATTAAATATAAAACATTAAAAAACAAGCATTTGAATGTCGCAGTAAATCACGTTTGAAAACAGATAAGTTATTGTTGTAGTAGACAAATGCTATTAAAGAAAATTAAACGGTGAAACGCAGCGAGTTTACAGGCTTGGTTTAAAATTTCAAAAAGGAAAAAATATGCATTAGTGTACAAATGCATAATCATTCATTAAAATCCACAACAGTGACTACAAATATAATCGTTTACCGCTGCTGTTATTTGCTGCTTTTAGATGTAGTGTTTGTTCGCACCGTTTTAATTGAATCCATCACTATATCGTGAGCGAGCTGATCGTGTAACCTGATGCTCGCGAGTCACGACAGAACGGATCCAGTGCGACTGTCCTGAAGTTTAAACAGTTTACACAATAGCACTTCATTAAACATGATGAGGATTCTACAGTTTTTGCTCACCGTGCTGATATTTCGCCTTCATCCCTCACACCAGCGTGTTTTCTTTTCATCGTGCATCACTGCGGTACTTCCATCCTCAGCCTTTTTTGTCGCGTTTAATATAAAATGCTCCCATTGCCTTGGATGACTTGGGGCGCACGCTTTTTCCTGCTGCCAATTGACCCTGTACTCTCAGTCATCACACAAGCGGCTGTTATCTTACCGTCACACTAAGCTGTAACTAAAGCAGCCCCACGTTGTTGCAGCCTTAGAATTTTCTGTCTGTGTATCTACTGTACAACATCGCTCCTTAAGATCATGGTAGCTTATCACTCACATGTCACCACCAGTGAGAAATGCGCATTAATATTAGAGGTTGTTTGATTTATGGTAATTACCGCTATTATTATTAAAAAAGTCAGATCCGTGTAACATAAGCCATGTCAATATTACTGGAATTTTCGGAGCTTCATAGTTTAATTGTACAAATGATGGTTGTGATGTTTAATGTAAATTGATCACCTTTTAATAGTCAACAATTCGTTTGTCCTTCAAAAGGATGTTAGTGTTACAAGCATATAGACTTTTTTAGAGTAAAATAAATAAATACTATTTATTCCTAACTCTTTAGTTTGAAAGAACTCTGGTGCCCACGAAGCTTTGTAGATGAAAAAGAACCCTCCTGTTTGTTTATTAAGATTAAGTAGACGAACTAATGAACCATTTAAAGACAAAAACGACTTCAATTAGGAGAAAATTAATTTCCCGACTAAAAGAGGGTCCCGTTTCTATGAAAGAGAAACGACCGATCTTGCATGTCACAACCAACAATAAGCCGTAACAGCCTAGTGTGCTGCTTTCAATCATCCATCTGTGTTCTTGAATCAGTACGCATTCTTCTTCCATCCCTAAACGAAAGACAGTAGTCATCGTGCGTATGTAAAGTGAAGGTTTCTGGAATAAATCAGAGAAATTTAGCCAGCTGTTTATTTCACAACACACGCTATTTTTATTTTTTTTTTCACATTTTGCACTGATCATTAATTTTGTTTCATAAGACAATTTTGTTTCATAAGATCTTTGTTTCATAAGATCCCAGTATCCTCCAGCACTCTTATCTTTTTTTTTTTTTTTTGGTTTCGCTTCATTTTTTGGCCTTTTCTGGTGCTGTGACTGCTGCATACACTGCTATGTAAATATGCGTTTCTTGTAGACGTGATCATTTAATTTTTTTTAGCCATTTAGTCGTTATCATCATGCTTTGTTAACACTTATGGAATTTGTGGGTTTCACTAAATACAAATTTGCTGTAATTAACAAGTCATTAATTGGTGATTGCTTCTTATTAGCATACGGTATGTATGTGAATAAGTCAAGTTTATTTCTATAGCGCTTTTCATAACAGACATTGTCTCAAAGCAGCTTTACAGAAATCAACAGTAAAGGTGAACGATGTGCATTTATTCCCTGATGAGCAGCCGGGAAAAACTCCCTTAGATGTTATGAGGAAGAAACCTTGAGAGGAAGCAGACTCAAAAGGGGAACCCATCCTCATTTGGGTGACATCAAGAGTGTGATTATAGTCTTTAAACAATACAAAACACTGAAGAGTGAGAACTAACATGAGCACCGGAGTGTGTGATTGTGAGTAATGTTCTTTTTTACAGTCTTATACAGTCATTTGAGGTGATGGAACCAGGAGCTACTGAGCAACTCATAAAATAGCTCAACTTTTGAGATCATCACAGATCCAGCACCAGCTTCAATATGGAGGAAAAAACAAATAAAAAATTTTATTCAGAAAGGATTTTTTAAGCCTTAAAAAAATTGACTTCACACCTCCTGTTAGGTTGTAATGGGTTTAACATATCTAAATTTCTTCATGTGAGAAAAGTGTGGGAACTGTTGTGACTTCTTGTTGTTGTTTTTTTTTTTTCTTGTAGATGCACCATGTTTTCCACCTAAGGTTTGGAAAACTAATTACTGTGGAGTTACATTAGTGGCAAAAAGCATTGAACTGAACTTTTCAAGAAATAAACAAAATATATTCAATAAGAAAGAAGAAAAGCAACCTGAAATTAAAAATAACGAACGCCGTGGCGGAACTGTAACGTAGTTGTCAAATACACAGCATTTTTATTTTTTTTAATTTTTTTTGTGCAGTTTCATTTTCAGTAATTATGGTTTACGTGCACTGTCCAAGTTTTTGTTTACTGTTTCAAATTTGCCGTTTACTCTCGGCGGGTTTTTAGAGTGGCGCCGGGGCTTGAGATGTTGGTCGTCTCCAGAAGCTTCCAGAAGTAGCGCGTTTTGGAGCGATATCTGGAATTGGTTCATTTGTAAAGCAATGAGGTGTATACCTTCAACTCGAATCTTAATTATGAACTACTAACTAAGGAAGGAATTTCCGTGCCAAAGTGTGAACACTTCCGCGAGTGTAAAAAGTTTGGCAACAGCTTGTCTTTTGTTGTGTTTAAAACCAATGCTTGCTCCTTTTATTTATATGCAACAAGAATGGCAGTGAATGGCTGCAAGAATTTCTGGCTCTAAAAGAGGAACTTATGTAAGATGAAGAACAGGAGAGAAGATTTTACCAGACTGCCTCACACACACAGTCAAACAGGGAGGTGGAGGCTTAATGGTTTGGGGTTGTTCTGGAAACTTATTTTAGTCTGGACTGCAACTTGTTCACCATAGAACAAGTCAATGACCTGAAGCATACATACAAACTCTGTGTTAAAAAACTAAGTGTTATTTAGAGAGCGAGCAATGGTGTTATCTACCATGGATCATGGAATGGCCTACTCATTCACCACATCTGAATCCTAATAAACTACTCTAGAATTAACTGGATCAAACTATTAAAGAGCAGATCGCAATTCCCTCTTGAAAACTTAATCCCCCCAAAAATAAAAACATTTCCACTGCATTTCAGCGCTGCCACAAAAGAACCAGCTGACATCACGTCAACGATTCTCTCATTGACCCAGGTGTTGACGAGGACAAGGATGATCACTCTGAGAGAAATTAGAATAGCAGACTTGTAAAGGAGGGTGCTGCTTGAAATCATTATTCTTAGTCTGTTAACCATGGTTACCTGCAAAGAAACACTTGTCGTCATGCTTTGCATAAAAAGGGATTCACAAGCGATGGTATTGCTACTAGTAAGAAAAATCAACCATGCACTTACATCAACCATTTATCGGATCATCAAGAACGTTAAGGAGAGGTTCAGTTGTTGTGAAGATAGCTTCAGGGCAACCAAGAAAGTCCAGCAAGGGCTAGGACCTTCTTCGAAAGAATATTCAGCTGTGGAATCGGGGCACCATCAGTGCAGAGCTTGCTCAGGAATGGCAGCAAGCAGGTGTGAGATAAATGAAGCATCTGCCAAAGGTACAGGGATTAAACTGCTGAGGACTGGGGTAAAGTCATTTTTTTCTGATGAATCCCCTTTCCGATTGTTTGAGGCATCCAGAAAAAAGCTTGCGCGGAGAAGAAAAAGGTGAGCGTAAAGTATCCTGAGACTATTTATGTGAGGGGTGGCTTTTCAGCCAAGGGAGTGAGCTCAATCACAGTGTGAATGGTAGAATGGTACTTCTGAGACCAAATTCTCCCAACCATCCAAGAACAGTTTGGTGAAGAACAATTCCTTTTCCGGCATGATGGAGCACCTTGCCATAACCGGTTTAGAGAAATTTTGGGTTCATGGCCAGGAAACTCTCCAGACCTTAATACTATTGAGAACTGGTCAATCCTCAAGAGGCCACAAATTCTAACAAACTCTAAGCATTGATTATTCATGAATGGCCATCAGTCAGGATGTGGCCCAGAGGTTGATTGGCAGCAGGGTGAATTGCAGAGGTCTTGAAAAAGAAGGGTCACTAGTGCAAATATTGACTGTTTGCATACACTTGATGTAATTATCAATAAAAGTCTTTGGTACGCAATAGTAACATCTGACAAGATCTAAAAACACTAAAGCAGCAGACTTTGTGAAAATGAATATTCGTGCCATTTTCAAAACTTCTAACTATACTTCATATTAGTTTGGTCAAAGTAAATCTGCCGTTCAATTACTCGGTTTGTTGCATATAAACAAAGCGAAAATGCATGTGTCCTCAAAAAGGTGTGCCAGTGTTTTGACAGGCGCTTGACGTTCTTTTCACTGTCTACATTCTTTTCTTCTTCCTCACAGTACATTTTTCTTACTTATATAATTCCACATGTGTTAATTCATAGTTTTGATGCCTTCAGTGTGACTCTACAATTTTCATAGTCATGAAAATAAAGAAAACTCTTTGAATGAGCAGGTGTGTCCAAACTTTTGGTCTGTACTGTGTGTGTATATAAATATATATATATAATGAACAGCACTTTGTGGATATAGATAGAAAAGTATTGAATGAAAATGAATAAATGACATGCTTGCAACAACCATTCAGTACTTCAGTAATGAAACTGATTTTCCATCATATACCTTCACCCCTGGTAATACAACATTTTTGAAGAACCGTATCCGTAAAATATATGATAAGCCTTGCGATGTGTGTATTTATTTCTCATGTGCGGTGATGACCCACAGGGCGAGGAGTCTCCAGCACTGCGCAGATGTTACGAAGGAGTGCAGAGAGACGGGGAAGTAATCAGGGTGCGAGACACTGTTCTGCTGCGGTCTGGTCCACGAAAGAAGTCGCTCCCCTACGTGGCCAAAGTGTCTGCCTTCTGGGAGGACCCTGAGTCAGGTACGCCAAAAGTCCTTACTACTTTGATCAAGAAATACACAATATGGACAAAAGTTTGTGGAAACCTGATTAAGATATATATGTGATTTTAGAACATCCCATTCCACATTTAGTCCCCATTTTCTGTTAATTAATAGTTAGTTAATAATCACTTTTATAGCAGGCTATTTAAGGTCTTCCACTCCAAACTAGGGCTGTAACGTTTCCTCGAGGATTTCGATTGCAAAAATGTAGTGAGACAAATCATTTTGCCTCGATGCTTTGTTTAGTCCATTTAACTACACACGAAGCACTGCGTTTCCCACGGACAATTATTACTGACGCACCACCCGCTAAACTCCAGAGCGCTCTGGACAGG
The DNA here is from genome assembly GCF_946808225.1 of Silurus aristotelis. Classification (NCBI taxonomy): domain Eukaryota; kingdom Metazoa; phylum Chordata; class Actinopteri; order Siluriformes; family Siluridae; genus Silurus; species Silurus aristotelis. Next base: position 15,335,376 of record NC_139579.1, read on the forward strand.
TAAAACAGAAGAATGCTGCAGAATTAAAAATGGTGGAACGGGGAGATGATTCATATGGAAGCTCGTTTCTGCCACATTAAATAAAAGGTTTGCCCAATTCCGAGTTTTTTTTTTTGCTCGCAATTACGAGCTTTTTTGTTTTAGCCAATCGGGAAGCGTCACACCCTCTATAGTGCCAGAGTCTTTACCCATTGGCTACAATCAATAGAATTTCGCATGCTATCGAACTAAGCCCATGATCCCGAACAATCAGCACTGGAGGAGACGGAACGCAGACAGATGAAGCAGAGGAGGCCTCGTTCACACACCAACTGCTTCAAACTTCAGGCCAACAACATGGTTACCGGTGGATGCACCAGGAATGTCGGATGTTTACGAGAAATAAAGTCGGTATTGCGAGGAAAAAAAAGTTGGAAATTGGGCAAACCTTTTTTATGTGGCGGAAACGGGCTTCCATAGGATTCAGGTTTCCAAAGTTTGGGATCATTTCAAACTAAAATATAAAGAAAATACCGTACTATTTTATTTGCATTATTATTTTTTTAAATCTGAAATGTATTTTTATGTATTTATTTATTTTTTTTGTATGTATAGTTGTTTTTACATTTTGATGTAATATAGCAATTAAATGCACTAAATGAGTTTCACAGATATTCTTGTATAAGATTTCAGCAATAAAATGTGAATTTCACTAAATAGGAAACTAATTTTACCTAAAAGGAAGAGACCCGTCTTATTGTCTCTTGTTTATTTAGTATTGTTCTTTAATAGAGAATACTCGATTGATTGTTGGAATAATTAGCAGAATGCTCAATTACTCCCAAGTAAAAGGACAGTGTAATGTAACCACATCTGAAGACATCATGTACAATTGTGTTCCTCCAACTTAAAAGTTTAGTAAAAGTGTGGGGAGAAGCACATACATCTGGAAAAGTCAGGTGTCGCAATGCTTTTGCTCATATAGCGTATTGTTCTATTGCTGCTTTGACACGTATATCTTATGCTTATATGCTTGTTTACTTTCCCAAGTCATAATTGCAGGGTTACATCATGATGCTCATCCTCCTGACGTTGAGCGACTGTTCAGTTGTAGAACCACATTTACAAATTGATCTGTCCATCTTAGTCCATCATCCTCGAATATTAATATTACAAACCAGTCATGTTTGCTGAAATTTCAAAAGATCTCGCGTCTAAATCAGTTTCTCGACTGTTTATTTTACTGCGGTGAAGACTCTCTTCTCTATCATCAGATTGCTCAGGGGATTCTTCTGCCTGATTTAGTTCCTGCTACTAAAACCTGTCTGCGCTGCTTAAGACTTTCTTCCTAGCAGAGTTTTGCAGCCATGTGTGCTGTTTGCTTCGCTCTTCACCTCCGCTGTGCACCAGAGAAAAGTGATGAATAGAGTGCAGTATTTTCATAGCCTGTGAAGGGCATTATACAGGGCTCTGTAAGCGCCTGTCGCAGATGTTTAGATCACAAACAATTTGGGCATTGATTTCTGTCTGTCGTCCAGCTCTGGCGTTTCAGAACTAACTGCACTCATGGTGTCATAGTCATGAGGTGATAATGTCTTCAAGGAAATGAGCAAAGCTAGCTCTATAGGAAGTAGAATACGCACACGTGCTTAGGGGTGAGGGGATGCATTTCTTTTTTCTTTTCTTTTTTATTATTTGAGAAATTGCGAAAATTGAGAAAAAACAACGCATTAAACAATCTAACTATAATTGTGCTTTTTATTTTAATATGTGGCTAATTTAAGCATATACACTAGAAAAGGTAAGATTCACCGATTTCGCATCAGTGCACCTGCATAAAATTTAACGCGTTATGGCATATTTTTGAACATATTTGCACGGATTGAAAAACGATTTATTTATATATAATTATTAGTAGACGCGCCATACTTTTATTATTTAGATCATTTCTGACCAATTTTTTATATGTAGAATCTTCGCTAAACGTTTTCAAGCGAGTTCTCTCAGCACCACCGCTGCTACGTGAATATGGCATATCATAACACTACGGAGACCGAGGCGTGTCCAGGGGGTCATATAGAAAATAGATTAACATGGCAGAGGTAGAGCTGCATGTTCCTGGAGACAAAACAGGAGAAGAACGCCTGGATTTATTTCATCTATTTTAAACTAAGGCTGATGTGATTCACATCTCGATGCATGGTTACAGAGATGCACATCCCTAAAATAGACGTAGACAGTGTTGATATTTTTTAAAACATTTTTGGGAACAATTTTGGGCTGAAACGATTCCTGAAGTAATTAGAATAAAAAAAACATTCCTACGAATATTTAAAAAAATCGGATAAGTACTTTTACTTTGTAAATACGCTACACTAAATATACAAGAGAAAATAAGACCGGTCTCTTGACATGGTTACTGGTGGATGCACCAGAAATGTTGGATGTTTACGAGAGATAAAGTCAGAATTGCGGGAAATAAACTCGGAATTAGGCAAACTTTTTTCTTTTAATGTGCTGGAAACGAGCCACATGAACGGATAGGATTCAAGCCAAAGAAAACAACAAAGTTTCCAAAGTTTGGCATTTCCTTTTTTTTTTTGGGGGGGGGGGGGGGGGGTAATCTAAAGTAGTTACATTTATATATTTTTTTATGAATTTTTTATGTATTTATGTATTATTTTATGTATTTAATATGCTCTAAATGGGTTAAGTTTTCAGTTATACTTGTATGCATTTTCAGCAATAATTATTATTATTTTATTTTTTTTTTTTTTTAAGGAAACAAATGACTTGTTCATTTTAACAGACCCATCATATTTGCTCTTGTATATTTAGTATTGCTCTTTAATAAATAAACGATTAATCGCTAGAATACTCGATTACTAAATGAATTGATAGTTTAAAAGAATTAAATAAAAACTTGATAATAACATGGCATTTTACAAGATACTCCAACATTAAACATTTAAAATACATAGCAACATGACCAATAAAACAAAATATTGGATATATTGATAGCAGCAAAAATTGTACGCTAATCAGGGATCCTTTTGAATAGGCGCTCGTATCAAAGATGGTACTCAACTGCAAAAGGGCAAGAAAGAAAACTAGATCAATATCTAATGATCTGCGCTTGAATTTTCTATCTGAGCCACAATATCGCATTCCAGTGGTTAAGCTGAAGTAATGAAGCTGATGGGAATTGCAGGTGAAGTCACAGTAACCCTGCAATTCATAACTGTCCATCGCCACAGAAGTTAAATGACATGATCGATATGCATCGGCAGTCTATTTTTAATTGAAACGCGAGCCTCTGAATTGCGACCGAGACACGAGAAGAGCAAAGGTTCCCAGTTCTTGCTGCAATAATAATCGCAGTAGCTGAGTAGCAACTCACCTCCACTCAATGGGATGATTACAGGCCTGCGTCTGGGAACCTACCAGGTGAAAGCATTTAAAATTAGGGGAGCAGATTCTGGTAATTACAGTGTAGCAGAGAAATGATCTACATTGCTCTGACAAGGTATTGTGCTGGAAGATGCTGCATTACATCGGTACGACTTCGAGGAGGAGGAGGAGATCATGGGAAGGAGATACTGATGTTTTCTTATTTCTGGAATGTACAACTGATATAAGTTAGTCGGCTTTAGTCCGTTTTAGGATTCATATTGTCTGTTGTCTGTCAGAAGGTCTAATCAATTTATGCCAATTTACCATCTACAAAGATACTATAGTGACAACTACATTCAACACACTGTGCATGTTGTTTGTTGGGAAATATTGTAAAGTTAGCTTATTTTGTGCTGTAATTTTATGGTGGAAGCAGCACTCTTTTGAAAACTCATATTTACCATCTGCTGGGTCATGTATAGTGACTGCTGCACCGAGCTGATAAACTAAAAAGTGATATGACTCTCCACAGGGGAGCTGATGATGAGCCTGTTTTGGTACTACCGTCCAGAGCACACTCAGGGGGGCCGCAATCCCAGCATGCACTGTGAGGTGAGTTGTGTTTATGACAAAGGCAAGAGAGTTCTTCAGAAGAAAGCATTGTGTAAACATTTGACTTGCCTTGATTATGAGTTTTCTAAGAGGCAGTAGGCAGCGCAGGCTTTTCTGCACTCGGTAAGCCCTGGAGACCGTGGCTAAGGGGAGAGAAAAAAAAAAAAACACACACAGCCGACTTGCATTGCTCTTGCATTGAGTGCTTTTGAAATTGGACACCTGTGCGCTGCGCTGATTGTCTGCTCTCATTGATGTATTGAATATTTGAGCATCAAAGCTTTGTGTCTTGTGCTGTGGGATTTTTTTTCTTTCCAGAACGAGATTTTTGCATCCCGGCATCAGGACGAGAACAGCGTCGCGTGCATCGAGGATAAGTGCTACGTCTTGACATTAGCACAATATTGCAGGTAGGTCGTGTGTCTGCAACGTCAATAACGAGTCCGAATTAATGGTCGGTTCATTCTAGCGTGCATCCGTTTTGCTTCAGATTTTGTGCCTTGGTGAAGCGTCGTGAGGAGGGTCGTCCCAAAAGTGCCCCCTTGGTCCCTCCGGCTCGCAACTACGCCATTCCAGCTCATCGCAGCATCCCGGCTGACGTTGACCCCGACCTGGTGTTCGTCTGTCGCCATGTTTACGACTTCCGCTACGGCCGCCTTCTGAAGAACCTGCAGTAGCGCTAGTAGTAAAAAAAGAAATAAATAATGTTTGCTATCGTGGAGCCATACACTGAAAACCAGAGTCTATAAGGTGAAGTCACAATCAATATTCTAATCCAAGGAATTCCTGAAAGGCAACAATACTGTCAAAGTTAAGGCTGCTCTTTCCAGACTTCATACTTGCTGAAACCTAAGATTTGGTGATTCAGCATAATGCTACTTTGAGCACAACTTGGGACAGATCTGTTGGCTAATATATGATCTGTAACTCCATGAAACTGCTTACATATATATATTTGGCTTGTCAATAGTTCTATTTTATACTCGCCGGATTTGTGTGTGGGGAAAAAAAAAAAAGATATGAGTTGTAGGTACATTTAGGGGTACCTTAAATTATGACTTAGACTATAAACGTGCCCTTATTGGCTGTAGAGTTATTTATTTATAGATTCTATGGTGGAAATATTTATTTTTAGAGTAATTAAAAATGACTTCCCTCGACCAAGACCAAACCGAGTACCTGGTCTTCCCCAAATCTTGAATCTTTAACCTTAAATCTTCAACTGATCGTATATTAATTTGTTGTACCATGCAGGACCATAGAGGTATTCTGGTGGCCCAGATAACGTCGGAGTTCCTTGTCTTACCATCGATCGTCCAATTAGACTTGAGATTTCTTTAATGAACTCTCATCCTACTATAGCTTGTGAGAACTTGCCTTACACCTTAGACAGAGCGTGTTCCACCTCCCTTCCTCACATCCTGCCTTCCCAGCAAACCAAAGCTTTCACACTGCGCCGCTAGATACAAGCACCGCCCCCTCCCCCAACCAACCCCCCCCCCCAACCCACGGCCATCATAAATTTGCACTAATCTACCGTTCAGCGAATCAGTTGTGATTCCGTCTGAAACGTTCACCTGCTACTGACTTTAAAACGGAAGAAAAATACTGTGTATTTGTCGTACGTGTAAATACAGAACAGAGAGAATTTAACGTCTCCGATCCTACAAAACCCGAGGGAGGTAATCCATTTCGTGTCAATAGAAAAGTATTGCCTTGCCTACACACTTCGGCTTTCGGTATGTGCCATCGCCCCCCCATCACCCCCGTCCTCCAGCGTTACCTTTTTTTAGATACGCTTGTTTCCTATTTGGGATCGATATGAAAACACTGTTTCATATGGTCTTTTTTTTGTGCCTTTTAATAGTAATAGGTTAGTCCGCTATGAAAAGAAACAACAGGAGGATTTTATCCCCGCCCCCTTTCATAGTGCGTTTGCTTCTCTTGCCCTAGCTTGGTTTGTATCATGCAGCAGTTTGTGCTTAAAAAACAAAAAGCCATTCCTTATGAGTCTCATTGCACTGTAGTGACCCCCCCCCTTACTCTCTCCTGCTGAGATAGAAAAGAGAACGAAAGAATAAAGAAAAGAAAATTGACCTTAAGGTCAGAGAAAGAATAGAAAGGCCAGGAAAGAAAATACACGCCGTAACTTTTTTAAAGAAGCAACGATCACCTGGGTGCATCGGACCACCGAACTGGAACTGCAGACAGGAAAGCATGATGTAAGACTGTCATTTCATGCCTTCTATTGAATCAAGTACAAAAGTTTGACAAAGCATTATTTCCTGTTTTTTGGAAAAGGCTGCTAAGACCACCCCATGCCTCCACACCCCCAACAACCCCCCCCCGATCTAATTTGCATCACTCAGCGTAGGTCAAACATGCATCCTTGCAGAGAATGAGGCAGCCGGAACTGAGGAAACGTCCCGTCCCGTCCCCCCGGAAAAAAACCCAAAAAACCAAAAAACAAAAACAACCCATGCCTTTTTTTCTATTCTCATGTAAGGCCTCGACGCCGTGAACAAGCATATACACGTTATGGTTTTCCTTCATAACAGCGAATGTGCTCCAGTGCTAACACACATCAAGTTTTACATGAATTATCCATTCCTCTTTAACTATTTAAAAGAAATACCCGAGTGTATATCAGTCACACATGTATTGTGGTGATAGCTAGAAATGTGATTTCTGTACTAGTTTAGTATGCCGATGACTCCAATCAAGCGCTCAAGATACCCATGTTCGACAGTACTGGCCAAAATGTACAGCATGAAAGAACACGCATATCACTTCTTTTCAGTTCTTCATCTGCCATTTCTTTATAGTGCAAGATATTTTTATTTTTTATGATTATTATTATCATTGATAACAACAGTTGGACAATACAGTGTCTTGTTCTAGGTGGCACCACTGACACCCTGTTGGGTTGGAATATAGGTTTATAGTGCTATTCGAGATGAAGGGGTCATCGAACGAAGTCGTTATGTACAGTGTGTAAACAGAAACAGATCCTGTGGTTTATTCAGCGCTTTTTTTTTTTCTTTCTCTCTGGCTGCTTTGCAACTATGTTTTCTTAATGATTTTTATTGCAATTGTTTGTTTTTTTTCCCTTTGGACGGTTAGCTAGGAAAGAACTAGTTTCTTTTTAAATAATGGGGAAAAATGAATATATTTCCGAACACGACTGTATAAAGAGGAGAGAAAAACGCTGTACGGGAACGCTAGAGATGTTCCGTCTGCTGACTTTTTGCTCATTGCTCTTTATTTAATGACCACAGTGAATGAGCATGTAGTCAATACAGTCATGGCATTGGCATTCAGTAGACACGCAAGAATCATTTGGCTTCGGGTACATCACAGCGCTATAATATTTTTTTGAAATGATTAGAAATCGGTTGTTTTTTAATACGATCCAGCAGCATTCCAATATTTTACCCTCTACTACACTGACGCACACACGCACAAGAAATGTTTTTTTTTTTTTCTTCATTTTGTTGCAGCATTGTAAACATTCTTTCAAAGTCTTACATAGCAAGTACTAAGTATTTTTGCTCTTTCGTCAGCATTGTGAATCGTCCTCGCTATTGTAGAAAGTTCTGAGAGTCACGTTCCAAAAAAAAAAAAAAAGGGCCTCGGAGAAAGCGGGAGGTTAATTCTAAGATGTACAAAACTCACCAAGCGCTTTTTTGCTCCTATGGTGATGTGAGTGTGTGGGTGTATGTGTGTATACAAATATATATTTCAATGCAGCATGGAAGTACTGGGCATTCTTGGAAATTAGTCCTAGCACATGCATTTGTATTATTTAAGATAAAAAAAAAAATGTATAAGAGGAAAATATTTAAATGGAATAAATAATATATGAGTTTGACATCTTTGTTGTTGTTTTTTTTTTGTTTTTGTTTTTTTGTATTTTAAAATGCCGCATAGGTTAATTTTTATCTGTGTTCCGTTTTTAACAATGGACATTGTCTCAAAGCAGCTTCACACAGATAATATGGTGATAAAAATGAATATGTTCTTTATAAGTGTAAGTTTGTCCCTGATGAGTGAGCCGGTGCCGACTGTGGAAAGGAAAAACTCCCCGAGATGGCATGAGGAAGAAACCTTGAGAGGATCCAGACTCAAGAGAGAACCTCATCCGGGTTGCACCGAATGTCCATTTATCACAGCTAAACCATGTTGTGGGGTGCAGTGATGGTGATCAGAAGCAAACTGTAGTCCTGAGTCTGTGTAACAGACTGTTGACATTAACTACAGTCTAATTCCAAATCCCCACCAGCACGATTTTCAAAATTCACCCCAAATTGGGGGATTTTCAGGATTTTCATTGCTTACGTTAATACTGACTCATGCCTCGTTAATGCGGTCCGTTGTGCTACATAAGATTTCATTAAGTGACATTAAGTAGCAGATTTGTCATGAGTTAGATGATTAGTGCCCGGAGAATGGATTTGTCCACTTAGTGGTGCATCTTTAGGGGCGACTCATTGCCAGGCGTTGCTGTGAGATTCACATTCATGGTTTATATAATGAACAAAGTCTTTCTCGGTTAAATTAATAGGGGTTTTTTTGTGGAGAGAAAAAGGCTTTGCTGTTTGCCAAACTAACAAAGAATTCTTGTTTCCGCAGCGAGTAATTAATGCAAGCATTGGGTTCGATATTATCCTCCTACTATTGCTGACCAGATGACATGTTTGACACTTTTCACTATCTTGCCGATTTGGAGGAAGAGATTTAGGAGAGCAGATAAGATAAAACAATTAAAGGCAAAAAAGTGTATACAGATGCTATTGAACAAGTCATTTTTACAAGTATGTTCAAGTGGGTGATGTAAAAACAAAAAGAAATTCCTTTCGACCAAATATCTATCGCCACTGACAGAACACCAAAGAGACACCTGACATGAGAAATCGGGCCTTAATTCAGTTTTGCAAAAATGTTCATAATTTTATTAGAGACAATGTTCTTATTAATGTTATAAGTTAAATATGTCTGACCTGCAATTGTGTTTGTAACTAATTTTCTTTATCCAAGTGTCATGAGCTCCTGATCAGATTATTATAATATGTGTAAAAACAAAAAAACCCACAAGCTGCACTGGTGCAATGTTACCACATGGTGTCATGCTGAACCACCACACCACACTGACCAGACCTCCTATACATCCATCTGTCATGAATAAATGATGAGAAATGTTTAGTCTCCCCTGCTACAGTAGTAATATACCCATGAATGCTCTAATAGACAAGCTGCCTATAGGGATTGTAGAATCTCATTAATGGGATCATTTTTATTTCGTTTATACCTTGAGGCAAAATTGTTTATCAGCAGTGTGTGGTATCTAAAATGTGAATCACAATCCTTAAAGCCAAGTATTTGGTTCTTCTCTGTGAGGAATCTGTTACTAACCGATTTTATTATTAATTGTCACAGACATTGTTATTTTTCAACCAAAACTTCTAAAAGTAACTTAACCCTAAACCTTCTTGTATTAGTGGTGGTCTTCAATTTAATTAGCTAGGCTCCCCCAGAATAAAATCCATTGCTCGTGATATTAAAAGTACTGACAGCTCACTAAGAGCTCACAAGGGAAAAAAACATTTAGCAAAATGTCTCACCATGCAAACCATATGAATGTGTAGATCTTTCTGTATACATTATATAAAAAAAAAACAACACAGTTTTGGGACGCCTGACTTTTTCAGCCATATGTGGTTGTTCCCCAAACTGTAACCACAGAGTTGAAGGGACACGATTGTATAGGATGAAATTGGATGTGGTGACATACAAATTTTCCCCTTCACTTGAAATAGGAGACCTGAACCTGTTCTGACATGATGGTGCCTTATGAGCACAAAGCCAGCTCTATGAAGATATGCTTTACATTGGTTGGCGTGAACGATGGTATGTGGCCTGCTATAAAGCGCTGACCTCAACCCTATTAAAAATCCTTGAGATGAATTGGAATGCTGCTTGCACTTCAGACCTGCTCGTCCTACATCAGTACTTGACTTTACTAATGTTCTTGTGACTGAAGAACTGGAAAAAAATTCTAAGATTTTGAGGCTGGGATTTGAACTCATGCCCTTCTGATGCAAAGTCCAATGCCTTAACGAAATATAGAATGGAATGTTCACAAAGCACATAGAAATGGTAAGGTGTCTATAATCTTTTGTCCATGTAAATAATATAGCCATTTATTTTGCTTTTTTGTAATAAAGATAAAATCATAATAAATGTTCAAGGTAAAAAAAATTAGCATTCAACACGTGTCTGGGTGTACAAAAAATATCTTGGATGTTTTTTTGTTTTTAAAAGATGAACCATTTGGTGATCTGCCACATGGTGCACCTCATCATAAGCCTGATAACAAGCTCCTAAATGAATGCAGGATTGAGATCTAGAGCATTTGTTTCATTTTTACTAATTTCCTGCCCAATGATTTGTTATTAAAACCATTAAAAGCTTCATATTTTGGCATTTTGGCTGTGGCCCATTTTTAGTCTTTTTGCCCAGATGTGTGCTACAAAAAGAAAATGATTTCAAACTTACCTTTCATCATAAAAATGAATAGAAAAGGTAATTTGAATCAACTGACTGGTTTCCTAACCTCAAATAGCTTTATTACATTTTGTTTTGAATTCTGGCTCTACCATAGCACTGAGACTGCTTCATGACATTTGTTTAAATAGAAAATCTGTTCTACTGTTTTTTTAATCTCAGTATGTTTTTTGACACTATGAATCGAAAAAATCCTTGCAGGGTAGTGGCTATTATTTTTTTAGATTACGTATCCGAGCAAATTTGATGTTTTTCGTCCAGGGTTTGGTTTTTGGGCCGCTTTTATTCAGTTTATAAACACTTCCCCTTTAAAATCTTATTATGGGATATTTTACTTCAGATCTCCAGATGGTTTTCTGCTTAATTTAGCTTCTTTAATTTACAGTTCATGGTGTCGTTGACTCTTTGTGTCAGTCCATTAAACATAACACTAACTGAATCTGACAAAATATAGCTGTCCTACAAAGATAAATAAAAAGGACAAGGGGATAATGTGACTTGAACACAATAAGAAGAAATATAAAATTGCTCCTTATCTTGACACCATCGCCTTAAAGAACTAACTCCAAACCTGTAATAGCTTGTTTTGCCTAATATTAATGTTCCCAATCAACACGTCTGCACTGACATTATAAACATGTAGGCCTCAATGTTTTGTCAGACTCACATCCATAATTGTCTAATGGGTAACAAATGAGTTTATATACAGAATTAGATACCAAGTGGGGATTTTTATATTTAGAAGCTGAGTTGGTGTTTGACCTCCTTTGGGTAATTATATATTACAATGTTTGGAATTAGAAAATCTAAACATAGAGATTGGTATATTTGATTTGTTGGTTCCTGTTGGATTTGATGTTTTTATGCACAGTCTAAAAGGTTAAGAAAATATGACTGGCAACAAGAGATTTTCTCCACCCCCCTTGGAGTGGTAAATGCTCCTACATTGCTCCTTTTGCTTGCCCACCACTACTGAGGTTACCAGCGTTATTGCGTTGTTGACACATATATGACAGATGAGAAGAGATTAACTGCATGGTGAATTGCTGATATTTATTTATTTTTTTTTTTTTTGGGGGGGGGGGGGGGGGAGAAGGAGAAAAGAAAAAAAACAACAATAAGCTTTAAGGAGTCTTGTGTGTTACGCCAATGAATGGTATGCGCACGCATTGGCCTCCCCTCAGCCACTTCTTGCCCCACCTTTATAACTTTCCCCCTGACCTATAGAGGGCACACACTCACAAGACAAACAACAAAAAAACATTTCAATTTTTTCAAACAAAAACTAATTCTAAATCAAATGCAATTCTATCTACACCTCATATGAGTTTTTTTTTCAATTTTGTATGACTTTTGCACTACACTAACATTTTCAGGATTTTCAAAAAATGCTCCGGCAAATCGTGTTTTATACTGTATATTTTTATCCTTTATGGAAATCAGAAAAAGTGCACATAGAGTACAAATCCAAAATCTTACTTATGCACTCGTAGAGAAAAGGCACTTTCCTTGTGCTATTCTTAGCAAATGTAGTATCCTTAAACAACATTTACAGAGCTAAAAAACCTGCTATTTCAATCCTACAGGGAATAGTTATAGCAAATAGAGGGTACAGTGAAGAAATAGGCTTGAAAATCACATTATGAATAAATGGACAAACAGGCCATATGGTAATCAATACAAATGTTTTTCTCCTATTATGTGCTTTTAGAGAAAATGGCATCATTATGACTTTGGAATTATGCTCTTATAGTAACCCCTTAAGGACGTGTGCAGGCTTCGCCATCATATCTCACTTAGTCCTCGTGCACACGGCGGCTAATGAGGTTACAGTGCTTGCTCTGTTTTTTTTATTTAATTGCAAGAAATGCTGAACGTTATTGAAGGTGTAATCGATGGGTAGATGTGCGTTATAAAATTTTAATGCAAAACAAGGACACGAATAACCACCTGAAGAAAAGCAAAGCATTGCAATCATCTAGCACACACCTAGCTGTGGATCATCCTGCTTAATTACCAGCACTGACAAGCTGCTGATGATGTTTGCAAAGCAAAACTGACTGAATGGTTAAAATACAAATACAAATTTCTGTTAGTTATTTAATATGAGGCTGAATTTTTGCCTGCTGTAAATCATACACAGAAATCAAATAGTGCACTTAATTTTACATTTATTTAAATGAATTTCAATAAATATTTATAAAAGAGAGAGTCCACATGGAATGTGGGGTGGGGGGGTGGGGGTTGGGCGGCTAGCAGGGCTGAATTATATGCATCTGTGCTGCATCCCTTAATTCCTTGTGCTGTTTTTGATGTAGTCGATATTTTAATATTATGTTCTGCAGTTCATTCAAATTAATCTCAGCACCAGCCTTGACTGGCCTTTATCTTTTAAATGCACACGTTCCAGTCATTCAGAATCAAACATTCATGGTATAAATAAGAAGTCTGGAAAATATTCAGAAGCCATGAAGTGCAACGTGTTAATATTCAAATCAGCAGCCGTTGTTTTTGTGCACTAGTTTAATAGTTTTATTAATGATAAGTTGTTCATTATCATTGATGTTTATTACACGATTAATATCATAAATAATCTTGATTAATCTTGAATCTTTGCTCAAAATTTTAGTAGTTAATTGTGGCTTGGAGAAACATAGATAGATGGATAGATTTAAACTGGTAAAAAGCGGCAGAAACGTGTCCCAAACCACCTCAAGTGTGTTGTGCAATCAGATTTACAGTACATCTGTTTCAAATGCATCTCGTGTGCAATTGCACTTCAGTTTTCAAGTGGATAATCTACATTTGTTTATAATCCTCATACTGAAGAAGCAAGAAACGACCAGGCGTAAACAGGATTTTTAACTGTCCTTTTGCTTATAATTTTAAAGGCCCAACTGTGGGAGACGCACGCTCTAAAAACATCGTCTAAACATCTTAATGACAACACATGACCACTCGAGATTTTAACATGGGAATGGATTTCAGTGCAATACTTCTTAAGCTTGTCTCAAACTATATATATATATATATATATATATATATATATATATATATATATATATATATATATATATATATATACATTATTGGTGACATTATTGGTGCTGTTGTGTCTACATACAGTTTAAATTTGCATAAAAGTCAAACCTAAGAGTCAGAAACTCTTTCTAACTGAGTTTCTAACTGTTACACTATTACACCAGAGAGGTGTTTAAATTTGTATTACACCAGCTTACTGAGTGCATTCAGTAGTCTAAGGGCAGAATGAGTTATGGGGAAAAACCACTCTGAGATGACTTCCTTTCCTCTTTCAGTGCATTTCCAGACCTGACTGATTATGCAATTTGCATTTCTTTCTTTCTGGTTCTTGTACATTTTCACAGAAATGGGTGCAATTTCGAGGTTTCAGCTGAGCCAAAACTCTACTCTCGAGGCCACAACAGGCATCCTGATTAATCAGATAACTCATGAATATTAATAAAGCTATTTCCAACTCAATCATCTAAAAGGGATTTAAATGCCATGGAAACAGTTTGAATACACTACAGTGTGCTTGTGCTTGATAAGAACTACACAATGTGTTTCTGTTTTTTTGTTTTGTTTTCCTATTTCATTAGGGTTTATGGTCTTTTGTTTGATTATTGCTCAGCTAGTAATATGGGGTCGTCCACGTCAATAATTCACTGCAGGGGATTGGATTTTAACTCAGCCAACTTTTCTGTAGAAATATTTACAAATTTGTAGTGCATTTAGAAAGTATTCTGACCTGTTCCGTTATTGCTCAGGTGTGACATTACGGCCTTCGTCTAAATATGAATTCAAAGTGAAGTTTCATGAGTAAACAAATCTTAGAAAAGTTATGTCAAATTTCATCACACCAGGATTTGTTGGATTTGCTCCCTTTATCCATTTATCAGTATACCATCTCATGCTCTGTCAGATTTAATTGTTTCCATCACTCTTTAGAAATGTTTCAATCATTACACTGGTCAAACTGGAATAATGTTTGGAATTCAATCCTCTGCATTGGGTGTGTAACAGCATGAAGCCTCATTTATATTTACACCACAGTGATATTAAATACTGGATAAGATGTTAATGAGATGCATAAGAAATTAATTCTATGCACAAGTGCGTTTTAAGGACGCAAACCTGACCAATGTCTTGAAATGAAACGTGGAATAATTGGCACCAGTCTGTTGAATCATCAAAAATGTCATCATGGTAATGACATGATAATTCAGTAGCCTGTTCCCTGGTGGTCTAGTGGTTAGGATGAGGCGCTCTCACTGCTGCGGCCCGGGTTTCATTCCCGGTCAGGGAACCGACCCCAGCCATAAGGGTTGCACAAGCCAGTGCACTCTTAGTGCCGGTCTCAAGCCCGGATAAATGGGGACAATTGCGTTAGAAAGGGCTTCCAGCGTAAAAACGTGCCAAATCGAACATGCGGATCATGAATACGGATGATCCGCTGTGGCGACCCCTTAATGGGAGAAGCCGAAAGAAAGTTTTTACTGATAATTCAGTAGCCTGTTGTCAATTGTTCCTTCCTCTATTGTATGTCTTACTACATTATGTGATTTAAAAATAAATATATTAAATTGCATGTTAAAAAAAGGTCATTGTAAGGATAAAGGTTTCAGAAAACCTGAGGCAGATATGCAGCCAACTTACTCATATGACAAATATATACCTGAGATTACTACCTCTGTACCTCATGTTAGGTTTAACTTAAATGTATGTAGTAGACTAATTAATAATAGTAATACAAGTTATTTTGCATTAAGATTAACACGTTATTTCCTTATCATAGAATGTTTCCATTTTTGAAACACCATCACGCTGTTATTTGTATAATTTGAGAAACATAATGAAATTACTAAAATCATTTAAATGGAAGATTTTATTCCCTTTTATTTCCAGCAGTTCCCCTGTGGTTGTTTTTGCAGTGCTCTGAAATGATGACCCACTGGCTGGGTGAGTTTTTAAGCTGATGCTTGGTATGACACTTGTGTAGAGTGTGGAACAATCTTGAGACCCTCACTGAATATTCTGGCCATTAGTCTGTCTAGTTTAAAATTCCACTTCTCCATAACTACATTTCAGATTGCTGAACATCTGGCTCTATTGAACAGATGAGATTCCAGGTAGCAGAAAATATAAAGCATGGGAAAGTCCAATATGATGTGTCAATGGTTAGGAAAAGAGAGAAAAAATTTATTATCCTACTTTTTTAAACCACTTGGGACAAGACAATCCTAACTTCAAAAGGTTATGATAGGGTATTGCTATATCATCATAATTTTCATTATGAGATGAATAGATCTACTTCAGTTTTAAAAGATATGAAGGATAATGGTACAATAAATCAAAAATACATCTGCAATAAACCAAAGCTCTGTTCTGATGAGGAAAAAATGAATGGGTTCATATTAAAATGTGGAGTGGAGGCTGTTACATAAGCCTAGTGGAGTAATCAAATGCCTTGTTTCTCGTGAATTATGGTAATTAGTTCACACTCCTTCTTAAGTGATTGGACATGGTGTTGGTTTACAGAAGATGTGGTGAATGAACAAATTGATTGGGATGTTCAGACGAATATCACGATCCCTGGCATTAAAAAAATACCTCGGCCTCTAACATAACAAGAATATGACTAATGTTTTTTTTTTTTTTTTCTTTCCAAATGGACAAATTATAAGTATGCTGAGAAAACAGCTTAATGACATTTTTGTCCTGTTGCTTGTTGCTAGAGGGGAATCAAATTGGCTAAAGCAAAAAGAATAGAATAAAATGGTTGCTAGAAGATTGTGTTGCTACACTGGTAGAAAAATGTGCAAACATTAGACCTTTAGAGGTACAATAGCTTGTCACTGCTGCAGTACCTTCAGAGGTAAACCCACTGTACCCTATTTGGGTGACGCTGTATAGTGTGTGTGTGTGTGTGTGTGTGTGTGTGTGTGTGTGTGTGTGTGTGTGTGTGTGTGTGTGTGTGTGAGAGAGAGAGAGAGAGAGAGAGAGAGAGAGAGAGAGAGAGAGAGAGAGAGAGAGAGAGAAATTATTAGGTATGCTTAATGTGACATAATAATTAAGAACTATGTTCAATATAATTAAAGCACAAGCAGGGACTTCAACAAGACTATGACAGCTGGCATTTGAAGTAAAACAAATACCAAAAACATTAGAGAGCAATGACATGTAGATACAATAGGGGTGATTATATATTCTGGCATTAGTATGGAGACTTACTTTAGAATTTGATACTACCTGAAGCTTGTTTATGCACCTTCTTTAACATCGAGGCTGGAAGCCATTAAAATAATGATATTAGACTCAGATTCTTGTTCTTGGCTGACAGGATTAGGAGGAACCTGATGTGGTCTTCTGCTGTGGTATGACATCCACATCAAGGTCATGTTTTGCCCTTGCTAAGATGCTTTCTGTTCACAACATTGTAAAGATTGATTATTTCATTTAATATCTCCTTCCTGACAGCTCAAACCTATACAGCTATTATCATTTGACCTTTCTTCAAATCGGAAAATCCCAAGATATCAGCAGTTTCTAAAAAGCTCAAACCAGGGCATTCTGAACCAACCACCATGGCAAGATTAAGGTCACGAAGATTACGCTTTTTTTTCAATTTGAACCTAGATTTGAATATTAACCAACCTCTTGACTTTGACCTGTATCTGCTTGATTGTCTATAATGCTGACACATGATTCGCTAGTAAGATCAGACATGTTGCATGAATGAGCAGTTGTACAGACTTCATAATAAAGAAGGGAAGGTGCTTGTACATAACTGTCTCAGGAGTGCAATGCCAGTTACCATTTTTAAATCAAAACTAAACTAAAAATATCTTTTCATTCTTGCATGTTGGGGCTATTATTGTAAATTACTTTTATTTCTAGCTTTAATTTGTGTTTTGTTCTTAATTTGGGCAGCTCTAGTTATAAATGTGCTTTTTAATAATAAATAAACTTATTTACACCAGATGACTGTCATGAAAACGACAAGAATGCTGTAAAGGAAATGCTTCCAGGTGTTAATCCATAAACTCCCTATACACAATAGTACTTCAGTATCTATTTATAATAGTATAATGTGTTTATATACTATTGGCATATAGTAAATAAAAATCGATTTTAAGCTTCACTTCATCTTGTCATGTGCAAGCCAGAATGGAAAATTATGCAATATCAGAGAACAGGTCTTGGTCTTTTCATGTTGAATGGGAAAGCAATTCACACCCAGGAAATCGATCTGGCTTGAAAGTGGGCTTTGGCTAAAGGTCATCATATCTATGTATTGCATTTGTGTTTCAAAGTGACACAAATACCGCTTTCACCTCAGAAAGCACAATATGTTCAGAAGAGTCTCTCTCGGCTGTTTTAACAACAGTTTCATAAATCATACCTCACTACTACTGAGATCATTTGAATCCAAAATCTGTGGTGTATTCCTTTTGTTATGAGTTGCTTTTAAGTGCTATACAACATCTGCCGCTAGCATATGTGATACATCAATCCTGCATAGCACTGAGGAATGACAATGCTGAGCTTATCTGACAACTGAAACTTCATGGGACAGGCAGGATTATGTATCAAAATGGTTTCTAGGTATCAAAACCTTTTTTTTTTTAGATTCAGTAATGTAAATATAAACAAACAAATAAAGCATTAAAATATATAATTATTATTTGATTTTGCTACATCATCACTCCTGGATCCGTGGGTCAGTTCTTTGTTACTTCCTGTCTTTGAATGAGTTTTCTCTGGCTAGCCATTATCCTCCCATATCTCCAAAACATGCATGTACAGTAGGCAGACTGGCTATGCAAAATTGCCTATAGATATCTAATAGGTAGGTGCTTACACACTCTGTGAAGGACTGGTGTTTCAGTGAAAAAGAATGTATAAAGCCGCAATCGATTTTTAAATAGAGGGTTGCAGTGTAACTAAGGGGAATGGTCTACTGAGACAGACCCCACTAACGGGGAAGAATGCTGATTTAATGAAGCAAAATTAAATATTTTGGACTATATCTTCCAAAAACGTGTTGAGAAACTAATAAAGCAAAGTCTTCTCCTCTTGGCAGATGACTCATTAAAGTAGCAGCATTACAGCATCAGAGTCAAAGTGTAATCATAGTGCACATTGCTTCTGCCAAGGGATCAGTGCTCTGTGATTATGGAGAACTGTGAATTAGTTTAGTGAAATGCATGTGCTATTACAGGAAATGTGTGACCAGGGACAGTGCCAAAATGGCATTATCACTTTGCTCTTCAGTATGCTTAAATAGACAACGTGTCTCAGGAGAAGTAATGTGTAGATGAACAGAAAAGAGAGAAAACGTTTTTGTTTTTTTTTTTAAATAAACATACATTTTGCTAAACCACATCGCTATGCTGTAGATAGTTAGACATGAATTCTACTTAGTTCTCTATTAACACTGTGATAACAGTACCCAGATAGAAAAGAAATGTAGACACAATATGTTTGCTTGGAATCTGTAACAAAATGGCCCTATGCTTGTGCCACATTTTGAGTCGAAGTTGTCTTCACTACAATCCGTTCCTCATATCATCTTTGGGATATGATCTTATCAAAGCTGAGTTATATCTATGTTCTGGTGGCCAGACTCGAATGAGTTCATTGATATTGATCACTGTCATGGCAGTATATGGAGGAGATGAAATGATGAAATGTGGGCCAGCATTTTGCCATTATTCATTTGCTATCAGAGGAAAGGAATGGACACCTGTTTTTTTTTCCCATTTAATCAATAATCTGAAGTGCAAGCATTAGCGCCACATAGAGATGGTATATTTGCATGGTGCAGAAAAATAAAATATTAAGAATTGTCAAATCAGCAAAGCAGGATTATTTTGCACCATTTCCTTTGAAGGTGGCACACGCTAGGGATGTGTGTTTGAATATGAATGCATAATGAAAAATGAACAATAATGTATTCTAAACAGGTGCAAATAGAGGACACTTTTTTTAAGGAAACTGACCACACTTAGGCTGTTCATCTATCTAGCATTTTAACATTTTTAGAACAAAAACGAGGGCACATTTCAAAGAAACTGTCCTGTGCACATCTATCATTTTCAATTTGAGCTAAGATTAAAGACAGTGCCGGCATTTCAACCTATTTTAGGTATATATTTTCTTTTTTTTCCCCCATTAGTTTTACTTGGTATATAAACAAAAGGTTTATAATTTGATAAATTGATTGAATTACTACAGGACACGAATTCCAGTTAATGAAAATCAATATCTTGAATTGAGAAAATTGAGATCTAAGTCACTTTTAACATTTCATTTAACAGCTGCCTGGTCTTTTTTTTCCATTAACTGCTACGTTCTAGGGAGCCTGTGGACAATTTAGCCTCAAAGATTTTGTCCTTTGATGCTACAGGAGTGGATGCTGATGTGGTTGATAATGTGGTACAACATCCGCCACCAGACTCCACACGTGGCTTGTTCTGCAATGCTTTTCTGCTCACTACAGTTATAAAAAATGTTTTTTAATTCTCCTCTGATCTCTCTTATCAACAAATGGTTTCTACAGCAGAAGAGCTTTTCACTGAATATTTTTCTTCCCCTGCACCATTCTGCGTATACTCGCATAAAAACTAAGTAAAATCAGCAGTTTCACCAAAAAAGCTCAAACCCTGCAATGGTCAAAGTCACTCAAATTTCCAATTTAGAATGTTTGATATTTACTTGTTTTCTAAACGATTTTATGAATTGTGCTGTTGCACCATGATCGGTTTATTGGAGAATTAAATGAATCAGCACGTCTACAGATGTTACTAAAAGATAGTGGTTGGTGAGCACTACCAGAAGATAGAGGTTATACTTTCTTTTTTCTTCTGGTTTCTAATATATAGTATTTTTTGTTATTTAAAGACTGAGGTCAGCCCAATTCTAACTGTGGGTAATCGATCATACCCTGCACCTCCTCGCATTTTTATTGCATTGTGCTGTCTTTATACTTTATATCACAAATACTAAAAAGTGTAATCTAACAATGCTTTAGACCATGCATAGACTTGCAAAGAGTTTAAAATCTTTAAAATCTATTTAAAAATGATTAGATTGGTTAAGAATGTTAAAAACGTATGGATATTAAAAACAACGCTGCTGCTGCTGCAAAAGGTGGACTAAAGATAACACCATAGCAGATTTATATAGATGATGCTTGATAGGTGGAGAGAAGGGCAAAATACACAAAGCTAATTTAGGAAACACAGTCAGGATCTGAAGTGTTATGTAAATGGAGAAGCCTGCCTATAGACCACTGTTGAGAGAACCAGTGAGAACGTGGATAAAGTTTCATGGCTGAGACATTTAATAAATACTCTTATATTGCAAGCAAATATGAGTTAATTTTTGGTACTTGGTAGCTGGACTTAGCTACAGACTTATACTTTATTCATATACAGTGGTGTGAAAAAGTGTTTTTTCTGATTTCTAATTTATTTGCATGTTTGTCACACTTTATTGTTTCAGATCATCAAACTAATTTAAATAATAATAAAAGATAACACAAGTGAACACAACATGCAGTTTTCAAATGAAGGTTTTCCTTATTGAGGGAAAGCTAAATCCAAAACTACATAGCCCTTATAAAACTACATAGTAAAAAAGTGTTTGCCCCCCTGTTAAAACTGTGGTTTATCACACCTGAGTTGAATTTCTTTAGCCACACCCAGGCCTGATTACTGCCACACCTGTTCACAATCAAGAAAACTCCTAAATAGAACCTGCCTGACAAAGTGAAGTAGACCAAAAGGTCCTCAAAAGCTAGACATCAGAAACAGTGAACCACAGTGAGAGCCATTATTCACAAATGGCAAAAACATGGAACAGTGGAGAACCTTCCCAGGAGTGGCCGACCGACCAAAATTACCTCAAGAGCACAACGACGACTCATCCAAGAGTTTACAAAAGACCCTACAAGAACATACAAAGAACTGCAGGCCTCACTTGCCTCAGTTAAGGTCAGTGTTCATGACTCCACCATAAGATAGAGACTGGGCAAAAATGGTCTGCTGGCAGAGTTCCAAGACGAGAACCACTGCTGAGTAAAAAGAACATAAAGGCTTGTCTCAAAAGTTAACCTTTTCGGAAGGTGTGTGTTCTTTTACATCTGGCATAAACGTAACACCGCATTTCAGAAAAAGAACATCATACAGCCCCTGGCAAAAAGTATGGAATCACCCCTCTCAGAAGATGTTCATTCAAATGTTTAATTGTGTAGAAAAAAAAAACAAGTACATAAATACCACAAAACAATTTTCACACAACAATCCAAACTTCTGGCTGTATAAAACACAAAGAAATATAACTATAGTCAATTACAACTGTTTTTACAGATCAAACAGAGGGAAAAAAACTGAATTACACAAATCTGAGGAAAATTATATGGAATCATCATGCACTTTGCATTTCTAAAACAAACACCTGTATCTGATTACAACTGCTAATTAGTCTGCAGTTAAAAAAGAGTGCTTGCACACATTAGTGACGTGTTGAACCAAGATGATTGACATAACTCATGGCTCCAACACGAGAGATGTCAGTTGAAACAAAGGAGAGGATTATCAAACTTCTCGAAGAAGGTTAATCTTCACGGAATGATGCAAAAGATGTTGGTTGTTCCCAATCAGCTGTGTCTAAAATCTGGACCAAGTACAAATCAAATGGAAAGGTTGTAAAAGGGAAGCGTACTGGTAGACCAAGAAAGACATCAAAGCGCCAAGACAGAAAACTTAAAGCAATATGCCTTGAAAACAGAAAATGCACAACAAAACAAATGAGGAACAAATGGGCAGAAAGTGGAGTCAATGTCTGTGACTGGACTGTAAAAAATCGCCTAAAAGAAATAAGATTTACATACAGAAAAGCCAAACGAAAACCATCATTAACATCTAAACAGAAAAAAAAAAGGTTTCAGTGGGCTAAAGAAAGACAATCTTGGACTGTGGATGACTGGATGAGAGTTATATTCAGTGATGAATTACGAATCTGCATTGGGCAGGGTGATGATGCTGGAACTTTTGTTTGGTGCCGTTCCAATTAAATTTATAAAGACAACTGCCTGAAGAAAACATGCAAATTTCCACAATCATTATTGATATGGGGTTGTATGTCAGGTAAAGGTATGGGAGAGATGACAGTCATTACATCTTCTATAAATGCACAAGTTTATGTTGAGATTTTGGACACTTTTCTTATTCCATCAATTGAAAGGATGTTTGGTGATGGTAGCATCACTAGCATAATTTTATTTGGTAATTCCATATAATTTTCCTCGGATTTCTGTGATTCCATATTTTTTTTCCTCTGTTTTATCTGTAAAAAAAAGTTGTAATTGACTATAATTATCTTTCTTTGTTTTGTTTTTTTAAAGTGTTTTATACAGCCAGAAATTTGGATTGTTGAGTAAAAATTGTTTTGTGGCATATATGTGCTTGTTTTTTTTCTACACAATTAAACATTTGAATGCACATCTTCTGAGAGGGGTGATTCCATACTTTTTGCCAGGGGTTGTACTAACAGTAAAATATGGTGGTGGTAGTGTGATGGTCTGGGGCTGTTTTGCTGCTTCAGGACCTGGAAGACTTGCTGTGATAAATGGAACCATGAAGGAGAATGTCCGGCCATCTGTTCATGACCTCAAGCTGAAGTAAATTTAGGTTCTGCAGCAGGAAAATGATCCAAAACACACCAGCAAGTCCACCTCTGAATGGCTGAAGAAAAACAAAATGAAGACTTTGGAGTGGCCTAGTCAAAGTCCTGACCTGAATCCCATTGAGATGCTGTGGCATGACCTTAAAAAAGGCAGTTCATGCTCGCTCCAATGTGGCTGAATTACAACAATTCTGCATAGATAATGGACCAAAATTCCTCCACAGCGCTGTAAAAGA
Organism: Silurus aristotelis; assembly: GCF_946808225.1. Classification (NCBI taxonomy): domain Eukaryota; kingdom Metazoa; phylum Chordata; class Actinopteri; order Siluriformes; family Siluridae; genus Silurus; species Silurus aristotelis. Next base: position 15,358,871 of record NC_139579.1, read on the forward strand.
CTGATTGTGTCCCAACCAGTTATTAGGTTTAGGGGCAAACAATTTTTCACACAGAGCCATGTAGTTTTGGATTTTGTTTTCCCTCAATAATAAAAACTTGTGTTATCTTTTACTAATATTTAAATTAGTTTGATGATCTGAAACAATAAAGTGTGACAAACATGCAAAAAAAAAATGTTTTTTCAATTCCATAATTGATTCAATAAATATTTAACAGTGACTGAATTTTACCTCAACACGATGCACTAATCTATATAGAATAAGGAATGTATAACTCTTGCTAAATATAAATCTTCAAAACAGATCGATCAAAAGAAGATTCAAAATATTTGTAAAATTACTGCGAGACTGTTATAATGAATGACAGCATGATTAGTAGCGTGGGAGTGAGAGTGTGAGTGCATTATTTAAGGCACAATTGTTGCATTTTAAGGCAGGCAGATGCTGTCCAAAGACCAGTTCTAGAAAAAGAGACTGAAGCATATTGAGTTTAACATTCAGAAAATGCAGTTTTAGAGTTTCCCAAAAAAAAAAAAAAAAAAAAAATAATAATAATAATAAATTAAATTGCTAAATTACTAATCATTTTGTAATTAACAATTTTGTATTTTAAAATGCTTGCTATTTGACCTTGACTCATAAAATGAAATTAATTCATGTAGTAGATCAGGAAGTCAAAAAATGTTGAACATGCAAAGTATTTATTCATCCCTAACTTGTGTGATCAGAAAGTACCAAAACAATGTACTGAGTTGAAATCTATATTAACCACATCGGATCTAATGTGACATTGCTGCACTCAAAATGTTCAGTGCTGTTGATTTTGAGATCGCTGTGAATGGATTGTATGACAATGCACGAAATATATCAAGAATGTAAAATTGCCTGCAGGCACTTTATAATCCTATTCAGGCAAGACTCATTTTACCTGAGATCCTGGAGTAGTTCCATAATATGCATATGCTCTTTTCTCCAGGTCAGCATTTATCTGCCTTTCCCCTGAGAAAAGTAGACCAGGTTTTATCAGACCAGTTTTCTGATCATTTAGTCCAATATATATAGATATACCCATGATTTTGCAGACAGATGCTGCCCTTTTGGGGGACGAATATTTTTAAATATTCTAATTGCTTTGTAGTTACTTAGTGCTTTTACAATGTATCATTCAATGTATAATTCAATGTATATTTCTGCTTTGGGTCTTAAATAAATGCCACAATCTTATGCAATGCTTAATTTATTTAAACAAAAGAAAGACCAACTATAATGTATTTAACCATATAATGTTAGATGCTGCCTACTGACATAACACTCATCCCTCCTGCATTCATTTGATTGTTGTTTGGATGCAGGAGAGTAAAGTATCAAAAGTGAAATAAATACTAGGCTGTTCAATCTAAGATGCCAAAAATCTTTTCATTCATTCTTTCATTTCATCCACAGTCCATTCACTACATCTAATGAGTGCAAAAGTGCCCAAAAATGGCTGTGCTGAAGTAAGCCAGCTTATTCCTTTTATTGCGAACACTTTGCATATTTTGCTTTTTGTCCATTACTCACCAATTGAATAAGATATTCAAAAGCATTGCCATTAGCCTGACTCAACCCTCTCAACCACTAGATGGCCATGTCAAGCATTACTCAGTGATAATCTTTGTGAAATGATAGATGATAAGCATTTCGAAATGATGACATTAGACTATGAAAAGAGGGAAGACAATCAATGTAAAGCAGTCAGACTTTGTTTTAAACTCTGAAACCTTGAAGAAATCTGGAGCTACAAATAGCATTCGAGAGAAATGCCCATGTTTCAGATCGATAATTTTTTTGTGTGCTGGCAGGAATCTCTATGATTCCATGAAGCATTATTGCAAAGGCAGTCTTCAGAGTTTGAATCACCTGCCCTTGCTATTCCTGGAAAGAGACATGTTCACAGAAGGAAAAAAAGGCTGATGCTGAGTTCCTTCGAAAATTTTGCTCACAGAGATCAAGACATACAAAGTTGAGATGTACACTGATATTACTGACGGCTTACTCTTGGGTCTGAGCAGATTCCTGGGTACACAAGGAGCCGTAAATGCGCTCTTTCATGTGCTTTGTTACAGCCCGTAATGATACACTAGATCTCAAGAAACAAGCATATTGGCTTTTAATTTAATATCTATAGGGTCTAAACAAGTTCCTCACAGATGAGATGCTTTAGTTTAGGGTCCTTGTTGAAGAGGAGAAAGAAAAGACAGTGTAAGTCTTATATTTTTCAAGTTACAGATTACAGACCACCAGTGACATTCCAATTTCTCAATGCCTTTGTTGTACAAAGGCTTTTCTGAAATTTTCAGTGTCAAACTGCAAGAAAAAGAAGAAAAGGCATTTGTTTCCCTATACACAACATAGAAAAATAATAACCATTGGTCAGCCTGAGGTGGTTATGAAATCAAATTGCAGCATTACTAATAATGCTTTGGACCTCTATCCTATGGTGTTATGTTATATAAATAATGTGGCAGTAATTAATTATTAATAAGTGTCGATATTACACATGACCTATTCTTTGTGGTGTGTAATTGCTGTGGATCTGTTGACACAGTTGTACAAGCATAACTCATTTCATTTTATTTCAGTGCTCCTCTGGATTATAGGTTTTTTTTAAGAGCTGTGTGTTGCAAATGCCTTGTGTTATACGACTGATTTTTCGAAGCATATATACACTTCATCCCAGGCCCATAGAAAAAAACTTCACTGCTCGATTGCCTGTGCATCAGAAGGAATGGCATGTTGGGGGAATAGTGGTGATGGATAGCTATGTACACATTAAAATGGTATGAGTTGCATGGGACATACTGGCAAAGAAAATTCAGGACATGTTCAGACAATGGGAAAAAACATGCCCAAGCTTCAGGACATTTGTGACAAATCTTCTTATTTCTTGATTAGCCGTTAGCTTGAGAGTAAAAAAAAAGTGACCTGAGACTGACTGAGACTCGTAGCTTCTCCTTGAATAATTGCCACACTTGTAATGTGAATTGGGATCCATTATAAGAAGTCAGATCTGCAGAAATATCTCTATGCCATAATACCAGAACTCATTTGAAGTAACCCACTACCCATCTCAAATTCTGTGAGTAGAGCTGGAATCAATTTCATTTAATTCAATTGCCACAAAAATGGTTGCAACTGAGGAATACCTAGTGGGCAAAGCTTGCCTGTGAGTTTATGGCTTGGCTTGAGCAAAGATTTCATAAACACATGATTTGATTAACTTTAAAACGTCCTTTAAAATTGGACTCCAACCAGTACTTTGCACTGAGAAGTTGATGGGGCTTTGTTTTCCTGTGGCTTCAGGAGACTAGGGAAGTGTGAATCCATGCTTGTAATGAGCACATATCTGTAGGAGGTCAAAATTAAGTCTTCTCAGAGGGAAACAAAGTTGGCACAGGGTGGTTATTTAGGGAACAGTTTATCAATGTCCCTGCAGGGGATAGTTATGTAATACTGTTTAATGATAATGTTTATTTTGTTTATTAATTATTGGTTCTGTTTCATGAACTTGAAAAGAAGAAGAAGAAAAATACTCCTCATCTGGCTTATGTTAGATGTGTTGCTGACTGAATGTTTTATGATGAGTAAATTCTGAATGTTTAACCCCATTTGACTAATGGTGATGCTCTTCGAATAACACTTGATGTACAATACTTTTGGGGTTATCAACACCAGGGTACCTCTATGAATAAACTGCAGTGGGATACATCTTGACTAGAACAATGACATTGAAAAGTCTGACATGGAAAGGCCTTCTTCTGAGGCACCTGCTAATAAAAAATGGCTTTGAGTATATTTTGGAAATTGTAGGCTTGGTGGTCAAGAGGGTTTATTTGTATTTTCTTAAATCCATAGATTCTTTATAAATCTTAAGATCCTTTATAATATATATATATATATATATATATATATATATATATATATATATATATATATATATATATATATATATATATATATATATATATATATATGAATATATGAATATAATAATAATATATATTTTTAATGTCATTAGTTATTTTTTTACACATAATAAAGCAGATAAGACCCTCATTCGGTTTAAACAGCAAGAGGTTCGTTCTTTCAATAGGTCCAACCAATGACATACTCCTTCATGTGCACAAAAGCTCTCATGTGCTTGATATGGGCATGGTTTAAGTGAACAAAATATTAAATCAGTACATGGAAATGAATGGGAATTATTTGTTTACTTCAACTATTTATTATTACAAAACAATGATCTGATCATTAACAATCCTGACAATCCTATGACATAATGATCACCAGGACACACCTTCTTCTTGCTATTATGTGGTTTTATAGAGAATTTGAATATTTGAAGATGTCATCTACATTGGCTTTAACAAATGGATGGCCTGATTTTTTTTATTTTTATTTTTTTTACAGTGCTATGGTAATGTATTTAACAACAGTTTAGCATTCGGAGGGGAACAAGGGATAAACATGTGCTATTGAAGCGATAGTATCAGGGAGCAATCTACTGTAACAGTGGTAAGGTCTCTGAGGAGCAGAGCACATGCTTTGACTCAATATCTCTCCAAAACTCCCTCATAACAGGCTTTGATGTTAACCGACACCTTCATTTCAAAGCTTTCAACAGATGTTGAAATGGTTCTAACATGGTGGGAAATACATGTGTTGTGGCAGAACCAGGCTGTGATTTCTTGTCCAGACCAGGAGAATCTTGGAGTGTGTGTTTGTAACCATGGCAACTCTAGTACAATAAGGATGATGGAAGTTTCTGTGATGAGGAGGGATGTCACTTCACTGTACAAGGTCCTTTTATCTATGCAAAAGGGTCCTTATTTGGGGTGTGAAAAATCCTGAGCTGACCAGTTTACCACTCAGTGCTTAGACACAGAATACTGATCTGTTTTGTAAAAGGATGCAGGGGAATATTAAGATGACGAGCAGTTTTGGAGTCTGTGAAGAATCCAACCGCTCCCATATCAATAAATACTGAGAGAGAGAATGTAATGATTGCAGAGTTCAACCACTATGTGGTTTCTCCTTTGATATCATCAAACGCTAAAGTCTGCCTGATTAAAAAAAAAAATAATAAATAAATGGGCTTTAAGGACTGCAGGCAATAAAAATAATAGATTTCAGTTTTTAATAAAATGTAAAAAAGAAAGAAATCTTAAGAACAAACACTGTTGTTTCATATGATACAAATAGTTGATACACCTGGTAAAGAAAACCTGTTTGTTTTGTGAACATGGATCAAAAATATGCACATTTCCTCATGCCAGGAGCTATAGAAGAAAGTAGGCTTCTCCACTTTGATTGCCATGAGAGCCTTCTCCACAGAAGACAATGCCTAGATTATTTGATAGGAATCATGTCATTTTTAATGGCCATATCTGCAGACTTTCTATTCCTGCCTAGGACATTGTGGTGGAAATTCTTGTAGGGATTTTTTTCTATTCTGTCCAGTCTGGGTGAGCCTGTGTCCATGTTAGCCTCAGATACTTGTTCTTGGCTGTGAGGATTTTAACATGATGTGTGTCTTCTGCTCTTGTGTACCATCAACCTCAAGGTTTGTCTTGCATACTGAGATCATTTCTTTCTCACCACAGTTGAAAAGTGTGATTATATGAGGTACTATTGACTTCTTAGCATCTCAAACCAATCTGCTCATTTTCTTCTGACCTCAACAAGGTGTTTCAATCCACAAACCTGTTGCTCACTTTAGTTTTTGTGTCACAATTTTCCCCATCATGGTGTTTTGTTTGAACATTAACTGATACTCTTGACAAATCTGTATGATTTGTATGTATTGCAATGATGCCGCATAATTGGCTGACTAGAAAACTGATGGATGTGCATGTGTACATGTATTCCTCAAAGAATTGTTGCTGAGTATATTTCACCTATTTGGTGCCCAAGATTTTGTGTTATCTGAATGCCTAATGAAATGTCCACTTAGTGAACAAATTATGGACACATATTCCTCCACTTGCCTTCCTGCCTTTAACATTGCATTTATTTTACAAAAAACACACCACCTGTAATTACATGGTAATATGAATGTGAGCTTGCTGTAAATTGCTTAAATGTTATTTCTACGCAATACATCAGAGATCTTCCTGAGGCTTGTTCGGTTTGCATATTCTGGTTTTAAATCCTACATTTGCATATAACATTTGCATGTACTATATATTTTCAACATGTATTACACTCACTATTTACAACTTGCACCTGCACAGTATAAATAATCGAGTTTTTAGTTTTAGCTATTAAGCAGAAAATTAGACAAGCATGACATTTTATAATAAAGAGGCAAAGTCAATTTAAGATAGATTCAGATTTATTAGCTCATTTTTGTGTTTCTTCTATACTAACCTTGACCACTTTGATCACGCCATTGTATTGCCTTCAACTTAGTGTAATGTCTGTATGATTTTTTTTTATATAAGACATGAATGAATTGCTTTATCCGTTGTTCCTTATGGTATATTTTTTACCTTTATTATTTCACATGAAATCACAAGAACTGAAACATATTCAGACATTTATGAGACTTGTCAAGATGCTGTCCCTGTACTACACTACCCATCAGCCCCTTTAGTATCCCTACTCAAGGTTCCATTTTTTCTCTTTGTCATGCTTTTGTCTTTGTCTTACATATGTGTTAGTGCATACTCCATAGTCTTACCCTGTTTTGTATATCCAGTGTCTAAGTGTATGGTTCTTGTTTTATGGTTTTGTTTGCAATTTGTTGCCCTCCTTTAAATAAATCTGCATTTGCATCCACCGTCTCCTAAATTACGTAGCATGGCTAATCAAATCAACCAATCTGCCATACTGCTTATTTTTTCAATATTGTTAAAGTAATATCTTAGAAATACATGCTAAACTGGACAGTTGGTTATAAAAACATACTTGATGGTTTTCATAATTACAAGTACAGAGGCCTGGTTCTTGATCAATCCTTGTTTATGAGGCAAGAAAATGATATGCCTTAATGTTTTCAGGTTTTAAAGGAGAGGCATTAGCATGTGAAGCACAGACTCTGTGCGTCTTCTGAAGTGGCTCTGCACACAAGAAGCTGGGGGTGGAAAGAAAGACAGTACTTATTCTGGGCTATAATAAATGCCCTTTAGCTGGCTAGTGTCTATCTCATCTCAAAACACTACTTTCATATCCCAATTTACTTTTCATCCTTTTATCCCAGTTCAGGCAGAAACTGCATAAGCCAACATGGTCTCCTTCATTTCCTTCTAATTACTGAGAAATCCCCCCCGCCCCAAACCCCGCTCCCACTTTCTGCGGCACTTTCAAAAGCTAGATAATAATTGGGTTCAAAATAAACATCTCACCTACCACTCAGCAGAAGCTTAATACTCAATACTAAATAGTTATCAAGTGTCACATCGGTGCACATTCTGGAATGAGACAGAATATTTTTAGTTATATTAATACCATTTTTTAGAAACACCACGTAGAAGTAAACCATGAATAACCATACTGAAACGAAAAAGTATTTGTATTGTATATAACCCATTCAGTTCACAATAGAGTGCAAATATATTTGGAAAATACATATTTTTTCTGCAACATCAGTAACCTTGATTGCATGTAATTTAAAGGGTTTTTGAATGAATCCTTAATAAGAACATTTTGATCTCCTTTTTTTATTTCCTTTAAAAATGTAGTAAAGTGGCAGTCTAATATATACAGTATGTTCATATCTCTGCTTTTTTATGTTTTTCTTAAGTGATACAGAATGCTGAAAGCTTTTTTTGTTCAGGAATAGTGTGTGGATTCCCTCAATGCAAAAATACTCTGTTACTAACTTACACTGACCATTTATTTTTAAAACTATGTTTCCCCTTTAGTAACACAACACATAAGCTTCACTAATTGGCCCCATCCACTACCTAAATTGTTTGTTCTCGGTTATGTTCTTCAAGGACTGCAGTAATGAGAGGAGAGGGCTCTTAGACCATGGCTGGGGATTCAGGATTTTATAGGTTTAATGCATTTTCTATCATATTTCTCTTTCAAAGCTTTGGCTGAACTTGAAGTGGGGGAAAAAACAGATGTGTATTACTTTTCCAGAAAGTAAAAAAAAAAGGAAATGTGTTGCAATGAAGCCGTAAAATAGTGAAGCAAAAACTAAAATGTACATGATCAAGAACACTTTAATGAAATAAATCATAAATGTCATGAATATCTTATGAGAGCCTGCGGTGACTGCATTATTTCCCTGAGTGATTTTAAAAATAGCTTTCATCTGTGAAAAATCAAATGCATGTGTAAATTTTGAAGGTGTTAGGATTGTGTGTCTTATATGATCTTTCACATTATTGTATATTATGTAAAATATACAGTGTTTTTTAGAAGTTAGGCAACACCTTGCCCTTAATAGTTCTTAATTTTGAGAGGCACATGCAATTTTCCTTTTATTTATATGCCACAAAGCAGGTAACAATATTAAGAAACCAAATATGACAAATTTGGACTTGTCTGTCAATCGTACTTTCTTCCACTCATTCACTAACCAATTCTTGCGTTTTTGCGTTTTGCCTAGTTTGTTTCATATAAACAAAAGGACCAAGCATGTGTCTACTAAACTATAAAAGATTAAGTGTTTTCAAACATTTGACAGGCACTATATATTTAATAAATTATGTATTTGCAATTAATTCATTCTATTTGTATTAAATCAGAGTTATTAAAATTTTTTGGTGGAACCATAGCCACACAGCACCCTTTATACATACTTCCTCTATTCCAGGTGCTCGAAAATAATTGGGCCTTGGCTGAAACACAAAGTTTCTTAGTTCCCTGCTTATGTTAAGGATTTTTTAGTCATGGCCTTGTCTGCAGTAAATGAAATTTAATGGACGTATTGACGCAGCAAGTCAATAACTACTTTTTTTGTCCTTCCGGATTTGTTCTAGCATTGTGCTTGAGATAATTATCCCACTGCAAGATAAAGTGCTGTCCAATAAGATCTGAATCATTTGGTTGGATCTGCGTGAGCAAAAGATGCTTCTGTGCACTCTAGAAATCATTTTACGACTCCTGTCAATAATCACAGCAAATAAGTTACTTCCTTTTTTTCTTGCTTAGATCAATCTTCTCCTCATCAGGAAGTGAAAATATGTTACAAACATAAACTGTGGTTTCTCAGGTGCACACTATCAGCTTATCAGGATTTCAGTTGGGGATATGTTTGTATTTTTGAAGGATTATTTATACCTCTAAGGAACAGCATGCATGTTTGGAAATTTGGAAGCTGATTTGATACCCTTTTGAGAGTGCCATTTTTGAACATATCATAGTGGCTTGAAAAGAATCATGACTAATTGTCACATTACTCACCCTTTTACCTCTCTTGATGTCTTAAAGAGCCATAACCATACTTCTTATTAACACTTTCAATGTGCAGGTTTTATGTTTAGTTCTTTTGCAATGTATTCAAATGTACAAAAATATTTTCAGTCTAATTGTATTGTAAATAGATTCTATCTTTAATGGGAAATATACTTATCTGTGTGAAGTTGCTATTGTTCTGTAGGTTTCTTTGGGTTTCTTCTGAATTCTAAAGTTTTCTTTTACCTGGTCAAAACATGCACATAGGTTTAGAGGTTACATTGGGTAGAATAGTGTGTGAAATACGCATGTGCGTGGAGAGAACCTTGGTGCAAAAGGTAGTGACTCACAGGTCTGTGTTCGATCATGTGCTCTGGTTACTGTCTATATAAAGTTTTGCATGTTTTCACCATATCTGTGTGGGTTTGTTTCTAGTTCTTTGATTTTAGCTCATTTCCCTTTTCGACAGAATAAAATACATTTAAAATTACATTTTCTTACAGGTTTACAAGAATTCAAGTTCAATTACCATTTACTCAGGCACAGAACATAATGCAACAATACTCAATGCCCTTATCTGTGTTGTTAAATAATGTTGCTCCTAGGTATTTACAATTCTCCTCATGATTATTGTGATCCGGTTACTGCTGACAGATTGAACGTTGTCTGTCTACAGCTGACAGATGTGATGTCCACCCCACGGCCCTTGGCTCATTTGTAGCTATTGGGACTCCTTTGGCAACATCCCTTGAATGGCTTCACGTTAATGTTTTTGTTTAAGTAACCACGCTTCTCTGCAATTATTTCTCAACCCATGCCATGATGTGAAGGTGGCTTTTACAAGGTACATTTCCTTAATGTCATTCTAAAAATTAAAAATGAAGAAATATATGAAATTAACAAATGCAATAAAATATATTCACAATACATGCACTAAAACAGTTTCATATTACAACCACCTGTACACACTTTACAGTTTTCAACAATACAGATTGGCCATGCAAATGAAATGTGAAAAAAAATGCATAGCCATGTGTTCTTAAACAGTCATAGCATTGCTTTGAGTGTTAATACCATATACAGGACAGCTTACTATTACTATATACTGTTACTCTTGAGAATATGTTTGGCAGGCTTTGCACAGCATTTGTATATACAACTTCCATCCTACAGTACAGTACAGTACAGCACACATTAACATAAACATGGTGACAACTTGTTAGGGGGAAGTACCATTTCTAGGAACGCATAACTGACTAAATTTCCTCTTGCAGTGTCTTGCTTACAGCCATAGGAATTGCAGATAGGGTGGAGTTGGTGTGTTGGCGTGGTAAGCGGCTGGAGGTGGTGGAGCTACTCTGGGCCTGAGATTGTCTGCGCCTCCGGAACATGTGGCGGCACAAATAGGACAAAAACTTGTCATGCAGAGATGCGTAGATAAAAGGGTTAAAGCATGCCGAGCTCATGGCTAACAAATGGCAGGAGACCTGAATCACATTGATATGACTCTTGCTCAAGATAACAAAGTCAGTGTCCAGGTCACGGATGAGGTTGACCACCTGCAAGGGGAGCCAGGAGAATGCAAAGCACAGCACCGATATCAGCAGCAGGCGAAAGGTCTTGCGCCTTTTACGGCCCCATTTCTCCTGATTGGAGGGAATGGCAGCTATGAGTCGCTGTGTGGCCCTGTGCTGGAGGTGGCACGAAATGGCACAGTAGGATATAGACACAGCTGCGAGAGGAACGAAATAAGAAAGGAGCAAAAAGAAGCACGAGTAGATGAGGCGACCAAGCTCCTGCTCTTGCCAGAACTCCTCACACACAGCCATGTGATGACCAGCAGCACTTAAATCCAAATACATAGTGTGCAGAGTGGCTGGGATGGACATTACCAGGGCACAAAACCATATGCTCAAAACCAGGCCAGCGCAAAAATGGCGGCCTACACGTCGACGGATAGGATAGGCAACCACAATGTATCGGTCCACTGCTATGGCGGTCAGAGACAGAACTGCCGCAAAGACAGTTGCAGTCTGCATAAGCGATACAAAACGGCACATAAAATGCCCAAAAACCCAGCCACGCTCATCAAAGGCATAAAATACAGTCAGGGGCACACAGAAAAGACACATCACCAAGTCGGCCAGGGCCAAGTTTCCAATCAAGAAGTTTGTTGTGCTGTGAAGCTTCCTGTTCAATCCAATGAGGAAAAGGAGAAAGAGATTTCCACAGCAGGCTACTAGGACTAGCATAGCGTAGAGAGGCACAAAGAGCATCTTTAATTCCATCAGGAGGTTCAGTCCATTGAAAGAGGAGAGAGATGGAGGAGACACGCTGAAGGTTGTGTTCTCCGAAGTTTCATTCAGGAGGGAGTCCATGTTCACCAAAGCTTTGACCTGTTGTAAACAAGTGTATAGGTATTATATGGCAGCACATGCAGATACATATACCACGTGGCATTCCATTAACAGTAAAATGGAAAGAAACAACTGCTATATGTGCTTGTTTTATACTTTCTTTTACTTTTGAAATACCTTTTGATGGCTGCATTGTGTTCCTTAGAAGCGGCTTGATCACTGAGAGGTTTATAAAAAGCAGCATCTATTTGCCTTTTTTAAACCTACATAGCCTGATAAGGAACATTATGGTGCTATGCAAAAAAAACCCTTAGATACAAAAAACCTTAAATAAAAATCTGATGATCGATGTTTCAAAATTGTAAGCCTCTTTAAAAACAAAAATCAATTGCTGCCTAAATTAAAGATGGTGAACGTTTTAGAATAATGGACCAATTGAGCAGACTTTCTCCAACTTTAATTGCTAAAAAACTGCATCAAAAGTTTGGAAGTTTGGAGCATTTCTTTGTTCACATAATAGCTGTACATTTAAATAACACAATTCTGTTCTTCAGACGAGCCAGAGCTAAGGACATGAGAAACGTTTGAGTTCTGGCTGTGCTAGCCTTTTAAGTTGGTGCAAATTATTATAAAAAAAATTACAAAAATTTATTATTACCCCATGCTGTTTTATAGCATTCAACCAGCTTCAATCAACTTGAGCTCACTTTTTTTTTCCAACACCAGTGACTAAAGTCTTTGAAGGTTTTTGTGGAAAGTGTGGTTACTGTTTAAACGGGGGTGTACTAGCCCATTAGACAAACATGTAAATCCTGTCCTCACCTATTATTAACATTTACCACTGATGATTAAATAGCAAGTAGACATTTGAGACACCAATCCGCTTACACCTGGCATTTTGTGTGTATTGAACGTGTCTCCAGTGACCACTTATAATTGGGTTTTGTGACAAAGCAGTCTTTTGTCGTTTATATACAGTGAGGAAAATAAGTATTTGAACACCCTGCTATTTTGCAAGTTCTCCCACTTAGAAATCATGGAGGGGTCTGAAATTGTCATCGTAGGTGCATGTCCACTGTGGGAGACATAATCTAAAAAAAAATATTCAGAAATCACAATGTATGATTTTTTTAACTATTTATTTGTATGATACAGCTGCAAATAAGTATTTGAACACCTGAGAAAGTCAATGTTAATATTTGGTACAGTAGCCTTTGTTTGCAATTACAGAGGTCAAACGTTTCCTGTAGTTTTTCACCAGGTTTGCACACACTGCAGGAGGGATTTTGGCCCACTCCTCCACACAGATCTTCTCTAGATCAGTCAGGTTTCTGGCCTGTCGCTGAGAAACACAGAGTTTGAGCTCCCTCCAAAGATTCTCTATTGGGTTTAGGTCTGGAAACTGGCTAGGCCACGCCAGAACCTTGATATGCTTCTTACAGAGCCACTCCTTGGTTATCCTGGCTGTGTGCTTCGGGTCATTGTCATGTTGGAAGACCCAGCCTCGACCCATCTTCAATGCTCTAACTGAGGGAAGGAGGTTGTTACCCAAAATCTCGCAATACATGGCCCCGGTCATCCTCTCCTTAATACAGTGCAGTCACCCTGTCCCATGTGCAGAAAAACACCCCCAAAGCATGATGCTACCACCCCCATGCTTCACAGTAGGGATGGTGTTCTTGGGATGGTACTCATCATTCTTCTTCCTCCAAACACGTTTAGTGGAATTATGACCCAAAAGTTCTATTTTGGTCTCATCTGACCCCATGACTCCTCTGGATCATCCAAATTGTCATTGGCAAACTTAAGATGTGCCTGGACATGTGCTGGTTTAAGCAGGGGAACCTTCCGTGCCATGCATGATTTTAAACCATGACGTCTTAGTGTATTACCAACAGTAACCTTGGAAACGGTGGTCCCAGCTCTTTTCAGGTCATTGACCAGCTCCTCCCGTGTAGTTCTGGGCTGATTTCTCACCTTGCAAAATAGCAGGGTGTTCAAATACTTATTTTCCTCACTGTATATTATATATCATTTATATATAATTTATCTATTATAATAATAAAAATAATATAACTAATAAAAATCAACATTAAACATTAAACAAGAAAAGTGTTAAATAACAGAATAACAGAGTAAGGGTATATATCTCAGTACATCTAAGGTATTTGAAAACATGAGTTAATCTCATATATACAACATACAGTCAGTTATTAAAATGCGATACGCAACACTCGTTCAAATTTTATACAGAATAAATCTTACAGCTTTTCTCAGTTGCTTTGGAGCGTTTCTCAGATTGGAAATGAAATTCTCAAAACTACACATCATTTAGTCAATTGTGCTCATCAATAAAACATTTCTTGTTGCTTTGATCAAATTGTGAATGCTTTTGTACATTAATTTAATCAAGTATCTGCTGTTTCCTACATTATCAGTTGTTTATGTTATATTATACAGGTTTAACCCCAAAGCATCTCATCAGATCAACCAATAATCAACTAGTTCTCTAAAATAGGTCAAAGTTGAATCTTGAAAACCTTCAATTGGTTACATACAGAATTACAATTTCTGAAAATAAATGAACCACCGAGAAACGAATGAAGGAACACTTGTATAGTAGAGTAAAAGTGTGAATCCTGTCCAGTCTTCTGCAATCAATATAAATTAAATATGCAATCAAATAAATTAATTTGTGCTGCTGAAATCCATAGATGCCGTACAGAAGCAAGTCAAATTTTTGTGCATTTTCAATTACTGCAATCCAAATTGTAGATTATGTCAAGAAATCCTGAAACTGTGCGCCATCATACTGACAACATGGCTAAACATTTTGATCATCTTGTAAACAATGACAAAATGACTTTTCATATTGATGGGAAAGATATGTTCATTAAAACAAAAAAATACTTTTGAGTAATGAACTGAGCAGTTTAAGAAAAGTACAGGCTTTGGCAAAAAATTCAATGTGTTGTAATGTTTGTACAAATTGTTTCTAGAATGCACTTTCTGGTTTGCAAACATTAGGAATGATTCCAGAAATGCTCCTAAGCAGCTGAGAAAAACTGTAATATTAATAACTGAAACATTCTTTAGGTGGCCAGTGGAACGGTTTCTTTTGTCTCTGCATGCAGCTAGAATGGCTGGCTAATCCAATTTACACCTAAGTGTGAATGAGTTTGTGAATAGGTGTGCATGGTGCCTTGTGATGGATGGCTCTCCCATCCAGTGTGTACATTTACATTTATAGCATTTAGAAGATGCCCTTGTCCAGAGCGACTTACAAAAGTCTTTTGTGTACTGACTTGTGCCCAGTCATCCAGGGATAGGCTTTGGATCCACTGCAAGACTGACCATGATAAATATGTTACTGTAGATAAATAAAACGAGATTACTTCTTTGACAATTTGTTAAGGTTAACCTAAAATGACTTTCATACCAGACAATGATGTTTTACTGTGCTCTCTATTTCATTCTATTGGCAAGGGCTAAGAATAGAAAAATCGTTTCCTAGGTTTTCTTCTACATGCTCGAAACAGGAGAACATTCCAGTCATTTGATTTTTGCTGCATTCATTATTTCTGTAATCCACTAATATGGACAAGAATATTGGCTGTTTTCCCAGTGAAGCCCTGTATACAAAAGCAGGGGGCTAAAATACCTGCAGATGGCCAGTGAAGATCACAGTCATGTTTATCGCTTCTGTGACTTTTAATAAAGCAGGGGACTGTGAAATATTGATTCTAAAGATTTCAGTATTGAAGCAATGCCCATGTCATAAATAGTATTCCAATGATCTCTCGAACATAATGTAAAAATAGATCTTAGTATAATTATATCTTGTGCATAATGTAAAAATCATCGTCCAGGTTTGAAATAGCCTAGCTCAACATGGCAGCAGCATACATATGAAACAAATGAAATATTTAGATATACAGTATATAAATTTAGACCCAATATTGATCCTTGTGGGACACCGTGGTATACTCTCTGCATCCTGACTTTACTTGATCAGCAGTTTCAGACAGGGTCTAGGCTGGGAGATAATTATAAAACCTATTACAAGCTGATTGACTGAAGTCTTAGAAGAAGTAGTAGGGTACATATAATATCTATAAAGGCATAAAACAAACTCTGAGTGGATGACAGTTCTGTGGGTTGAAACACCTTATTGATGAGAGGTTGGTAAGTAAATGGTCAAATTGGTTTGAGCTGTCAGGATGGATATAATAACTCAAATCATTATTCTTTACAACTGTGGTGAACAGAAAAGCAACTCAGCATGTGCATAACATTGATCCTTGAAATGGATGGGCAACAACATCAGAAGACATCAGGTTTCACTCCTGTCAGCCAAAAACATGGATCTGAAGCTAACATGGACACGGACTCACCCATACTGGACAGTTAAAGATTAGAATAAAAATCACTCTGGCTTTTTCCACTGCCCAGTGTCTGTATGTCTGTGCCCATAATAGCCTCGGATTCTGCTCTTCGCTGACAAGAGTAGAACCTGATGTGGTCCTCTCTTGAGCACATCCACCAGTCTGGTGATTCTCCACTGATCTCTCTTATTAAAAAGGTGTTTCAGCCTGCACTCACCACACACAGGATATTTTTTGTTGGGTTTTTTTTCCAACCATGCCCCAACTACAATCACACAGATCACACTTTTTTGTTATTCTCATGTTTGGTATGAACATTATCTGAAGCTCTTGACATGTATCTGCATAATTTTTTAATGTGTGCTACTGCCACATGATTGGATAATTAGAAAACTTCATAAATGAACAGGGGTTTTGTAATAAATTAGAAGGTGAGTGTAGATTAGCTGTTCTAAAATAGTAATTTGGCACACTACAAATTAAGCTTTAATTATTAGTTGAGCCAGGTTACATTTTTTCATAGTACTCTTAGAGATTTCATTAATTGTCCTAACCTATAATGATTGCATAATGCTTTATTCTCACCCTTGCATTCAGCCAAGTCAAACAAACCACAGGGACCATGTATTCAGGTATTTTTCATCAAGTATTCAGGTATTCCTTAAACAAAATGTGGTTGAGTGGCCATTGCAAAGAAATGCTCATGCTTTCATTCTTAAAATGTATGACTTCTTTTCAAAGTAATCATTTATGTTATAAAACGAGATCAATATTCAGAGGTCTAGTCAGATGACATCCACCTGCAGATTAGTAGAAGCTGAATTATCAAACCTGACTCCCCAAGCAAGAATATCAGAAAAGGTGTCCAACAATGAAGACGGTTGAACTATTACTTGAAAATGGCTGATCTGTGTAAATAATTAATATTCCTGTTCTTAGTACACTGTTACTTCAACATAATTTTTTCCAAGTAATTTTAAGTGGCAATATTTGAGAAAATATCTCCTCTACCCTAGTTGTTGACACAACAACAGACACTACAAATGTTGCATAGTCACCCTGAAAGTGGATTAAGTAGATCAGATCACAATGTAGCCCCAAGACACACTTGACACCAACGGCTTACTTAGCAATGTCTATTTGGCACAAAATGGGTGTTCATACGTACACACAGGGTGATAATGCTGGATTTCTGGCTGCAGGGTTTTAGTAACCATGTATGTGCAAAATTTTAATCAACTTTGAATTGAATCAAATGAATGCATTTATCAGAATTTTATTGTGCTTAGGAAGGTGGCCATAAGCATGTCAAGTCTTACGTAAATCCAACCGCAGAACCAATATGATAAACACAATTTTTGATTTGAACACAACTAGATAGTTAATGGAAACAAATTAGGTGCGCCGGCTCAGAAAAACATCTTAATGAAAAAAAAGGAGGTACTTGACATTTATGAAATAGGGTTGGTGCATAATCAAGAGTTTTTCAAAGCCTGAAATTGGTGAATAGGGTTCATTTGTTACAGATTAACAGACCTACACTGTAGAGCATTCTGTGCATGAATGCTGAACATCTATCCACAGCTACAGGGAAAGCACCTCCACAGTGGCATAAAGCAAGAGCTCTCAAAGGTATTGCAAACATAGACTCATTGAACTGTACAATACATTCAAACAAATACAATAAACTCCTGAGTACAGGTTTATAACCATAAATCAACTAGTCAAATATTCGGCTCTTTAATTAAATGTGTACAATGGAGCCATAAAGCTTTTAATTCATGAGGTTTCCATCAACAGGAGACATTAGAGAGGTCTAAATTGTATTTAGATTAATTTGGATGTTAAGTTATTGAGAAGTTATCGAGGTGTCAATTCAAATAACCATGATAAATATTATAAGACCTCAATACTAACCTAATAACCTGGATAAAGGAAGGCTGTTATTTGCAATGTGTAACAAATAAAAGAATCACAAACTCTGGAGGGACCCCACTTTGAGAATGTCTGTCTTAGATAATTATATGACGCACTAATAACATAATATTTCCTAGAATCATAATTATACATGTTTTCAGCATATTAAACATTATTACAGCATGTGCAAATTATTTAATTTTCTAATGTAATTTTTAGAGAATTTCTACATAGTAATATAAAATACTGCTATAGAAAAATCTAACATTTCAAAATGTAACCTTTTGCATATTCGGTCATGTATAAGTATTTACATAATCAGGCAAACAATGTACTGCAATATAATAAGAACTGAGAGTTCAGAGTGAAGGCATCACCTGTAGCCATGATTCAATTTAATCTTGAAATTACACAATGTAGCCTATAATACATGCAATCCTTGAAATTTCAGTAGAAAAATATTTATTAGATTTTTTTTTTTTACAGATGTAATTGCAATTACAGATGTAATTCACATTATTATGCAATCAGGGAACGCAACAGTTACCTTTTTCTGTCGAGTTGATCACATCTCAGTCAGACAGTGAAAGAGTCCCAAATAAGTTCACTGTAAAACACGACTTTGTTCAGTTTTTATTTATTATTGTAATAAAACAAAAGGTCAAAGCTCGAAAAGAAAATATTGGCTGATTTTGCCTGTGAAGCTGTTCGGTCAGTGGTCGTTCACCTGAAGCTGCTCTCTTCTCCTGTCGCTTCACAGCAGACTGGAGGATGGATAGAGCGCGCGCGCGCGGTCACTCACACGCGCCAGCCAGCCCCCCCCCCCCCCCCCCCCCACACACACACACACCTTCTCTATTGTCTACGTCATTGCTCTGAAAGTGAGAGAGGACCAGCCTCTGTAACCACTTTATTTCCATTATATATTACAGCCAGATGTTGCAACCATCGCTGTACCTAATGAGCGTATAGTCGTAGCACCGTTACACAGCTGTACTTTATCAGAGTATTTTTCATTCCATTAACGCGCAATAACGTACATATTATTTGACTATTATCCATATATGATTTAATTATGAATTTAATTACATATATATTGAAAATGTAACTCAGCTCCCGATAATGCAGAATCAGTGCGAGATTAATTTGTCGATGCATAAAAATACCGTGACTGAAACAAGCGTGGGAAATTGGCAAAGGCAGAAGTTGTCATTTGAGAAAAAGAAAAGAATAAAAAAAAAAAACAGAAAAAAAAACCCCACACTGCAGACCGCGATAGTCAATAAAGAATTTTTTTTTTTTATTCTTTCTATGTGGCCTGGTTCCAAATGATCCATGGTCCAAAATCCTCAACATTACCAGTGGTCCAGTACCGGTCCACAGCTATAGTAGTGGGCCATGCATTTCAGACCTGGACCTTCAGCTGTGTTCTACTTGAAATCAACCCACCTCTTAATATCATCATTATGACTCAACAGTTGAAGAAGAAAATCAATAATATACAGAAATGCAGTATAACAGAGCACTGCATCACCGACAGGTCTCTCAAGCATCAAGAATGAATGTCTTTACTAAAGCAAGAAACCCCATGAACACAATCTCCTTTCACAAATCTCCTTTCACTGCAGCCACAGCTGCACCGGCCGCTTACATCATCATCTCAATATTAACCTCATTATAAAATACAAAATAAACAATCCACCCCCAAAATTTTCCCTGGTTGAATTTTTGTAGTACTTTGCGAGTTCCACAACAACAGAAACACCAGGGATTATGGTTTTCCTGGGTATTTGAAATGAAGGCAAATTGTTAATTTTTGTGCAAATTCTACAGGAAAGAATACAAGTCAGTTTTAAAATAGCCTTGTAAGTATATCTGCAACCAAATCAGATTCATCAACCATTATGTAATCAAAAAACAGCTATTAACAGCTATATATAAACTAAATACATGCAAAATGGCAACGTTATTGTATACCTGCTAGATGGCCCTGGTGTAGCCAACTCCAAATTTTGTTTGACAAAAGCATCGTCATCATCAAGTATTTGAAGCTAAAGGCACCCACACTGTCTAAAGGCCTCAGTGCAGATCTTTTTTTATCCTTACACTTTGCTTTAAACCGTATCACATCAAATGAAACAAATGACATTATACAGCAGTTAGTTCCAGTCCACTGATTTAATTGGTGGTGTTCAAGTGTGCACAATTACGTAAATGTCCAATTCTAGGCGTAGTTTCTAATACTGTGACTATATATATATATATATATATATATATATATATATATATATATATATATATATATATATATATATATATATATATATTATATTATATAGTAAATCAATACATTATACTGATCTTGCCTATAATGGCCTGTCAGTCAATAAGTCAGTCAGTCAGCCAATCAGTCAGATAATCAGCCAATCAGTCTGTCAGTTAGTCAATTAGTCTGTCAGTCATCCAATCAGTCAGTCATTCAGCCAATATTGCAATCAATCAATCAATCAATCAATCAATCAATCAATCAATCAATAAATCAATCAATAAATCAATCAATCAATCAACCAATCAGTCAGCTACTCACTCAGTTAGCCAATCAGTCAGACGGTCAATCAGTCAGCCAATCATTCACAGTCAGTTAGTCAGTCAGCCAGTCAATCATTCATTCAATCAGCCAATCAGTCAGTCAGTTAATTAATCAGTTAGCCAATTAGTCAGTCAATCATTCAATCAGCCAGTTATTTAATCAGTCAATCAGTCAGCCAATCTTTCAATCAGCTAATCAGTCAGTCAGTCAGTCAGTCACACTATCAATCAATCAATCAATCAATCAATTAGTCAGTCAGTCAGTCAGTCACACTATCAATCAGTCAGTCAGTCAGTCAGTCACACTATCAATCAGTCAGTCAATCAGTCAGTCAGTCAGTCAGTCAGTCAGTCACACTATCAATCAGTCAGTCAATCAGTCAGTCAGTCACACTATCAATCAGTCAGTCAATCAGTCAGTCAGTCACACTATCAATCAGTCAGTCAATCAGTCAGTCAGTCAGTCAGTCAGTCAGTCACACTATCAATCAGTCAGTCAATCAGTCACACTATCAATCAGTCAGTCAGTCAATCAGTCAGTCAGTCAGTCACACTATCAATCAGTCAGTCAGTCAGTCACACTATCAATCAGTCAGTCAATCAGTCAGTCAGTCAGTCAGTCAGTCACACTATCAATCAGTCAGTCAGTCAATCAGTCAGTCAGTCAGTCACACTATCAATCAGTCAGTCAGTCAGTCACACTATCAATCAGTCAGTCAGTCAGTCAGTCACACTATCAATCAGTCAGTCAGTCAGTCACACTATCAATCAGTCAGTCAGTCAGTCACACTATCAATCAGTCAGTCAGTCAGTCAGTCACACTATCAATCAGTCAGTCAGTCAGTCAGTCAGTCAATCAGTCAGTCAGTCAGTCACACTATCAATCAGTCAGTCAGTCAGTCACACTATCAATCAGTCAGTCAGTCAGTCACACTATCAATCAGTCAGTCAGTCAGTCAGTCACACTATCAATCAGTCAGTCAGTCAGTCAGTCAATCAGTCAGTCAGTCAGTCAGTCACACTATCAATCAGTCAGTCAGTCAGTCAGTCACACTATCAGTCAGTCAGTCAATCAATCTATCAGCCAATTAGTCAATCAGGGTTAGTGTTAGAGTTAATTATTCTGGGTTAGGGTTAATCATTCCTTCAGTCAATCATTCAGTCTGTCTGTCAGTCAGTTTGTGCATTGTCAAGGTAAAACCCATGAAAATTGTCCAGTTTTGTGGTGACTAATTTTGTTAATGAGGAAAAAAGAAAGCTTCTTTTTGTCTGAAATGTCAATTTCTGAACATTAGTATGGCAGTTACTTGAAACTAATTTGTGTTATAGATATAGTGTAAAAAGCAGCACTACAATGGCGATCGTGACAATTTTGAACATTTAGCACGCACAAGACTGCTGTACTGTCGTAGTGAATTAGTTATACAAATGTGACATACCTGAACTCTTTTTTATTAAAGTAATTATTTATTTTTCTGTTTTCTTTATGCTAATTAAGAGCTCATCAGAAATGTAAGTTTTTATAAGAAATCATTTTTTTTCACAGAGCCTGCTAGGTTTAAATTATGTAATAAGTATTAATTGTAAGAGTTGTATATAGTGTTTTAAAATTGAAAAGCTTTTATTGTGCTGTGCACAAATGTTATTTTGGAAGGTGTGAATTGTTTCACCCACCCCCTTTCCCTTTACTCTGCACACCTACCTAAACACATCACCATGCTCTACACACTGACACCCAACAGTGTCCTGAATAATCATATAACAGACTTGCGGCAAAAAAAAAAATTAGTTTCTACTGATTAAAAACATCCTAAATGCCCTCTGCCAGAGGAACGAAATGCTGTTATACTGTGGGAAAGGGTTCATTGAAAAAATAATATGCAGCTGAAAACGAGCCCAGCAGCTTTCTCCTGGGCTTTTTTTATTTCTTTAATAGTTGTATCTGTATGTAATATAATGCTCAGTCAGGTAGGGTTACACTCTTATGCTTTTGGAAGGAAATTTTGTTCTAAGGATCTTTGTTCATGCCGTTCCAACAAAACAAAAAAGAGGCAGAAAAATGTGTAGTGCTTGTTGGATGAGTGTAATTTCAGACTGTAAACATGTTTCTACATGTACACCTTAGTAAAAACAAGGGTGAAAATTTTCAAAGAAACAAAAAAAGAAAGAGCAACAACCTACTGACATCTACTGGTCATTATTTTGCAGGCTAAAGTCATACAAAGTGAATATTAATATTTATATGTATTATTATCCAAAAGTGAGCAGTGTATCCTCAGGCCTTTATTCAAATTAAGAAGAAGCACATCTTAAAGAAAACGTCTATCATACTTATTCTCTATACTTAGCATTGAACATCTTCGGTAGCATCCAGGTTTTATGAAATTCATCAATAGGTTGATCAAATTTCACTTTGGATAACAGTTTCTTGCTCACAAAGCTTCCAGAGCTGTAAATATAATGCTAATCACATCACATCATTGTACTTCGTGGCTAATCAACAGAGTTGAGTCTGCCATCAGTCAATATAATGCAATATAATATAATATCTAATTAACATGATGGTCACGGAAGCTGAAAAAATCTACTCGTTAAAAACGCTATTGTGACTGCACTGGCAACGTCATCACATGACATGAGCTTCTCACAGGACACGCACTTCTCGCAGGAATCTGAAAATGCTGCACCAAGGAAATCCAACTGGCAAAAATTGTTCTCTGTGGTAATTTGTGCATGCATGTGACAACACACACACAAAAAAAAAAAAAAGTTCAAAATTTAAAGTAGATTAGATTAGATCAAAGGAAATCAGGAGGGCAAAAAGGATGGTTTGATTTCAGGTTACCATGAAAACCTAGTAGTAAAAGCCAGACAGAATGTTAACCTTAAAATAAGGTTTTCATTTAAGCATTTAAACACAAATATAATACTGGTCAATATCGTGACCTCTAATTCAGTTTGCAGATTGAGTGAGAGTGAGAGTGAGAGAGAGAGAGAGAGAGAGAGAGAGAGAGAGAGAGAGAGAGAGAGAGAGAGAGAGAGAGAGAGAATATGGTGGGAGATTACAAAATGCTTAAGTTTTTCTATTTCTTTAAAACACTGTATGGTTTGAAACTCAAAATCCTCAACATTATAGCCTCACTGAACCTCAAGTACATGGCCATCTGCTGGTCACGTGGCTACAGTCTTTTGGGGGAATAATGTGACTTATTTCTCGGGACTTGAGCATTCTTCCTCGTCCTGCTCTTCTGTGGAAGAGCCTGTGCTGGATGGGTTGTTTGAGTCTCTCTCTCTGCTTTTAGATGGCAAGAGGAGGTACTCCAGCTCTTCTGCGCTGATTGCTACACGCTCTGGAGACAACCAGCGCTTCAGCTGCTCCAAAGCACTGCCGAGGAAGACATAAGGACAAAATATTACTTCAAGCATAGATATGCATCAGCCTTGTAATATACATATTGACAAATAATCTAATAAACACAATATAAGATCAGGTGATAAAAAAACATTAAGTAGCACTGGCCATAGTGATGACAAAAACTGATTTTTCACTTGCCTCTGATCCAGATCTCCGTCCTGGAATAACTCTGAAGTCTGTGGATCATGGAGGAACCTGTCCCAACACTCCTTTTTGGCCTGTGACAAAGAGCGCAGCATTTCCCTTGATGTGACCTCATTTGCTTGACCTTTAATCTTTTTCAAACGGTTCTCTGCAAGGTAAACACATTTCCTTAATTGTTGACTATTTTTGAAAGTCTATTAGCATCAATCTAAGTCGAAACATATGTTCCTATACCTAAGCTGGCGATGTAGACTGCAGAGTCCGCCATGGGTTCCCACTGAGTAGAAGAATCAAAGCTACTAGTTGAAGTATTGTTGTTCTGGTTGGTCACAGGGCACTGAGGCTGGAATGAATCTGTGAAGTGTTCACCAGCCGTGCCATGCTCCGATGGCTCAGGCAGATCTGAGCAGATTTCCGACCACAAATCACCGCTGGAACGGCTTTGGAAACTTTTGGAATCATCACTCATGTCTCTGCTAGATTGAACCTAGCTGTTAAAAAAAAAACAATTGCAGATTTAGTAATCACAGACAGCAATTGTGATGGGATTTCAGGCCTAGTTCATTTAAAGATCAGTTTGAAGCAAGTTAGAACGATGTCCACAAACTGCTGTTGCAGTTTTGTAAAGGATAGGATGGAGTTCCTGGTACCAAAAAGAAAAGACCCTGCATTTTAAATGTGCAGATAAGATTTTAGAAACTTTTGTTTAGGTTGGACAAACTGCATTTCAATGCTTACTTCTGTTAACGTCTCGGTAGCATTAATCAGTTTATCTCTCCAATACAAATGAAACAAAAACACTGCTCAAATAGTCCAAATGTCAGCTCATGATCAAGACTCTCAAAACCAGAGGTGGGAAATACTGAAGTACAAATACCTCATTACTGTACCTATATTTTCCTCTATCAGTACTTTACTATTTTATTTTTTTTCTTATTGTGCACTGTTTTCAGCCTATCAACCTCCTTCTTTCCCAAAATACCGCTATGCTCCTAAAGGAAGCACAACATATTTCACCCGTTACACCGTGTGTAACGTGTCTTCTGTTAAAGCCTGCGTAAAGTACATTAGTTTCAGTGTAGGCTTATAGACAGGTGCGGCTTATTTATGTTAAAAATAAAAATATTTGTAAAATTCAGTGGGTGCGGCTTATATATGGGTGTGCTTAATAGTCCGGAAATTACGGTATTTGTACTTCTAATTGAGTGAAGGACGTGTGTACTTTTACCATCTCTGCTGAAAACATTACATGCACAGTAAAAGAATGCAACACATTATCATATGATGAATTTGAATCATGATGATTCTGGCAGGAAATTTAATTTCGATGTCTCAAATCGCAAAATACTGACAAGACAAATTCTTTTCTTAGGAGCGCATCATGATTTTTTTTTTTTTATATTCATTATGAGCTCTAGCACTTCTTACACACTATGCAGCAGGAGCAGATGTAGAAGCATACAGAGCATGACATTTGCAAATAGGAATCAAACAGCCTTAGAGTATACTGAATTGGTATGATTTTGGTTTCATTCCATAATTTGCATTATATCTATATTGTCTGCTGATCTCTGTTGATCAGGATACATCTTGTATCATAGTGTTATTCCTAATAATAATCAGAAGATTTCTATATTTCATAACATTGTTTCGGTTACTGGTTGTAGGTGGTTTTCTAAGAGATCTGCCTCGGTGTTTTGTCAGCGAGAGTCAGAGCTTGAATTGAGGGAGCAGTCATTTTCTTTAATAACTCTTACCCATGAGGCAAACTGTAAAACTGTAATTGCAATGAAATAGAAATAGCAGTGAGCTTGACTGTTCACATGTGAAAAGGTGACAACTCAGACCTCATTTCTGGGTCAGAAAAATGACCTGTCACACTCTGACTTGTCTTAGCAACCACTTTATCTTGGTCAGGGTCAAAGTGAGGCTGGAGCTAGACTGGACACGGAAAAAACTCACCCTATATGGGATGCCAATTCATCATAGGAAACTTTGCATTCAACGTGTTTTTTGACTTGTGTAGTGCGTTTTAACAATAGACATTGACACAAAGCAGCTTTGCAAAAATAAACATAATATCAATTTTACATTCATAAATTCATTCTTATCAATTTAAACAAACCAGTGGCAAATGTGGGAAGGAAAAATTCCCTTCCATGGTTTCTCATTTAATGAAATAATACATGCATATAAGCGCACACAGACTTATTCACACCAGGGGACATTTCAATCATTTTACATGCATGTTTTGAACAACTGGAAGAAACCAGGGAGGAAACTCATGCAAACCCCCACATTAATTAGAGCTACACTCCTTGAGTGACAAGCTGCCACTGTCTAGGGCCTTGAGCAAGATCCTTAACCCTCTCTGCTTGAGGTGCCATGTATCACAGCTGACCCTGTGCTCTGACCTCAGCTTCCTGACAAGCTAGGAAGTGTATATAGGACAAGTAAAAGCCTCTTTCTCTTCATGGCACATTTCACAGATGCTTGATCCAATTGACACCAGGGGGTATTTGGAGACAAAGTCATCACCTTGAACACTTGTTATGTTCTGCAAGCAATTCCTGAGCTATTGGTGCAGTCTGACCGGAGACATTATCCTGCTGAAAGAGGATGTCATTAGGGAATACTATTGCCATGAAGAGGTGTACTAATGTTTAGGTAGGCGGTACGTATTAAATCTAAAATCGATATGAAACCAGGACCTAAGGTTTCCCAGAAGGACTTTGCCCAGGGCATCATGCTTCCACCTTTTCTTCTTCCCCATTGTGCATCCTATTGCCACCTTTTCTCCAGAAAAACTATAGACATACGCACACTATTCCAACATCATGATCTCGAAGTAAATCTGATTCATCTGACGAAACTGACATTTTCCATTGATCCATGATCCAGTTTTGATGATCACATGCTCAATGTAGGTGCACAGGAAAGTGTCATGCATGTGGAGTCTGACCTCCCTCCCTGCCTTTCATAGCCTGAATATATTTTTTAGCTTCTTTCTGCTACATTAGCTCCTCCAAAAAATCAGGAGAGAGCTAGTCTTCACTCTTAGTTGCCAGTTTAACAGTTGTCCTTCCTTGAACATTCCTTGGCTTGTTAGGTACAAACCACTGCTTTCTGGGAACACCTCACAAGACTGGCATTAACCAAGTCCTCGAGCCATTACATTTGACCCTTGTGATCCTTACAATTGACATACGACATAGAAGGTGGAATAGTCAAGTTTGCAATAAGCTAGCCATCTAACTGTGATGACTGATGTATCTTCTTCTTTCGGCTTCCCCCATTAGGGGTCGCCACAGCGGATCATCCATCTCCATACCCCCCTGTCCTCTATATCTGCCTCTTTCAAACCAACTACCTGCATGTCTTCCCTCACCACATCCATAAATCTCCTCCTTAACCTTCCTCTTTTCCTCCTTTCAGGCTGCTCCATTCTCAGCATTCTCCTACTGATATACCCCATGTCCCTCCTCTGCACGTGTCCAAACCATCTCAATCTCACCTCCCTCACATTGTCTCCAAAATGTCCTACATGTGCTGTCTCTCTAATAAACTAATTTCTAATCCTCTCCATCGTCGTCACTCACAACGAAAACCTCAACATCTTCAGCTCTGCTACCTCCAGCTCCACCTTCTGTCTTTTACTCAATGCCACTTTCCATTACTGTGCACTGTTGACCCCAGGACCCTCAACTCCTCCACCTTTTCCACCTTTTCTCCCTGCAACCGCACCACTCAACTGCCCTCCCTCTCATTCACACACATGTACTCTGTTTTACTCCTAATGACTTTCATTCCCCTTCTCTCCAGTGCATACCTCCACCTCTTCAGGCTCTTCTCAACCTGCTCCTTACTCTCACCACAAATCACAATATCTGTAAACATCATAGTCCATGGAGACTCCTGTCTGACCTCATTCGTCAACCTGTCCATCGCCACTCCAACAGGAAAGAGCTCAGAGCCGATCCTTGATGCAGTCCAACCTCCACCTTGAACCAGTCTGTCGTTCCTACTGCACACTTCACTGCTGTCACACTGTCCTCATACATGTCCTGCACCACCCTCACATACTTCTCTGACACACCAGACTTCCTCATACAATACCACAACTCCTCTCTCGGCACCCTGTCGTACGCTTTCTCTAAATCCAAAAACACACAAAGCAACTCCCTGGCAATACACTTTTCTTAACATTTGCATTAACATCTACCATTTACCAAAATCTACCATTTACCAACATTTAAGTACCAACCCGAACCTCTAATCTCCTACACTTCTCCTTTCCCTGTCGTCTCTGTAGACGTCTTCCTCCTTTATGTTTCCCCCCCTCGGCCAACAGTAGCCCAATATCCACCGGTACCCTGTTGGCTAACGATACCTGTGCCGGTCGTTGGTAACCCGGGCCTCGACCGATCCGGTACATTATCCGCATATTTGATTTGCCGCATGTTTTACGCTGGATGATCTTCCTAACGCAAACCCAGCCATTATGGATGCACAAGCCAGTGCACTCTTAGTGCCGGTCCCAAGCCAGGGTAAATGGGGAGGGTTGCGTTAGGAAGGGCATCCAGCGTAAAACATGCGCCAAATCAAATATGCGGATCACAAATGAGAATTTCATACCGGATCGGTCGAGGCCCGGGTTAGACACGACCGCCACAGGTATCGTTAGCCGGTGGAAATTGGGCTACTGTTGGCCGAAGGAGGAGAAGGAGAGAAGGAAGACGTCTACAGAGACGGCAGGGAAAGGAGAAGTGTAGGAGAGTGGAGGTTCGGGTTGGTACTTTAAATGTTGGTACTATGACGGGTAAAGGGAGAGAGGTAGCTGATATGATGGAGAGGAGAAAGGTAGATATGCTGTGTGTTCAGGAGACCAAGTGGAAAGGGAGTAAGGCCAGGAACATTGGAGGTGGATTTAAACTGTCTTATCATGGTGTGGATGAAAAGAGAAATGGTGTAGGGGTGATTCTGAAGGAAGAGTACAATAAGAGTATAGTGGAGGTGAAGAGAGTTTCTGATAGGGTGATGATCGTGAAGGTGGAAGTTGAAGGGGTGATGATAAATGTCATCAGTACCTATGCTCCACAAGTTGGCTGTGAGATGGAGGAGAAGGAAAGATTCTGGAGTGAATTAGATGAAGTGATAGATGGTGTACCTAGGAAAGAACGATTGGTGATTGGGGCAGACTTTAATGGGCATGTAGGTGAAGGGAACAGAGGTGATGAGGAGGTGATGGGTAGGTATGGTTTTAAGGAGAGGAATGTGGAAGGGCAGATGGTGGTGGATTTTGCTAAAAGGATGGAAATGGCAGTGGTGAACACTTATTTTAAGAAGAAGGAGGATCATAGGGTGACGTATAAGAGTGGAGGAAGGTGCACACAGGTGGACTATGTGCTATGCAGGAGATGCAACCTGAAGGAGATTGGAGACTGTAAGGTGTTGGAAGGGGACAGTGTAGCTAGACAGCATCGGCTGGTGGTCTGTAGGATGGTTTTAAAGGCTAAGAAGAAGAGGAGGAGAGTGAGGACTGAAAGAAGAATAAGATGGTGGAAAGTGAAGGAGGAAGAGTGTAGTGTGAGGTTCAGGGAAGAGGTCAGACAGAGGCTCAGTGGTGTTAAGGAGGTGTTGGATGATTGGGCAACTACTGCAGGAGTGATGAGGGAGGCAGCTAGAAAAGTACTTGGTGTAACATCTGGAAATAGAAAGCAAGACAAGGAGACGTGGTGGTGGAATGAGGAAGTGCAGGAGAGCATAAGGAGAAAGAGGTTGGCAAAACAGAAGTGGGATAGACAGAGTGATGAGAAAAGTAGGCAGGAGTACAAGGAGATGCGGCAGCAGGTTAAGAGGGATGTGGCGAAAGCCAAGGAAAAGGCATATGAGGAACTGTATAAGAGGTTGGACACTAAGGAAGGAGAAAAGGATTTGTACCGATTGGCCAGGCAGAGGGACCGAGCTGGGAAGGATGTACTGCAAGTTAGAGCAGTAAAGGATGGAGAGGGAAATGTGTTGACTAGTGAGGAGAGTGTGTTGAGAAGGTGGAGGGAGTATTTTGAGCAGCTGATGAATGAGGAAAATCAGAGAGAGAGAAGGTTGGATGATGTGGAGTTGGTGAAGCAGGAAGTGGATAGGATTAGTAAGGAGAAAGTGAGAGCAGCGATTAAGAGGATGAAGAGTGGAAAGTCGGTTGGACCAGATGACATACCAGTAGAAGCGTGGAAATGTTTAGGAGAGATGGCAGTGGAGTTTTTGACCAGATTGTTTAACAGGATTTTGGAAGGTGAGAAGATGCCTGAGAAATGGAGAAGTGTGCTGGTACCGATCTTTAAGCATAAAGGAGATGTGCAGTCTTGCAGTAACTACAGGGGAATTAAGTTGATCAGTCACACCATGAAGTTATGGGAAAGAGTAGTGGAAGCCAGGCTGAGAGAAGAGGTGACCATCTGTGAGCAACAGTATGGTTTCATGCCGAGGAAGAGCACCACAGATGCCTTATTTGATTTAAGAATGTTGATGGAGAAGTATAGAGAAGGACAGAAGGAATTGCATTGTGTATTTGTGGATTTAGAGAAGGCATATGACAGGGTGCCAAGAGAGGAGTTGTGGTATTGTATGAGGAAGTCAGGTGTGTCAGAGAAGTATGTGAGGGTGGTGCAGGACATGTATGACAGTGTGACGGCACTGAAGTGTGCAGTAGAAACGACAGACTGGTTCAGGGTGAAGGTTGGACTGCATCAAGGATCGGCCCTGAGCCCTTTCCTTTTTGCAGTGGTGATGGACAGGTTGATGGACGAGGTCAGACAGGAGTCTCCCTGGACTATGATGTTTGCGGATGATATTGTGATTTGTTGTGAGAGTAGGGAGCAGGTTGAGAAGAGCCTGGAAAAGGTGGAGATATGCGCTGGAGAGAAGAGGAATGAAACTCAGTAGGAGTAAGACAGAATACATGTGTGTGAATGAAAGGGAGGGCAGTGGAGTTGTGCGGTTGCAGGGAGAAGAGCTGGAGAAGGTGGAGGAATTTAGGTACCTGGGGTCAACAGTGCAAAGTAATGGAGAGTGTGTTAGAGAAGTGAAGAAAAGAGTGCAGGCAGGGTGGGTGGAGAAGAGTGACAGGAGTGATTTGTGATAGTAGGGTATCTGCAAAAATGAAAGGGAAAGTTTATAGGTCTGTGGTGAGACCTGCGATGTTGTATGGATTAGAGACAGTGGCATTGAGTAAAAGACAGGAGGCGGAGCTGGAGGTAGCAGAGCTGAAGATGTTGAGGTTTTCGTTGGGAGTGACGAGGATGGATAAGATTAGAAATGAGTTTATTAGAGGGACAGCGCATGTAGGATGTTTTGGTGACAAGGTGAGGGAGGCGAGAATGAGATGGTTTGGACATGTGCAGAGGAGGGACATGAATTATATTGGTAGAAGAATGCTGAGGATGGAGCCACCAGGTAGGAAGAAAAGAGGAAGGCCAAGGAGGAGGTTCATGGATGTGGTGAGGGAAGACATGCAGGTAGTTGGTGTAAAAGAGGCAGATGTAGAGGACAGGGTGGTATGGAGACAGATACTGTGGCGACCCATAATGGGAGCAGCCGAAAGAAGAAGAAGAAGAAGAAGAAGATCTTCTTAACGCAACTCTCCCCATTTATCCAGGCTTGGGACCGGCACTAAGAGTGCACTGGCTTGTGCAACCCTAATGGCTGGGTTGTGATGACGATTGTACATTTTCCTAAAATGCTGATAAGAAATGCTGACTAGACGTTACTCTGTAAACTGGGAAGGAACTCGTAGTTTGACCATGAAAATTACAAACTTCAGTAATTATGCAAGTCAAATAGGCATTAATTGTCATTCCAACCATATACCCTCCTCTGGCAGTATGCAGTGAAATTAAAGAACGTTCCCTCTGACGGAGGTGCTACATAAGACGACATAAATTATCAAAAAGTAACACATAAAATACCTAACTAGGAAAATTGCATATGAGCAACATTTAGCACAAAACAGCACAGGACACTGAGAAAGTAGACACAGTGACACTGCAGCAGCCTGTCCGTCACTATAGATTTGTAATAGTGCAAATGATTTGTATATATAATAATAAAGCGTACATATAAACACTGTATAGCAGCAATTTGTTCAAAACTCATGAGTGCATGAGTGGTCAGTCCAGACCTTTTGCATTTTGTAATGCAGCATTAGTGAACTTTGTTTGTATTTATATAGGCATATGTGTGTGTTTTTAGATTTTCTTACTTGGGTTTACTCCTGGTTCGCTGGTTTCCTTCAATCACTCAAAACCTAGGTGGATTGCCCCCCTTAGGAGTCACTACAACCCTGGTCAGGATAAAACAATTATTAAAGATGCACCAATGATAGAGAAATAATGAGTTAAATATATTGAGGTGGGACATGGTTATGTGTGTTTGGATTTTAAGAACGATATGCTTCACATATATTTGTTCATCAGCCCAGAAAAACAACCAGTCAATACTGTTAGAAGTGGGGGCTTCATCACACACATCTTACCGACATCTGAACGAACAGTTGCTGTGTGTATCAGATTAATCTGTCCGACTGCTTAACATACAAAGATTATATATCTATATATTTAAAAAAAATAAAAAAAAGCAATCTCCAGAAACATCGTGAGCTTAAAATGCGAGATACACACTCGATTTTCACCTTTTATTCTTACCTTAAACGTGAAATGTATTTCAGATCTTTTACGGTTCGCTGTGTAAACGCATTAACACCCGAACACAAACATTTCAGGCTTTCCGTGGTAAACAGAAGCACAACCGGAAACGCGTCTGAATTCCCATTGGACAACACGCGCGTCATTCAATATTTCCTTCACTGTAATTGGATGAACGCTGTGCGCGAGGGCTGGTCTTCCGTCTGTGCGTACGCCAAAGTAAGTGGCTATAGGGTGAAACGTAAGGTTTTATATGTTGCGTGCATTTTTTTTGTTTACTGTATTTTGGTATTTCAATTGCAACTGGCCCATATAGGAGTTATGTTGAAGGGGAAAATATCGGCGTGCAAAAACAGGACTAGGTGCTGCGTTGTATTTGGGGTTTGACTCGGGCAGCGCGTCTGCAACAAATTGAGACGAGGCTGGAGGTTCATCTGAGTTCATGAGCGTCCGTGTTTATTCTCTTACAACACGAAGAAATGTCACGTCTGTAAATGTAGATCATCGAAGGCGACGCTGAATGTTGGCCTCAACTCTAGTCTAGGTAGGCTCAGTAATGTGTAGTTTTTAAAATCTTAAATATCATTACTATTGCGCACTAAATATTCTCACTCAAGTATTCCCCAAGTCCCTTTTCACGTTTATAGTCCTATATGTACTAGTTTAGAACTATAAGAATGAACAAAAAGTTGTATCAACAGGTTGAGTGTCACCAAAACTTAATCTATGATGTTTACCAACATGATCTGAATATTATATCAATTCCCTTTTAATTAATCTCAT
The DNA here is from genome assembly GCF_946808225.1 of Silurus aristotelis. Lineage (NCBI taxonomy): Eukaryota > Metazoa > Chordata > Actinopteri > Siluriformes > Siluridae > Silurus > Silurus aristotelis. The sequence continues at coordinate 15,392,544 of NC_139579.1, forward strand.
ATATATATATATATATATATATATATATATATATATATATATATATATATATATATATATATATATATTATTATATATATATAATAAATACAGAAGTAATTAATGATTTGATGTAATAATTTGAAGTTGGAAAAAAGTCAAGGTTAAAATATACTGTTATCTTGACTACACATAAAATTATAAAGGTATATTTGTTTTTTTATGTTTTTTTTTTCTTCTTTTTCAATTAAGTCTATATGTTCATAAAGAACATATTATAGATATATAAATATTCCACTGTTTACATTTTGGGAAAATGCTAATGGTCTTATAATACAACCCTGATTCTTAAAAAGTGGGGATGTTGGGTCAAATCTAAATAATTCATAACAGTATGCAATGATTTGTATATTTCATAAACACATTTTATTTATTACAGACCATAGAAACATATCAAATGTTTAAACTGAGGAAATGTAAAATTTTAGAGAAATTAGGATTTTGTGGTCGCAACACATCTTAAAAACTTTCGGACAGGGCAACCAAGGGCTAAAAAATTTTGAGGATAGCTGCAGGGAACTTTTTCATACAAATTAGATTTATTAGCAGCAGCACAGTAACATGATTTAGACCAATTCATGTGAGGAAATGACATCTTTGGTCCTCGGACGTTTCCGGCGGGAGACGGTTTATATACAGTGATGTTGTGACAGTTTATTTTATTTTGCGATAAATAAAGTTAAAATTAAAACAAGGAAAATGTTGTTCATGCTCTCTCAGACCACGAACTAAAAAGTGTTTACATTTCCGAAAAACAAATCACTATGTGACGCTTGAGTTACAGCAGTGAAGGCTGGATACTGAAGGATATTTACTGTTATCTGAAACCAACAACACGTGATGAATTTGAATTTAATATGATTTACATTAAAAAGACACGTTAGCCAGCTTTGAATTGCGCCTTCTTTTTTTTTATTTGTGACCACACACAGGTCTCAGATGGAGCATTCAGGCTTTCTCATGCACACTGTTCCACTGCATTTCGAATCATATGAAATAATTATGTATGCAATCAGTTATGGTGGAACACATTAAATAACTGAATGCGTGTGATGTTATACGTTAGATTCAGTGTTCCTACCCTGTTTGAACATCGACAAGGAGCTCGGAAGAAGACGTGCTTTTTATTAAACATCAGGAGGTGAAACTCGTACATTAACCACAGCAGATTAAACAGTGCATCAAATCTCTCTCTACACTCTCACAACTCCCACACACACTGTTCTATGTGTTATCTCCACACCTAATTATTATTTGTAAACATCAAGAGATTTACATTTTTAAAACAATTTTAAATACAATTCCTGCTTAGTTATATGATACATAAAATAATATTTCACAATATTTTTAATATAAATTTAAATAGAATAAATCAAATGAATGCAAACCATTTATTATATTGTTTCAATTGAGTAATAAGTTAAATTGATTGAATAAAATAAATGGAAAATTTAAATACAATTGTTTACATTTGACCCTAGACCCTATTTGTGTAATACAGATGTTTGTGTGTGTTTAACATTTATTATTCAATTTATTTTATAATTTTAATTTAAGATATGATTTTTCTAACTGTTCTATTTATTTCAGCATACTTTAACAAATGTTTCTTCGTTTAAGAGAAATTCTTGAGGCTGGATATAAAACGCTAAAGAGTCAATAGCGTTAGCAGATAGTCACTTCCTGGTTAGCGTCTAACGCTAGCGCTATGGATTCTTTAGCTTTTTCATGCACGCGCAAAACTAATTTATTTCCGGTTTGGAGTGAGTAGCTACAGTGACACTGCGCTAACTTTAGTTTGGTTTAAACCCCTGGTATTGTTGTATATGTTTTCAAGTTTAAAAATAATAATAATAACGATAATGCACTCAAAATGCGAGGCAGAGTCTAAGCACACTTGCCGTCCGCCACTTAATACGTTCCTGAGGGAAGTCAGATTTTAACTATGTTCCGCACATAAAATGGATTGCATTCGTTATGAATACATGTACTGTTACATCCCTAGATAGCAATGTGACTTATTATTAGTATAGACGTGCAGACTTACCCAGCCATCCCAGTGAAATGGGCACTAATAACCTCCCCATTTACCATAGCAACGAACCAAACAGATGACGTTTTTGACAGCTTTTAAACTTGCCTCAGCCTTCAGCAAACACAAAATAAACACCGATTTCACCAAACACCGATTTGTCCGATAAGGAATTAATTGTAGGCTTCCAGACTATAAATCTTTACCCTCGTGTAGAAACACTCGGTCTCAACCAGATCATAATACACATCTGAATACGGTACATTCTGAGTAAAAAACTCAGAATGTGCTGTCGCCTCGAGGTCTGATTTCTAGGGGTTCGGTTATTCCACGGTATAATCAATTTGTAGCTTTTATAAATATCGTAACTGTTCTGTTTTCTACAGTACATAATGTCATTAAAAGATTAATAAAATCTGGAGAAATCTCAATGGACGAGGGCAGAGATCAGTGTTCTTCATGTCCTCAGGCAGCACTGCATTAAAATTGGGGATGATTTTGGGGAAGTTACTGTATGGGCCTAAATTATTGTGAATTGTAAACAGTTCACTATGCCATCTGCAAATGCAGGTTACAGCTTTAATGCAAAAAAGAAGTTATATGTGAACACGGTTTAGTAATGCCACCATCTTCTCTGAATAAAAAAAAAAACCCAACATTTAACAATTTACTGTTTCTTGTTTCATAGTGAGCAACTTAAAGAAGGGAGTTGCGTTAGCCATAATGAAAGGAGAAGCCTTGTTACATAAATAAAAATTAATCTCTCAAAAAGACACAATAACGTTCAGCTATGAGACAGTGTTCAAACCTCTGACGTTCTGTTCTGATCAGTAACAGAGGATTTAACAAACATTTGTTGTTCATCTATCACACGGACAACAGATAGTAGTTGTGCTTTTTAAAATTGTTATTATTTTAGGTATATACAATGTTTAATTCACAAAATAAGCGAACATCTAAAAAAAAAAGAAAGCTGAACAGTTTTTTATTGGCGTTGAGGCCGTACCTGAACATCTCATGGAGCAAAAATTATTATTTTTTGCTTCATTTTGTTTTTAACTCCAAACAACGTTTTTGAAACTCCGGCCATTATTTGACAATTACTGTTTTAACATTGTCAAATAATTATTTGTGAATGTACTGCAGGTGACTGTTCTCCAGGAAATGTGGAGTGTGGCTGGGCTGGCAGCACTGGCTTTCCCTATGGGTTTGCTTCTATCCAGGAGCATGGCGTGGATATCAAGCGGCAAAACACATCCACAGCTTATAACCCGTTTAAGAGGTAGCAACTTTGACTTGCGTTTAGTACGAGCACCTCTACATAGTTCCCATTCATACTATTAATAATGTTAATACAGTTAATAATGTGTTATTTACTCGACAGAGCACGGCGTTATCCGTAGCGATCGCGTGTTCGAAGCCATGCTTGCCACTGATCGGAGCATCTACTCCAAAGACTACCCATTTGAGGATTCTCCTCAGTCAATAGGTGTGTTCAAATTTGAAGAGACACAATGAAATTATAAACTGGTTAGCAGAAAAGCATAAATGAGCATTGTTGCTTGCTCTCTTTAAAGGGTACAAGGCCACCATCAGTGCCCCTCATATGGTAAGTAAGTGAGAGAACAGTCAGACATGTGCATTTAAGATTTTGTAGCTTGTGAAAAAGGAGGTCAGTTTAAATCACTGATCCATGCTGGAGTTAATATAGTAAAGTTTGTTGCTATAGTGATGGTGTGACTGTACATGTAGAGAATGAATTTGGTCTGATGATGTGACTTTTCTTTGTAGCATGCGCATGCTCTCGAGGTTCTCAGTGACAAGTTAACTGAAGGAGCTTCGGCCCTGGATGTTGGCTCAGGGAGCGGTTATCTCACTGCCTGCTTTGCAAGGATGGTGAGCAACATGGCATTTTTACAACAGCTCTAAAACATGTTACAGTAACAATCCTGGGCCAGAAAGGGCCAAGCCAAAGGGATGACAAAATATGGAGCTTTTAATTGTCTTAAGAGCAAATCATTGGTCAGAACATGAGCAAGATTGAAACAAATGCACTCTTTTGTGCACTTTTTTTTTTTAACCTTCTGCTCCAGTGAAATGTATTTATATAGACTTCTATATATATTCTTCCTGGCAAAGGTAAAATTGTGATGTTAAATAATGTCAACGCATCTCTGTTTAATTCTTGCTCATTTCCTGACCAAATATATATTGTTTAAACCATTAAAAACATAATCTAGTTGCCATTTTTGGCTTTGTCATTAGTTTAAATTAGTTTGGACATTAGTTTATATTAAATTAGATATTAAATTAGAGTCATAATTGTGCATTGTGAGAGAAATCATCTGGAAGTATGAGATATTCTAGGAATACAGATATACTTGGTGAAGTTTAGGAGATAAAATGTTACCCTGGGGCACCAAGTTTAAATTTTAAATGCTATTTATTTTGTTTGTGTGGAAAAAAAAATAATTATCTTCTACATGCAGGTTGGTCCCACTGGAAAAGTGGTGGGGATTGATCACATAGATGAACTAGTGAGGGCCTCAATTAAAAATGTCCAAGCTGATGACCCAGAACTGTTAACCTCTGGACGGATCAAGCTAGTGGGTAAGAATTTCAGAACTGGATAGAAATGAAAAAATGAAGTCAGCCTTTGCTGCTCAGCAAAGCTTAACTGTGCTATTAAATTTTAATTTCTTTCTCATTTGACTGATATTTTTTCATATTGGACATAAGTTATTCTCTATACAAGTTAAAGGAACAGTGTGTAGGGTTTTGTTAAATAAAGGAAAAATCATGATAACTGAAGAATGGTTAAAAAAAACTCCTCTGTAATATGGATTTTCTAGGCTGACAGTCCTTTAATAATAAGTCACTTACAGAGCGGTGTGAGGGATGTCAGGTCAGAATTGGTGCGAAATTTCTATGCACACTTTCCAACTCTGATGTGTTAAACGTCTTCACACCCCAACCTCAGGCATGAACAAAGTCCAGTTACTTTGTGCTTGGCAGGAGCGACAGCCAGCCAGGAGAGAGTGTAAAAAAAAATAGGAGAGGAAAAGGTGTCTGATAATACACCATAAGAGGAAAAAGGAAATCAGGACTGATGATGTTTTAGCAGTTAATGTAGTGGTTGGTTCTTAAATTTGTTCTGGTTTTGTTGAGATAGAAATGATTGCAAGTACTAATTGGTGTTTGGGCTGTGTTGGGGAGATTCTCTGAATTTTTGGGTTATAGCTGGTGAATAGGGGTGACTTAGGCCTTGTTTTTTGTCTGATATGTATCTTTGATAATCTCTGGTGAACACCAGTGTTCACAATGTCTGGTTCATGGCAAAAAAAATTTTGATAGGCTGAAGGACAGGATACATACAAAATTACAAACAGAACACAGATGAAATTACCACATGTACATTTTGTAATATTAAACAGATTTCAGGTACAAAGATTCTTGTTTATTGGGTGGTTTGGGATACACCTTTGAATTTCTTTGAAATGTAGGTTTTTGCACATGCCATTAAATGTTCTTCCTCATGTAGCTTGGAATACCAGAACAAATCCCAGCACAAACTAAATCATTGGTCACAAGACACTTAAAATGAAGTTATTCTATATTAAAATTCATATAGACTGACTGTGTCTTTGGTCTGAGCATGACTGTGTTTCTTTTCAGTGGGTGATGGACGATTGGGTTTTCCAGATGGAGCACCATATGATGCTATTCATGTGGGAGCAGCAGCACCTACAATCCCCAAAGCGGTGAGCACACAATTTACCAAGTTCCTCTTCGGTTCTATACTGCTTTACTGTCTGACCCTATGTATGCATACACATCAGATTATGACCATTATTTTTGGTATTTCTCATGTGGCCACTGATGCTGTAATAGATCTTTAGCATACTTAGTTTAGAGTATGTTCTAAATCTGCTTCCTGTGAATCAATCAGTAAAGCCAACATCACATATTAATTCAGTTTAGTAATGTATTAGCTAGCAGTCAGAATGATTATAAATGATTCAGACTAAACCCAACAATAAAATCCTCTCCAGCTCCTGGAGCAACTGAAACCGGGTGGAAGACTGGTGCTGCCTGTAGGTCCAGAGGGTGGGACCCAAGTTCTGGAGCAGTATGATCGCCAGAGTGATGGTACCTTTGTCAGAAAGGCACTCATGGGGGTGGTGTATGTACCACTTACAGACAGACACCACCAGTGGCCAGGGTACGTTCCAACATCATTACACTGGCTGATATATACTGTACAGTTCTATCATTGCTCTAAAAACCCAATTCCAGTCCATATTTGTATTTATTCATGGGTTTTGCCATCTAATTTATTAATATGTATTTGTTTTCTATAAGAGGTACAGCGTATGGTCAAAGGGTTGTTGATGTTTGACCATAGCACTCATAAGGCCACAGTTGCAGTTCATCCCATATGTTCTCAGTAGGGTTGAGGCTCGGGCTCTGTGTCAGCCACACTTAATTTCTTCCAACCATTTACATTTACATACAGATTTACATTTACGGCATTTAGCAGACGCCCTCATCCAGAGCGACGTACAAAATTGCTTTAAGTCTCTGAAATAGCAATGAATAAATCTACACTGGAACGCCAGATTACAAACTTAATATAAATATCCAACCTTAAAACAACATGCCTTCATGGTTCTTGCTTTTTGCACAGGGGCATTGCCATGCTTGGTGAGGTTATTTACAATAAAGGGGATTTGTAAATCCTACAGAACACAAAGACATCCACGTTTATAGCAACAGTTTGGTAAAAAACCACATATGGCAAGGATGGTCAATTGTCCCCAAAAACCTTTGACTTTACAATATATGTTCAGGTCTTAAATGTACTTAATAAGGATTCACTAATGAAGGTGTAATGAAATTAATTCAAAGTATTTAACAGTGCAATGTGTAATCTTGTTGCTCTGAACCTTGCTCTGTTTCTGTCCCCAGTGGTGGTGAGCTCTGATTGAAGTGTGGTTACTCCTGCAGGACGTGGTTTTGGTGTTGCACTGCAGAGACCACGTAGGACAAAGAGCAAGGCACTCGCTCCAGCTGTGGGTTACTTTCCTGCCTTCCAGCTTGATCCAGCTTTTTCAATCCTTTTATAATACAGGGTGTCCCAAGAAGACTCCATACATAGGGAAAATATACACTTCCCGAATCAACTAAGAGAATGGAATTATTATTCAGTATCTATCTATCTATCTATCTATCTATCTATCTATCTATCTATCTATCTATCTATCTATCCAAATATATATATTTATGAAAACCTTTTCATTTTATATAAATGGACATTTTGTTAATGTATGGAGACTTGTGTGACCACCTATACAATTACTATATAACCAACAGGTTTCATTCAATTTACTAGATGCAACTAAAATGATTTCATATTTGTTTTCTTTACATTTTTTTAATAAGGTTGTATACCATAGGTTTTTATTTAATAACACAAAAGCTCCTGTTTGAAAACGCTGTATCTATGTGTTGAAAGTAACGAGTTAATTAAAGTAATAAATGAATTATTCGGGCTGTAGTGATGTGTAACTTTGCACAAATATACTTAAATCATAAATTTATGTAATTTATGTATTTAATAAGATTACTTTGCTAATTAATTTACTAGCTACATTGGCGAAACTACGTCATCAGGCGTCTCAGTAATTTTACGTATGATGTCATCGGTGTGCGACAGACCACGCGGAAGGGTATGTCAGCACTGCATGTTACAGTGAATGGTGTAGATGTGTTAAAACGTGTTCATAGGTTGGTCAGTTGTTTACTGTATCGTAATTGCTTTAGACAGACACCCGTATCTAGTAGTGGCCTCGACATTATTATTAATATAGCGAGATGTAAGCAGACCCGGCGAGATTTACACACTACCCACAACCCGATCAGTGTTTTCAGAGCAAATTTGAGCATCATGGAAACGAAAGAGTTGAACAACGCAGAAAGTGTGAAGGAGCAAGCGTCAAGAGTGAACGAGAGCGAAAACGCAAAGGAAACCTGCAAGAAAAGGAAAAGCGAAGACCCCCTGGAACACGAGATAAACCGAGGGGGTAAGAAGCAAAGGGGGCGCAAACAGAAACCTGGGGAGAGATATGTTCCTCCGCCGCAAAAACGAAATCCCGGGGTGAGTTTTAACCAAGAACACTTTGCAGAAACGTCGTACTATTTTGAAAAAGGACTTCGCAAAGTGCACCCCTATTACTTCGATTTTAAAACTTACTGCAAGGGACGCTGGATCGGTAAAACACTGTTAGAAGTGTTCAGCAGTGAATTTCGTGCAGAACCACTGGACTACTACGAGAAAGCAGTGAAAAAGGGACGTATTCGACTGAATGAGACGCCTGTGGACGACCTAAATATAACACTGAAGGTAACAAGAAATGTGATCTAAGATAATGTATGATAAAAAAAAATACCTATTTGGGTTTAAACATTTTGCTTTTGTACCTGCCAGAACAATGACTTCATGAGGAACACTGTGCATCGCCATGAACCACCTGTAATTGGTCAGCCAATGAAGGTCTTGGTAGATGATGGTGAAGTGGTGGTGGTGGACAAACCTGCCTCTCTACCTGTGCATCCGTGCGGCCGTTATCGCCACAACACCGTCATCTTCATCCTGGGAAAAGAGAGAGGGCTGTCTGGCCTTCACACTGTCCACCGTCTCGATCGTCTCACCTCAGGCATCCTTCTGTTTGCTCGCACTCTGGAGATGTCCAAGAAACTGGACCGGATGGTTCGGGATCGCCAGGTAAAGCCAACACCATCTCATCAATTAGTAGTCATTTTGCCATAATGTTTTTTTTGTTTTGTTTTGTTTTGTTTTTTTTGCACATTCATGGGCTTAAGTTTGACAGACACAAAGGTACACTTTTTGTGTCTGTATAATTTGGGTGTCTCCATTTTTGGAGTTTTTACATTTTGTGAAGGAACTGCTTTTTGGGTAGTACTTCCCCATTTGAAAGCTGTACAAGATGGTCTTCAGCATCAAATTATTAGAAAGCTGCTGCAATACATTCTGTTAATAACACAAATGCCACTGTTAGGTGTATAGGTTAATGTGTTAGGAAAAAAAATGTAAAGTGGAGGATGTCTTGAAAGTTTCATCATTAAATCAAAGATAGCTTTGGGTAGAATGGTATTAAAAGGGCATTAACTGTCAAGTAAAAAGGAATATGATCTAAGTATTCAAAAGGCAAATAAAAACCACCAGTATGTTGCTATCCGGACTATGATGTTCTCGGATGATATTGTGATTTGTGGTGAAAGTGGGGAGCAGGTTGAGCAGAGCCTGGAGAGGTGGAGGTATGTGCTGGAGAGAAGGGGAATGAAAGTCAGTAGGAGTAAGACAGAATACATGTGTGTAAATGAGAGGGGGGAATAGTGGAGTGGTGCGATTGCAGGGAGAAGATTTGGAGAAGGTGGATGAGTTCAGGTACCTGGGTTCAACAGTGCAAAGTAATGGAGAGTGTGTTAGAGAAGTGAAGAAAAGAGTGCAGGCAGGGTGGAGTGGGTGGAGAAGAGTGAAAGGAAAAGTTTATAAAACCTGTGATGATGTATGGTTTAGACACAGTAGCATTGAGTAAAAGATAGGAGGTGGAGCTGGAGGTAGCAGAGCTGAAGATGTTAAGGTTTTCATTGGGAGTGACAAGGATGGACAGAATTAGAAATGAGTTTATTAGAGGGACAGCGCATGTAGGACGTTTTGTAGACAAGGTGAGGGAGGCGAGATTGAGATGGTTTGGACATGTGCAGAGGAGGGACATATCGGTAGAAGAATGCTGAGGATGGAGCCACCAGGTAGGAGAAAAAGAGTTGGGTTGAAAGAGGCAGATGTAGAGGACAGAGGGGTATGGAGACGGATGATCCGCTGTGGCGACCCCTAATGGGAGCAGCCGGAAGATGATGATGTTGCCATGCATCAGAATGATTTGAGAGCAATTCTAGCTTGCCAAGTTGCACTTTTTAGTTAGCCAGTAAACTCTCTGGGATGTTAGCAAATGAGATACCATGAGCTCTATAGTTTGTATAACTATATAGGAGATAAAAACACAATATAGATTTGTGCATCCAGAATGAGAACCCATGGGGCCAAAGAAAAATAGACGGTTAATGACGGCAGGCAAACGCATGCTTTCATTCAAGTATAAGGAGGCAGTCAGATATGATGAGTTAATATTGTGTGACACTGCGCAATAAATTTGCATGTATTCATCAGGTTTTTGTAATCGCTTTACACTAGATTACGGTTCAAGTGTTTCAAATTTGAAGGAAAAGGCAATTGTTTGTTGGAAAATATCAATCTATGCTTACCAACAGAGGTGTGTGAACATTATGTTTGCTACAATATATAGCATGTTGTGTGTAAAGCTAGATGGACCATAGAACAGAAGTCACCTCAGGAACGTTACAAGTAGAAGTAGTGCTGCTTTAACAAATTAAGCTCCTACAGTGTAAATATATTTATTTATATACTGTAAAATGTATAGTGTCGATTGTTTGTGATTTCCATGTTACTATATATTTCCCTTTTTCTTTTCCAGTTGGAGAAGGAGTATGTTTGTCGTGTGGAGGGTGAGTTTCCTGACAGCGAGGTTGTGTGTGAAGAACCGATTCTGGTAGTCTCATTCAAGGTGGGTGTCTGCAGAGTGGATCCCAAAGGCAAAGACTCCCGTACAGTTTTCCAGAAACTCAGCTATAACGGGCGCTCTAGCGTGGTGCGTTGTCTCCCACTCACAGGGCGCACACACCAGATCCGTGTGCACCTCCAGTATCTGGGCTTTCCCATTCTTAATGACCCTATTTATGGCTCCTCTGCCTGGGGCCCGAACAGAGGCAAGGGAGGCCTGGTGGGTAAGAACGATGAGGAGCTGCTGGAAGCTCTTATTGAGGAGCATCGTTCTAACGAGAGTTTGTACCTCTTGGATATCTCTGATGAGATGTTAATGAGAAAGAGCGAACCTAATGTGGAAACCAGTGGCAGTGCTCAGACAGTCAAGGATAAATCTGTGAACACTGCAGGTGAAGAATCATCTTCAAGTTCAAATGATAATGGAGCGAATAGTACACATGCAGAAGAGAGCAGTTCTCACCTGGAGGACATCATCAGAAGTGCAGACACAACCCCGGTCGTCAGAGATCACTTGTGTTCTGAGTGTAAAATCGTCCGTCCGGACCCTACAGAGAAGGAGTTGGTCATGTATCTGCATGCATTACGCTACAAGGGGCCTGACTTTGAGTATTCTACAGAAATGCCTGACTGGGCTAAAAAAGACTGGGTGCAGGATTGAAATACCTGTTGAAATTATTATTTTTTTATTTATTTATTTGTTCTGTACAACGAGTGAATGGAAAATGACTGGCATTTGGTTTTGCGTTTAGAACTAGAACTTTTATCACACAATGTTAATTAAAAATGGGGGGAAAAAATCTGGGAAAATCGCTCAGTAAAATATAAATCTTTATTGACCTTCTCAGTCACATTTACATATTTCATTCTTAATCCTTTTCATCACACATTGACATAAAACAATTTTAGAACAGCATGTTTCTCAAACATGACATCACTGTTTATAACAAATAATTTTTACTTTTTACATTTGGCACTTTGTACACTAAAAAGGTACGACAGCATTCCAGACACATTTTGTTTGCTGGCATACTAATAAAGCATGGACCTCAGCATAATAAAATGTATTAATGGACTACAAATATTCAACGATGCTGCCAATAGTGATTGACTTTAATGTGTGAATGCTGGGAAAATTGACTGGAACCACAAGTGGCACAAATTTGGCAAAGGATTAAAACTTTTTTTGAATGAAATGTCTTTTTTTCACATTCCGTAGTGTTTCAATAGTAACTAGTTAATATGTTCATTTAATAAAAGAAAAAATAGAATTGACAAAGTCTCACATAACATAGCACCACACTTTACATCAAGAAAACCTGTCTTTGTACTGTAATGTTTGTAAAACTTTTGAATAATTAACAGCACATAAAGACAAGACTTTAAAGTTTGGAGCAGGAAAGAAGTTACTACATGCGCATATCAGATATTGGTTGATTGGCTTGGTAGTGATTTAGTTCAGATGGCAGAAGTACATTGTTAAAGGTTATATTTTGTCACTTTTATAACAAAAGAGAAAGATTTAACAAGTAATTCGAACCCTGAAAAATTTTATATACGAATAAGACTGTACAAATATTCAAACTGCTTTTTTAGTATATTTAAAGTTGAACTATCGTTTTTCCATCCATCATGTGGACTACAAAGTTTATCTGATAACATAAGTATGCATCTACAGCAAATAATCCTAAAGCAACCTATCATAGTAAAAAAAAATCAGGTACTATGATCCATTTATATATTCTAAGAAATCAAAAAACTTTTTTTTCTCCCCTCCTTTATTCACTTGGATATTATTTTATGAAAAGTTATTACAGCAGAGGCAAACAGGCCCATCAGCTGTGGAATGTTTGAGTAACAACTTTCTTGTTCATTACATTACAAATTGAATGCCAATAAACAAGTAAGATTCACTTACACAACATGAATTATCATCTGGCCTATTTGTATTGGTCCATTTGTAATGAGACCAGTATAAAGGGTTAACTGCCGTTTTTTTTTCTTTTCGATACATGAAACTTAATTTATATTAAAAGAAAGATTATGGCTTTTTTTACGTTAGTAGAATATGTTGACTTGAACAATCTTGATTTAGAACAATAAACAAAACAATACACTGTAATCTGATATAATCGAAACATTGAGCATAATGCAGAAGTAAACAGACAAATACATTCAATACAATTCTGGTACTTAAGTCTTCAGTAGGATGCAAAACAATGAATAATTATATTATATTTGAGAACTTTTAAATATTTGAATATAAACTCTTCACTTGGTTGGCTTATAGCACAGTTGAGATCTGAACAAATTAAACAGATAAATATATTGTGTATAAAATAAGCACATGTTGACAATCAAATTAGGAAAATACCAAACATTTCACAAAAGACACAAATCTTTGTATTAAAGGAGTCTTCAACTGGCAAGCGCTTAGATTCTACAGGGATTTAAAATTAGTTCCTTATTTGGTTTTGAATTGTTTACCCAGTTTTCTCCATATTAATTTGCAGACAGTTCCTACACTCCCTCTATGACTTTTTTGAATTTTTTGAAAAGCATTGCTTATCGAGGCAGATGCACATCGAGGGAAATTCAGCTATGCCTGGTATAAATGACGATTTTTCCACTGGGATGATTTTAAATAAAATAAAGTACATTTCTAGATTCATTTGAACCCATTCCATATTTGAATATTTAAAAACGAGGAAATTGCTTTCATGTACAGTTTAGGTAAACTGCTTTCAGACACCATAGTCCTATTAAAATGCGGAATTTCTCTGTATTTAAATTTGCAAAAGAGCAACCCAAAGTGATGTGGGAGCAGCTTTCATGCATCTTTATAGTGTCTATAACATGCATTTGCATCTGTCCCAAATTTTTTGGTTCACATATTGTATAATCATTGCAGGTAGCAAAGTGAAAAGTTAAATTCATATAGACTCATTATAATATGGGTCCTATATCACTGTGGATTTACAGGTCTGTTGTGTTTCATAAGTCTTTACAGATATAATAAATACAGAAATTGTCAGATGCGCTGTACACCATCACAAGTTTAGGATTTAACGCGGTGGTAAAAATAAGTGTATATAGTGAGGTCTATCTGTTTGTTCGTTTTATCCATTAAATCAACTCCTGTCCTCGCCTCTTCCGTCCCTCTTGATCCAAACATCAGGTAAATCTGGTTGACTGTTTGGCAAAATTACAGGTAGCTCACTTTGGCTTGTCCGCCCCCTACCAGACCCTGGGGAGCCAGGGTCATAAACCGTTTCCCTCAGAGAGAGACGCAAAGTATCTCTCCTGCCATTGAGGTGACCTGGTTGCAGCTCTCCTTCAGTCACAGTGGACGGTGCGGTAGAGACTGCTGGCTCGATGTCACTCAAACAAGTCTCATTTGAATCTTCAAGCCCCTCAATTGAACTCTGAGACTGGCAAGACAAAAGTCTTTTATGTGCATGACACCTATAGGCCCCATCCAAAAAAGGTAACTTCGTATTAGTGTCATCAGTGGTTTCTGTGACTGTAATCTCCTCCATGCTAGAGGATGACAAGGAGATGTTCCATAGTTTATTTTCAGGGCTGCTATGGCATTTCTTACACAAATGTTTTTCCTTTGCTTGATCACCAGGAGGAACTACTACAGGTTTCGTTTTGTTTCCTTTGTAAGGGGATGAGGTCTGGACAGCTTGAGGAGTATCGCAATCTTTGAGATACCTGCTGCATATTTCCTCGCTCACAGATTCTGTGCTAATCCTTTCGTAGTATCGATTTGGACTGAGGCCACAGAACTCAATGTCATCTGAAAGAACAGAAGGTCTGTTAGACAGCTTGCTGGTGCAGGTGCTGTTTTCAAAGCTGTCACTTAGATGACCGGCAAGAGGTTGCAGCTCATACTGCTCTGGCTCCCTCCCAAGCCTTGACTGGTGTTGCCTGTGGCGATGCTGATTGGGGCACAAGAATGCTCCGCCATCCTCTTTATTACAATTCCTTTTCCCTTGTGATCCCCTGCCAGCACCACAGTTAAATGTACCGTTAGCTGATGGATTGTTGTTCCGTGTTTCAACACCCGAACAGGAAGGTGGTATATTTTCTGTGGCTGGCTCTTTTGCACATGGAATAATTATTTTCCCACAGTTCTTCTCAGGACCAAAGAAGCAACATAGTGACTGAAAGAAAAACGTGGCAAAACCGCATGCCACACACTTTACGAGAAGGAGAAATATTCCAAGTTTCCTGAAAAGCAAAGCAGTTGCTGGTAGCATTATAATGCCAACACAGAAGTAAGCTCCTGCTCCTATGGCTACAGGACAGCCCATTTTCTTAAGAGAATATGCAACCCTACCCAGTTTGTCAGTTTGTGGTGCCAGGCAGTAGGAAATGCAGTAATTGACTGCAAAATCAACAGAGAGGCCTGCAGCAGCTGAAATGAACAGTGCTTCCACACTATTTAACTGCCATTCTAGAAGCACAAGCAGGCCAACAGTAACAAAAACACTCCCCCCAACAGCAAATGTTACATAAATGCTTAATGGTATATTCCAAGTGGTCAGCAGAAGTGATATAAATGTAAGAGCTACGGAAAACCCTGCCACTACTAATGTCTCCGAGCTCAGACATTGCTGGAGGTCATACAATAATAATTGGCTCACAAACCACCCTTTTTTAAGTCCAGGTGGAGCGCTAGAAATCTCATTATTGAACCAAGATCTTATTTGTTTATAGAAAGTTGAAGTTCGGCTGAAGTTTAAGCTGTAGAGCTGTGAGGTCTTGAAAACCACAACAAGGGCAGCAATGCGATTTTGTGAATCGAAACGAAGGCCTCCATTCCTGGGGGAACCTGTTTCTGCCTGTTGTTTTTCCAACATCATTTTGAGGCACCGTTCAAAAACAATGGGAGGGTATGGAAATGTAATATTGTTGCAGCAGAGCCTGAAGGCGTCCTCATTTTCAGAACAACGGCGAATAGATACCCAATGTATCAAGTCTTCCACAAAACAGGTATTGTCCTCCAGAGCTTCTTGGTCTGCTGGTGGTGATGAATAAAAGGTTTGGTTTCTTACTTTTCCGCATAGCTTTCGCAACCACACTTGGGAATCATAACTACTTATATTGAATCCTGGGTCCATGACAAAGGAGCCATTGCTGCTTGGATTGAAATGATTGTCATCGGCTGGAGTTACACCCCAGATGAGAGTCATGCTCATAAGCTCATCCTCTCCTTGTTTCCTTCGCTCAAACATGAACTGATGGCGATATTCTGCATCATATCTTTCAAATGGATGGCTGGAGCGAAACAGCTGCGTTGACCTGCTATTTGAGGATGGCAGTTTCATGCCCGGGTCTACACATGAGATGTATATTCCTCCTGCAGCCAGGACTGCAAACCAGCAGATCCATATGTATCGAAATTTAACCACACCACAAGGAAGAACTTTTAAGAAAATTAGATTGGATGTGTCCGAGAGTCCACGTTTAAGACCCCGAAATTTCTGTCCCATAGTGAAAAGGCACCGCTTTCTTGAACTTGTGTCGCAAAATCCACCAAGGTGTTTTATGCAACATGGCTTCCATGATGGCTTAGAGGCAGAGGTGGAAGCTCCTGCAGCATGTCGCTCTCGCAAAACAATGGAACAGGGGAGCCAAACAAGAGCAAAAAGTGTGTTGATTAAAGAGGCACTACCCAGATACACGGCAAAACACCTCACCACTGTAATGCTACTCATGTAGCCTGAGTAGAATGTGATGCTGGATGTCAAACCAGACACTAAGTTTAAGTACCCCATTTCTTGTAAGACACGGTGGATTTTCTTTTCTAGTGCAGCTGGTGGATTATGGCTTAGTTGGGATTTCCAAAAGTCATTAAAGGTGAAAGCTTGGTTTGAGCAACTGCCTAGAAGGACAAGAACTGCCATGAGATTCAGAAGTGGAAAAAACAATAGGCCAAATACTACTTTGTAGAAAAAATAAGATGTCAAAAGTGATAACATGACCGCAAACAATGACAGAGCTGATAAAAGGAACGATCTAAGATATAAGGCCATTGTAAGTAGCAGTGCGAGAACTGTGAGAATGGGGTAGATGGAGTCTCTTGAGAGGTAATATTTGAAAAGCTTTTGCTTAATCCCCAAGTCCATTCCAGTTATTTTAGTATTCTTATACATTAGCTCATGACCTTCCAGATGTTTTAGATAAATCTCCATTAATGCTTTGCCTTTTACCATTGGTAGGAACAGGACACTATATTTTAGGGATGGAACCTGGTATTCAACAGTCTGAGGCCCTAAGAAATCCTTATCCACCAGGTAATGTAGAATCTGATAAATGATTCTGGAGTGCTTGCAGGGATGTGGGACGGATGCACATGAGCCATGTTTGCTTCTTTCTGCACACAATGCAACAAGACTTCCATCATGGTAGTAAGGGGCACAGTATCTGAGCAAGCCTAAACTGTCTGACACTTGCTGAGCTGTAAGACTGAAGCAGGAAGAGACGTTGTTGAGGAGAGCTAGAAAGTTTCCCAGGGACCAGCTTGGACAGCACTCTCCCTCAGCTTTGCTGCCAACAGCTTCTGATTTGACTTGACAGAGTTCCTTAAAATGTGCATCGGAGCGTATCTGAAAATTTAAAAGGCAACATTCCATTTTCTCAAGGAAAACATTTCCAATATTATGCAACAAGTTTTGTGTCTTAAAATACACTTGGATTACCTGGGTTTGCTCCATCTCACACATGGAGTAGATTGCCTTCAGACTCCAGAGACTGTCAGAGTTTCCTGAGCGGAATACCAGCTGGGCATAGCGATCTCCTGCCGGAGCACAGATGGAAGAGAGACACAAGCAGATTTTATTATATGCTACGGTACATTTACTGATATATTTATTAGTGTCATACTTCATTGAGCTTGCCAAATAGCTAGAAAGAGAATGTTTGTCCCTTCACTAACCTGGATCATTGCAAAAATAGGCATTCTCAGTAGTGTCTGTATGTAGCATTCTCCTGGAACGATGTCTTAAGTGGAGCTGGGTTTTACTGGTGACCTCTCTGGAAGCACAATGATCGATGTATTACCAAAAAATAAAAAATTCTGTTGATGTGTAGTCATTCTGAATGTCCACTTTATTAGAAACACCTGTACACCTCATTTATGCAATTTTAGTAAGCCAATCATGTGGCAAAAGCAAGTATGCAAACACACTTCAGTTAATGTTCATATCTAACATCTGAATGAGGACAAATTCAGTGTCATTTTGGTGCCAGGCTGGTTGATTTGAGTATTTTCAGAATTGTTTTAATTTACAAGCAAAACAGTGTAGAGTTTATTCAGAATGGTAAACAGAAAACCCAAACAAAAATCCAACTATACTGCTGGCATAAATAACCGTTTTTATCATCCATGGTGAACAGAAAACGACATCAGAATGCACAAATGTCAAACGTTGTATTTGCACGATTGTATGTTTTACATTGCTGCCACACAAATTAATTATTGGACAATTGCATAAATGTGCTGGTGTACATGTATTATTTAAAATGAATATAATGAGTGTACATGGCAAGGAGCTCATTAACTATTTGCAGTACCGTGCTATACTTTGATCCACGAACTGCTGAGATGTCAGAGATAGTGTTTTCCCAGGCCCAGTATTTTCCTGCAGCTTTGCCCAGGCTGCCAGTCTAATCCCAATGTCTGTTCCACGTGGCTTGAATCCCTGTAATACACCATCACAGACAGATAAGATGGAGTTGTTCCTTTGAAAATGTATTAAATTAATCTGCAAGGCAAATTCGCAGGTCTCGCTGTTGGGTTATGTTAATCTCTCGCGATTCTGAATACAGTGCGCATTGTGCGAGAACGCCACATGCCATTTTGTTGGTTTTTAATAGAGAGCCCTGAAGTGCATTAACTAGGGGTTCCATTTTAATGGTAATATCACACAATTGAAGGGAAAGGTACTTACTGCTAAAGGATCAGAAAAATCTGGCAGTGGACCAATCAAAATCCCTGCTAGGGAGAATGCAAGGAGTACCACTGAGCATGAGATAAGAACTGTCATCGGGTATTCAACTATGACCTGGGAGTAGCTGTCAAAAACAATTATCGTTAACAAATAATATGTATTATGAGTCTTTTTTTATAAAGAAAAAATTAACTGGATTTATCATTTTAAACAATTTATTGTTAATGGAACATAAGCACATTATGTAAACCTACTTCTTTGGAATCCGGTGGAGTCTCTCGGTCCTATAGAAGAGACAACTTTTATTATTTACATTTGTGAACGCTTGCATTTATCTTTATAAGAAGAACATTTTGAAAAGGTTTGAACCTGACGGTCACCACATGATGCTGAACAGGCTTGTAGTTGCTGCCATCATGTGATCCTTGCAGCCAGTGACACTGCATTGTGTTGTGACATATAGGCTGGTGGAAGGGACTGCACCTGTGAACTGTCTTGACAGCATTGCTTGGGCCGTCTGAATGAGAAGATGCATTTGTTTGATTCAGACAGACGTCATCTGTGATTGGCTGCTTTTGGTCACAGCATGGGCATCTCTTGAGTCGAGGTGACTGATGCAACACTTGGTCATACTGTTGAGAAGAGGAGGGTGGTGTGGACAGATGGTTTATGAGGTCCCTTTCTATGGGGATGTCATTCATTGGAGAGTCTGCATCCTCGCTGTCTGGGGGGCACAATGATACCTTTGGGATCTCACTGCAAGTAAAAAGGAAACATGGCAGTTTTTTTTGAGTAACAGCCTTAAATAAAACTTATTTCATGTTATATCATTTTCTAGTAAACTAGACCTCTAGATATTCTTATGAGCTTCAGTTTAAGTGCTTTGCAGAGCTTTATGTTATCACCTCACCATCTAACAAAGCAAAACTCATTAACTAATGATTAAGCTCATAATAAGCTAAAAGGGGTCATGTTTGTGGGCTGATTAAACCTGTGCAGGGTAAAATGACTGCAAAATTAATTTATGATTGACCTTCAGTAAAAAAAAAAAAAAAACAACTATTCTGTTATTAGTAGCGGCAAGTTTCAAGGTTTGAGGTGGGAATACCTCCTGGATGGGATGTCACACCTTCACAAACTCATTCACATCTATGCTGCAAAAAATGTGAATGTACGGTATCTTATATAGAATCATATTATTACTAGTATTCACTATGATAAAATTACAGCCAACAGGGTACCGGGTGATGATAAACGTCATCAGTGACTTCGCTCCACAAGTGGGTTGTGAGATGGAGGGGAAGGAAACATTTTGGAGTGAGTTTGATGAAGTGGTGAAGGTGTACCTAGGAAAAAATGATTGGTGATTGGTGCAGACTTCAATTGCCATGTTGGTAAAGGGAACAGAGATGATAGAAGTATAGAGAAGGTCAAAAGCAGTTGCATTTTGTGTTTGTGGATTTAGAAAAATTGTACAACAGGGTGCCGAGAGAGAAGTTGTGGTATTGTATGAGGAAGTCAGGTGTGTCAGAGAAGTCTGTGACGGCGGTGCAGTGCAAAGTAATGGAGAGAATGTTAAAGAAGTGAAGAAAAGAGAGCATGCAGGGTGGAGTGGGTGGAGAAGCGTGGCAGGAGTGATTTGTGATAGAAGGGTATCTGTAGGACATATTGGGAACAAAGTGAGGGAGGCCCAATTGAGATAACTTCGATATGTGCAGAGGAGGGACATGGGGTATATCGGTAGGAGAATGCTGAGGATGGAGCCACCAGGAAGGAGGAAAAGAGGAAGACCAAGGAGGAGGTTTATGGATGTGGTAAGGGAAGACATGCAGGTAGTTTGTTTGAAAGAGGCAGATGTAGAGGACAGAGGGGTATGGAGACGGATGATCCGCTGTGGCGACCCCTAATGGGAGCAGCCGAAAGAAGTAGTATTGATTGTTAAGAAGTATTTTGAAATACTTAATATTTAATTTACTACTATACTATTTTATACTATTAAAAGTCATGTAAAATGTATAGGTGCTGCATAACTAAATTTCTTTTGAGGTTAAGACAGGACAGAGTAAATTTTCACCTTAGTTTATGAAAAAAAAATGTAATTACTGACATGTGGTCTCATAATTAGTTTTAAAACCACAAAACTTTTATTTAGCAATTTCAATTTAGCAAAGCTAATCTGTAAATGCACATGGTTACAAACATTATCAGGAAACTGAATAACCTAGAACCTGGAAAAACCTATATAAACATTCAAAATTATACATATACCTTAATCCTAACTCAGGATCAAAGCAGGAAACCTGGATATGTAAACTGCACTAATACTACAGGATGTGCTACCATACACACCTTTCTTAAAATATTAAAGATATTAACACATTTTCCTTTAATTATTAAAATATTGATTGCCTAAGGTTTAAAATTAAAGACAGTTTACAATGCACTTTGTCATGACTGAAGATTAAAACCACTGCATTGAACTACTACTGCATTTAAAAAAATTATTTTATTGGAAATACTGGGTATGAAATACTTGTGGGTAAGATTAGGCAAACAACATTGTGCGTGAATTACTGGCAGCTTAAAATAAATAAGCAATCACCTTTAAACACTATACAGTATCAATGTATTGATTAAAGTTCAATGACACTAAAAAGGGCAACTAAAATCGTAATTAGTCCACTGTCTTTGAGAACCACTTCTCTTGCTTTAACTCTTAATTGTTTGTAGAAATAAAATATGCCTGTATTTTCATGTAGCCTTTGGTTTAAAGCCACACATTATTTAATCTTGAAGTTTTCCTAAAAAAAATGTCTGGGTTTACTATATTTGCATAAAAAGTAAGATGTCATGTTAATAGGATAATGCAAGCAAACTAGCACAGATGGTGGATTTCAGCATATTAAACTCAAACTCCTCTATTTCCATTCATTTAAATCTGCCTCCTATGCCCATGCTCAATACAATCAGTATAGAGTGCCCACAAAATGTCTAGAGTTTCTGGATGTCTACATTTCATATCTATCTGTGGCACATGACATTAACACATTTAAATTGCTAAAGAAAGTAAAAAGTGGGATCCAGCTGTTTATCAGAGCGAGATGTAATGAATCTTATGTCGCCAATTAATTTAATAACTGCAAGGTTCTGTATTTCTAGTAAACACAACATTTTGCCATTATAGGAAGAAAACGATTACAATAAAAATTTTAATCTTTCCCATACTTCCAAATCTACTAACCAATAAACAAATGGGTCCAATTTCAGTGCAATCATTTTTATGACAGCTATTTCAGCACTGTGCCTCACCTCAGTGCAATTTGCAGAACTAGTAACGCTTCAGTATGACTGATTCTGACTTGATCCGCTGTGTTCCCCCTGTCTGTTTGTGTCTTAATCAGATTTCACAAATTCTTTGAATTCTCCTCAGATCTATCTGGCTGAACATCTTTTCTTTTTCCCCTCAGTGGCGCACCTTGTTGTGCTGTCTTTCTTGTTGCCAATACCAACTGTCTGTGTGTGTGTGTGTGTGTGTGTGTGTGTGTGTGTGTGTGTGTGTGTGTGTGTGTGTGTGTGTGTGTGTGTGTGTGTGTGTGTGCGCTTAGTACTGCTTTGGCCATGGAATATTGCACTGGATTAGGGTGATTTGACAGCTCTGCAGCATTTTTGTTGTTTACACTTTACATAGCAAAGGCTGAACAGCAACTGCAGTGGTTTTGGCAGAATCTTAAGAAAGTTCTTGCTCTGCTATATCCTGACAAGAGAAAATATGTCTTCCTTACATTCTTATTAATAAATAAGAATAAAAACAAGCAGAGTTCACCTATGTGAAGAGTAATACTATGTTATGCCATAGTGCTCTAGAATTTAAAAATCTTGTCAGAAGGTGGTGATTTTTGTTTTTTTCTAAATTGCTGGCTGCAATTGAACTCATGGGTTTATATTAATGTACTGTTTTTGTTTAGGTTATCACTTCTGTAGTAACAGTGTTGCAAAAAACAGAAACTCTCCTCTTCGAAAGTGAATAATATAAGGATAATGAAATACATTCATTATTTAACAAGTAAAAAAAATATCATCATTAATATGCCAAACCTTTCTGTAAGGAGACATTTGCTTGAATGTCCTCAAGACAGAGAACCTTGCACGATATTTTTTTTCCCAGACAAAGACATTCTGTGCATCTATTATTTCAAGAGAAAAAAATAAGAGGCTGGTAAGCGGATAACTATTCACAGCTGCTAGCTCATAACCTTTCTCATTATTTTAAAAGGCACAGTGTGTTTTTCGTTTAAAAAATCTGTTGGCAAAGATAGTTGGATGTGGACGTCCAGGATGTGCTGTTATAAGAAAATTAATTCATGAAAGGCTTGTGTCCTGCAGCCCAACACAATTGATTATTATTATTGTCTTGTTTAATTCCCTACAAATATAAGGACAATAATTTTGTAAAATCATACATTTCTAATTACATACTTAACCACTATTTCATAGCTGTACAATACAAAATCACTAAGCCTGGGAGCCTATTTACTAACAAAAGTGATCATACAGAGGTTTTCAAAGATGGGTTCCACTCGGAACAGGCCTCGCAAGGGTTTGATCAAAGAAGTTAAGTCCTCGTGCTGTGCGGCAGTTTAGACCATTCGCCACACATTGTAACAAGTCGGTTTGCATGACCGTCATCCCAGAAGAAAACCTTTACTGAAGTTGGCTCACAAGATAGGCCGCAAACAGTTCACTGAAGACGGTCTGCACAACAGCATGAATTATTGGAGCCATGTCCTGTGGTCTGATGAGACTAAGATAAACTTGTTTGGCTCAGATGGTGTCCAGCATGTGTGGTGACGCCCTGGTGAGGAGTACCAAGAAGTTTGTGCCTTGCCTACAGTCAAGCATGGTGGTGGTAGCATCATGGTCTGGGGCTGCATTAATGTCGCTGGTACTGAGGAACTGTGGTTCATTACAGGAAACATGGATTCCAACATGTCCTGTGACATTCTGAAGCAGAACATGATGCCCTCCCTATTGAAACTGTTTCCCAAAATAATAACGACCCCAAACATACCGCTAAGATAACAACTGCCTTGCTATGGAAGCTAAAGGTAAAGGAGTGGCCGAGTATGCCTCCAGATGTGAACAATATTGAGCACCTATGGGGCATCCTCAAGCAGAAGGTGAAGAAGCGTCATGTGTCTGAAGAGGATCCCAGCAGCAACCTGTGCAGCTCTGGTGAATTCCATACCCAGGAATATTTAAGGCAGTGCTTCATAATGATCTCACACACAATACTGACACTTTGGACACAGTTTTTGACATGTTAACTTAAGGTGTACTTACATTTGTTGCCAGTTATTGTTACAACGGCTGTATGTTGTTATTTTTAGAGGACAGGAAATCTATACCGCTATACAAGCTGCACATTCTTCTTCTTCTTCTTTCGGCTGCTCGCTTTAGGGGTCGCCACAGCAGATCATCCGTCTCCATACCACCCTGTCCTCTACTTCTGCCTCTTTCACACCAACTACCTGCATGTCTTCCCTCACCACATACATTAAGCTCCTCCTTGGCCTTCCTCTTTTCCTCCTACCTGGTGGCTCCATCCGCAGCATTCTTCTACCAATATAACTCATGCCCTCCTCTGCACATGTCCAAACCATCTCAATCTCGCCTCCCTCACCTTGTCACCAAAACGTCCTACATGCGCTGTCCCTCTAGTAAGCTCATTTCTAATCTTGTCCATCCTCGTCCAACGAAAACCTTAACATCTTCAGCTCTGCTACCTCCAGCTCCGCCTTCTGTCTTTTACTCAATGCCACTGTCTCTAATTTATACAACATCGCAGGTCTCACCACAGTCCTATAAACTTTCCCTTTCATTCTTGCAGATACCCTACTATCACAAATCACTCCTGCCACTCTTCTCCACCCACTTCACCCTGCCTGCACTCTTTTCTTTACTTTCTTTACAACACTCTACATTACACTACTCTTTCCCATAACTTCATGGTGTGACTGATCAACTTAATTCCACTGTAGTTACTGCTGATCTGCAGATCTCCCTTATTCTTAAAGATCGGTACCAGCACACACCTTCTCCATTCCTCAGGCATCCTCTCACCTTTCAGAATCGTGTTAAACAATCTGGATAAAAACTCCACTGCCATCTCTCTTAAACATCTCCATGCTTCTACTGGTATGTCATCTGGTCCAACCGACTTTCCAATCTTCATCCTCTTAATCGCTGCTCTCACTTCCTCCTTACTAATCCTATCCACTTTCTTCTTCACCAACTCCACATCCTCCAACCTTCTCTCTCTCTCATTTTCCTCGTTCATCAGCTGCTCAAAATACTCCCTCCATCTTCTCAACACACTCTCCTCACTAGTCAACACATTTCCATCTCCATCCTTTATTGCTCTAACTTGCAGCACATCCTTCCCAGCTCGGTCACTCTGCCTGGCCAATTGGTACAAATCCTTTTCTCCTTCCTTAGTGTCCAACCTCTTATACAGTTCCTCATATGCCTTTTCCTTGGCTTTCGCCACATCCCTTTTTACCTGCTGCCGCATCTCCTTGTACTCCTGCCTACTTTTCTTATCACTCTGTCGATCCCACTTATGTTTTGCCAACCTCTTTTTCCTTACGCTCTCCTGCACTTCCTCATTCCACCACCACGTCTCTTTGTCTTCCTTTTTATTTCCAGATGTCACACCAAGTACTTTTCTAGCTGCCTCCCTCATTACTCCTGCAGTAGTTGCCCAATCATCCAGCACCTCTTCACCACCACCGAGCCTCTGTCTGACCTCTTCCCTGAACCTCACACTACACTCTTCCTCCTTCAGTTTCCACCTTTTTATTCTTTTCTCAGTCCTCACTCTCCATCTCTTCTTCTTCAACTCCAAAACCATCCTACAGACCACCATCCAATGCTGTCTAGCTACACTGTCCCCTGCCAACACCTTACAGTCTCCAATCTCCTTCAGGTTGCATCTCCTACATAGAACATAGTCCACCTGTGTGCACCTTTCTCCACTCTTATACGTCACCCTATAATCCTCCTTCTTCTTAAAATAAGTGTTCACCACTGCCATTTCCATCCTTTAAGCAAAATCTACCACCATCTGCCCTTCCACATTCCTCTCCTTAAAACCATACCTACCCATCACCTCCTCATCACCTCTGTTCCCTTCACCTACATGGTCATTAATGTCTGCCCCAATCACCAATCGTTCATTCCTAGGTACACCATCTACCACTTCATCTACTTCAATCCAGAATCTTTCCTTCTCCTCCATCTCACAGCCAACTTGTGGAGCATAGGCACTGATGACATTTATCATCACCCCTTTAACTTCCACCTTCACGTTTATCACCCTATCAGAAACTCTCTTCTCCTCCTCTACACTCTTACTGTACTCTTCCTTCAGAATCACCAATACACCATTTCTCTTTCCATCCACACTATGATAGAACAGTTTAAACCCACCTCCAATGTTCCTGGCCTTACTCCCTTTCCACTTTGTCTCCTGAACACACAACATATCTACCTTTCTCCTCTCCATCATATCAGCTACCTCTCTCCCTTTACCAGTCATAGTACCAACATTTAAAGTATCAACCCAAAGCTCCACTCTCCTACACCCCTCCTTTCTCACCACACATGCGCCTATCTCAGCATGAGCATTATTTCTGCTTTTGACAATAGCGAGGAGGCTTGATGTTGCGTGGCAGTTGAAGCAGCGGAATATATATCTGTGGAATATACACTACTGCAGTGTTGCAGACAAAGAGTAAGAAAAGCTAAAACACCACACAGTCTAGAAATCTGGGCTTCAAAATCTGCACAATTTCTGTTGTAAACAAGCCAAATATACATATCTATATTGATATGACTTAAGAAAACATCATTCTGACCTTGATTCTAAAATCTCTGGGACTTAGGACTTGTGAATTTTTCTTGTAAATACAAAGGGGATTTTTTTTTTTATTAGCTTATTTTGTTAAACAAGCTACAGTGTCATTTAAAATATTTAGTTAATATTATGTTTTAAGATGAATAAGCAACTTCCATGACAATAAGCACCATCCAAGCTACAATACTTAAAAAATACACAATTCATTCTGATTCTGTTTATTTTCACTGATGATCGCTACTCTTCCTGATTGTTCCCAAAAATTAGCCCTTCATGAACCTAAGCCATTTTCTTACATGCACCGGATGTGAGCAGCCATTTTAAGTAACGTAAACAAGACCAAATAATAATGTAACGCGAAGCCTTTAGATGAACAAATCAAAAGGATTGGACAGAAGTGTCCTTGTGGGTGCCTTGCACTTTCAAACGGTGGCAAGGCTTTCTCCTACGAGAGTCATGCTCAGACATTAATCATTGCAGGGACTGCTGGAGCCTGTCCACCAGAGCTGAAGAGTCGTCCTCTCGCCATCTGCTTAGCACCTCTCTTGTCCCTAATCACTTCATGTCATTTATCACTATCAGAGAAAAGGGAGAGGTAATGCAGCAGTTTACTCAGCTCAAGCGAAACTGCTCATACTAGTGAGAAGAAAAAAATCGTAGTTGTTACGCTCATGCATTATTCCAAACAATAATTTTAACGGTCAAGAACACTTTCGATATTAAACAGCATTTTATTCAGGTAGGGAGGACAAAAAGGGAGAAAACAAGCTGAATATATAATTTATACAATGTATTCAGCAAGGTTTTGCTCTGTGGTATTAGTTTTGATCTGCAAATTTACATACCTTGTCATTTACTATCGTAGTAAAATTTTATTTCCATTGTATTGTCAAGATCCTGCTAAAAAGTCAGTTGCAGATCATTACAGCTTGTCAGCCCTTAAAAGATATCTCTGATGTTTCAAGATCATGTAAATCTTATTTAATAAATAATTATATTACATTGAGTGTAATAAAAATAAATTCTGCCGGGTACAATTATATCTGTACTTTGTGATAATGAGGTAACACGTCTTAACAGGCTGTTTGTGTAAATCATCCATTTCACCCTACTACACTCCTGGGCAATAAAAAAAAAAAATGGGCCAAGCCTAAAACGGCAATATAATATGCGTTTAATGGTCTTAACAATCATTAGTCAGGAAATGAACAAGAATTAAACAAATAGATTAAGTAACATGGTAATGGAAAGCTTTTTATTTTCATTTCTTTATATATGGAAGGCTTGTGTGTAAGCATGCGGACTTTTTGTTAGAAAGAAGAATGAATATTGTTTTACTGATGACCTCAAACAATTGATAAGCAGTTGAAAAAGTAACCATTATAATCATTATAATGACATTATTTTGCATACAAAAGGACTACACGTGTGAGTTTAGAGATTTCTAGCAACGGTTCATTGTTATTAAACAATATAATCAATGAGCAAAGAGTTTCACAAGAGGGCTCAGGAGTGTTTATTGTTTATTTATTTATTTATTGCTTATTTTCTGATCAATCTTTTTTGCCCAGATATGTAGCATTTCCATATGCTAAATTGTACTATACCAGGATAAAACAGCAAATCAAATGTGTATTTTATACACGTCAGCATAAATAGTGTAGATATTACTGCAGATAGGAGGAGGTAATAAAGGTTTATAGTGTATATACAAGTCTATATGAATTATGTTCGTGAATATAATGAACAGCAATCAATTCTATATATGTTTTGCCCCCCAAAAAACCCAAAGTAAACTTATTGCTTCTTGTCTGATCTGCAGGCGTCTGGATTGCATTAAGTGATGCTGTCAATGTTGTTTTTATTACCAAGGGAGTATTAGATTACACGCTGCATGCACCCGCTGCGTGTTTACTAATAAACAAAGCCTAAATACTATTATTTTCCATGCTCGGACAAGTTATTGCACAGTAAACACTGCAACATAAACGCATTTTGCAACTGAGTTCAATCCCATCAGAAGCAGGAAAACCGGATCCTACCTTGTAGCAGGTCTTTCTGCTGATCCCCGATTTATTCCTCTTCTCACATAGCCCTCATCACAGACGGACACGGAATCCATATTAACCGAATCGACCTTAAAAACTAATGTCTGTCTTAATGTCCTTTCTTATATCCTACTTGCATATAAGATTTAATAAACACTGCACGACCTAGCCGTTTCCAAATGATGCTCATGGTCTCCGTATTGAGGAGACACTGTATGTTCGCAGGCTGAGTCCGTGGCTGAATGTCAAATCACTTCCTATAAAAAGAGAGTGCACTAAATATGGCGCACACGCCGTTATATAACATCTTGTGTAGTGCGCTCACAAAGGGACTATACAGCGGTTGGAGATTAAACCCGAGTTCCAGCAGGTCTCCTATTGGTGGGGCTGAGTGGTCGCTGTTCCGCACAGGATGGTGCTAAATGTAATAGTAGTAGGATTTTCCATGAACTGCATCAACCGGGAATTTCATCAAAAGAGAAATATTGATTTTTACAAAGATTTTAATTATTAAACAATCATAATGAATCACAACCTGTTAAACTAAATTCCGAATGTTTATAATGTCTATATAGATGTTCATGATCAAATGCACTATAAGTCTTATGCCCTGTAAATGTCCTGGGTATTGAAATTGCTGTTTTTTTTGTTGTTGTTTTTTTAAGGATACACACACACACACACACACACACACACACACACACACACACATGCATATATATTTCATGCCTTTGTTGTAGTTTGTGTTTGATTAAATATACAGTGTAAACACTTGCTAGAAGTAGTTTTGCAAAAATTCTTACATCTCTCTCTCTCTGCACATATGCAACTGGATCCTGGAATTCCTGACTGAGAGTCCTCATTTAGTTCAGATCAGGAACAGCATCTCCAGCACCACCACTGAGCACTGGGGCCCCCTCTGGGCTGTGTGTTCAGCCCACTGCTGTTCACTCTGCTGACTTATGACTGTGTAGCAATACACAGCTCGAACCACATCGTCAAATTCGACGATGACACAACCGTGGTGGGTCTCAACAGCAAGAACGACGAGAGAGGAGGTGCAGCAACTAACAATCTGGTGTAGAGCCAACAACCTGTCTCTGAACGTTGACAAAACCAAAGAGATGGATGTTGACTTTAGGAGAGCACAGCGTGGACATTCTATTCTGTTTATAGATCAATCCTCTGTGGAGACCATCAAGAACATTACATTTTTTGGTGTTCATCTGGTGGACAAGAAAGTCCATCAGAGTCTCGACTTCCTGAAAGGATGAGGAACGGTCAATTTCCTACCACCATCCTGCATCTCTCTCTCCTCCATCAGGGACATTTACACCACACTCTGCATCCGCAAAGCTAATTGTATTGTGGACAACACATACACCCCTCACACACACTCTTCACCCCCGTACCATCAGGAAAGAGATTCTGAAGCATTCAGGCCTCACATCCAGACTGTACAACAGACATACATATCTGAACTGTCTAAAACTCACACACACACTCACTTAACTGTGTGTTACTGAGCTGCTACAATCTGAACTCAAAAACACACTTAATACTCATTTCATTCATACATATCCATGTTTTCAGCACCACCAATTTTATAATATTATTTTATTATAACTATATAACTGTTTACATGTTTTTTTGCACATCTACTTGATCGCTGCTTTTGCTGTATTGCACAACATTTTGTGTTTACATTTTGTGTTAATATTTACAATTACACTGTACATTGTTTACAGTTCTCACATTTTACTGGTCAGTGCTATCTTGTGTTTTGTGTATCTGTCCTACACTGTCTTGTGTCTCTTGCACTGTTTGCACTTGGTTGTACACGATGCACTTTATGTGGCTAGGACAACTTAATTTAATTCTTAGCTCTGTGTTCTGTTATGTAGCTCTATGTTGTGTGATGTAGCACTATGCTGTTTTATGTTGCACCAGGGTTCTGGAGAAAACGTTGTCTCATTTCACTATATACATCATTTCACTTTAGTCTCTATGGTAGAAATGACAGTAAAAGCTTTTTGACTTAACTTGACTGGATTTATTTTTGCTCAACATTTTTTAAGCTCTGTCAGATTGGATAGGAAATTTTAATAAATATAAGTTACCAGCAATTTTCTAAGAAAAAAAAGGTTTGGTTTTAAAAGTTGCTTATAAAAGAACCACTCCAGTGTAGTTTGGACAGTATGCTTGGAGTCATTGTCTGTTTGTTAGGTAAACTCCTTTCGAGTCTTACACACCTTAGAGACTGAAAAATAGTTTTCTACGAGGAATGTCTTGTATTTATTTTGACCCGTCTTGATTTAATCCCTGACCAATTTTCCAGTGAAATACTGTACAATATGATGCTTCACTCTGATTATGTATTTAAGGTGTAAAGAACTGTATGGTTTCCACCAAATGCAGGCCAAAATAGTGTACTTTTGTAGTCATCAGGTAAGAGAAGTGCAAATTGCAAACTGGACCTCATTTGACTCAACACTCTTGCATAAAACGCAGCTTTGTTGAGTTCACACTCTATAGTCTTGTCAGCTTCTTCCATCTGAGCTGTCCATCTTTCCAGCTCCTACAGCATTGCCCTCAACCTCTTGCTTAGCTGACTAATGCCCACCCACAGACAGTTTCCACAAAACAGAGTCAAGACAGTGCAATAGCATTTTCCTTTTTTTTTAACAATGATGCTTCACAGGATGTTGAGATTTTTGAAAAACTTTGTTGCTCAAAAACAGGTGCAGCTATACTCAGATTATGTGACACATTTTGATTGTACACAGTTTAAGGGCTTTATACCAGGGGTGAACAATTTTCTATTTGTACATAACGTAGATAGTTGTATTCTTTTCATTCACTCTGATATTATACACTATTTTGTAAAAAATATAATTGCAATTTTAGTTTAGATATATATAATCCCAACTAAAGGTAATTTAAATTTTGCATTGTAATACTACAAATTATTGAGAAGTACATGGTGGGTGTATAATTCTTTTGGGTGTAGCTCAACACCCACATCAAGTTATCAGTTATAGAATATACATTTTTAAGAGTAATACAATACTAATGCTGGGCAGGATTCCCTTGCCTTCATTTCATTGTTTCCACAAGGTTTTTGGAAACATGCCTTTGAGTTTCTTGTCCATGTTGATGTCAAATATGTGCCAGAGAAAATTATTTCCCCCATCATTACACTACCACCATCACTCTCAACTCTCAGCCAGGTTGGGTCTAAGGATTCATGCCAAATTCTGACTAAACTATTTTCAACAGACAATGCTTTATCTATCCAGATTCAGTTAGCCTGAGTCAACTGTCATCTCAGATTCCATTTCTGCACTGGCAATGATAGAACCTGATGTGGTCTTCGGCTGTTGTTTGCCAGTCACCTGACAGTTTGACGTGTTGTGCATTCTGAGATGGTTTCTGCTCACAATGGCTGTAAAGAGCCGTTATTTCAATTAACTTCCTGTCAGCCCGAATGAGTCTGGTGATTCTGCCTGATTTCTGCCTGCAGAACAGCTGCACCATTCTGTGTTAACTCTAGAGACCATTCTACCGACAATCCCAGGAGAGCAGCAGTTTCTATAATACTCAATTCAGCCCATATGGCACACACAAATAATGTCAGAGTAAAAGTCTCTAAGGTCCTATTTTCCCATATTCTGATCTTAACACTGATTGACATGAGCTCTAACTGAGGTAATTGACCTGTAGCTCCATAACATTATACATTGAGTTGCTGCAACACAATTGATGGGTTGTAATATTTCATGAACGGGTGGTTGTATAGGTGGTGCTCGTTAAGGTTTTGTTTTTTTTAAAGCTTACAGCTTAGAGCTTTTCTGCAATACATTTTGCATTAACAGCATACAGCAGTCAGAATACGACCCTAACGCAATAAATACATTTTATTTTGTACATTGTTGTAATAGACTAAGAGTAGGGCTTTCTTTAATGTAAAGACCTTCATGTTTCTATTCATTAAAGATTGTCATCATGGTTACCCTAAAAGTGAAACTTCTTACTGTACAGTACTTCATCCTTATTCTACACTATGGTACTTAAGCCATCAGCTGCCTGAGTGGAAATTAATCAGGGCTCTTTTCTATTATGTAACATATCTCCAGCCCTGCGGCAGCTTGCTGCCGGAATCCATTTAGATCTGTCTGCACAGAATCAAGGGTGTTTCTTAACTGCTACCCATAGTAATTTCCCCTGACATCTTTTTTCCAGCATATAACAAAAGGGTTTATTTAAAGCCCCATTGCATCTCAATAAGAAATAAGACTAGAGTTTGATGTCTGAAATACTAGCTCAGTTAAACAGTCATATAAGACCAAATGTAAAGTGTAATGTGTTGTCTTATTGTGTACAAATTGTTGGTAAAAAATTAAATAAATAGTAATTAACATTGACACTCAAGCACATAACATACTTCTATGTAGTAATGTAGCACACCCATCTCATAAAAGATTATTTGGACCATCAACTGTTTATAGCCTCCTACCCAGACATCAGGGTTGCACAAGCCAGTGCACTCTTAGTGCCGGTCCCATAACCGGATAAATGGGGAGGGTTGCGTTAGGAAGGGCATCCAGCGTAAAACATGTGCCAAATCAAATATGCGGGTCACAAATCTAAATTACATACCGGATCAGTCGAGGCCCGGGTTACCAACGATCGCCACAGGTAGCCGGTGGAAATTGGGCTACTGTTGGCCAAAGGAGGAAAAAAAAAAGCAGGAAAACGTCTACAGAGACGGCAGGAAAAGCAGAAGTGTAAGAGAGGGGAGGTTCGAGTTGGCACAAGTGGGAAAGGTGGGTTCAAACTATTTTATCATGGTGTGGATGGAAAGAGAAATGGTGTAGAGATGATCCTGAAGGAAGAGTACAGTAACCAGGTAGTGGGGGTGAAGAGAGTTTCTGATAGGATGATAAACATGATGCTGGAAGTTAAAGGTGAGGTGGGTTGTGAGAAGGAGGAGAATAAAAAAGTCTGGAGTGAGTTAGAAGTACCTGGAGAATCTACCTAGAAATTACCGATTGGGGCAGACTTTAATGGGCATGTTGGTGAAAGGAACAGCGGTGATGAGGAGGTGATGAGTATTTTATGGCTTTCGGGGGAGGAATGTGGAAGGGCAGATGGTGGTAGATTTTGTTAAACGGATAAAAACAGCAGTTGTAAATACTTATTTTAAGGAGAAGGAAGAGCATAGGGTGACGTATAAGAGTGGAGGAAGGTCCACATAGGTGGTTAAAGCAGGAGATGCAACCTGAAAGATATTGGAGACTGTAAGGTGTTGGCAGGGGACAGTATGATAGACAGCATCGTATGGTGGTCTGTAGGATGGTTTTTGAGGTGATAAAGAGGAGGAGAGTAAGAACTGAAAGAAGAATAAAATGATGGAAACTAAAGGAGGAAGACTGTAGTGTGAGATTAAGGCAAGGTGGTCAGACGGGCTCGGTGGTGGTGAAGAGGTGCTGGATGATTGGGCAACTAGTGTAGAAGTGATAAGGGAGGCAGCTAGAAAGGTACTTGGTGTGACATCTGGAAATAGAAAGAAAGAGACATGGTGGTGATTTGAGGAAGTGCAGGAGAGCATAAGGAGAAAGAGGTTGGCGAAACAGGATTGGGATCAACAGAGTGATGAGAAAAGTAGGCAGGAGTACAAGGAGATGCGGCAGCAGGTAAAGAGGGATGTGGCAAAAGGTAAGAAAAATGCATATGAGGAGCTGTATGAGAAGTTGGACATAAGGAAGGAGATAAAGATTTGTATTGATTGGCCAGGCAGAGGGACCAAGCTGGGAAGGATGTGCTGCAAGTTAGAGCAATAAAGAATGAAGATGGAAATGTGTTGACTAGTAGGGAGAGTGTGTTGAGAAGATGGAGGGAGTATTTTGAGATGCTGATGAATGAGAAAAATGCGATAGAGAATGTGGAGATGGTGAAGCAGGAAGTGGATAGGATTAGTAAGGAGAAAGTGAGAGCAGCGATTAAGAGGATGAAGAGTGGAAAGATGGTTGGATCGAGTAAAATACCAGTTGCATGGAGATGTTTAGGAGAGATGGCAGTAGAGTTTTTAACAATATTATTTAACAGGATTGGAAGGTGAGAAGATGCCTGAGGAATGGAGAAGGAGTGTGCTGGTACTGATCTTTAAGAATAAGGGAGAAGATTTAGAGAAAGTGTACGACAGGGTGCCGAGAGAGGAGTTGTGGTATTGTATGAGGAAGTCAGGTGTGTCAGAGAATATGTGTGGGTGGTGCAGGACATGTATCAGGACAGTGTGACAGCACACAATCTTTTTCTCAATTCATTACTTAATTTTGCCCCCTTTTAAAAAAAAAAAAAAAAAAAAGATTTTTTTATCTTTTTATCACACTTTATTATTTTATAAATCAACAGCTACCTGAAACATTATTGGTAATGTTTATCAGTTATATTCCATTTTTTTCTGTCGAGCTTATGATCTGTCCATTTATCCACAGCATTAGAATCATATTAACAAAAAAATCCTTACAAATTCATCCATGTCTAAAGTATTTGTTAAAGATTTCTAATGGGCCAAAATCACTAAATTCTTCTTTCTTTTATGTAACATGGTGTACATCTGGATTCTTGACAGTGTGGAGAAGGACCTCTCATATGATGCTAAAGACAGAGCTTGTGGGGGGTAAATTATAATTTAGCCGTAGCCTCTGATGTGCTCACAGCAGCATCGCTACAGACACATGCATCACTAGGCTTCTTATAGGTTTAAAAAACCCATACAGATGTCAAGTTGTAATGTCAGTTGAATAAAGTGCAATAAAATGTAGTCTGTTAGCTGCTACACAACAGTCAGAAACAGAAAAGTGGACAAACTTGAAAAAAAAAAAAAAGCCAGTATGAAGCTAAACCTTGTAAATATGTCGAACTAAAAGTATTGTAATGCAAATTGTGGAAAACCTTTCTGCTCCTGGGGCATGGCTTTGGGTAGGAGTGGTGCTGACTGATCATTATTCATTGGTTGTAGGCTGCTGCCCACCCATTTAGAAGTTAGAAATCATGCTGAGATTTTCTGTTTTTTTCCCTTTGGCTAAAATATGAAAATCAAATTTTGATTGGGTGGACAAACGCCCACTGCGGCCTTGAGTTCAATGTGTTGTACCCCAATAGTGCATCAGGTGGAAATTATTGAATTGCACTGATTGCATATGAGTCTTTCCACCAGTGAGTCTATGACAACAGAATGATATGTTCCAGAAACTACTCCACAATGATAGTTACATTTTATCATTATAATGATCAAGGAATAGTGTGGATAATGATGTTTTCCAAAATGTTTCAGAACCCTCAGTATGTGCCAGGAAAATGACCAGCTGCTACTTATGGTCACTAAAGAAGGTGGATTCTGCACATCTTTAATTTCTTTACTTTTTACATTTACCCCCATGTCTTTCCTATTTGTTCAATTGCCATACTGCCACACAAGCTATAACACAACAGCTACAAACAGTCAGAGGCAAGCGCTCCATAGCACAATGCATCATAACACACTCTGAGAAAAGCATCATTAGGCTTACACTGGATTTTATATTAAATTTCTCATCAAAACTTAGGTGGCTGGCTGTCATGTCAGTATTGCATGAGCTAAATAGTGATCACCTATTAAATTAATTGTGCACCTTTAAGCTGATACATCAGACTTTGTAGCTTAAACAAATTAGACAAAAAAGAGATTCTAGATTCTATTGGTTTTAGAGAGTACAGAAATGTAATTGGTATTGAAGGTTTAATTTGTGTAATGCTTTAAACAATAAACATTGTTCAAATAAAACACAGATATCTGTATGTAGACCCAAGCAATACAGAACTGACAGTGGCAAAGAAAAACTCTCTGAGATGAAATATGAGAGAAGCTTTGACAAGAGCCAGAGTCCGTTGAATAGAAAAAGAGCTAATGTTATTATATGAGTAAAAAGTATGTTTCTATTAATATTTTGTGAATAGGAATCCAAGGCTGAATATCATATATGACTATAATATATGAATATATCCAGAGGATATTCACGCAATGACATTGTAACCATGGGCTCTTGGGCTACAATGTCATTGTGTGAATATTCTCTGGAAGCTGACTCAGACAGCTCAATCTCAGGCATAAACTGTTTTTAGAAAATGCAAACTGTCATTGTATTCAAGGTGAGAGTATCCATTAGTTAATGATGCAAGAAAAAAAAAAAGAGGGAAATGTTTTTCAGCTGTTTGATTAAAGGGCAGGTATAAGACCTTTTTTCAACTTCCTTTGTGTGTGAGACTAATGTACAGAATACACTCACCGGCCACTTTATTAGGTACACCTGTCCAACTGCTCGTTAATGCAAATTTATAATCAGCCAATCACGTGGCAGCATCTCAATGTATTTAGGCATGTAGACATGGTCAAGACGAACTGCTGCAGTTCAAACCGAGAATGGGGAAGAAATGTTATTTAATTGAGTTTGAACGTGGCATTGTTGTTGGTGCCAGACGGGCTGGTCTGAGTATTTCAGAAACTGCTGATGTACTGGAATTTTCACGCACAACCATCTCTAGGGTTTACAGAGAATGGCCTGAAAAAGAGAAAATATCCAGTGAGCTGCAATTCTATGGGCGCAAATGCCTTGTTGATGCCAGAGGTCAGAGGAGAATGGCCAGACTGGTTTGAGCTGATAGAAAGGCAACAATAACTCAAATAATCACTTGTTACAACCGAGGTATGCAGAAGAGCATCTCTGAACGCACAACACGTCAAACCTTGAGGCGAATAGGCTACAGCAGCAGAAGACCACACCGGGTGCCACT
Organism: Silurus aristotelis; assembly: GCF_946808225.1. NCBI lineage: Eukaryota > Metazoa > Chordata > Actinopteri > Siluriformes > Siluridae > Silurus > Silurus aristotelis. Next base: position 15,430,036 of record NC_139579.1, read on the forward strand.
CCTGACAGCTAAGAACAGGAAATTGAGGCGAATTGTACCCTGGTCTGATGAGTCTCGATTTCTGCTGCGACATTCGGATGGTAGGGTCAGAATTTGGCGTCAACAACATGAAAGCATGGATCCATCCTGCCTTGTATCAACGGTTCAGGCTGGTGGTGGTGGTGTAATGGTGTGGGGGATATTTTCTTGGCACACTTTGGCCCCAGTAGTACCAATTGAGCATCGTGTCAACACCACAGCCTACCTGAGTATTGTTGCTGACCATGTCCATCCCTTTATGACCACAGTTTACCCATCTTCTGATGGCTACTTCCAGCAGGATAACGTGCCATGTCATAAAGCGCGAATCATCTCAGACTGGTTTCTTGAACATGACAATGAGTTCACTGTACTTAAATGGCCTCCACAGTCACCAGATCTCAATCCAATAAAGCACCTTTGGGATGTGGTGGAACGGTAGATTCGCATCATGGATGTGCAGCCGACAAATCTGCAGCAACTGCGTGATGCTATCATGTCAATATGGACCAAAATCTCTGAGGAATGTTTCCAGTACCTTATTGAATCTATGCCACAAAGGATTAAGGCAGTTCTGAAGGCAAAAGGGGTCCAACCCGGTACTAGTAAGGTGTACCTAATAAAGTGGCCGGCGAGTGTATATCGAGCCAGTGGATATCAATAGTCAGTGATTCTGAAGTGCTCGCTACAGGCATTAATGCTGCTTCTGACAAAAATGTTCACCCTGTTCCCAGAAAATAGCACAAAGTCTGTTCATGCTCACATTTTTCAAAACTAAATGATTTACTTTATTTTACCTCCAAGCACAGCATTAAAATAAAACAGTGACTGAAAAAACACAGCGTCTTTTATTAATTTTGTAATTTTAGCTGATCCGGGTCCCCTGCGTCAGAGCGGAAAATTTTGCTTGACTGCTTGCTGTTAACTGCAGGACAAAAGGAACAAAGCCACCTGATTTTTGAGTCTCTGGAAAGTGAATATTAATGACATCATCAAGTACTTGTAAAACCAAGAAAAATGGTCTAATAGTGAGTTGTCACTCACAAGCTTTTTTGCTCTTCTAATGAATTTGTCTATTATGAGATCATGTTTGTGCTTAATGCACTGATGTACTTAAAATACACTGTAGCCCAGGAGACTTATTCTTATTTGAGATGAGTTACAGACAAGTAATGACATGTTTGCTAATGATAGTATAACGGAGTGTAAAGTTGTCCTTCATTCTAATTTAGATCATTTTATCCAGTCTCTGACTATGCATTATTATATGAATATATAAAGTGTAACCTCATATGGATTTAACTACCATTTCTATTGTTTTGTTTAAAAATGCTTTTTTAATGTTTTATCTTTAAAAGAAGTTCCTCAGGTGTCGTTTATTTATTTTGTTTAAATATTTGCTGAAATATATTTTGGGGAAAAAAATCACAATATAGATTCATAATTCTTAACTCATTAAAAAATGGTTTATACAGTTCTATCTGTCAGCCAATCATCATCCAGGATAAACAATGGTGAATGTTAGATGAATGCAACAAAGGTGACTTTGGCCATTCAATATTCATGTCCTAGTTCACTGTTAAAGTAAATAGGCTTGAAGAGTCTGTATATTGAGTGGTATGTGTTCTACTGTACTCACTGCACTTACAATGTGTAAAAGCTTGCGTTGTGGCTAAATCTAGATAGCAATACCATTAAATACTGTATATGTATAGGCTTTATCTAACCTCATGCAATTAACTGAACTTTCCTGTTTAATTGGTGGCCAAAAGCTAGCAGACTCGTAAAACGTGTTTGTGTGGTTGACCAGAAACATATATTGTATTTTTTGTATGTTAACATTGAAAATGTTTTGCAATTACATTACAATGTCAAAATGTGTAAAACATGCTCAGATTTAAAAAAGAGAATTTAGATGTTAGATCTTTAATAAATTAATTGAAAAAAATATCTTCTTGAAAAGCATATATGATTATAATATGAGCTCAAAATGTCCCATGTTGCAAGAATCTGTACACAGTTTCTGGAAGTTAAAAACATCCCAGTTCTTGAATGGCCAGTATACTCACCGGACATGTCACTCATTGAGCATGTTTGGGATGCTCTTGCTCGGCGTATATGTCAACGTGTTCCAGTTACTGCCAATATGCAGCAACTTAGCATATTCATTAATGAGGAGTGGACCAATATTACACATCCCACAATCAACAATCTGATCACCTCAATGCGAAGGAGATGTGTTGCACTGCGTGAGGCAAATAGTGATCATGCAAGATAATGACCCTGTCTTTATCTGGCCTTTTATTGTGGCCAGCCTAAGGCACACCTGTGCAATAATCATGCTGTCTAAACAGCATCTTGATATGCCACACCTGTATGGTGGATGGATTATCTCGGCAAAGGGGAATTGCTCACTAACACAGATTTAAACAGATTTGTGAACAATATTTGAGAGGAATAGGCCTTTTGTGTACATAGAAAAAGTCTTAGATCTTTGGGTTCAGCTCATGAAAAATGGGGGCAAAAACAAAAGTGTTGTTCTGTGTGTATGTATATATATATATATATATATATATATATATATATATATATATATATATATATATATATATATATATATATATATATATATATATATATATATATATTCTTCTTCTTCTTCATTCAACTGCTCCCGTTAGGGGTCACCACAGCGGATCATCCGCCTAAACTTGACTTGACTTGACTTCTCCATTCTTCAGGGATCCTCTTACCTTCCAGAACCAATCTTGTTAAAAAACTTTACTGCCATCTCATCTAAAAATTTTCCATGCCTCTAACCGTATGTCAACTGGTCCAACCTACTTTCCACTCCATCCAAATAATCGCCGCTCTCACTTCTTTCTTACTAATCCTATCCGCTTCCTGCTTCACCATCTCTACATTATCCACCCTTCTCTCTCTCTTTAATTTTCCCTATTCATCAGCTGCTCAAAATACTCCCTTCATCTCCTCAACACACACTCCTTAATAGTCAATAGATTTCTATCTGCATCCTTTATTGCTCTAACTTGCATCACATCCTTCCCAGCTCGGTCCCTCTGTTTGGCCAATCGGTATAAATCCTTTTCTCCTTCCTTAGTGTCCAACTTCTCATACAGCTCCTCATATGCCTTTTTCTTGGCTTTTGCCACATCCCTCTTTACCTGCTGCCGCATCCCCTTGTACTCCTGCCTACTTTTCTCATCTCTCTGCTGATCCCAATCCTGTTTCGCCGACCTCTTTTCCTCATGATTTCCTGCAGTTCCGCATTCCACCACCATCTTTCTTTGTCCTCCTTTCTCTTTCCAGATGTCACACCAAGTATCGTACTACCAGTCTCCCTTATCACTTCTGCAGTAGTTGCCCAATCATCCAGCACCTCTTCACCACCACCGAGCCCCTGTCTCACCTCTTCTCTGAATCTCACACTACAGTCTTCCTCCTTCAGTTTCCACCATATTATTCTTTTTTTCAGTCTTTACTCTCCTCCTCTTCTTCTTTACCTCCAAAACCATCCTACAGACCACCATCCGATACTGATTAGCTACACTGTACCCTGCAAACAATTTACAGTCCCCAATATATTTCAGGTTGCATCTCCTGCATAAAATATAGTCTACCTGTGTGCACCTTCCTCCACTCTTATACGTCACCCTATGCTCCTCCTTCTTCTTCAAATAAGTGTTCACCACTCACCACAGGTACTTTCTCCACCACTTCATCTAACTCATCTTATTTTCTTCTCCTCCATCCAACAACCCACTTGTGGAGCATAAGCAATGATATAAATAATTATCACGCCTTCAACTTCCAGCTTCACGTTCATCACTCTTTATAAGAAACTCTTCCCACCTCCACTACACTCTTACTGTACTCTTACTTCAGGATTCACTTCAATTCAATTCAATTCATTTTTATTTGTATAGCGCTTTTAACAATGAACATTGTCTCAAAGCAGCTTTACACAGATAATGTGGTGATTAAACGTAAATATGTTCTTTGTAAGTATGTTTGTCCCTAATGAGCAACTGTGGCAAGGAAAAACTCCCCGAGATGGCATAAGGAAGAAACCTTGAGAGGAACCAGACTCAAGAGGGAACCCATCCTCATCTGGGTTGCACCGAATGTCCATTTGAAACAGATATACAATGCTGCGGGGTACAGTGATGACGATCAGAAGCAAACTGCACTCCCGAGTCAGTGCAGCAGACCGCCGACACCAACTACAGTCCAATCCATCCTCAAAGCACCCGTTCTACTCCGAAATTACATGGAACCACCCAAGGTGTGGATGAGAGACCGTCCCAAGCTGCACAGAAGTGTGAAGATCCACGGAGGGGAGAGGGGCAGGAACAGTGGTCACTGGAGCCTCAGGAGCATGTTTAACTCAACCGAGAGAGAGAGAGAGAGAGAGAGAGAGAGAGAGGGTGATGGGAAGAGAAGGATATGGATTATTAAGTGTCCCTATTGGTTTATGAAAGTTTATGTCACTGTGCAGTTTGGACTCCGGCAAGACTCGCTATGGCAGCATAACTAAAAGGGAGAACCAGAAGGTAACACAGACATGAGGGATCTCTGGGATAAGTGACGTCCCACCACACCACCGTCAACAAACCGGATCAGCCCTACACAATTTATTTTTCAATCCACACCATGATAGAACAGTTTAAACCCCCCTTCAATGTTCCTGGTCTTACTCCCTTTCCACTTGGTCTCCTGAACACACAACATATCTACCTTTCTTCCCTCTATCATTTCAGCTACCTCTCTTCCTTTACCAGTCATAGTACCAACATTTAAAGTACCAACCCTAACCTCCACTCTCCTACATTTCTCCTTTCCCTGCTTTCTCTGTAGTCGTCTTCCTGTTCTCCTCTTCCTTCGGTACCCTGTTGGCTAACAATATCTGTGGTGGTATTTGGTAAATCGGGCCTCGACCGATCCGGTATAAAATTTAGATTTGTGATTCGCATATTTGATTGGTTTTACGCTGGATGCCCTGCATAACGCAACCCTCCCGATATATATATATGTATGTGTGTATAAATCTTTTGGAAAACTTTTATGTAAGTAAATTAAATCAAACAACCAAAATATTATATGCATTGTTTTGTAGTCATGCAACAGCCACAAACTGTCATTTTGTATGCAATTTTCAGAATTTCAAATGTTTACACTTTTGTCTTCAGCATTAAATAATTTCTATGTAAATGTTACACATTTAAACTATATATGTTGGACATTTATTAGGATTATTTCAGGCATGCATCTGTAGCCTTCTTCAGCCTTAATCCAAGGCAACCAATTTAGAAAATTTAGAAAAAAAAGAATCAAATTTACATAACGTGCAAATAAAAAACATAGCAAAAGTATGTTACTTTGAATCTTGCATGAAGTAGAAGGATTATATTTGTGTTCAAAGATGATATAATAACGATAAAACTGCATAAGAAGATGCAGGGTAATAATGAGTGAGTAAAATGGAAATAAACAGTGTCATTGTGGGCACGCGCGCAGTTCTTGTACCAGCAGATATCTTGGCCATGGGAGGGGCGAACAAACACGGACACGCCCATTGGGCGTTTCCCTAATCTGGTGCTACAATGAGGGGACACATGATCAGATCCCAGTAAACACGCAGCTCGCAGCCGGAGAAGCATGAACCTACTGAATTGGGATCCTACCAGTGACTATATAGCGCGAATACTAACTAAGCCCTGGTCATGTCTTCAACGAGAATGCAGTATTTCGCTCTTTTCTGTCTCGCTTTGACGATTGTTTGCTTAACGATCGTTATGAAGAAATGGCACTTTGGTCTCAGAGAGGATTTTGGGGATCCTGCTCTAAACACGGATTTCAGTCTGCTGCGCCGTGCATTGCTTCAGCAGATCAGAGAGAGGCAGCAGGAGATCGCTCCACTTTACAACTTCACTGATCGATCGTCAGAAATCCAGTCGGATTTTTCTAACTCAGACGCTTTGAGATCAGACATTGGATGTAGTGATCTGAGCGGACTGACGGTGGTGGAGTTTCTTGGCGCTGGTTACACCAAAACGGTGTCGAAAGTCGTTTTACAGCAGGGTTCAGAAGTGGCGTTGAAAACCGTGAACTATCAGGGGACAGACATGAGATCCTGCTTGGACGATTTCAGGGATCCTCAGGGATGCCAGGACCTGGTGTCCTCCAAAATCAGAAAAGAGATCATCTTGCTGCAGAGACTGAAACATCCGAATATTGTGAAGGTAATGATTTACAAACAGAGATATGAAACTCTTACTGATAGGTTACTTTGACCATTTGCTGATAAGTGGAGAATATCATTATTACATCATGATAAATACTAACCAGTTATAATACAACACAATACACTGTTAGAATCTATTAAATACTACAATGTTGTGTGAATCAGGTTGGTCAGAAGTTGCTGATTTCTGTTCTGGAAGATCACAGCTCTTATTCTAACAGTTTATTCACTGGTCTGTGTGACAGCTGATCTTCATAATGTAAAGATAAAAATAAACAGATAAGCCATGTGTTGCTATTTAGCAAAAAAAAAAGTATAAAAATATATTGTCGGTGAAGAGATGAATTTTTATTTTACGTTTATCGATGTAAGTGGAGTTATGAGCGTTTTAATAACATGGTAAAATCAAGTTGATTTATTTGTCATATGACAAAAAGTGCAAGAAAAACAAATACAAGGACTGGTGAAGAAATGCTTATTTGTAGTTGTTCAAATGGAAGTGAGAACAGGACTTGAGCTGGCTCTTGGATGTTGTACCGCATTAAGTGCTATTAGAAATGGTTGATGCATGATGTATTATTCACAAATAAATGAAACATGGTAATCGCTGCTGTGGAAAATTGTTCTGGAATAAAACATCGTTTTTGTGTGGTGATTTATAATAGGACCAGACATGGATTATTCACATGGCAGCGTGCAAAGTTGGTTTGGCAGAAAACGTATTAAAAACAGATTTTGCACTGTCAATTACTATTACTGTCTTTTAAACAATGTCAGATAGGAAAATAGCAACTTGCAATTTTCACTGTATCACCAGTCAGTGTTCTGCTACTAGTAATCTATTGCACATTTCATAAAAAATTTTATTTTAGGAATCTCTCACTTTAGATAGTTTCCTTTGTGAGGCTTGTGTGCTTTTAATGTCAGTTGTACAATTAAAAAAACACCCTGTGGTTCTAAATAATTGTCTTATTCTTACAGCTGAAAGGTCAGTGCCAGGACAGTGCCCTGGTGGGTGGCATCATAGCAGTGCTGGAGCAGGGAACCCCAGTGCAGATGATTCAACTCCTACAGAGCCCCTGGGAAGAGCGCTTTCGGGTAAAATCCTCGACTTGAGCACCTCCCCCGTACCTCCTGTGGAGTGTAAATCAGAAGTTTCCCACCCACAGCCCCCCACAGGGCATACCTGGGGCAGGGGGTGGATGAAAATCCTCTGGTTTAACTGTAGCCCTATCTCTAAACCATCTGAGCCTGATCAAATACTCTGAGGGACAGATGTCCATCTCAAATATCTTGCCGAGCTGTGAAACTGAGCGGTATCTGTCTGTTTGAGGTGCACTCAGAGGACCTGATACCCAGCTCTGGCTAAGAAGAAGTGGTTTATTGAAGTACTTGGATCACCATAGGCAGGTGCAGAGTGTCGGCACTCTTTGGTTATTTTAATAGGTTTTTTAGGAGGAATGGTTTTACCTGGAGGGTAGTGAATATACTGAACCGATAGTACTATACAGAGTCCATCACTGTTATTATAGTGTTCAGTTCCTCCATTGTGATCGTATACAAAAGACTAACATAATAATACACTTGTCATTCCCTACAGGCTTATCAAATAATCACGTGGCTCATGTAGCTGCACATTAGCTCCTGGACATGGTTATGATTACAGAAGTACATAATTGTGTCCCAAGTTATCCATTGCAGTACTGTGATTATCTTGCTGTGCATACTTTACTTTTTTTGACTCGCCATATCATATTTAACATTGTGGGAAAAACAGATGTCTGCACACTATAAATGTAATGCTGGTTATACTGTCTGATTTGTGATTGGTTCAAATCCTTATAAACCCATGATCTCTCCACAATGCAGGTGTGTCTCGGCTTGGTCAGGCTTCTCCACTACCTTTCTCTTTCACCTCTGGGCTCTGTGGCCTTGCTGGACTTCCAGCCTCGCCAGTTCGTCATGGTGTCTGGTGAGCTCAAGCTGACCGATCTGGATGATGCCATTGTAGCAGAGACAGAATGCAGGACAAGTTCAGATTGTGTGCTACAGTTTCCACTGCACAACTTTACCTTCCCGTGCACGGGTAGCGGCGTGTGCCAAGGTCTCAATGAGATGAAGAATCTCTATAACGCTTACAGGTGAGTGTGGATTACATTCCATGTTTACAGTCATTGTTGGATGATCCTGAGTGCACTTTATAAGGTTTGGTGTGTCTGTGAGTTTTATGGCTGACTTTGCTTGTTTTTCTGCAATGTTATTGGGCATCATGTAAAGTGTATTGTTTGGATAGCTTTTTACTGTGTACATTAATATGCTTTATGGCTGACTGCCAAAAGAATATTCGAAGGTAAACTTATTCCGATTGGTCTTTGCTGTGTGTTTTCAGATATTTCTTCATCTATCTGCTCCCTCATCAGGCTCCAACCGAACTGAAACATCTGGTGGATCAAATAATGAACACAACAGGTGAGCAGTTTTCCTTAGTGTCTGGTTTCAGTCATCATAACAAGATGTCTTTATTAGTGGAAAACACATCACTTTCTGGTTTTTTTGCCACAGCGGACCTAAAACAAAGTGTTAACAAAACATTAGAGGCCTTTGAAGAAGTCTTGGAAGTGTATAAATCTGGGCTGCATCTCCAAAACATGCCTTCATCTCTAATCAAAGGTAAGTCTGTATTAAATGCTGTCCTATTCATTATACATATTTTGTATCCATTGTTCTACATGTCCCAAACATGCTGGCTCATGCAGTTTCTCGCAGCTAGAATTTAAAACACAGTTCTCATTTACCTCACACAAATGAGGTTAAACTCTCTTTACGGTTTTATTTAAATCTAAATATGCTTCTTGATGATTTTTGCAGACTTTTTGCAGTGAAAATTAATACATACTAAGATTTCTTGAGCTTTTTTCCCCCCGAAAAAACACTTGTTGAACATGCATGTACTTTAGGAGACTGTGAACGCAACACAGACTATGATGTGCGTTAATTTTAATGTCAAAAACATAACTCAGAACGCACCTTCATCCAGATGTGCAGACTGTCATAAAAAAGAAAGCATGTAACTCAATCTGTCTTCAAGCACTGGGGAAATTGTGATGTCCCCTCCAGGACATTAGGCTTCTCTTTTTCTCTCTCTCTCTGTCTCTCTCTCTCACACACACACACACACACACACACACACACTGTCTCTCTCTTCTGAACCCGAGCTTTGACATACATAAATCATAAACATCGACAGTGTTCAACAGCAATGAGCCATTAAAACACGCGCCCGACTTTTAAAATGGTATGTCTGAACAAGTTCGCAACAGCTCTCGTTAAATATTTTGACACGTTCTGAATGATTGTGTAATTTGTTAAGCAGATTTTTGTCACTCACTCAGTGACTCAGAACTTCTTGGGTGGTGTTTCTCTCCGTCACTGTCCCTCACCTACATACAGTACAGACATACTTCTCATATATACCCACATCTCATATGGGGTCAAAGGAATTTCTTTGAGTAACACAATACCCTGACACCTCATGCTGAGACTGTGAAAGTGTTCCCTATATACTGAATATGTCTTGCACCGATCAGGTTAATGTTTTTTTTTGGGGGGGGCTTTTGTTGTTGTTGATAGATTTCCACTTTTCTGTTTAGACTATGCTGTGCTGAAAGGCATGGGTACATCTGGAAACAAGGAATATAATTGCTGGCCATCCTACAACCATGAAGGATGCATGTTGTCTGTGCACAGTGCGGAAGCGGCTGCCCACATCTGCAACTCTCACCCACAATGCACCAGCTTCTGCCTCAACGGTCAAAAGACATGGACAGGTTAGTTTTTTGCCCAGATGAGCAACTAACTGTTACACCGTGACTCATTCATGCAAAACCCAAACTAAATGTACCATCTGCTTTAAATCAGGCTTTTCAATTACGGCTGGACTAACATGGTGCATGACTAAGTTAGAAATGATTCTGAAAGTAACTAAGTGTAATGTTAATGTTAAAGCTTTATTAATTCAGCATGTCATTCAACAGCCACTGCCTCCATACATTAGATATCCCAGGGCACATTTTTTCTGTGTTTGAATGGCTCAAACTGTTCATTATGAGCAAACAATTGACTCAGCAATTTTTACTAAGCGTGTGTTTCTAAGCATATACCTTCTTTGCCTTTACTTGTCTGCAGGTCGACTTCTTGCCTCGTTCAGAACTGGCTTCAGTCATCTGGTTCCAGATGTGAGCTCGACAGTCTACGTGAGGACGGCCAAAGCCTCGGCAGCTACATTTTAAAAAGGGGAGGATAAGAGCGAGACAGAAAGAGAGATGCTGGTTGGGGGTGGAAGGGAGAAGTATAAAGTGAATGAACGAGATGTATTTATAAGCATCACACTAAAAAAGACCATTTGATCTGCCTGCCAATGCAGCGTGCTGCCAAGAGGCATCTAAAAAGGATTTCCCTTCAGGTATAATTACCTCTCCTTACACAAAAAGAAACACCCAGCCCTCTGTTTTTCCCCTTTACTGTTGTGTTTGTATGGCACAGTCCAATGAAAGGATACTGAGCCTATTCTATACAAGCTCTTACGCAGATTTACTTTGATGTTAATGGAGCCAGCAGTTCTGTGGTGTTGCGCTGCATGCTGTTATGCTTAAACACAGCGTTGCAACAGGCAAGAGAAAGGGCAAAAAAAAAGTACTGAAATTACAGCTGTGCATCAGCTAAGCTGTAGTTCTGTAATTGAATAGCTGTTTAGGATCACTTTATAGATCACTACAGTCCATTTTCATCCAGCGGATGTGATTTTAGTTCTTCTTTCTAAGAAAGAGACTTTTTTTTTTTTTTTTTATATCTTTTGATATGTTGCTCAATGTGTTTTTGTGTAATAAAATTGTTTTGTTGTGTAACTTTTTTTTTTCTCAGGTTATTTAATCAGAAAGCTGTTAATATTCTTCCATTATTCACCTTTTAAAAGCACTCCCTCTGCATGGTGTGTTCTGTTCAACCTCCGGTAATGTAAAAGGAGAGCCCCCGTAGCATACTGTGCCCCGCAAAGTTTACACAAAACCTTTCCAGTGCATACTAATTAATCACTTGCGGGGTCATTATGGTTTAATTATTACATGTAAATGCTTCTTGTTTGGAGGCCCTTTCTCATGGAGAGCCCCCCCGAAAAACAAAAGAGCATTAAGAACAATTAAAGTAAATCTGCCGTTAGCACAAGAATGGGTGAGCCATCTGGCTTTCCATTCAGCAGTGCTGTTTTAGATATGCACAGATAAGCGGGGTTGCTCCATGCTGCTGCCCTGGACTAATGTGGAGCTCAGTGCTCCCCCCCCCCCCCGTGTCCTGCATTCTCTGTCCTGTGGTGTCATGAGCTCTGATAAGGTTTCTTAAAATTATCCTCAATTATCCAACACATTGAAAAAGAGAAGGACTGCAGAATAATCTGTAGTATCAGACCTCACTGGAGGGCAGAGGTTGTCCTTCTGGTGTACCAATCTAAAAAAAAAAAAAGGGGGAATAATAGTATCAAAGAAGCACAAAAAATACACCAAAATCTATGGTTTTAGAATTTTTCGAGAAAAAATAAAAATTTTACAGATTACATTCAATTTCCAGCTTTTTCCATATATATATATATATATATATATATATATATATATATATATATATATATATATATATATATATATATATATATATTATATATATAAAGAATAATTCTAAAACTTCTATGTGCTTCATGACTAGGTTATGGAAAAATTCCATAAGATAAATCTATAAATTTCCAATTAAATTCCTGAAATGCTCTAGAAACAAAATATACATTATTGGTTCATGTTAATGTTATGTAGCTCTTTTTAGACACAAATTCACGTGATTGTTCAGTTCACTTATAATGTGAACATTATCAATCAGATTAAATGAAATACTTTAATCCAAAACTTCTTGGAATACATTTATTTATTTATTTATTTATTTATTTATTTATTTATTTAAAGCAAGGAAAAGCAGAAAGAGGCTCCTTTCTTTTTTGTCTCATCACAGTAGGCTTCTGTTACTCTAGATTAACCCTTCAGCTTGGTACCAGCATGATGGTGAATGGGATTGTTAATGAACCCCACTCTACTCTCTGTTCTGTGTCTTTAGTCTCAGGTTTCACTTGAGCACTTTCCATGATTTTTTTTTATTCACGTCTCCATCTGGAAGTCATATGTAGGCGAAAAACAAGTCAGTGCTGTTTTCTTGGAATTGTATCAAGGGGCATTATTGCTTTTAGATATTGTTTCATCTACTTGGACTTGGGTGACCAAAAGGTTCTCAGAGGGGTATAAAATGCACTTTCTAACCATTTAGGTGTTCAGAAATGCAAATTTCCATATCCAAACCATAACATTCTGACAGCTATATTTCATATAGACCCCTAGCTGCCCGGTCCTTAATGCCAAATGGGTTTATGTTCAAATGCATGCAGAAATAATTTTTTTGTTCTCAAATGTTCTCCACCACATGAGAACAAAGTCTCAAATTAGTGTTTTCATTCTTAAGAACCTCCCCCTTTTCCCTGCCCCCCTCCTCCTCCTCAAACAACCATGGTGCATTCATTATGGAGCATGGTCTCCTTTTTGTATGATCTTAAGAGTATAATACACAAAATAAATAGCTCAAGTGAACTGTTTTGCGCAGTTTTAACTTTGTTTTGCCTATTTTCTTCACAAATCTTGTAATCAGCTTTTGTAAGCATGAGTACAAATCTGTTTCTTCCTGTAGAAATTCACTAGTTTGTAAATAGAATAAGCTGTATTTTAAGAGAAGAAATGCAGAAAAGGATCATTCTTTCTGCTCTAACTTCTGATGGGTCACAGTGGGCTTCTGTTCCTCTGGGTGAAATCGTCATTTGGGTACTAAAGGGTAGTGAATGGGATTGTTATTGCACCCCACTCAGTACCCTCCATTCTGTTTCTTTAGTTTCCAGTTTCACTCAAACTGTTTCCATCCATTTTTTATTTTTTTTATTTCTGACCACCATCTGGAAATGATATGTAGGCAAAAACAAGCCAGTGCTGTCAGCTTGAGAACCCGTCAAGGGGCATTACTGCCTATGGACAATGTTGTTTTAAGGTGCACTTGGGCCCCCAAATGTAAAGAACTTATAACTTATAACTCTTAAAGAGCAAACAGTGGAGTTCTCTGTTTTACAACTTGCTTGAGCATTTTAGATAATCACAGTCTATTTTGCAAGATGAGTTTCACTGCTGTAGTGTTTTCACTCACACAATATTCTTGAATTTTAGAGTACAGTCATAGCATGTGCTGACAGCTGCATTCATGATATATGCCTTCAGGAGGTTTGAACTTTCTTCTGGTAGCCTTCTTCATGTTAAACCTACGGATTAATGTGTTTCAAGAGTCTTGCTGCCCCCTGAACACACATCAGAGTGTACTTACAGATCAGCTTTTTGCATTTGAAGGTAACTCCTGCTTCTCCTTTCCCCTCCTCCTCTTCAAACAACCCAGGCTCATTCATCACAGTATGTTCACCAGGACTTCATTCCATCGCCACAGCCTGACACACAGTTTCTGTAAATCATCTTCCGTCTGGCTGGCCATTCTGCTGCCCCAGGGCTGGACAGGCAGGGTTTGGGTTCAGAGATGAAGGGATGGGGGGAAGGGCAGAAAGAACATTCTTGCCAAAAAGCTCTTCAAGCCTTTTGTTTTTGAAGATCTGTTAAATGACTGGTTAAAGGTTTAGTGTTGACTATATTGAAACTGAGTTTTTTTATTTGGTTTTGGGGTTTTTTCAAAGCACTGATCAGATTTTTGTCATTTAGTCATCAATTAGTCATTTAGTTGAAAATCTTATCCAAAGTGAACGTCCTCACGTAAGCTATGAGCTAAAAGATAGGTTATTCATTTATCTTTATACATCCACCTACATTGTATCATAAGCTCACTGAAGGAACAGACTGAACACCGAGCTCTTAGAAATAATATCAATAGGAGTTTAGACATGGAGCAGCTTCACATTAGACACACTGCAAAACATGACATCATGTTATCATAGCATTAGATCCGAGATGTCTAAGGCATAAAAAAGCTAATTTAAGACCCAGGTATCTTTCAACAGTAAGTGAAAAAATATTTAAAAGCAAAAATCTAGGTGATATATATATATATATCAGAGATGTGAAATAATTAAGTACAAATACTTCCTTACTGTACTTAAGTAGATTTTTCAGGTATCAGTACTTTACCTCAGTATTTATTTTGTTACTATTTATTAATTTTTTACTTTTACTCATCACACACATATCTGTACTTTCCACTTCTTACATTTTCAAAACAGGCTTGTTACTTTAATTTTAATCTATTTGGTGACAGGATAAATATTTTTTTTTCTCTTCTCTGTGTGCTGTTTTCAGCCCATCAACCTATTTCTTGTCATTGAGTGACTTTTTCAATCTACCATTGGTGTATCATTTTCTTGCTCTCACACACACCACAGACATAGGATAGTTTATGAAGCAAACAACGAGCAAAGCAGAAGGCAACAAGAAGTATATAAAGGTTAACGTGGATGAGACAGAGGGAGTCAGTGATGTAAACATGACTGAGAACAGATACATTCCTGATCACCTGATCTTTATCTTTGCTCTGCTTGTGTTCTATATGGTGGATGGATTTAATTAAAACAAATAAACACTACATCTAAAAGCAGCAAATAACACCAGCAGTAATTTCATTTTTTGTCACTGTTGTGGTTTTCATCGAATTATTATGCATTTGTACACCAATGCATATTTATTAAATTTTTTTTTAAATCAAGCCTGTAAGCTTGCCATTCTCTCTTTATAGCATTTGTCTACTACAACAGTTAATTTATCTGTTTTTAAACATTATTTAGCTTTACTATGTACAAATGCATGTTTTCACTGTTTGTATATTAAATTTATGCATATGTTATTGAGTTATTATACAAAGTTCATTATATATTCTAGAGACTTATATCTTCACAAACCAAACAAAATGTCTGCGTAATTTTTAAACAAAAAATGGTCAAAACAACGTTGTATTATATTCTTTATTGTTTTTTTTAACATGTTTGTCAACTTGCTGTCAAGGATAAATCTTATATGCACTCCTTAACAAGCAGCCACTATAAGCTTTATAAAATGTTGAAAAATTAAACTCAATATGTGCATTTTTGAAGTACACTTTTATACATAAATAGCCTGAAGTATGGTTTTATATACTTATATTAAGCAAAACATTAAATAAATCTTTTTTTTTTATTTTTTTTTAAAACACGATTAATCAGGAAAAAAAAAAAACTTATTTTATATATATATAAAAAAAGACAATAAAGATGATGAGTGAGTGCTATCATTTTTTTACTGTTGTTTTACAAGTCATGTTAAAAAAATGTGTACAGTTGTTTTTTGTTTGTTTTTCTGTACTGAAAGTGTGAAACCAGACTTTTTTGTATAGTCTGCAGATAAACTAAGCCCTCGCATCGTAAAAGTGTGCCACTATCTTATTGCCACAATTAGCAGCAAAATTTGACAGGCGCTAAGTTTAAAGTCTATGATGCAATTAGCAAATTGCCTCAATGACCATAAAACAGTTAAGGAATCATTGAGGGGGCTGTTAAATTTAGCACTATTAAGACTTCATTAGTCTTGATCACTAGAACAGGGCTGGCAATTGCTTTTAAGGATATCAGTTAAATGCCAATCATGGATTTAAAATCCTGTTACCACTGCATGCATAAATGATTCAATGTGGGAAGTTCAAAAATGGATGTTAGATAGTTGAAGTGTCCTAAATGTGTCTTCAATCAGCTTCGTTTCAGCTGGAGTGAAACATGTTTATTTATTGTAGTATGAAGCATCTTATGTCCAATCATGTAAAAATCGGAACATCAGTGCTTTAAAAATAGTAATCTTTTATTCTTTGTGATCTCTAAGTGAAAACCACCCAGCTAAACATACTACAGAAAGGTTGGTAGAGGTTATGTTTAGGGAAAGGAGGTAGGGGTCCCAGAGGGTCTGAGGTGTTCATGCTGAGCCTGGGAGAAAGCTAAGCTCACATGATTGACAGAGGCCTGAAAATCACTCAATGTAAGTCTCTCACAAAGCTAAATTGATTACTCAGGAAAGTAATCAATCCACAACCTGGGATTAGTAAACATGAACAGAGACTGGTATGAGTTGATGACCAGGCCTAAAGATTTTTTAATTTACTACCTGGGAAGCACAGCGATATGACCACAGAAATAACGAAGACTGTAAGAGACCAAACAATTCCGCAACACAATCGATCTTAAGTGTGGCATTCACAGCATACAGGACCATACAGCAAATAAATATAAAACTGTAACATATATCATTAAATCAATAAAACAGCTTTTTTAAAAAGCAGAGAATTAAATGCAGGCACAAGTCTGCATTTTGTATCAAAAGAATTGTTACCAGATGTGCTTGAGGCCTTAAAGGATTAAGCTACATAATATCAGCAGACTGCAGTGAGCAGGACTGAATACTTATATCATCATTATTTGTTTACTATGTTTATGCATTTTCTTATTTCAGCTTATAACATTTTGCACAGTGCTTGGGGTCAGATCTTAACCAATCACCCAAACAAACATAATGTCATGCATCAGACAGACTTGGAAGTGCAGGGATTGTAATGTTGTAATTCTCAGTAGCATTATTTATACTAAAAAATCTTGAAATGGCTTACTGTATTTGTTCTGTAAACATTTTGCTTAGGTTGTAGCATGTTTTTCAAGACATTAAAGGTGGAAAGAACAGTGACGGTTTCTTTTTGTTTGAGAGAGAATTTTGTTTGAATTGCATATGGGTCTTTTTATGTCTTCTTTTAATCTGCAGAAATAACAATATCATTACAGGAAAGCTGTGAAATAGAAATAATAAAAAAAAAAAATAGAAGCTCCACACACATATTCATATATCCCTGAAAAGTTTGTCTCCTGAAATATCTTTTCATTTATGCCATTATGATAAATCTACTCATACACAGGTTTTTAGCACTCTGAAGTAGACACAGATTAAACAACTTTTTATTTTAAATACTGTTTTCCCTCAAAATACTTTGCTTTCTATATCATCAACCAAAATATATATGGTCCTAGATCACCTGAATTCACAAACATTTTACATTCTTCCTTCATTTCCATAAGTATATTAAAAATGTGGATGTAAATATCTTTTTTTTTTTTTTTTTATCTTGTACTTCAAATCAATCACTTTTTATTTGTAAAGCACTTTTAACAATGGACGTTGTTCTAAAGCAGCTTGACAAAAATAAATAGATTACAAATATAATTTTCAAATGTATGAATTCTATTTCTTTATCCCTAATGAGCAAGCTAGATGGAGATTCCTTGAGATGGAATGGGGAAGAAACCTTGAGAGGTACCTATTCTCATCTGGGTTCAATATAGTTGCATCATTGTCAAGGTTGTCAACTGTTCACTGATGGGCATTTGAATGCCATACTGTTCATGGTATTTGTAGTCCTAAACCATGGTTTAAAAACTTTTAAAATTAAATACAACCCAGATCAGTCTTCATGATTCTTGAGTTTAACCCTCCACAATATCTTAATGGATCTTTGAACTGTTGATGTGGAACCATATTCAGAAGCAGCAAGTGATCTCGATCTCCATCCAGAGGTAGGGTGTCAGGAGGAATCAGATAGGTCAGGATCAGAACAGGATCACTGGTACCAGAAGACCTTTAGATCTTATACCAAACATTTATATAAATACATATATTATAACAGGTTTTTTTTAATACAAGAAACTTTGCTCTAAAAGGGTTACTAAGAGAGAGAGAGAGAGAGAGAGAGAGAGAGAGAGAGAGAGAGAGAGAGAGGGAGTGTTATAGCAGCGCCATCTGGTGGACATTTCTGTTAAAGCTAATAAACACACCTGGGTATTCAACTTCTATTGTATTAAAACATTTAAATTGTTCTAAATATTCATTCATTCATTCATTTTCTCCCGCTTATCCGTAATCCAGGTCGCGGGGGCAGCAGTCTAAGCAGGCCCCCGCCTTCGACTGCTACACAATCCTCACAGCACCGTCCCTTACGGTCCCTCCTGCAGGTGGTGAGCCCACGGGAAGGCGGCCCCACGTCCCTCCGACGTCACGGACCTTGATATTTCCCTCGTAAGGGACCCCCGGAGCATAGAGTGTTAAGGGCCTTGCTCAAGGGCCCAAGAGTGGCAGCCTGGCGATACCGGGGCTTGAACCCCAGACCTTCCGATCGGCAACCCAGCGCCTTAACCGCTGGAGCCACCACTCCCCCCTGTTCTAAATATTATTCTTCAAATATTTTATAATGAATTCACAATTGTATTCCAAAAAACACAAATATCTCTTTTCCTGTTTTACATTGCATACATGGGATTGACATTTTAACTGAAATTATACCTCAAACATTAATTTCAGACATGCTTGCTATATATTCAGTATACTTTTCTGGAGGGAAATAGTCCCCCAGCACTATTCACTCTGTTGTGTTGTATCTGTGCAGAACCCTGAGTGCTCTAATGCGTATTAAAAAAGGAGCGATTGCACTCATACTCTGGCACAGTGCCTTCCTGGTGTAAAGGCCCAGTCAGATTAAATGGACTGAGAAGGAAGAGGAGGGCTGTAAACATATTTATCGGCCAATAGCAGACGATCCACCAATGCTGGCAGTGCATTTTAAGCATCCCATGGTCATCAACTGGCCGGAGAGGGCAGGAGCAGTGCCGATGGTGTCCACTGTGCTCTCTGTGTACTTTTGCTGCCGGGCACTTGCATAGGAGACTCACTAATAAACCTGTTTGTGAGAAATTTCCATTTCTGTGCATGATGTCAGACTGCGAGGGACCTGCAATGGGTAAGTGTGGAGTGTAGAGGAACTTCAGGCTTTGTTGTTCACTTTGCTTGTTGGATTCTGTCCATGGGGACAGCTCATCCTGCAAAAATTCTGCTCAGTGTGTGCAGAGATTTCTGCCTTATATGGCTTTTTCTGTTCAATGGTCATTATCAGCATAGAACTGGGACACATTTGAGTTAGGTTATGGGTGCACAATGGCATGAGAACTGTGTCATGATATAAATGTGTTAGTGTATGCACATTTCAGTGCTCACTTAGTCTCTATAGGCTACATTTGATGTATCAGCTAGATACTCTGAAGTCACGTGTCTTTTTGTATTGATCACATGCTTATAGGTTCAATAAGCACTCATCCCAGCAGACAAAACGTTGATGGTCTGTTTCCCCAAAGATAACGTGTGTTTGTCCAGGAAAAGCTGATGGCTGCTTTACTGGCAGCACAACAGAAACAATCAGATATAAATAGACCTCTCTGTGACTTGTCCTCTTGGTCTATATGTCAGTTGCTACTAAATGTACTTTAGTAGTGCAGTGGTCTAAGCAAAATTGATGCCTTTGGGAGAAAGCTCATATTCGACTCAATTTATAGCATATCACAATTCGAAACATGAATCGTAAATTTCAATAAAGAGTAAAAAATGTCAAAGCCTTTTGTGCTTAAAACTTGTGCGGAACATGCTGGAAATTTTTAGAAGGTATTTGGGAATGTTTTGCTTGTTAATGAATGCACTAATATTATCACCAAAGGTCATCTTGTCTACTTACGCAGTTTAATCTAATCTGTGTGAGTGTTATAGCCAGAGCGAGATGGTTTTTTATTAATCCTTTGATGGAGTTTATGATTATATGCTTGAATCAAAGATTAATGAGCTATCAAAGTCCATTTTGCATTACTGACAATGAGTGAGCAGCCATGAAAGAGATAACTGTGGGGCATTATAAATACTCTTCATTGTTGCCCTGTGCCACCTGGATGACTATATTTATAGCATTTTAGTGGTATAGAAATAATAATAAAAAAAGAAAGCTGCTGACTTAGGTTTTATTTCATTTCCATCTTTTTCTTTATTTTTTTTTATAGCTTAGACATGCAGTTATGCAGTTTGTAATCCACACACCAGATCTGTGTTTACAGCGATACCTAATAAGGCCATGTTTCTGAAGTCTCATTCAATACTTTGAAATAAAGTGTTTGTTTAATATGGTGCTGTTTTTAATCAGTCTGATTTACATAATCACTACCATAACAAGAACACGATTGTGTGACGCTGAAGAGGATTTAGTTTCAAAAGTAGTGATTACTGTGATAATATTTGTATTAAAAAAAAACAAAAAACTACAATGATCATTTTTGCAGGAATAAAAAAAAAATCAAGTTAAATAATTTTAGATAAACTTCAAATGCATTAACCAATGGAGTATTAGTAGAAGGCATTATCTTTCATAAACCACTGGATGTCGCTATAGACGAGGGATAAGGTGGATAGGAAACCTTTGATATACACCATAAACCAAAAATAAAAGAATTAGTGTTTGGATCTGGAATATACTGCACAAATTGGCCAGGTCAAAAATAATAAAACATTAAGCTTTTAATGGATTAGACGGCACTTTTACAAATAGACAATAGACAGATGTATGAGATAGCTTTTCCATTTCAATTCTTAAATGTAGGAACAATTGTGGACAGTTTTTGCAGAAAGAAAAGTCAATATTGTTTTATTCAGTGTTAATGGTTTCAAACAGTTAATGAAATATGTTGTGAACCCAAAACTTTAGGTACAAGAAGTTTATATAAGTGAAGGGGTGCGTTTGTTTGTTGTTTACTGTCTAAACAGTGATCTGTTGTTAACTGTTAAAAGCATCACATTTTGCCATTTTGGGCCTGGCCCATTTTTCCACCCAGAAGTTTGGATAATAATTTAAATAGTTAGTTTATTTTTATCCTACAATTTAAATCACTTCAGCCTCCAACCAATGCGCAAAAACTTCATAAGCTGTATGGGACACATCTTCTTAATTAATAAAATCTTGCATTTTTGCTCTAAAAATTATATACCATAGAAAACTGAACTGGACACCCATGAAATACCTTAAGAAATCATAAAAAAAATATATATTATTATTATTATTATTATTATTAACAACAACAACAACAACACTATTTTACTATTGCTACTACTACTACCACCACCACCACTACTAATAATAATAAAGCTAAATAATAATAGTTTTTGATCTAAAATCTTTTATTTATTTTTTATCAGGTTCAAAAGCTGATCTGCCATGATCCTGTGTCCCATCCGTTTATTTTTATTTTTTAGCCGAGGGACTCCTCCTCCAATACCCTTCTATGTGGAGTGTAAATGAGACATATTTTTCTCATGATAAGACCTGACAGTTTTGTGTTTATGGCAAGCAGACTCCAGGCTCATATATAATAACCCTCAGCTAAAAAAGATCATGCTTCACTAAAGCAATGGCCCGCCGTAAATCATATCAGCCAGAGCGATGTAAAACATAAACATTTGTTCAGGCCATGTTTTCCTGTCATTATAATTAAGATATATTTAAAGGTAAATATATACATAAGTGTATTAGGATTAATATATCAGAGTTGATGTGGGTAGCCAGATATAATTTGTGAATTTTTGTAAACTATATATCAACAGTCAAGTCTATGGAAGTAAAACTGCTAAAATATTTTCCTGCCTAATATCTCTCCTCAGCTATGTGCAATTTGAGTGAAAACTGTAATTGCCTTCCTCTGTGTTGTTGAGAATGAGGGGTTAGGGGTTAGGGGTTAGGGTTAGGGTTAGGGTTAGGGTTAGGGTCAGGGTCAGGGGTTAGGGTCAAGGGTTAGGGTCAGGGTCAGGGGTTAGGGGTAGGGTTAAGGGTTAGGGTTAGGGTTAGAGTCAGGGTCAGGGTTAGAGGTTAGGGTTAGAGTGGGGTTAGGCTTAGGGTTAGGGTCAGGGTCAGGGTCAAGGTTAGGGGTTAGGGTTTAGGGTTAGGGCTAGGGTTAGACCTAAACCTAATATAAAAGTCTTAAACTAATTTATGGTGAATTAATTTTAATTCAATTTAATTCATTTTATTTCTATAGCATGTTTAACAATGGACATTGTCCCAAAGTTGCTTTAAATAATCACCAGTCTATAATAACCAGTCATAAAAAATGGCAAAGAAAAACTCAATGAAATGGTAAGAGGAAGGAACCTTTAGAGAAACCAGGCTCAGAGTGTCACACAGGTGATAAACCAGATTATTTCGAAGCTTTTAACCATTAATTTCTAGAAAAGAAGTGATCTGCCAATAAAATAACAAACCTAAAATTAGTTTTTTTTTTTAAAGAAAAACTGTAGGTTTAAAGGTCTTTTATGGTCTTTATTTTTATCTTATAATAATAGGAAATACTAATTTATTTTACTATATTCATTGTTTTCATTTGCTAATATGTTCTTTTGAAGCATGTTGTTTTGGACATGGTGTAGTGACAGACACTGTTTAAGTGTTTCAGTCTAAACCTGGTAATGTTGAGAGCTAGTTTTAAAGTTTTGAGGAGAAGCAGGTTGTTTATATTTCTTGCTAAGATATTACTATAAGGAATAATATCTAAAACATGTGACTATATATAGATCACTGAAGTACTGTGAATACAATAATCCGCTATCTCTAATATATAAATAAAACAAATAATGTCAAAAAGAAGATATGGGAATGTATTTAAAGTTAAATAGAAAAAAAAATACGATTCAGGCATGAATCCTTACACTGTATTTGTGGACATGACAAACTGTGTGTAAATTCCTAGTCAGGAAATGGGGGAGGGGCTTAGCATTTATACAGTACTCAAGTCAGATGTCACTGCTTCACTGAAGCTGACACACAGCTAAAAGGCTGAAAATACTGCTATAGAGAACAGTGAATTAAAGCATGACAGTGTGTAGGGTCTAAAAAATTTACTTCTGTTGAATTCATGAAGAAATATCTCGTGATCATTAGGCCAAGAGAAGACTCGTGGCTTACACTAATGATGTGTATATGTATGCTACTCCAGTCCATAGGCCACTGCAGTAATATCAGTCATTTTTATGAGTAATTTGCATTTGAGTTAAACTTTGTATACACTCTACCCATTGTACAGTTTCAGGCTGTAACTGCAACAAAACCACTAATAATTTTTGTAAGTGAAATGTCACGGAGAGTTCAAATCATTTAGGGTTTTTATTGTTATTATGACAAAGCACGAAGATGGTGTTGTAACTGGTTTAGCTCGAGGAAGTTGCAGTGGCCTTGCAAGAGCTAATCCAAGCGTTAATGACATCATCGTGCAAGAATGGGTGAATAAGGACTGGAGAAGGGACAGAGAGGGGATTATGATGAGATAGAAGTAGCCATCATCTCATTTGGCACACTGAACCCAGTTTCTCAGAACAACAGATGCTGCTGATATTATACAAGCTGAAGGGGGAAACGTCTCCGTGAAGTGTGTGAGTATCACATGAGTCACAATTGAGTCTCCCTTATCCACACTAGCTAAATAAAAGTAAGCAGGTGGTAATGTTTAAAAATACAGCTATTTTTTTTTAAATTGGGTGTGTAAGATTTTCCTTGTTGTAATGCCTTTTTTGTGTATAAGGGGATAATATAATGAATGAGACAATTTAGTTTTGGTGTTTGGCATATAAATGAGTTGTGTTCAGCATCAGTGATTTTCAAGGGTCATGAGGATGTTTGCTTTTTTCCAGATGGCCAGAGAGATGTTATTATCTGTCTGTTTTACTTTGCCCCTCTAGAGGTTTCAAGTGGAAAGGGAATAAATGTAATGGAATATATCAATGTTTCAAGCTGTTTACTAATCATTTTGACTATAAAGAATTCAGTATTTCTGGTTCAGTATATTCATGGTGTTAACCAGCTGTGCTCACTTGAATACCAATTCAGTTCCCATTTTGATATGCATTTATGTTTTAATATTAAGAATAAAAGGAAAGCCTGTATGATAGCAAAACCTTACGTGTTTACCCTTGAACAATCTTACATAAATGATATGATTAACCTACATTGATTAATATGATCATGTATTCTATACATTACCAGTGAAAATGTGATTGGAAAATGTTTGCATTTATTAAATAATTTAATTCAAGATATTGCTATGCCTCAATCTATCTAGCTAACAGCTTGTCCTGGGTATTTAAACAAAACCAAAGGCCTACGTTTAGGCATTACTCAAAGATGCACAGATGTTTAAAGATGCCAAGATGTTCCTGCTGAACAAATACCTTGCTTTTTTATGCATAACTGTACAAGATCAATACAATGGAGAAAATTACTTTGTATCTTAAGTCTTCCTTCAGATGTAAAATATGCACCACCCAGATATTTACAGCTCTTATTTTCAGATTTGCTGCCACATCTCTTGGTGCTTCACCCACTGTTTTCTTGGTCTTTTATATTTTCCATGTGTTATTGACTATGAAGAATGGTTTGTTCATGCAGAGCAGCTGTTGCTAGGTTGAGATGTGTTTTACAATAAACATGGATGTCCTAGGTTGATTTAACTATAAACTTCTTAATCCTGAAAGCTTAAATCTACATACTGTATATGAACACAGCACTGTTTTTTTAATAACACAGAAAACCACTTTTATTTTCATACTTAAACCAGTGTTACTGAGCACTACTTTTAAAATATGTTTTGAATAAGGCATTAGCACACGATTAGCGCACTCCGAATGTGCAACGTTCCACTCAGTCTCGCTGTCTCCTCCTTCTCCTCCCGCTCACAATCCCAAACACACACAAAGACGCTGGCATTGTATCCACACCTGAATGTTATTATGTGAAGCAACGGCTCTATGTAATTCTCATTATTTTTCCTCAGTAGGAAGCAGCAGAGCAAAGAACTCTACAGCTGGAGTCACAGTCTGAACCACAAGAAGTGTCATGGTCTGCTGCCCCTTGATTATCCTTATAACCTCTTGACATTTATTACATCGTGCCAGGAAACACACTGTTGAAATCTGTTTGTGAAGAAACATAATCATGCACAGTTTGTTTAGCTGAGGAGAATAATGCACCCAATATAGCGAGCATCAATATTGGTAGGTGGGTAAGCTCCAGTATTTTAGAATTCCCAATGAAACAAAAATTCACAACCAGCAGTTTGTTGACTAGGTGCATTATTAATCCTCATTGTGATTAATCAGGTATTAATGAATCTAGCTAGCTAGCTAGCTAGCTAGCTAGCTTTTCATGTATTTCTGGGTGCTAGCTAGCACCCAGAAAAACATGAAAAAAATGGCTAAGCATTGAGTGGTCCACCTGCCAGTGGAGGGAGCTTATACCCTTGTTCTCTCATCCCATTCTTTCTCCCCCATTTTTTTCTTTTCATATCTTTTTCCCTCTCTCTCACAATGAAGGAGGGGACACATTGCTTTCTAATCTCTAAGCACAAATAAACTGTGTTCTGAAACTCAATTATCATGCAGACAACTGAGACACTAAAAATTAAGAGCCGTAACATGTGATTCTCTGCCCTACACTGAGTGAAAAGAATAAGAAAAGACAAAAACCGAGCAGCAATGGGGAATAATTTAACAGTAATAAGTTCATAATTTCGTAGCTCTTTAATAATGAAAACTTTATAAATATATCTTTATTAATTCCAATGCAAAAGTGTGCAAAAAAAAGTATACAGAATGATGAAAATAAACATATACAGTAAAAATTATAAAACATAATAATATATATATAACCTAATCCCGAGTTTTGGTTATATTAATTGGTATTTAAATTTTATTTTATTTTATTATTAATTTAACAAACTACATCCACACTATACCATATTACAGCAGATAATAATTAAGCATATACATTACTCTTTATCTCTCAGTCTCTGTGTTATGCATATATGGATGTCCATTATTAATGGAAATAGTTAAGCATTAATATTTTCTCAGCTCATTCTCAATTAATATTATAATATGACTTGCTGGCATGAACAAATATAATTTACATTACAGAAAGGGTGTGAGTGTAAACAATGTAAGCTACTTTTTATATACCCTTTTATTTTTTGACTCCCAACTAAACCCTTTATTAAACACAGAATACTGTATCCTATCTTATTAACAGTCATATTAATGAGAACACCCGTACCCTTGCACATTCATGCAGTCATCTACACATAACTGTCACCTCTTTTTCATGGGTAACAGATTTGGAACTTGATGTGGTCTTCTGCAATTGTGGGCCATTTGCCTTAAGGTTTAACTGTGTGTTTTGAAATGCTTTTCTGCCCACCATTGTCATAAAGAGTGTCTTTTTATCTCAAACCGGTCTGACCATTGTTCTCTGACCTCGCAAAAAATTTCCAATCAAGGAAATATTAAATGTATTCTTTTGATATTGCCTAATATGCTTTTATTAAGTTAATAATTATGAATATAATAACCGTATATTTAAACAAAAATATGTATGTGGACACATGACCATTGCTTTGCTATATGTTTACTAAACCATGGACATTTTTCCTGATATAGCATGCTTTACTCTTTAGGGAAGATTTTCCACTAGATTTTGGTAAGTGGCTTTGGGGATTTTCCCAAACAGGAATAAGACCAATAGTGTGGTCAGGCACTAATTCTGGGTGGGAATGCCTGGCATGAAATAGGTGTTCCAATAAATCCCAAAGGTGCTCAGTTGGGTTGAGGTCTGGGCTCAGGTCATTTTACCAGGCTTGGTACAGCATTATGATGTACTTTACTTTGTGCACAGGGGTATTGTTATGCTGGAACATGTTTGGACAAGTTCCAATTAAAAGTCTTTCAGTTTTGTAGCAGCAGCACTGGGAAGACCCTTATATGCATGTGATGGTCAGGTGTCCATATACATTTATATACTTTATTTAATATATCATGAAGTGTATATGCTTTATATTTTTTATGATGCACTGAAGATTTGTGAATATGCATTAATTCATTATGAAAGTATGAATACATTTATAAACTCATAATTTAAAACATTTCATCCTAAATGGATGAAACCAGATAGAAGGATCTGTGTCAATGCTTTAATCTGTGTTAAGATTATAAGATCTAATCAGAACTTTATTACCAAAACATTCACATTCATGGCCAATAGAGTTTGTTGTATAATGACAGAAGAACATAACAGTGAAGGAGGAGAGGCTGTGAGATAAAGACAAAGAGAAAGGGATTAGGCCTTAGGGTTTGAGGTGACAGCCAAGTCAAAATCACAAGCACACAGACACGAATCTCCACTTCAAAATGCTGCTTTCATCTAATGCTCAGAGGCACATGATAAGCTTCAAAAGGACTTCTTATTGCTGTCTTTCCGTTTTCTTTTTTTTATAAGTGGGTGTGGGTTTTGTTTACAGAGTTGCAAAATGAGGCCATGCAATCATCTCTTAATGCTTATGCATCGGTGCTTGGCTCATTGTCTAGGTAATTTTTTTCGCACAATGGCTGTTGCAGGCCACTGCCAAAGCCCACTTGCTCTGATGCATAATCAAGCATAATCAATTCCTCTTTCTTTTTCTTTTTCTTTTTCTTCATTTTTCCATATTATCAGTTTTGTAAAATCCAGGGACAAAAATATATTTGTCATAT
This sequence comes from Silurus aristotelis, assembly GCF_946808225.1. Taxonomy (NCBI): domain Eukaryota; kingdom Metazoa; phylum Chordata; class Actinopteri; order Siluriformes; family Siluridae; genus Silurus; species Silurus aristotelis. Next base: position 15,457,873 of record NC_139579.1, read on the forward strand.
ATATTGGCATGTATGTATATATATATATATATATATATATATATATATATATATATATATATATATATATATATATATATATATATTAAAAAGTATATATTAATAAACACAGTAGAGGGGGTATTTAAACTTACAACAACTTACAACAGGACATTGGCAGTTGAAAAGTGTTACTAGTGTACACATTGTTTCAATTAAGGGAAAGTTTTATTCAGTATTGCCATAACAGCAAGCCTTTGCTAAGTCATTCTTAGTTCCTTTTCCTGTTTCATATTCCTTGGCCCCTCTCTCTCTCTCTCTCTCTCTCTCTCACTACAGGGTGGGGTAACATGAGGGAAACCCCACCCACCTGTACTCTGATTGGATATTCCAAGCCAGGCTGAGGGAGAAATCCCAGGCAGCTCAGTAGTGTTCACGACATTACACAAACAGTCTTACTGCACACACACACATTACATACACATACACACACATACACACACATACACTCAGCAGCTCTTCCTCTAAGAGCTCAAGCTGTCTGTAACTGTTTCTCTTGTGGGTGTTTAGACAGCCCACAGCTGCTCTGGAGAAGGTCAAAAAGGACCAAAAGCAGAGAGAAAAAGAAGAACAGGACATTTTATTTTATTTTTTTCTGTTTTTCGGGTCACCTGCAAGCCTGTTTTGGAGACTAAGTGAGATTGGACTGAGTCGGCTTGACAGCCACCCTAGAGGGTACAGGTTGTCATGGTAACTGACCACAGCAAGTTGACCTCAGAATGCTGGATGGTGAACGGAGATAGAGTCACTTTGTCAAGCCAGTGAAAGTGACCGTGAAGAAGGAGGCAGGAGAGCACAGGGAGAGGATGGAGGACAGCTTTTCCAGCTACAGCTCTCTCTATGACACCTCCTCACTGCTGCAGTTCTGTAATGGTAAACTTGATCCTGCACCCTCACACTCACAGTTTGGCAATCTGCCTTGTGCCTCTCCCTTGCTGAAGGAGTTTCAGCTCTGAACTACCGGAGTGTTTACAAATCCCTTACAGTGGACAGAAAGTTTCTCTTTTCTTGTAAAAAGCATAATTCTGCAGACGAGTAACAAGGGAGCTTTTCTAGATTGTGATCGACTTTGATTCACAAGCTCGTGTTTGTGCCTCAGAGAGGAAACATTTCAAGTAAAGTATGATTGAGGAATGTAAATACATAACATAAATGACTTATCAAACTGCAGAGATATTTAGCTCATAAAACAAGATATAATAGTTTGAAAGGCAACATGTATGAACATTTATTTACCAAAAAAAACAATCCATAATACATTTTATTGATTTATTGTATAATAAATTCAAGACTATGTCCTTCCACTTTCGTTATAGGAGACTGTGCTGTCAGCTGCAATCTGTGTTTGTATGTGTTGGTGCTTGTCAGGAGCCTTGAAGATTTAGAGAAGTAAATGAGAGGAGCTGAGCAATAAGAGTTTTCCTCATTACCAGATGAGTAGAGTTGAATGTTGCCCTGGTCAATTCAGCAACATTAATCCTTCTAATGATGGGACCTTATGTAACATCTTAGCTTCAAAGATAACCCTGTGTTAAATCCTTTTTCTCTGCTAGAACATTGCCAAAATTATACTCGAGTGTTTAAGCCTGTCCATGGTTGCTTTGACATTTTGACATTTTTAGGTTGAGAGGTCTTGATGAGTCACTTGAGTTAAGTGCTGTGAAGGACACCTTCAATATAAACTTGTATTACTTGTAAAACTGGTGCTGTTGCTTAAAAGTGAACTGTCATAACATTATAAAGCATTTTCCTTCCTGGATATAGGATGGCCTATATTTCTGCCTTTCTCTTTTACTTCCAGATACTTCTTAAGTTATAGTATACTTATAGTTGAATAAGTTGCTCATACTATTTTCACTGACTTGGAATGCAGCCTGGACTAGAGACTCAAGCCCAAGGTTGAGTTATAAAATCCAAGGCGTCCTTGGTTACAGAAGATAATTATGTTTATTCTCAAACAAAAATATGTTTAATGCATGAATAAGAAGTTAGAGTTAATATAACTAATCACTTGTTATTGTCATTCATTTCCCATAAGAACATATTTTTCTTGCAAGAAGTATGCAGATGCAGATGTTGTGATAATGATTTGCAGGCAAGATTGGAATCCTGAGACATAACAAAAAGATTTGCCCGACAGAAGGTTTCTTTCGGTTTGCGTTTAAGCTATTGTTTAGAAGGCCTTGTTCAGTAAGACAAATGACTGACAATAAATCTATGTATAATTGTATCATAGTTTAATTTAATAAAGGACATTCAGTATAGTGCAATATTGGTTTGTATTGTTTGTCAAAGTTGTTTTGGGTCTGCATTTGGATAAAGGCAGAGGGGATTTAAAAAAATGTGTTGGTTGCTTTGTTCCAAGAACATCGTTTAATAAAGACTATTCTGTATCGATTTCTGAAATTGTAAAAAATATTTCCCTCATTCTTTAAAATTTAATGTTAAAATAAGATTTTAATTAACAACATGATTTTTTGTAAATGTAATGCTGTGTAAAATGACATTTATGCCATTCGGCAGATGCCCTCATCCAAAGTGACTTACAATTATCTTATTTATATAAATGAGCGATTGAGGGTTAAGGACTTTGCTCAATGGCCCAACAGTGGCACTTTGGTGATAATGGGATTTGAACTCATTACTTTCTGATGAAAAATTTCGGTTCATTTGGAACCTGAGGATACCTTGTCTAAAGATCTCTAGCCCTGTACCTAGCAAATGAAGTTACTGGGTTTTTTCATTCTGCAAATCCTCTTTGTGTTATTTTGTAACATGCCGTTGTTTTTTACAGCCAATGTTAGCTGTATGTGTAAATTTAGATAAAGATTTATATAAAATTACAAAATGACTACAGATAAAGATGTATTAACTCATTACATGACTAAAGACTTGAGACTTGAAAATGCACATATGCACTTATAGAAAGCTCATATTCCCATATAGATGCAGTCTTTAGCATGACATTCACAAGGTCCCTGAGGTGGAAGATAAAATGAAACTATATGGATGGTTCAAGCTTATCTCAAATCCCCCCCCCCCCCCACACACACACACACCACATTTACAATCCAATTGTCCAGAGTGAATATTGTATATGTTGTAAATACAGTACTGTAGTTGTAAATCAGAAAATAAGAAAATTTAACACAAGCAAGAAACTAATAAGGAGGAACTAATTACTAGGAAGTATAATTGCTACCTCACAGCTCCAGGTCTGGATCGACCATGAGCTCAGGATGTGTTTGTTCTTCCCCAAGTCCATATAAGTTTCTTACACACTTTATTTTAGCTATTCTTTTGACGCAGTTAGTTGTTGTTTTAATATTTCTTTAACTGGATATTGTGAAGGGTAAACAGAGGTAGTCCTGCTAGCTAGCAACTATAGGCTTGTTATGTTTTTCGGGCCTAGCATTGTATATACTTCCAAGATGCTGCAGAACCACTGGAAGTTTTGTGCTTGGTCCAGCCATGACTTACTAACCAAAAACATTCCCTTATAACTCAAAACATAAATATAGGACATTTCCTTAGAGAGAATAGAGCTCTTTAGAAAATGCATATTAAAGAAATATGGTAGAAATAAGTAGCAACCAAACATAAATACACTTTTGTTACATTTACCACATATTCTCTATTTAATTCAATTTCCCAGTCCGATTTAACTAAGGATTTATCTTAATGTCCTAATATTTATTGATGCACTGTTAGCTAACACTGTATTTTGTAATGAAAGAAGACATATTGTACTTGCCATGAATCTTAACATTTTTAAAGATTAAATCCAACAAGTCTAAAATGGTCCTTGAATTTATCCCAGGGTTAATTTTGAGGAACAGGTTTGACAAGAACTAATAGATAAACAAACAGGCTCGAATGAAATCAAATAAAAATTCTCATAAATGGTTTGGAAAATTGATAAATGTAGCTGCTCCATACCGCATACTTCATATTGCTTCTTAAAAACAGCCACCCAATCAACTTTTTTCCTACACATTGCACCATCATCTGATTAATGTACTTCTCTTCATGCCAAGCTTTCTCAAGATGACGTGTTTCCATTTGAAAATTATTTCTTGTGCGATGGCTTTCAAGTCCTTACAGAAATCTATCTTTTAGTTCACAGCTGATTACTGGCCTAATAATACAGGTTATGATAAAAATACATTACAGCATGCGTGTGTGTGTGTCTGTGTGTGTGTGTGTATGTGTGTGTGTGTGTGTGTGTGTGTGTGTGTGTGTGTGTGTGTGTGTGTGTGTGTACAAAAATACATAATCAGTCTGCTGCCATGTTTTTTTTTTTTTTTTTTTTTTTTTTGTTGTGCTGACCTTTCCTGCTGGAATAATGCTTGCTATCAGCTGCCTATTTAATTCATTAATAACCACACATGCAACTGGAGTAGGGTTAAAGTCCTGCTCAGAAGCATAGAGCTAAAAAGAATATGAGATGGAGAAGGCACTTTTAAAATTACCATTTGCTCTCTTTAACCACGGACCATGATTTCTGAAAGCTGTAAGCTGAGATTTTCTTCTCAGACTTACTACAAGCAAGAAAACACACTTACAGCACAACGGATCTATCATCATTTGTACCAGCACTTGCCAAATGATTTCCATTTAAAAAATGCTATTAAGAAAATACCCACTTTCATGCTGCTGATTAATTTCTAGACCCACTTTGATTTACTAATTTCTTCTACACTGTCATTTATAGTGCTGTGCAACAGTAAAGATAAAATGCTGCCTTTTACTCTGGAGCTGCTCTCACTTTGTACTGTACTGATAGCAGCTTTGAACACATCTTTTATTTGAGAACAACACACACACTAACGCTTTCTCCAACAAACGATCTAACCCCTCCCCCCCACCTCTCTGTCTCTGTCTCTGTCTTTCTCTCTCTCTCTCTCTCTCTCTCTCTCTCTCTCTCTCTCTCTCTCTCTCACACTCTCTCTCTATCTCTCTCTCTCGCTAACTTGTCTAGGCTGCACTGTTCAATTGCCTTTGCTGTTTTTCATCCAGTTTGTTCATTAGTTACAAGTTGATTCAATTTTCTGACATTTATGAAGATATACAAGATGACCTACTTTAAAAATCACTCACTTTCACACACACACACACACACACACACACACACACACACACACACACACACACACACACACGCGCACACATAATCTCAGCAGGTTCAAAGCAAGAGCTTCAGACACATGGCTCTGTTTTTGTTACTGAATCCTGTGTGCTATTATGGAGTGTCTTATTAAAGAGGTAGTTTTTTCTTGTTGTTTACGTTGTGTTTTGGTAGGGGATATTCCACACCCTGATACTTCATAGGTTTGCCTCAACAAAGAATTTCTTTTGGAGACTGTCAGGCAGACAAGATAATCCAAATTGTTTCGACTGTATTTTGACCATGACTTTGGACAAAGGGATTCTTGTCATGCTGATTAGATTGTAACCATTTGATTGTTTTTTTTTTTACCCCTGTGTCATTGTTTGCTTTAGTATTACAGTAGAGTAAAGAAAAGATTTGCATGAATGAGCTTGAATTGCCACAAATAATGCAGCTTGGCTTGGGTGATTATATGGACACATTGTAAAGCTTTGCAGTTCAAATAAAGCTTCCCATGTCTAGTGTGAAATTAGAGCTAGAGATAGATTCTGACATCATATACAAAAGTATACAATCTGGCTTTCGGCATATTAAGCCATAGTTACTATTATTGTGAACATGTGCTCTTATAGGGAAAAAACGTAGCAATTTTTAATTAAGGAATCATACTTTAATCAGTTTATAGTTATGTTATAGGGGTTATAAACAGTCATTCCTCTGTCCTATACACTCTTTCTTGGTTGAAAACATACTGATTGTTACAAGGTGCTTACAGGACTCCTCCTATAAATATAAAAAAAGAGAATCATTTACTTTGCTTGCTTTACAGTAGCAGGCACTAGTGTCAGGGTTGTTCTGTTTTACAAAAATAATCACCACTTTCTAACTAAATGAAATTGAGAATTAAGTAGCAGTCTGGTATCATCTGTTATAATAAGGTATAATGCAATATAAGGCGACTGAAGTGTTCACAGCAGTGCACAGTGAATAGTGACATATTACAAGCCTTTTGTGACATCCAGCATATAAACCTTTAGAACAACACAATTATTTGTTATACACCATACACCCATCTATTGTACTGTACAGTGTGACCAGTTGTACTCAGTGACCTTTTGTCTGTGTGTATGTGTGTAAGTGAATCTGGACTCTCACCCTGATGCTGAAGCTAAATAGAGCTTTGTGCATGAGGCAGGAAAACAGAACAGGCCATTGGTTAATGCTATGATCCATGTTTCCTTTTCCGAGTGCTCTGCATTTTGCTCCAGCAAACCGACCTCATTTCCTCACCTCATTTGTTTGGCATCTCGTTTGTTACTGTCCTTCTTGAGGAGATTGTGAGCTAGCCTTCTTGCATGTCACTGCCAGGTCTGTATCTACCTATCATTTCTATGGGCACGAATGAGGTCAGAATGTTAAGGGTGAACTTTTAAGAGAACTTGACGGATATGTAAGACGTTGCTTAGCTGTGCTAGCTGTGATAGAGTAAATAGGATGATTCTGTGTGACCTTGAATATATAATGAAGGAAACATGATGTTTGTTCCATTTTACATTTAACCGTTGGTGCTTGTTGGTATATATTTTCAAATTATACATAATTTGGCATGTCTAGTCTTAGTTGTTTAAAGTAACAAATGATTTAATATTAGCCTTTAATTACAAGGTATTGTTAATATCTACATCTTGTGCTGTAGACATTACACTTGTTCTAGTGCACAAACTGGGCTTTTAAAGAAACTGAAAAGATACGGCAAACATTAAACGACTACAATAATTTACTTTGAATTATTATTCAAAAATGTATTTTATTTATTTGTAAAAAATTGTTAAATAAGTGGAAAAAAAACATAATTGCTGATGTTTTATAACGTTCTGCAAGGAAAACATTGATGCAAGAAGCATCATTTTGCTCTTTGTATGTTTTGCTCTTTCTGCTCTTTCTGCTTTTTTTGGATACATATGACAATCCCTTTAATTAACTTAAAGCAAGAGAGAAAAAAGGTTGCTGAGGGAATGACTGTTTATCGCTTTTAATATGTTATAACAGGAACTAGCTTTTTCATGGATGTTCCTGAGCAAGAATAGGAGATGTTCTCAACTCTAGCATACTAATGTGTCATATCACACCACCCCATTGCTGATAATTTTCCAACAAAAGCATATACAGCCATTAGTGTTTTATTTACTACTTAATGCATGCCTGTGAAGCAATTCAGAGCTTTTGGTTTTCGGTTTCTTGGATATATTGGGTAAATGGGGACTAACTCATAGAGTTAGAACAACAAACTATAACAGAAAATATTTTTTTAACTCATGTTGTGCATGCCTTTAGCCATTTTCCTCTGGTTCTTTAATGCGACAGTGAATTGCTTTATAGCTTCTGTAGACAACACCCTGTGTAGATGCTAAACACCCCACTCAGCCCCTGACAACAGCCCTTACATGGCCACACATCAGAGGGAGAAAATCAACACTTGGAGCTTAAGGATAAAAGCGAGTGGAATTGGTTCAGCATCTCTCTAATTGTCTTGCATGCTCCTCTTATTCCTGTATGGGAACAATGAAGCTTCACAGCACAGTTGTGCCATTAATCTAAAGAGCAGCAGTCGAGCATGGCATTGAGCTGGTACCACCTTGTAGCATCTAAACCATTTTAGTGTTTAATGCCAGAAACTATTAAATACTAACCTAGGATAAAGCAGCCAAAGAAGGGTGTGCCACCTTAATAAGCTGAGCGTTGCTGATCTCAGGTTTGTTCGAGGACGAATTGCTGTCCCCTGAGAGCTGTTTGTCCCTCTTCATCAACTTTCTTTTCTTCACCCCTCCCCCTTCCTTCCTCATCTTCTTCCTGAGAGGTCACATGTGAAGTCTTTCTAATGATTCCTCAGCTGCTTTTAGCTCCTAAACAAGAGACGTGCTAGTTTCCAGTGTGTGTTAATCTTAACCAGATCCAGTGATTAGCTTGTTCATCTTTTGTTCTGAGTTTCGATTCTATTATATGATTTTTTTTTTTTTTATGTGCTCTATGACATAACTGAAGTAATTACACCTGAGTCATTGACACAAGACACCAGGTTCATTTCCATCTGATGGCACAGCTTCAAGACAAGCACTGACCTTGTTACTGTGACCTGGAGTTGTGAAAACAGAAAGGTGTGTGGGGGGAAACAAGCTGTTGTAATTCATTTATAGAACATAGACCTCTGCTCTCCCTTCCACTCCCTTTCTCTGCATGAAGGGTTCATGGATAATGCTGGCTTATTGATTGAAGAAAGCACTCATTTGCGTGTTAAAATCCAGAGAAAATAACATTGTTTTCAGTTATGCTAAATCAAACAAGGATTGCAAGAATGCACTCTCAACGCTCAACAAGAAAATGTAATAATGTACTGTGCACATTATTAATTATTTATAATGTCTATATTGTATACCCATTTAGCTTCATATGATTTTTTTTTTACGTTCTTCACCTATATCTGCCTTGTATATCTTTTACAAAATTATAGCATTTTAATTCGGTACATCTTCATATCAAACAATTCAGTCAACACACTGCATAATAAAGTAGACTATTTGTATAATTATATCATATTATTGTATAATTACATGAGGTGTGATAAGAATTTTATTTAATCAAGCCCACACTCTCTCTCCTCTAAAACAGTTGTGTTCTTTTAATCTCAGATCAATAGGGGCAATAGATTTTTTTGGCATCTTTGAGGAATGTTGTATTTCATAAACCAGTACCTGTGTATTAGTCCAAGATTAACAACAATTGCTATGGTCAGCAGTAATTGGGGAAATAGAAAATCCTTGTGGTCAATGAATTGTGGACCAGACCACTACAAGTGTGCTGAAGCTGCCAAATATGAATGCAAAATACTGGTTTTAATACCACAAACATGTCTGACATCACCCCTTCTGTCAGTCTCTGGGTGTCAGTATTGTTTGTTTAGTACTAAGATATGCTTCAGATGGCTTGTGAGCCACCCTAGTGAAAGCTAAGCCATGTTTCCCTTTGTTACATAGTTATGCACAAATGTTATTATATAGTGCCAGCAGTCTGAATTGATCATGCAAACAGTCATCAAGTTTCAATTATTGTAGAATGATTCAATTAAATAAAAATGGAAACCTAAGGCTGCATCGGAAATGTAGTCTATTGAGACGCCGCCGTGTCATATCCAATTTGAATTTAGTGTATTGTTACACCTCTAGTTTTTGTATGTTTGCCTTTTTGTCTATGTTTTTTCTTTCCAAGCACTAACAAGAGAGTACTACACGTCTATTTTCGAAAATAAAAATCACTCTGGATTGTATAAATACATTAATAAAAAGCTTTAAGGCCTAGAAAAAGACACTTGCTGTTCTAATCCTTTCAAATCTCCTCATCAAGCTGCTCTTGAATGATTTTGTGTTGGGAGCTCAGAGTATTGGGATTGATTCAGGGAGTTCAGCTGGTCTCTGCTAACCGAGACTAAAGATGTATTATTAATGAGTTCGGTACACTATGAGGGAGACTTTCAACGGATTCATTTTGCTTTGATAATCCACCAACAACCGTCTTTTCAACTGTCTGCACACTGACACTGGATGTAACAGCAATCAGTGGAAATTGCTCACACAGTGCATGTTACAAAGTCAGAGACTCTGCCAAAAGACAGAGATGAAGTGCGATCAGTGAACTCGTTTACTTGGTCTGTATAATGTGAATGAAAATCTGTGTTTTAATGAATTACAATTCAATGTTTAACTTCTTGCTCTGACTAGTCTAAACTGAAATTCAGTTAGAAGAAAAACGTGTAACTTAGCCTGAATCATGAGGTTTTAAAATTAAATCAAGGAAATAAATTAGAAAATAAAGGAGCAGATGCCGTGTTTTTTCATTGTATATGAATGTTTGCAAATCTGGATGTTGTCTGTAATATGCAGATTTGTTTTTTTTGTTTTTTTAAGCAAGCAATCATCTTAGAATTCTCTCAATTTTACACTTAAATGCTTTTTTGTGGTCAAATAGGTTTTCTAATTCATTCTGCCCATCATTAGCGATTGAGAACGTTTTATGGAACACATTTGTGTTTTATGAAGAATATCCTTAAGTGTGTGTTTAATTGTGCATCACGTTCTTTTAGAATAAAATTTAATCGTAATTAAGGCATGCTTTTAGAGCAAAGTGGAGCAGTGACGGTTTAAAGGAGACCCGATTAAATGAAAGCTTAACAGAAGCACGTCATCAAACACGCGCTAGAAATATGGGTACAGGAGATATTAACACGATTTTATATTCCATTTATTCTTCTCTGTTTAGACACTTGTATGAAATTCTATGCTCATTAGGAGTCCTGAGCTGCTTGCTTTGGAATAAAATAAAGTAAGGAAAGGAAATGAACACTAAATATATTCCTAGGTTGTTTTTTTTTCATTAAACCTTTGCCTTTTACAACATAAATGTTTAAGTTTTGGGGCACAGAGCTGTGGGGCTGAATGTTCACATTCCTATCCTAGTAATTATCTGAAGCATCATTAATAATATGTTTATATTTTTTATATTTCTTTTTAAAATATGCACTACCTTTCTTTTAGATTAATTAAAAATCTAGTGAATTTAACAAACACCACTGTACAGCAACAATTTCATTGTTGGTAATATATAAAACTACTGCTAATATCTAGGCGTTAAATTAAAGGCAGCTTCATTGATCTGCTGCCTTTCGTAATATTCTTCATTATTGTATTTTTTCCTTATCATTTTAATAACACTGCAGGTTTTCCATCTGAGAAATTTCTACAATCATTACTACAACCAGAATAATGAGGCATTTTAATAAAGGCATGATGGCAAATCTGCTTGAGCTATCACAAATTAACCTTGAAGGTCAAATGTCTCTTTTTGTCTTTTTTTTTAATAGATTGAAACAGACAATAAATTTCAATCAATGTGTACTAGGTGTTTTGACTTTCTGTAATATATATTAAATACACTTTTGAAAAAAAAAAAAAAAAAAAAAAAAAGATTTATTCAACAGGGAGAATCAGGGCTCTTGTAAGAAATAATCATTAATCATTAGTGCACAGTAATCAGAGTAATTGTTAAAGTAGCGACGGGAGCTGAATTTTTAAGTGAAGTGGCTGGAGGTTATTAAATGTGTGTGTGTGTGTGTGTGTGTGTGTGTGTGTGTGTGTGTGTGTGTGTGTGTGTGTGTGTGTGTGTGAGACAGGCTTATGAATATGCAGATAATATGGGATAGGAAACTTAATTAGTAGCTACAGTTTTTTATTTGTGAAATGCTCTTAATTTACTTAATGAAATGGAAATGGAAATTTTTATATATGCATTATTATACAAAAATATATTTAATCACTGTCTTCTTATATTACAACTAAAATGAAATTTATCAGTTTTTAAGTCATGTTTTGCCAAATGCAATCTGAGCATTAAGGACGTTTTCGTTCAGACCTTTAGCAATATTTACTATGTTACATTATTGAAGATGATTATAGCAATAGGTATGTTGTGATTTCTACAGACAGACCAGCATTTAAGATTTGAATAATAATAATATTCTATTAGTGATAAAAAATATTATTAATAATATAATATTGGGTTTTATTAGTACAGTCATACATTTGGTTACACTCAATCTTACTAACGTATTTCTCTTACCATCACCATTAATTATGTTAAGAGCACGGAATTCTTTAAAAACTATTGCTTTTATTACCCTATTACCGTAGCAGCTGCTTCCTCCTTTTGCATAATTAATGAAGACATTATTGTCTCAAAGAGAGCTGGTGGTATCAATGTTTCATGATGTTTATGTGCTTGTGTGTGTGAGAGAGAGAGTTAGAGAGAGAGAAAAAGTATACAGTAATGTGAGCAGATTTGTGTGGAATTAGAAGCGGAGGTATTCTAAAACATCTCCAGCTGGGCCTTTTTTCTTTTTCCTGGCTCAACACAGAAAGCACAGCCATTACTCTTATGGAAACTCAAATACATTTCACACGTGATTGTAGGTTATTCAAACGGACTTGTGTGAGTAATCCATGATCACATGAAGGTTACATTTTAACATTATTCCTTGTAAATGCACTTAATGTAAATCTTGAAGTGGGATCTTCTGCCTTAATGCTACTCCTGTTAATGCTCTCAGCCTGTTGCTGCATTGTGGACGGTACTGTATACAACTGACTGATAGAGAACACGTTTAGCATTGTGCTGCATGCATTCAAAGACCTGAGCAACCGTGAGGGGTAAAGTCTACACTGGTATTTCCTGTAAACTGCCTCAGTGATACATGTGCACTCGAGTCTGTTGTCTAGATGTCTACCATATACATGTAATATTAAATAACACTTATTGTATATACTTATGTAAATGCATTAATTACGCAACTGAAAACCGTAAAAGGTTCCTCAATTGTAATTATACGCATTTTTAGAATATTTCTGAATACTGCATAGAGAAAATGCTAGAAAATGCTAGATCAGTAGAATAGAAGAATATAAAAGTGGAATAAAATAGAATTTTGATCAAATTAGGAATCATCTATTAAAATTCATGTAATACTACATTACTGATATTTTAATATTAAAACAATGTATAAAATATATAAATCTTTTTCATTAAAAAAATTCTCATTTACTAATCATTTGTTCTTGATATATCATTAATAAACAATGTATCTGCTTATCAGTGTTATATTACCGCATGTTTGTTTGTTGTTGTTTGTAGATGACAGTGCTTCGGCAACCAGCAGCATGGAGGTGACGGACCGACTCGCATCCCTGGAGCAGCGTGTACAGATGCAGGAGGATGAGATTCAGTTACTTAAATCAGCATTAGCCGATGTGGTGAGGAGACTCAACATCTCAGAAGAGCAACAGGCCATGCTAAACAGGAAGGGACCAACCAAAGGTAACATACGTTTATAATATATGTATATATTTATATATGTTTTTATGATGTTATCACATGCTCTATATATTTGGATTTTTTGGGGTTTCTTATCCCATTCTAACCATTTTTAGTATTCATATATTTTATTTTGTTTGAGTGAGATATTTATCGAAAAACAATGTTGATTATTTTATCTGAAGCAAATTACAGAGTACAACTGAACAATCTTGGTCGACAGCCTTGCCCAACAGTGACAGCAGTGCAGGAAATTAAACTGACAATCTTCCAAGGAGCCCAAAACCCATTCAATTCCCATACTGTTACCTTTAGATTTCACTCTTTTCTTTCATTTTAAAACGAATCAGGGATGAGAAAACCTCCCACCGCAGAGAGCAGTGAAGCTGAATCAAGCACAGAGGCAGTTTGTGTTGTTTATTATACAGGACATTTGGCTGTCACATCACTAGAACTCCACACTGCAATAGGAGGATTAATGCTTATTTGAAAACATTGAAAAACATTTTTGATGCACTGTATCAATTGTGGTGTGCAATAATTTAGCACATGTATAATGTTTGATTCCAGATATGAAATGGTCTGATTTGTCATCATTCAGCATTGCTAATCCCACTTGTCTATGCAGCAAAAGGGTTGATGATAATTGGGGTTGCGTTTGATCTGAATCAAATAGGCACACTTTTGATATCAGTCACTTTTTAATTAGGTACAGAAAGTTGCCACCGCCAAAAAACAATCTCCTCATCATGTACTGCCAGACACACTTCTGTGTTACCCATCTCTGATCAACACACCTTCGTTCTATTTTCTCTGTTCTCTTTGTGTCTGTGTGCGAAGTGTTCATATAGTCAGTCATGTCTGCCTACCTGCAGTTTCATTGATTTTTCTGAGGCCTTTCCGATTCTTCTCTTTCCCTTTTCCTGCTTTCCTTTTTCTTTTGGCATCTCTTTCATCTCCTTTTGTAGGGTTTCCCCAAATCTGCTACTTATACATTCAGAAGCCAAGAGAGAAACATGAAAAACTCTCATAAAATCTGCATCCATGAATTTTTAATGAGGGTAATATAAAAAGATTCCTCTCTTACTCTTTGCTATCAGCAGTTACACGTTAGGTATACTTTAATGAAGCTAAACTGGAGCAAGGTATACTCAACACATATGGCCTATAATAAATGATAAATAATCCTGGTAATAATGAACAGGTCCCCTATAGTGCTGAAGAATGAAATTCCAATTTGTATGAAATCTGCGTAGATAATTTCCAATAATGCGTGTAATGCCGGGTACACTTTGCAGGTCATGTGTTTATTTATTACTTATTTTAATATCGATTACTGGACAGAATTTTAAGTGTATGCTTTGTTTATGTGATGTAGTTTTTTTTGTTAAATGTGTTTTACTTATCACATTTTATAAGAGTCTCTGAATGGACTGTGGTAAAAACAGACGTCTCACCTGCTTTCTGATCTTTAATCTTACAGCCAGGCCAATGATTGCAGCACTGCCATTAAAGCATACAGTACACAATGGCAACGTCTTACCAAAGAAAAGCGCCACTCTGCTGTCACCCTCAGGCTCCAAGAAGGACAATACACCAGCAACCAAAAGGTGAGCGATTTCAGGTTTTGTTTAAATAACGCCATACTTTTGGCTTAATGGTACATTAACTTTGTTTAAACAATTATTTGTAAAATGCATCGTATAAACAATTTTTTCTTTTTTTATTGGACCTCAGAGACAAATTTTAAGGTCTGAAGCACGATAACATTGTAATAGGATTTTTAGGTAGCTTAGATATGTGGGTCAGGACATCATTAGGCAATACAGATGGTAATGATCGACCCTATGTTCAGTCAGCTTTTACATTTTTTAATGGGCAAGAAAAGAAACAGAAAGATCTATCAGCTTGCTTAAGCCTTACATTCCTATACCATTTTCCTTTTTTTCATTATTCATAACCAAATACCAGTATATACTGCATGTGAAAAAATGTAAAACATTAAATGTGAGGTATATAAAACATACATACATGTAGATTTTAAGTTTATCTGACTGTTCTCTAAGGAAATGAATGAATATACATACAAGTATGTAGGTACGTAGGAGAACCTTGACAAAAGGTTATTGTGGTTTTATGCATTAAGATAAATATCTTATACATTTATAAATCAGTTTAATCTAAATATTCATTCATTCATTCATTCATTTTCTTCCGCTTATCCGTAATTCGGGTCGCGGGGGCAGCAGTCTAAGCAGGCCCCCGCCTTCGACTGCTGCCCAATCCTCACAGCACCGTCCCTTACGGTCCCTCCTGCAGGTGGTGAGCCCACGGGAAGTTAATCTAAATATAATTTTATGAAATTATAAAAATAAAAATAATTTCAAATGAACAACAAATAACATGTTACACCTTGCCATTGTTTATTTTTTTTTACAAAAATCAAACTGAAATTTAATAAATGTGTGGGGAAAAAACTTAACACTATCACCCCTCCAACACTGTGTTTGATAGCTAGTTTGAGGTGTTTGTGCTGATATGCTGCATCTGGATTTTCCCAAATGTGGCACTGTGCATTATGGTCAAACATCTCCACTTTGGTCTCACCTGTCCAAAAGACATCTTAAAATGGTTTTCCTTTAAAACATGTGCAGAATTTAAGATTAAGGAACCTTTAGAGAGGTTGAGTGCTCTTAACAGTCAGATCATCCAGATGTCCCAATAAACGATACATTATTATACAATTATTTTAATTTGAATATTTCTCTACTTTCTGCATCTCCTGGACCAATCAGATCCATTTTTTTAAATGCCAGTGTGTCACAGGAGCCTGATAATATAATGTCTCTCCAACACACATGTCCACTGTGAATAAACCTGACATTTCTCATGAGTAGCAGAGTAACAGCCGCTATGGCCATTGTGGCGATGTCAGTCTCAGTCTGAAAGAATAACTGTGAGCAATAAGAATGAATAAAGGTGATCCGTCTTCCTCCTGTCACAAACACTTATAGAAACACATACACCCACACACACAAATGCACACACAGTTGCCTGGCTTGGAGCTCAATTATAAATTAAAGAGATATGAGACAATGGATGTCTGAATGGTGTGTTAAAGGGCCAAGGTCAATAAAGTAGTTGAGTATAAGAATGAATGCATGAATGAAGATGCATATTATCATACATGCATATGTAATACGTTTGTATAATATCGATTTTGAGAAACGAGCATTATATAAATGGTGGCTGTGAAAAAGACATGTATAGTATGTGAATGTTAAGGAACAAAAATGCTGATAATGCATAAAACCTTCCTTTGATTTATATTTTATATTTTATCCTCTTAGCACATCATCACACTATGGTTTAGATTTATGTTTAAAAATATAATTTTATGATAAAAAGCATCTCTTTTGTACATTTTGTATAAATGTGTCTTGGAGAAGAATGTCTTGGGTGGAAACAAATGTACCCACAAGAACTGTCTGACAGTTCTGGCCTTGTTTAGCATTTTGGCTGGACCCTATAAGGAAAGAATTGCTTTTTTTAAATTTATTTTTTATTTTTTTATTAAATAATTGATTTACTAAACTTGAAGTTTTAGAGGAATATATTTAGTTGTAGACACAGAAATACATTTATCCATTAACAAGTATGGCAAAAGAATGTCCTTACAAGTATATAAATCTGTGAGTGTGTGTGTGTGCGTGTGTGCGTGCGTGCGTGCGCGCGCGCGCTTGCGTGCGTGCGCGCGTGTGTGTGTGTGTGTGTGTGTGTGTGTGTGCTACAATCTATACCTAATACATTTACACACTATCCTTCTACTTTATCTTCCAACATCTCCCAAACATCCCAAAGCCACCTGTCTTTTCCCTATTTATCTTGATCTTCTTCTCTGTTCCTTTGCTGCATGCTCTGTGTACAGTGTGTCCAGTCTGTCCAGCTTATCCAAGTTTCCACTTAAGCCATCCTACAGGTGAGAGTATGTGTTCTTAGACATTTCCTATATTTCTAGATATCAATAAACTATTTATATATACCTATATATAGAGTACACCTCTCACATTTCAGCAACCATATTATTATATATTATGTTATAACCAGTATAGCAGTATAGATTTACTGTCCTCTAAAAAATGACATCATGGAGCTGTTGGATGTTAGAAACACAAAGCTTTTCCACCTTCCACTTGAGGATGCCAACAGGTGTTCAAAAGGGTTCAGGTCTGGAGACATACTTTGCCACTCCATCACCTTTACCTTCAGCTTCCATAGCAAGGCAGTTGTCATTTTGGCGGTGTGCTTAGGATTGTTGTTATGTTAAAAAAGGCTCATGTTCTGCTTTAGAATGTCACAGTACATGTTGAAATCCATGTTTCCCTCAGCCCCAGACCACGATGCTATCACCACCATGCTTGACTGTAGGTCAAGCGGACCTTCCACTTCTGCAACCTTTGAAGTAATGCTGACAGCAATCAGACATGGTTTTTAAAGTTAGCTTCTACACATAGTAACATGACGTACAGCTAGTATCACTTAAGATGTACACTTTTTTGTTGCCAGCTATTTTGACAATAATGGAGAAGATATACTAAAGTGGTTGCCTAAATGTGAGAGGTGTACTCACTTGTATATACAAAAATACTATCTTTGTACATGGTGTAGTCATTCGGGAGGTGTTTATATATATATATATATACAAAACCATTTTGCTCAACGGTCTTCTTTCTTACATGGATCCTGGATGCTCTAAAATCACCTAGGAAATAATGAGTTCAGTTTCAGGAACTGAACATTCTTTGGCCTCATCACAAAACTCCCTAGTTTCCACAATCATCAGTTTCTCCCTTAAAGCTCCCACTTAATTCGCAATTTCTCTGATGATTGAAAGTGGTATAGTCTCTTAATTAACTGAAAGTGTGCTCAGATTTAGTGCTCGAAGTTTTATTCTTAACAAAAGCACCTCTTCATGCTTAAACATCCAGCAGCTCAGCTTTACACAGGATAACATCACTAGCCAGTGACTGACCTGAAAGAGCTTTGCCCATGCAGCTTGGATTAGGCTTGGCAACCAAGAAGCTGCTGACTCAGCATTTTTCTTTGTTTTTGCATTTTAAAAGAGCAGCCATTCTCTGTCCAGGCCTTCATGTCCACTCTATGCCATTGCAAACCTGGTGACATGGGTGTATCATGGGAAAGCAAATAAAAAAATATGCTGGCTGGTCCAGATATATCCAGCATGTGGCTTTGTTGTCAGTAAATGCAAAGACAGAGTATTTAAAATAACAGTAAGTGTTAGTGGGGGGATATGTAATGTGTTATCTCCCCAACACCATTTCCTGAGTTAATGTTTACGCTCATGCACAGGGCCAGTTCCTGAGTTAGATTCAGCCTGATATGTTTTATTGTTCAAGTAATTTCTCAATCAAGGTTCAGCTACGAAATTTGTTTTTCAGTGTTATTTTTCTAGTGTTCCATTGCGTTCAATTTGGTGATTAATATAAAATTACACCTGTCTTTAGTTTACAAACAGAATCTTAATGTGATTTAGCCTCCCAGACTTCACTTAATTTGAAGGGGTATTAATTATCAGTAAGCACAGGGGCGAATAAATTGCCAGCACAGGCGCCTAGGACAAGAAGTTTAGTAAAATTTCTAACTTCCCTCTGGCATCTACCATAGAACACTTTATGTTTGTTGAACTGCATCATGCAATTATAGGTGACACAAAGTACCTAAAACCTATGGTGTGTGCTACTCTGTTCTTCCTCCTTCTACCTGCTCAAGTATATACAGTACTTACTGCAAGAGTGTGGTCTGGCTGTTTGGTTGGAAGGAGCTATTTTTAATACTCATTTATTTGTTCAAGCAGATGCTAAACATTATTTTTATCATCTTAAATATGAAGGGATGCGACAACAGTGACTAGAAGCACAACAGAGATACTGTTATATTTATTTAATGCTAACACAATGACCACCTTACTTTTATACATGTCAAATGAAAATGAAGATGCTAAATCAGTTACATGTGACACAAAATTGGAACACTACATTTTTATTATGAGCACAAACATGGAATCCTTCAAGAGACAGTATCATGAGATTTTTAAATAACTTTTTTTTCTGTAGTCTGTAAATAATTAGATCATTCTGCCTTGAATATCAGTGATTTGTAAAAGTTCATATGCTTTCCATCACTGATGGACAGAGAACTATGTGATTTCTAGGCAGAGAGAGACATAGAGAGAAAAAGAGGACACCTGACCAACACACCCATATATGCTTGGTGAACATCTCGTTACAGATTTTCTCTCTTTGCATTCTGGAAAGACCTTCTACTAGACATGGTATGCAGTATGCAGGTATATGGCATTTAGTAGGGTTGATGTCAGGCTTTTGCCTTGGGCAAATTATTAAAATTTTCTTGTTCAGTTCCCCTTTATTTTAGTAATAGAAAACTCTAGTGCTTCAGCAAAAAAAAAACAAAAAATGCAAGTTTCTCAAGTTTTTTGCATATTGGGTGCAATGCTCAGGTGTCAACAAACGTTTGGTCATACAGTGTAGCTGATGTAGGTAATATCAAGCAGTAAGGTGTTTTGTGAACATTCCATAACATTCAACTATAATGGATACAAAGCACAAGAGGCCTTCAAAACTTAATTTTAAATGGTAAACAACTTTAAATGTATAAAAGAAGTTAAAAAAAATGTGGGATGTACCGTTATAGGAAAATAATTCACCTCTGGATGGAATCAGAGTTTTGACCTGTTTGTTTCAGCTAATGAATTGTTTATTTGTCGACCCTGTATTAAGCATGTTCCATTCATTGTAATATATTTTTTCTTTTCATATGATATTTCACTTTTACCCATTACACAATCTATAACTGATTAAAATAACTTATTTGCCACCCTTTGTATTTTCTCAGCACTGTGAAAAGAACAAGTTCATCAGAGCTTCTGGGCCCCAGCAGTAGAAAAGAAGGAGGAGGTAAAGCCGAGAGCAACCGTACACGCACCACCTCAATTGGAAGCAACTCAAGCGGCAAGAGAGCCAGTGAGAGGTACAGTAACCTTTGACCCTTACTAAATACAGCTTATATTTTTTAATTAACAAAACATAACTGGTGTATATTGTTGTAAAATGAGCTTAACTACAAAAAAATATAAACCTAATTTTGCAGTGCTGACGTGAAAAACACTTTCTGGTCAAATTAACATTGCATTCACATGTACATGCACTTTATTTGGTTTTAAGTGCTTTTATTTCTTTCACACTCTGCAGCAAACAGAAGGAGCCTGTATTTAGTGCTGGTAAGTGACACATGTCTCATAAACTTAAAACCATGAAAGGTTTTTAAGTTTATAAGGGAAGACTGATGGTAATAAACACATTAAAATGTACATTTACAATTTACATTACAATTGTTTCAAAAGTACACAAGGCTTAAATATGACTTTTCTAATTAGAAGAGTCAATTATTAATGAAGACTTATCTGCAGTTTATCATCTGTTTACTATCTTTACACACACACACACACACACACACACACACACACACACACACACACACACACACACACACTAACACACATATATATATTGCACAAAGTTTATTTCTGACCAATCGCTGACCATGCGTACATCTATCCAGAAAAAACAAAACAAAAAAGAATGCATAATTATGGTGTATTTTCTATAAAGTATTTAGGTACTCTTCACACAATATGGACAAAAGTATCGGGACACTTCCAGCCATACTGTATGTGGTTCTTCTCCAAACGGTTGCAACAAAGACGAAGGGACACAATTGTCTAGGATGCCCTTGGATGTGGTGGCATTACATTTTCCCTTGACTTACTGTAAACTAGGAAATCCAAACCTGTACCAGTATAACAATGCCCCTGTGCACAAAGAGCTCCATGAAGATTTGCTTTACATGGTGTATAGTAGAAGATCTTGAGTGGCCTGCTATAGAGCTCTGACCTCAACCCTACTGAACTACTTTAGGATGAATTTAAACACTGACTGCACCCCAGACCTCCTCGAACCTCGATCAGCACCTGACTTTACTAACATCCTTGTGGCTAAATAAGCACATACTGTATATCCACAACTACACTCCAAATCTAAGAACAATGGAAGATATTTCAACAGAAAATTGCCATTAAATGTGGAATGAGCTGTTCAAAAACAAGACATAGGAATCTTAATGTCAGGTGTCCAAAAAACGTTTGTCCGTATAGTGTATCTGTAATATTTTACAATTTAATACACAAAAAAACATTATTATATAAGAAAATATTATTTTAAATATATGTTAAAATATAATTAATAATTAATATATTATTAATATATAAAATATATATTAAATTATCTCAGATAATACAAAACACAGTGAGAGTGTGTTGTGTTCTGTGTATGTTGGTGGATTACACATTTTAATCCAATCAGCAAATCACAACCACATCTATCATCAGTAACCCATTTTTCACCTATTTACAAATACTTTCTCTTTTGTTCTAACATAATTGTGTTTTTCTTTACTTTTTGGTGATCTGCTTTTCTTAACTAATACACATATAGAGTGCCATTTACATTACAAGTCTGTATTATTTTCTGTTGATTTAATTGCATCTCAGATTTAAAGACAGCACACAGCACATTGGGAACATAATTGCAAAGTCTTTAAAGGGTGAACGTCACATTCATTTAATTTAATATACATATACAAGCGCCTCTCTTTTAAATCCTGATTTTTCATCACACTGGCCTACACTATCTGCGACCTGGAACTGTATACAGCATTTATTTAATGTTTGACCATGTTAGGTAATCCCTGATTAACTGACGGCATCACAAGATGTTACCTACATTAACAAAAGAGAACATTAACATAATCAGTTTGTTGCATAGAACAAAGGACCAGAAAGATGTCTCCTTTAAGGTCCTTGCAGAGTAATTAAGAATGGTCTAGGAGCCAGTGAGCCAGGATCTATCTGTCTCTCTCCCTTTGTAAAGAGCCTTTTTACACAGCCTCTGTCTCTGTCTGTGTACACTCAATAAGGGATGCGGCGGGTGACACATTGCAAAGGTAGGCCCTGATCATCAACCATCACTTACCCAAATGGCTCTGTGGGCATTGTGTCATCAATAAGCTTAAAGACATCTATTAGATCCTCCTGCTCTGAAGACACTCTCAGAAATAAGGGTACTAAACTGTACCTTTCCATTTTTACTCAGAGGCTTCTGTACGTTTGATATGTATCTGTTACCAGGAAAATTGATATAATTTACCTTTAAGCTTTAAAGGTTCTGCTTTCAATGTAAAAGCGCACAAACTAATTGCACAAAAGGTAGGCCAGCTACAAGGAATGGTACAGTATAGTATCCTGTTTTCTAAAAAGTGTATAAATGTACAATAAAATTGAGTAGCTTTACACTACACTGTTTGGCATTTTTCCAGCTTCATCATATAAAATGAAACTTCTGAATGGTTTGATATTTTGATAAGTCGTTTGGAAATAGATAACCACAAAACAGTGCAGTGCTTCGCTACATTACGACTAGAATTCGGAATCCAGTGGGGCAATAAGGCAGGGCTTTTTTTTTTTATTGTACACATTCCTCAGTAGATTGTCTCAGAGCAGTTTGGACTAGCTTAAAATGGCACAAAATGCACCAGATCCATGTTTGGTGTAAAGGCATGGGTTGATCTGATGGATGTGTGTGTAACAGACCCCCAAAGTGCAATCCTTCCAAATCGACTAATGAGCACTCTGCCTAACATGCATCGAGAGTGTTGTCAGCCTGTGGTTGATTGCTTGTTAACCTGCTAGAGGCACACTGTGTGTTTGCTCACAGCCCACAATGCCTATTTTTCACATGCACCACAGGAGCCCACATTCTCCTGCAGTTACCCAGCAGCTCACTGAAAGGCTTGCTGGCAGTAAAAGTAGAGCTGCTTTCACTCCACACACCTTTAATCATTCTATCAATCTTTTAGAGGCATTGCATTTTTTAAATTGTTTTT
Organism: Silurus aristotelis; assembly: GCF_946808225.1. NCBI lineage: Eukaryota > Metazoa > Chordata > Actinopteri > Siluriformes > Siluridae > Silurus > Silurus aristotelis. Next base: position 15,480,974 of record NC_139579.1, read on the forward strand.
GCCTCTGAATATGCTTGGGCAATCTTCTTGTCATGAGTGTGTAGCAGTTTTAGATGCTGTGAGAGTTTCGTCTATGTCTGTTGATGAGCTCCCATGTTATTGATGTGTCTGCTTGCCCTACTTTACCCTTTCACAAGAAATATGATGCCCAAATTAAATCCCCCGTTCCCACACTGGTTTGTGATCCAGTAGTTTATTTTGTAGAAGCCCTTGTGTGTTGAATGTGCTCATGTCAGAGAATAAAGAAGATAATTTTTATTTTTATTTTTATACTCCATCCAACTTCTTTGCCATTTCCCCAATGCCATCACTTTACCCTAGTGACTGTGCAGATCTACTTGCATCAGCCAACTATAAGGACCACTTCCACTGAACCCTGCACATCAGCTGTGCCCTTCAATTCTTCACTCATTTCCCCAGAGGCCAAGATTTCACCCAGCAAGGCAACACGGTCCAGGGTCGGAATGGCTGTCCCATTTACTCTCTCACCGAAGAAGTGTCTTTCTCATTCCACACACTCACTATTAGACACATCTAGTTACAGGAGCCCCATCAAATCCCCCAGCCAATACTTTCAAATCTGTTACTAATACATCTTATAGTATTGATAATGGGAATAGTGGTCAGTGGTTAGTATGTAGTGGTAAATAACAGCTCAGATTTGTCTTGTTGTTTCTCTCAGTCTTTCTTTTTCTTAGATGTTTTTAGTGGATTTCTGTTTAGCTGTTTTGTTTGACTTTTTCTGCATGCCACTCACCATTTCTGACACTTTTTTTGTCTATTAAATATTAATCAGTTTTAATTATGCCTGTTAGACCTACTATATATGTTTCCCTCATCCGCTTTGCTTGCATATTTGTTTTCTTTAAATGTGTATCTATTAAACTGTAAATCCAAGAAACTGCACCCTTATCTTTCTTTTTATTCATTGTTGACATAAAAAATAATAGTGCAATGATAAATTCATTGACAATACTTTTTATTTTATTTTATTTTATTTTTTTTACATTTTCTTATTGTTTTAACCTTGCACAGCATTGCATACCACACTTACACTGGTTGATAAATCTTTAATGGCTCGGTGATTCATATCGCTATCATTTGTATAGAAATCTTTACATAAAATCAGCCTCCCAGTGAGATATTATTCAATTTTCTGTGCTGAAAATATGTTGCTTTTTTTAGATGAAGGCTATGTCAAAATGTATTTGAAAGGAAGACCCATTACCATGTACATGCCAAAAGAACTGGTTGACACATACTGTCTAGAAGCAAAAGCCGATCTGCCTCCTAAGAAACTGAAGCTAGATTGGGTGTATCCTTTTGTGTGTGACCTGTATGTTCACATCAGTAACATGATGGTAGGTTCCAAAAGCATGAAAGTCTGTGCATGTTTTTACTTTTTAACCCATATAAAATTGCCTTAGATGTGAATCATTGTATGAATATGTGCATGGATTATTGTGATGAAATAGATTGCCATTTCAGATTGTATTCCCACCTAATGCCCAATGTTGTGGAGCAGGCTCTGGATGCTTAGTGATATAGAACAGAATACAGCAATTAAGATGAATGAATGAATTCATTATTTGATTAATATGTTAACAAGATCTAAATGGGGTAAATCTACTGATACATGTTGCACAGTAGCACTGTGAGTGCAGGCTATGTCTTTAAATATTTTGCATAAATACATGAATTTGTAATGGAAAGAGAAATTCTGAGAATTGGTGATGGGAATTTATACAGTATGAGGTATGCTAAGAAGATGGTAGCACATTAGACATGGCCTTCCCCCCAAATTATAGGTATTTCATAACTATATAATAATGTGACATGGGGATTACTGAGTATTTCTTTTTTTTTTAAGCAGTCAAAGGAACTAGTGACTTGGCCAGGTGGAAATATTCATTCATGGCTAGAAAAATATAGTGACATTGCTCTTAAGAAAGATGGAACCAGCTCTTCTTATACAAAACCAACTTGAATTTTTTTAGGTATGTATTTACGCATAATCTTTTGTAAAATAGATCTTCCATTTCTTTGGCTGTTATAATGAATAGCAAAGATTCACATTTTTTTAGTTTTTAAGTTAAATTAAATTATGTAATCTTTGGTGGGTTTTTTTCTTCAAATTGTGTACCAGTGTAAATCTATTTTCATGAGAAATACACAAACAAAATTGCTCTGATTTACAACTCAAAAATACAGTTTGGAGGCATTTTGCGATCTTGTGCATAATGCATCTCTGTTTCAGCAAGGAGGTCATGATAAGCCTGAAGGCGAAATCAACTTGTGGGATTACTTGTACATCAAAGGATAAGAAGGAATGGTCTTTTAACATGATTTAACATTTTGTTCTTTTCTTACTTATAACATTTACAAGGAATATCAATTAACCTTTTTATAGTCTGTAGGCTAAAGCCAGCTTTTAATCTTCATTGCTGCAGCCTGTCAGTGTTGCTGCAGGTCTGTTCTCATCATACTCATGATTTATCCCCTTCACAACATAATGGATTACACAGTTTTAGTCACATGTCTCCAGAAACTCCATGATTACCTTGTGGATTTAGTCACAAATGTTGACAATGAATTATCTGTCAGTGCCAGAGCTTTCCTTGGAAACCAAAAAAGTGGAGTTAGAATATGTGTGGGTTTAAACATTTTAAATACTTCTCAGTTTCGATTTTGTTCTTAACCGAAAGTTAGCTATGGCTACCGGGGCCGTGACTGTCGATCCAATCTGTATTTGCTTCCCACTGGAGAGACGATTTATTTTATTGCCTCTGTGGTGGTATTGTACAACGTAGATGAGCAGTTGCAGAGACACTACACTGGACATACTGATGACATCAAATGGTAAGAGCTAAACTTGTACACTACCTCTGGATGGCATTTGATTGGTATGCAAACGCCATCCACCAGTTCAAGCTTTATTTATAATATAAATAAATATATACTATAAATAATAATCTATACTACTAAAAAACAATAAAAAATCATAAAGCCTGGCTAAAATATAAGCAAATTTCAAATGAAAAAAGCTGTTGAAATATCTGTTAGTTTGACTTCACTATGATTTTCACATTAAAGGACAACTCAGTGAAAAGTTATTTAACTGAGCATCTTATTGTCAAAATCATCCACATTACGATTGCAATTAAGTGACACAATGTTTCATTGTAATTTCTTTTATTTGAATATGTAATTTATTTTATTTGAATATGTCCATGAAAAACAATGGACATATTCACAGTAAATCAGCATATACATAACTGGGTAAAATTACATGACTGGGTTTCTTATGATAATTAATAAAATTGTTTTGGTACTTTTTAGATTCTTTTGAAATTTTTTGTAACTTTTTACACAGCGTAAAACTGTGTAAATATTTTAACAATTGAAGATGTCGGTTCTTCATATTGTGACTGTTGTAGCAGTCTTTGGTATGTACTTTTCATTTTTGTTCAGTACAATTAACTACTGTACTTTTGGTCTCCCACTTCCTCTCCAAAGTCTAGCTGTTCATCCTGATAAAATCACCATAGCAACAGGACAAGTGGCTGGAACCTCTGCGGATGGCAAAGTAAGAGAGTACATACCATCACAGACACTGACACTGAGCTGCCTTGAAAGATGTCCACAATGAAAACTGTCATTGAATGATTTTGTCTTCTCCTCAAGTGCCTTTCTGAAAGAGCCATAAGAGATGAATAACACTTGATGCCAAATTTAATGTAGACCTACTTTTTAAATTGTAAACAACAACAACAAAAATTAACTTAAAATGTAGAAATTAAATACTAAAATCTTTGGAAAATATTCACAGTTCCCTAAAGCAGAGAGTGTAGCATCCAATTAAAACTATACACCATGCAATGGGTGTACTGAACATCTGTGCAGCAAAATCCAACATTTGCATTTTGATGTTTAATACAGTGCAGTTAAACTGTAGATTTGCACACATCCATTTTTTATTATATTTTAGTTACAAATATAAATAAAAACTTAAACACTCATATGCATATAAAAGATCCATAAAATGACCAAAGGCTGGTGACACTTGACCCATACATGAGCCTTCCCCAGCTTGTTGCCAAAAATGACTAGGATTTGCCTTTCCTGGAACTTAATGGTCCAAACATTTTCTCAGATGGAAATTAATAATCCCCAGACACGTGTGCCATGCAGGATTTCAATGAAAAGGAATGTAAGAGAGAAGCCAATAGTCACACAACAAGATTTGCAGGATAACTTGAAAGCTGCAGGATATACAGACACACAGATTGCAGTAAACTTTGAACTGCACGACAATCATTTGTGCAAAAAATTATTTAAATAAATGAAAATAAATTTTTAAAACATCATATAACATGAAACAATAATTAAATAAATTTTGCCTAATAAAAAGGGGACTGTTGCTCTGCAAATGGTACTTACACATTATTAAAAGAACCATAACATGGAGTGATATCAATGTTCAAATTAGTGGGATCTTTAATCTTTAAAAAAGAAACAGAATTTAGGGCGAATATTACAACATTTCAACAACTAAACCTACACTCAGTCTACTGAAACTTTATGAAGTACTTTAAAATTGTGACTCCATTAGTATGATCATTGTAACCTTGGGGACCTAAAGCAAATTTGCCAAACATTTTTTTGTAGTTATTGCTTTATCTCTCATATGTAAACTTTTAGAGTATGTGATTCTAAATGTAATATAAAGTGCTTGAGTAGACACTAAGATTATTCTGTATTGTCTCAATGCTAACCTTATTTTTGTATTTTACACATGGATAATAATATAAAGGGTTTTTTTTGCAGCAGTTAGCCCCACATGTTCGTGTTTGGGACTCTGTGAGTCTAAACACACTGCACGTTCTTGGAACTGGCTTTTTCGACAGAGCTCTTGTGTGCCTCTCCTTCTCTAAGTCGGTAAGGGATATTTACATATTTACAATCATGGAGGGGTCTGAAATTGTCATCGTAGGTGCATGTCCACTGTGAGAGACATAATCTTAAAAAAAATCCAGAAATCACAATGTATGATTTTTAAACTATTTATTTGTATGATACAGCTGCAAATAAGAATTTGAACACCTGAGAAAGTCAATGTTAATATTTGGTACAGTAGCCTTTGTTTGCAATTACAGAGGTCAAACGTTTCCTATAGTTTTTCAACAGGTTTGCACACACTGCAGGAGGGATTTTGGCCCATCCTCCACACAGATCTTCTCTAGATCAGTCAGGTTTCTGGCCTGTCGCTGAGAAACACGGAGTTTGAGCTCCCTCCAAAAATTCTCTATTGGTTTTAGGTCTGGAGACTGGCTAGGCCACGCCAGAACCTTGATATGCTTCTTACAGAGCCACTCCTTGGTTATGCTGGCTGTGTGCTTCGGGTCATTGTCATGTTGGAAGACCCAGCCTCGACCCATCTTCAATGCTCTAACTGAGGGAAGGAGGTTGTTCACCAAAATCTCGCAATACATGGCCCCGGTCATCCTCTCCTTAATACAGTGCAGTCGCCCTGTCCCATGTGCAGAAAAACACCCCCAAAGCATGATGCTACCACCCTCATGCTTCACAGTAGGGATGGTGTTCTTGGGATGGTACTTATCATTCTTCTTCCTCCAAACACGTTTAGTGGAATTATGAACCAAAAGTTCTATTTTGGTCTCATCTGAACACATGACTTTCTCCCATGACTCCTCTGGATCATCCAAATGGTCATTGGCAAACTTAAGACGTGCCTGGACATGTGCTGGTTTAAGCAGGGGAACCTTCAGTGCCATGCATGATTTCAAACCATGACATCTTAGTGTATTACCAACAGTAACCTTGGAAACGGTGGTCCCAGCTCTTTTCAGGTCATTGACCAGCTCCTCCCGTGTAGTTCTGGGCTGATTTCTCACCTTCCTTAGGATCATTGAGACCCCACGAGGTGAGATCTTGCATGGAGCCCCAGTCCGAGAGAGATTGACAGTTATGTTTAGCTTCTTCCATTTTCGAATGATTGCTCCAACAGTGGACCTTTTTTCACCAAGCTGCTTGGCAATTTCCCCGTAGCCCTTTCCAGCTTTGTGGAGGTGTACAATTTTGTCTCTAGTGTCTTTGGACAGCTCTTTGGTCTTGGCCATGTTAGTAGTTGGATTCTTACTGATTGTATGGGGTGGACAGGTGTCTTTATGCAGCTAACGACCTCAAACAGGTGCATGTAATTTAGGATAATAAATGTAGTGGAGGTGGACATTTTAAAGGCAGACTAACAGGTCTTTGAGGGTCAGAATTCTAGCTGATAGACAGGTGTTCAAATACTTATTTGCAGTATTTGAACACCTGTATTAAGCAAAAACTTATTTTTATCATACAAATAAATAGTTTAAAAATCATACATTGTGATTTTTTATTTAGATTATGTCTCTCACAGTGGACATGCACCTGTGATGACAATTTCAGACCCCTCCATGATTTCTAAGTGGAAGAACTTGCAAAATAGCAGGGTGTTCAAATACTTATTTTCCTCACTGTATATACACCATAGTATACAGTATATACTTACTATACTGAACCCATGCACTATACTGTATTTTAATATTTAATTTTTTTTTTTACAGATTAAAGAAAGAGAGCTGTTGTTTAACTCTCCAAATAATGATCGAACTGTATTTGTGTCTATATTTTAACCATTTAGAATGGAGGCAGCTGGTTGTGTGTAGTGGATGACTCCAACGATCATGTCCTTTCAGTATGGGACTGGCAGCGAGAAGAGAGACTCGCTGATGTTAAAGTATGTAATTTTAGTATACACCAACATCTTAAATAACTATTTAGAGAAAGTTATTGAACTGTAAATCTGACCTTTAGTCATGTATAAAGCATTAAGGCATTGTATGCAAATTACTAAATATTGTTTGTTTTTTTCCCATATTAGATTCCAAATCAAATGTTAATCACTGTTTTTCCACACATTTTTATTACAGTGCTCCAATGAGTCCATTTTTGCTGCTGATTTCCATCCAACAGATGCAAACATAATTGTAACATGTGGGAAGTCCCATCTTTGCTTTTGGTCCCTTGAAAAAGGCTCCCTTCTAAAGAAACAGGGCTTGTTTGAGGTAAATTTACAGATCACAGTATATATTTCCGGGTGGGGGTGTACTGTATAAACATTGAAAGTAATTTGAAAGTAATACCAGGCTATATTTATGTTTCTTGCAGAAACAAGAGAAGCCCAAGTTTGTCTTATGTGTGACTTTTTCAGAAAATGGTGACGCTATCACTGGTGACTCCAGTGGAAATATACTTGTTTGGGGCAAAGGTAAAGAATTCAATTATAGAATTGAGGACATACAGTACTTTGTAGAAAGAATTGCTGATTTTGAAGCTTGGATGGATATCAGATCATGCATAATGCATTCTCTAACCATTGCATATACACATAATGAATATTTCATAAAAATGTTTGAGTTATTTGTAACGTTGTGGTCTGTGCTTTGCAAACTGTAACAGTGAAACATCTGCTTCTACGAAATTTGATAATAAATCAGTGCTGCTTTGCTGAGCAGATCCATTATATGCCCGTTGTTTTTGACCTTCCATAGAGTGAGGTTAATGCTTGCTAATGTGGTTCACTGCTCTGTGTCTGTCTTGAAGGCTCTAATCGCATTAGCTTGGCCATTCTGGGTGCACATGAAAGCAGCGTGTTTGCTCTGTGCATGTTGAGAGACGGCACATTGGTTTCAGGTGGGAAAGACCGTATGCTCACTTCCTGGGATGGAAACTACCAGAAGATTCATATGGTCGAGGTGAGTCACTGTAATGCCACCTCAAAACATAGAATGAAATTATGATTTCATATTTAACATTAAAAAACACTGTACTGTGCTCATTATATTTAATTAATGATTTATATTTAAGTGAATTTGCATAAAAACATACAGTAGACAGTACGAATAATATTGGTTTTCTGCCTCTGTATGTTTTCTTAGGTTCCTGAAATGTATGGGCCTATTCGTACAGTTGCTGAGGGGAAGGGAGAAACTATTCTTATTGGAACAACTAAAAACTATATCTTGGTGGGCAATCTGAAAGGGGAATTTTCTCCCATTACACAGGTGAATGCTGAAAGTTATCTTGCAGATTTAGAAAACTTGGAATAAATTAAAGCTATGTAGCTCATTGTCTTTTTTTTATCTAATTTCTTTGTACAGGTGATTCACACTTATGCTTAAAGATATTATTTTTACTGATTTACTCATTTTATTTACTGAGCCTATTTTTTTTTATAATTAAAGAACGCTAAAAACAACACTTGCTTAATAAATAGACATTAATAACTCTAAGCTTAAACTTTTAGTGTATATTCTGCAATTAAACATTTTACATTTTTTGACTAAGCTTCATATTTTGGTTCAATTCAAGTAGACATTATCACTGAGCAGCGTTACTGAAATCTTGAGGTAGGTTCAAAATTAGATCTGCAGTCAAAATAAAACCTGTTCTTCTCACCATGTGGATAGCTGTGCAATTTATGCACCACATGTGCATGCAATATGTAAATATGTTTTTAAAGTATTTATTAAATTGACTACGACTTCTGTATATTGTAAATATATTTGTTATTCCGACTGCACCTTGTATATAGATGTATTTTTTTGTACTTATTATTACTTAGAAAAGTCTGCACCAAGATAAATTTCTTGTGTGCCTGAATATAAAGTACTTCTCTTCCACTATTATATACAATTAAGTCAAACAGTACAAAGTGTGTTGCAAAAGAAAACAATTATGTAGATTGTAATTTATGATTACAGCAGCAGTTAAACTGTAGCCAGGAATAATTATCTATAGATAATAATATCTATAGGTAAATAATTTTTTTATTTACTACCAATTGAAACATATGTGTATGATTGTTTATCAGGGCCATACTGATGAATTATGGGGCTTAGCTGTGCACCCACTGAAGCTGCAGTTCCTCACCTGTGGCCATGATAAACTGGTCAGTCTATGGGACTGTGAATCCCATCAGCCACTATGGACCAAGACACTGGAGGTGAGGAGAAACCACATCATACATCATATAAGGACCAATATGTAGGTCTGAGTTAAACTTGGCACATGATTGAGGTGATTGAGGTCTGCGTTTGTGTTCATGTGGATAGGATGCTGCTCAGTCTGCCGGCTTCCATCCCTCTGGGGCAACCGTTGCCATAGGAACACAGACAGGCAGGTGAGAGAGGCTGTCCCCTCACAGCAATGAGATCTTTGACATGTCATTACTGTCCTGGTAAAAATTTCTAATAGTCTAATACATGGAAGACCCTGAACCACATTGTTATTATGCAAATTTAATACACAGACATAGGACTAGTCCAGATTCATTGTTCAGATATCTTTTAGAACTATTAATATTCATGAAACAGTCATCAGCATATCAAAAACGCCTAATAACAATAAAAAGCCTTTGCAAACGTTTCAAGCTGTTCAGCTTAATATGCGTCTGTTCTGCTGTTGAAATTGTATGGACAGGTGGCTTGTTCTGGATACCGAAACTAAGGATCTAGTCACAGTACATACGGATGGGAATGAACAGCTCTCAGTTATGCTCTTTGCTCCTGGTGAGTGTCCTTCTGACAGCCATTAAAATTATTTTCCAATTAATATACACAGGGACATCAGTGCACGTAGCACTTGTGTTGAAGTGGATTGAACATTTTGTCTTTCAGATGGCAATTTCCTTGCTATTGGGTCACATGACAATTACATCTACATTTATGCTGTAGCTGAGAATGGCAAGAAATACAGTCGAGTGGGAAAATGCTCAGTAAGTTTTTGCTCATTATTTTATCGAAAATACGCTTTACACATGATACAGTAATAACAGAGTATTTATGCAGACCCCAGCAATGGTGCTATTGTAGAAAGGAGCATAAACAGTACATAATGTTGTCGATAGTAGTAGCTTGAAAGCTGAGGTTTTGGAAACAATGAGAGAGACGGACAGACTGAAGGTCTTATACATTGCTATTCAGGTGGCACCATTATCAATAGTTAAATAGTTTACTTAAAACCATGAAGATGTTAAAACAAAAGTCAAATCTGAATTTCATTACAAATTACATTTTACAAAATACATTATAATATTTATCTTAAAGTTCTTGTAGATTAATTTCTTTCTTAGAAAATTCCAATTTAGAAAGTAAAAATATCACTATGGTCTCTTGTAGGGTCACTCCAGTTTCATTACTCATCTAGACTGGTCTTTAGACTCTCAGTACCTGGTGTCCAACTCTGGAGACTATGAGATACTCTACTGTAAGTATAGAAACATTTACTATCAACCAGTTCTCAGGAATAGACCATGGTTTAGCACGGTCAAGTTAAACATTTGCTGATATGAGTTTTTTGTTGTCTGCCATGCCTGTTAAAAATAATATATTCAAAACATCTGAATGATGCAAATTTGAGAAATGAATATAATGGATAAGAAGTCAGTGACTGGGTAATGTGGTTGTTTGTCCAGGGATTCCTTCTGTGTGTAAACAAGTAGTGAGCGTGGAAACTGCTCGAGATATCCCATGGGCCACCTTTACCTGCACACTAAGCTTTCATGTGTTTGGTGAGTTTCTGGCAACAATGCATAAATAATAGGTTTGGTCTATGATCCATGAAATTGGTTTAAATGGACACTAAAATACTAAAGGTCCTTAATAAATTTATTAAAATGCCTGCACAGTTGCATGTCCTAAAAGTGTATGTGGATTAATATGGATTATATTTGCTGAGGAAGGTGATTTTATTTGTGCTCTCCCTCAGGCTTGTGGCCAGATGGTTCTGATGGGACAGATATTAATGCTGTGTGCAGTTCCAATGAGAAGAAAATTCTCGCCACTGGGGATGATTTTGGAAAAGTGCACCTCTTCTCGTTCCCCTGCTCTCAATACAGAGTAAGCAATCAGCATGTGTATTACAAGTTTCCCATACACAATATGGATAGAAGAAAATATATACATCACATGTTTCTTTTTTTACTTTCTCCCCCTTTCTTTATTTCTTGCTTTTCAGGCTCCTAGTCATATCTATGGCGGTCACAGCAGTCATGTCACCAATGTTAACTTCCTGTTTGATGACAGCCACTTGGTGTCCACTGGAGGAAAGGATATGAGTGTAATGCAGTGGCGTGTGATATAAACAACTGCTGACAGTGTATGCGAAATTGGAGTAGGAATATTTCCATTGCTATTCAATTTAAAGGAAGGTGTGGTAGTCATTTAAAAGCATATCTATGTGTAATGAGTTGAGGCAAACAGATTAAGCTATTGTTTGCTATTTGCTCAAACAAACTCAGCATTCTAATTAAGCTTAGTGTCTCTTCAGCCATAAGGAGGACTATTCTGCACACTCAACCTACACATTTACCTTGGAATGATGAATATGAATTTTTTTTCTACACAAGATGCATTTTATGTGATGCCAAAGCTCATATAAAACCAGTTACAGCAGATGGTGGTGTATGACCCCACCGTCTGGCCTCAAGAAGTATTGCACCACTAATGCGTGATGGAATTTATGCTCGTCTCAAAACCTCCTGAACTGTTCTCTGCTTTCACTGATTTTTTTGTTAAAGATATTGTATATATTAAAGAAGTAAAACAGCATGACTTTACCAAACACAGCAAAGACACTGTGATCAAAATAACCCCCATTTATACCAAAATGACAAATACAAAAATACAAAACACTACAGCCAGTGTAGTTACGGTACTAGGCTCTTCATTAATTTATTATTTACTGAGCCTAAATAAAGTTTTGTAATTAACTGAAATGTATGCTACTGGTACATATTAAAGTGCATAAAGTATTCACAACTTCACCCCTAATCTGCCCCACTTCCAGATTTTGTAGTGTTACAGCTTCAGCAAACAGATCTCAATCAACTCATTTAGTAGTACAATTATTAAAATATTAAACATTCTCTAACATTATAGGTTTTGTGTAGATCACATTAATCATCATTTTAATTAATTCTATTTCATTTTCCAGTCAATACTTATTCAGTTCACTGAATGTGATTCATTTCAGTTGTCTCTGGGCTACTTTTTGAACTTAATAAGATAATAATAATAAGATAATTACTAACCTTAATTTTCATTAATGGCAACAAATATAGCAATGCAATGTACTTACTTTTAAAACTACTCTATGCTGAACTTTCTCTGCATTGCCTAATGACCGTAACTATGCTTTAATTCTTTTGCACTGAAAGAGAAAAACTCATCAGGGTTTTATTAGCTGTAGTTGTTTTTAATGATTGTCTTAGCATGCACATTGTTGGCTGTTTTTTTAAAAGACTTTTTCATTCAGATTTTTATTTGCCTATTGATTGGCAGGTAGCACAATGTAAAAATGTGTTTTTTCTTTTTTTTATTCAGGAGTAGACCCTTTTTCAGCTGGACAGCTGAAATTGGATGTTTTACATCAGTATATTAATAATTCAGTAGCCATGATGGTATTAGGCATGTAACTGGCAATTATGAACAGACAGCAATTTTTGCAGAATGCATAATAAAATGTAGTAACCTGGTCTCCTTGTAATCAATAACTTTGATACTTAGTTCATGATTAAATTAATTCAAACCTGTCTGAGTGTATGGGATCTTAAGTTACACCTCTTTCAGCTACATTACCTGCACTATTTTTTAAAGTGTGTGTCACCTGATATTAAGAATAGCCATATGTGACCTGGGTGTCCAATCTATTAACAAGACTAGATAAACTTAATTTACCCTGCTGAAAACAAAAAGCTTAGACCAGCATGGACAGCATGAAAAGCACCAAGCACCATGACATCCATGAACTTTGTTTTATAGCAAAATATCTAGATTATTAATCAAAATGTTCAGAATGAGATTGTGTTTTTTTTTTTTATATACATTTAAATGAATTTGCTAATTAATTTTCAATTCAATTTGTTTATTCTTGTAGCACTTTTAACAATGAACATTGTCACCAAAATGATTTACGGATATTCAGATATAGACTTGGATCTGTCCTATGTTAGAAAAACTTCAAAAACATTATCAAAAGACAACCAAAGTGTTTCTATAAAGTCTGTGCATTTGTAATAAACCTATTAACAAGGGGTTAACTAAACAAACTACTAATACTTTCAGTGACTATGGCTTTTTTTTTAAAAAATTTTTTTTCATAAATGGCCACTGCCATAGTCTTCTTTATTTAGGGTACCAAAAAAGAGCCTGCATCTTATGATGAGAGCAGCATGGTAGATCTAGATTTGTGTACTGTGGCAAGAGATCATTCTGTAGTGTTTTATAATCAATGCTTAATTTATCTTCACAATATTTCTGAGGTGAAAAAAATGCTATCTCAGCAGTGTTATTTTCATAAGCATTAATCATTTAAAGATCTTATAATGAGCTGTTGCACATGATGATTGATATCACTGATTGTAATCACAATGTTTGTGTTAGAGATCCCCCCCCCCCCCTCCTCACTCGGTTCATAGCGTTCAATACTCACTTTCGCATTTCAGTGTCATAGCCATGTGTATTTGTTTTCATTCAAGTTATGTTTCCACCAGTCTTGTTATTAGTAATTAGCCATTAATTTATCACTTCGTTTTAGCCTAGCCTTCGTGAAGTAACTCGTTCAGATCTCTGTGTACCTCGTTTAATGATTTCTCACTCTCTACTTTGACTGTTCAACATTTATAACTTACATTTTGCTTGCTATTTTGGATCTGTTTGCCTTTATATTAATTAAATGTTCTTACTTTTAGAAGAAGTAGCAGAAGGCTCTTTTACATGTTTCTCAACTTTTAAGCTGATGTCTGTCATTAGGCTTAGTTGAAACATATACCTGTATGTCGTTACAATAGTAGAGGAAGATAATACTATTAAACGTGCAATTAGATTCATTGCACATTATTTTATTTGTTATAAATGTACCTTAAATTAATACTTTTTAAGTTTTACATTTTCTAATCAACATGGCCATGGACAAATATGGATGCTTTATGCAAAGGTATGTTTATTATTAATAAAACTCTACTCAACATAGAACATGTAGAAAAAATATTCTAGTAAATCAACAACACTTTGGGAATGCTTCCGCATTGTCCACGCTCTGAATTACGTGTGTAATCAGCGCAATAGAAAGTGCTGCATCACCGGCGGGGTTACGTCACGACCAGGAAGATATAAAAGCACATGGAGTGGAACCGGTGCTAGCTACTGAAAGGGAAGAAAGCGCAGGCAGTGCGGCTTGGGGACGCAGCATCTTGTTCCCTCAGGGAACCATGGTTACATATGTAACATGGAGACTTTCCAATTCAGGAACTCGAGCACAATCCACGAACCACAATCCACCTGCTGAGGGTCTGCTTGTTTGCAGGGAGACATCACCTCGGAGTGCCATAGCAGAAGAACAGTTCTGTGGACATACATGTCCAGTGCGAACGCTGGACACAGTCGGTTAAGCTTATCCTGGTCTGGGGCCAGAAAGGGAGGAGGAAAGAATGTCTGGAGGGTAACAGGTTGAGGGACGACTGAGGGTACCTTGGGAACATTTTGAGTAAATTCCAAGAATGAGGGGGCCACAGAGAGGGCCTGAAGATCCCATACTCTCTTGAAAGAGAAGATGGCCAAGAGAAACACAGTCTTGACTGTGAGGAAAGCAGCTTTCTCTGGGTCCACAGGAGGATCTGACGTGCCAGCTTGTACAGGAGGCAAGATCGCAGACCCCCCTGGTGGTTGATATAAGAGAAGTGTTGTCCGAACGGACCAACACATTGTGGCCTCTGAGGTCTGGAGGGAAATGCTTCTCTTGCCAGCATCTCTAGGCAATTGATATGCCACATCAGATGGGGGAAGTGTTTGTCATAAGCATTATGCAATGACTAGGAACTTCCAGCACGTGGCCCTGAGACAGGACCCGGGATCTTTCCACACATCTAAGGCACGTAGGGCTTACCACGTGACCTTGATCGTATAAAGTTGGTTGCCCCTCTGAGAAAACCATCGGGTCCTGAGCCACCACTGGAGGGGTCTTATGTGCAGGAGGTCAAGTGAAACCACATTGGATGCAGCTGCATCAGACGCAGCAGTCTTTAAAACTGCTTTACAGCATGTGACTAGCTGTCAGGATCCTCCGGGCACACGGCGCGCACTTCCGGGTCAGCGGCCATCTTGCCGTTTTCCCCACACCTCCCAGTATTTAAGGACACCCAAGACTTTAGCTCGAGGCTAGATTATCTTACCGGCTCCCTAGCCCCTGAGATTATTGTTGCCTGCTCTGGATTCTGTTCCTGCTCCTGCTCCTGTTCCTGACCCCCAGTCTGCTTTGCCTCCCTAGTTACCCAGTTTAGACTCTGGACTGTTTTTGGTTTGTGTTTTGCTCTGCCCTGTATTGCTCAGTTAGCTGGCTTTTGATTTTTTCAGACCCCAGACAGTTTTTGGACTTTTTTCTTAGTTTTTGCCTGTGCCCCATTAAAGACTGTTTTTCCTTACTCCCTGTGTTCATCCTGCATTTGGGTCCTCACTCAACCAGTCACACTCACGGTCACCCAAAAGAGATTTCTGACAGAATAATCTGGCCAAAGATGGACCCAGCGGATGTGTTAAAGCATTGGGCTTGCTCCGCCTCAGACCGGCAATTAAGGCACCCAACAAAAATGATCGATATTTGGAAGCTCAACCCCCAGAAGAGAACTAAGTATTTCTCTGGCAAACCAGATGGTTTTAAATAACCTCCTGAGATTGCTGTACCTCTGGCCCCTAAGCTCTGCTGCGCCACTCTACCCCGGACCTCCGCTCCACCGAGGGCGACGCTCCGCCTCGGACTCTTGCAGACGGCTTCGCTCTGTCGGAGATATAGGCCGGCCAATGGCCCCAGGAGTCTCCTTTGCATTCGGACCTCCTGACAGCCTGGGATGTCTCCCACATCCAGTTCTCATAGCAGATCTGCCTGGTAGGCTGATAGGTAGGCGAGCAAAAGCTGTGAATACATGTTATATATATTTATTTATTTATTTTTTAAATAAATTTGCAAAGATTTCAAACATCTTTCACGTTGTTATTATGGGTTATTGTTTGTAAAACCTTTGAATTTTTAGCGAAACAATGAATTGGTTCTATTTTGGAATATTCTATTTGGAATATATATATATATATATATATATATATATATATATATATATATATATATATATATATATATATATATATATATATATATATATATATTTTTTTTTTTTTTTTTTTTTTTTTTTTTTTTGGAGTCTATCTAGAAGAATATTATAATTAACTGCAGGGCTAAGACCAAACAACACAGGCAAGGAGATACAACCTGCTTGGAGGTCAGTAGTAGATCATTTACAACTTCAACGGGCATTGGCTCAGTACTGTGAGAGATTGTAATGTAAATAATTTAATGCATGTTATTTATATGCAAGTATAAGCATAACTGCACCAAAAGTTAGACAGTTGGCAAAGTTTAGGTTTTTTTTTTAATGTTTGATATCTAATAATAAAAATAATAAAAAATAAAAAAAATAATAATAAAAAAGTTTAAAACATTTGATTTTTCATTTGCTTCTGTTAATATCTGTTTAAAAATTGTTTAGGTATATGCAAGTTTTTAAGGAGAAAATTAACTAAATAATTTCTGCCTGTTTCATGATAGTAAAAGTATTTAATGGCCCAACATGTTTATATTGTTTTCTATATAGTTTATTTTGTCACTTAAACTATATACTAATGACTTTTTAGCTTCTGTAGTGGCCTTGATCTGTGTTAATTTTGCTAATTTTTTAAAAGTATTATTTTTGTTGATTTTATCAGGATTATTATCAGCAGTATAGAAATAAGATCTGTTCCATAGCTAAATTGGCTTCCTTTCCATGCAATTTTGAATACTATCATTTAAGTTTCATACCCTTTGGTCTTTTAAGCTATACAAAATAATTGATATAAGAGGTTTATTACTATGCTTTGCTTGATTACGTGTGAAGTTTAATAATGATCAAATCTGATGCTGCAAACCTTTTCATTAATAGATCATAACTGTTAAAATTAATAAAAAAAAACATCTTAAAGAAATGTTAAAAGATATTTAAAAACATTTACAATGATTACTGTTTCTAGGGTTAAATATTTGACTTAAAGTCTGGTATTATAACATTGAGAAAATCAAAGGACATTAAATCAAGGTCTTTGAGTGGTAAATAGATTTAATCATTTATTTTTAGACAATTTATGGTAATAAATTCTAAAGTATAAATCCCTTTCTCCTAAATGGTTTACAGTGGAATATTACTCTGCTGCTTAAGATAAAAATCTTGATATGGATAAAGGTTATGGATATTTGCTCTGCAGTCTGAACTCCAGAATCTCTCATTAAGATATAACTATGTTTCAATCTGATCTTAGGGGAGGGAATAGAAGGAGTTTGACATCATCATGGTGCTCATCTACATCTAAATATTTACCTCAGTTCAACAGTGCAAGACTTGATTGTTTGCATTATAGGGTGCACCTGATTCTGCAAAATCACCTTATATACTCTGTTTACAAATTATAAAGAGCTTTCACTGGAACGAATGAGTTCCATGCGATTGCTGACCAAATTATGGATCTCACACTGTACCTAACAATTGGTTGCTGTTATTGTGTATTCAATGCATCCATTGGTTTTGTCCAAATAAATCAATCCAGATATGACAAAATATGATAAAACTGTCAGAGTGCAGATATTGTGCTTCTTACACCAGATTACATCAGTGTGTTTTTTGGGCACATAAAAACTCAGACATTTACTATTCGGCCTCATTGGAACTGTTTGTTGTTTCATGATTTGAAGCTAATATTTAATATAATATACAATCATTTATTGTCAGCCCTTTTCTATAGCTTAGCTACATAGCTGGCATCCAGTCTATTTTTACAGATAAAATGTGTTAATGTATATGTTAATTATCACACATGGTAACTGTTACTTTGTTCAACTACAGAAGGTTTCCTGCATGGTTATAGGCTATATAAAGGTGCACTGATAATAACATCTTTTTATAGGCCAGTTTAAATCAGGCCATGGATAGCTCTGCTCAGTTGGTCCTTACTGAGTATTTTTAGAGGTCTAAATGCCAACCTATAGTCTGACCAGCTACCAGCATTCATCCCACAGACCGAGCCGGTTAAACTAGCCTTAGTCAAGCATGAAATAAAACAGAAAATGGCACAATATTAAGGAAATTGCAAAACCTGAACCATGTATCGTACAGTAGTCAATTCAGTCCAGTGATGAGTAAGATGGAAAATAACTTGTGGTGTAACAGCTTGAAAGACTCAGCCTGTGTTTTGGCAGCTGATGTCTGGTCGGACTATGCTGACATTTTTTTGTATGGAGCGCTTTTAATAATATTCAGCCAGAATATTTTTAGGGGGAAAAGTCAACAGAAGCTGCCTGGAACGGTTTATTAGCTACAGCTGAAAATTATTATCACAATTACTCATCCTTATAACTATTTATGATTGTTGGCTGAGCATGTAGGCCAGCCACATGTAAGCATGTGCTGAAATACGACTCGACATCACAGCACATTGCACTGCTTCATAGTGATAATCAGACAAAGAGGGCGCCGCCTACTCTGCGTGACGTTCCGTGGAAAAAGAAAACGACCCCCGTCGCGCATGCGCGTTGCAACAGCGACGGAAGGTCAGCAGGAGTGAACTGATTTGGCTGGTTTGTTTTACATAAAAAAATAAAGATAAGATACAACGAGAAATATGGCCTATTAAAACAAGTGCAAATAGTTTGTTTTTTGTGTGTTAAAGTTTACCCAGAGTGATGAACCCAGGCGGTATAGTCGCCACACCTTATAATTCAGACGTTGCAGGCGCTCGTATTCGCCACTAGGGGCCAGTGTTTCACGGTTAATATGCAGATTCGCTCCCTTCAAACCGGCTTGCCCAAATTCAGGAGGGAGTTAAAACGGCATCTCCGTATAGCGCTTCAGCCACAAGATTCATTACTGACGATGTTTATGGGTGCGACCGTTGCCTGAACATGGCATTTGTTTTAGAGGTGTATAATGAGAAATTGCGCTATAATGTAGACGCCGCTGATTCGGCCGAGCTGTTGAGAGGGTTGCGTCGCCCATCACTGACGGAGAGCTGTTATCACCTCGCCTGAGAGCCATTATTATTATTATTATTATTATTATTATTATTATTATTATTATTATTGTTATTATTATTATATATACATATCAAAAAAATCTCAACGCTTTTTACATCTTTACACGGCTGATCTGCGCGTCTGACTTTGGCTTACACGCGATCTAAATGCGCCGGTGATTGTGCTGGGACACGCACAGATTGCATTGCATTTTACCTCCTTATTGTCTGATCGTTTGTGGGGGAAAACGGCGTTGAAATGAGGTAAGAGATCATTTGGTGCATTTTGCTGACAACATGTGCTGCAAAGCAGAGCGACATCCAGGCTGACATTAGATGAGATGCGTTTTTAAACCCGTCTCGTGCACCAACACGGGGCCTGTGATATCACTAAATAACCTGTCCTGCTTTTGACGGAAATCACGGTGGGTTTTATTCCATTCAACGCCCAAAGACCACCATCCTCAATTATGATACGTGTGCATTGAACGCTCTGGGATTGAGCCATGATGTGCATATGCAAGCCACGTCTGTTTGATTAGAATGTAGGAAATGTGGATAAAATGCCAATAAACATCCGTCTGCTTCATTGTGCATCTGGCCGTGTACTAAATAAGAGAAGTGTACTAAAAATAGTCATTTCAATAAAGGATGACATCGTCGTGATTTGTCAGACGACGTGATAAGTCGAGATGACGTCACGACTCGGATGTTGAGCAGAGATGCTGAATTCTTCTTGCGCGCGCACACACGCGCGCAGATGTCTGAATGTCTAGAACATGCATCTTAATAGGTCTATTCATTATAGTGGTAACTGATATCCAGTAAAATGTGTCTATTCTTTCATTATGTCTCATTATTGTGGTTTAGTTCCATTTCATTTTATTTATATAGAGTTTCCAACATGAGACACAGAAATCTTGAGGAACATTGAGAGGAACCAGACAGAGGAAGGGAATCCATCATCATTTGTTTGATATATCCGTTAGTGGGATTGTGATTTAAGCAT
The DNA here is from genome assembly GCF_946808225.1 of Silurus aristotelis. Taxonomy (NCBI): domain Eukaryota; kingdom Metazoa; phylum Chordata; class Actinopteri; order Siluriformes; family Siluridae; genus Silurus; species Silurus aristotelis. The sequence goes on from NC_139579.1 coordinate 15,501,182, forward strand.
TTTGTTTTATAAAGTGTGTTGAAAGGTTGGTCAGTTGTATATCACAGGTTTCTTTACAATTATGGCAGATTTTTTTTAATCGGTAGCAGGCCATGTATATCCCCTCTTATCTGTAATTCATCAGTGTAGGTGCAGGGTTTTTTTCAACCAAACAATCACCTTGATCCTTCTTGATCATGGTTTTCAATAGACTATTTGGGAAGCTTCTGCTTGGTTATAATGAAAACCTGCACCCACATTGGTCCCTTCTGAATCAGAAAGGACAACCCTGTACAGGTCTACAAATTATTGAAGATGAACAGGTAAGCGTTGGACAAAAACATTCTGGTACATGCAGCACAGTGAGTAATAGTACTCACTATTACCTCACACCTAACTCAATTCATTTTGGTAAATTCAGGAAGATACAATGGATATAAAATGCAGTAAGGTAGTTGTGGATCTGGAGCCTATTTCCAGAACAATGGATGCAAGGTGGGAATATGCCCTTTCAACACACCACACACACACACACACGCACACACACACACACACACACACACACACACACACACACACACACACACACACACACACACACATTCATACACTATCTAGAGAACATTTAGAGTGGCAATTCACCTACTTTCATGTTTTGGGAGGAAACTGGAGGCAACCCAGATGAAATGCAAACAGATTTAGGAAGAAAGTACCTGAGCTTGAAATAGGTCCCTAAGTCTATGAGGTAATTTACAAGAGTAATTTATTTAGTAGGAAGAAATTGAATGCAAACTTTAAAACTAATGATTCACATTTCTTATTTGACACTTTTATGAAGCATTATTATAGCTGAACCATGATGAACCATTGCCAGTGATGGACTTGAACTCAAACTTCTGGTTACAACTGGAAATATAAAATATTGATGATAACTGTTTTAATCATTTATAGTTAGATTAAATATAGTTAGATTATTGTACTAAACTCTAAAATTCCTTAACAGATTAGAATCACTATAATGCTGTGCTGACCAGCAAATATTTTCAAACCCAAACCCTTAACACTTGCAAATCTGTTTTATGGACGTTCTCTGTTAATTCTTGACAATAAGAATAATCAAATATCTCATCATTTCAGTTGACGTCCTATCTATCAAGAAAACGCAACCGGTCAGCCCACAGAATTACACAATCCACAGTTCTCGTTTAGACGTATTTTCCTAGAAGGGGGTATTTTTAGATTTTTGTGAAACTTGTGCTCCATCACAGTAAGATGAATCCGCATTCTTTCCCCTGTCTCCTATATGCACATAGTAGGAATATGAAAATGTTCAGAAGAGCTATTTTTGTAGACTGACTGTGAGAGCATTTGCTTGAGTGGCTCATGGAGGCCATGTGCATGTGTCTGTGTGGAGTCTGGAGTGTGTGCTTGTTGATATTTTCAGATCCGTGGTTCTGGATGTCACAGGTGTAGCGAAGAACCTCTTTAGGCAGAAAAATGATTAGCAGATTTATAGTTTTCTAAAGTCTTTTCACATTTGAACTTGCAAAATTGGATCTTTAGTCATCTAGTTCTCCCCTTATATAAATATATAAAATCCTTTACAATGCGCGCGTAATAAAATGAAAAACATGATTTAGGTGGTTTAGACTTGCACTATTTAAGTGAATTACATTTTATTTCTATAGTGCTTTCAACAATGAACATTGTCACAGATTTCAATAAACATGAAAAACATTTTTCACAAACTTTCTCCTTAAAAAATATAGCAAATTCCACATCCTTTCACTTTTTTGGCCTGTCATTTTCCCTGTAAACACATCTACTTTCTTTTAGGCTGGTCATCATTTGCTTTAATCCTTGTGCAGTGAGCACTATCCAGCTGGCTGATTATACAGAAGAAATGATTACAGCACTATGAGATGGAGATAATACAAGACAGAATGGATAATGCTTATACTTAGACACGTTCTACATCACTGTTTGTTTTAACATCACCTTGACTTTACAAATTCTATAGTCATCGTTCATACATCAACAAGACATTTGATACAGAATGTGTCGTCAATCGAGTTAAATTGTATCGCAGCAACCTCCCTCGTTCACAAATTGAGAAGTCAGCACAATACTGTATTTAATAATCTGTTACTTCAGGATGGCTGAAAGTAACAGATCATGAACTGTGTGATGAAAATCCTATCAGTGTTTTAAGACCGCACAGCCACATTCTTGCGCTATAATAAGCAGATTCAGCTTGTGTTGTGTAAATGCCAGTGTTCTTTCTGTGATTAAGCTTCATAACATACAATTAATAACTATTAACTGTATAAATATTCCAGTGTCTAAATCAATATAAAATCAGATTATTAAAAACTTGCTTTTACATTTGTAATACAGATCATAAGACGTGTAAGAGTGCCAGCATGAACAAAAGTTTCCTTTTCAGTTTTTCAGCAATCTTGTGTCGTGTATTGATTCCAGAAATTTCTGCTGGTTGGCTTTACTGTGTGTGTGTGTGTGTGTGTGTGTGTGTGTGTGTGTGTGTGTGTGTGTGCGCTTGCTTGCTTGCAAGCTTGCAGAAGTTAGAAGGATCACGTTGTTGTTCAGCATAAGCAATATTCCAGCCTCCTCCTCCACCCTTCATTCCTGTGGGCAGATGATTGTCAGAAGGAAAAGGCTACTGGTTTCTAGCTGTCACATGCTTCTGTTTTTCTCCACTTTCTCTCCATTCCTCCCTTGCATACTGTTGCTCTCCTGTGCAAGGTCTGTTGGCTGGCCTCTATAGCAGCTTCTTACTTTTAATTTCTCTTTAGCAGTGCTACTAACCCCCCCCACACACAACAGACCCATACACACACACACACACACACACACACACACACACACACACACACACACACACACACACACACACACACACACACACTGTGAATGTGATAGCCAGGCACACTGATTTGTCTCGCCAGCTGTTCTTCCAGAAGTATGAGCTGATTAGTTTTCTCACAATGAGCCATAACACAAACAGAAAGCTCACATTCTTCTGAGCTTTAAAGGCACGGACATGCAGTATTTTGACAGGACAACTGCACTACGGTGTGTAAAAACCAAGCGGCAACTGTCAAATAATAGCTTTTTTATTACTGCATCTGCCTTCCATATTTTTCTGCTGCTTCATTATATGTGAAGAACGACATGTATATATATATAGAACACAAATTGTATGGTATATACTTACGCATGTAATGAGGGTCCATGTGAAAACCTCTTTCAAACATTTGAATAAGAGAAGAGCGACTGGGCAGACAAATAGAGACAGCATTTACTTTTCAGGAAGTGTAAGTATGTTGTTGGAAAGGCCAGATTTGGGAAAGTAAGCATCATTGCCAGCTGCAACTGTGAGCCAAGACTGTCTCTACCTCTTTCAGGGTTCCTATTTGAAGGTGTGTTTTCAGATTTTTGTCTGTTGTACTTCCTAGATTATTTAGTGAACCATAAATAAAGTAAAACAGTTTTTTTTTTTATTTACTCTTTCACTCAATCACACTCTGTTCACAACAACAAGCAAGTGACTATGATTTTAGTGACAGCAGGACAAGCAACAATTCCACATTAGGTCAAATTAGCCACGGTGGAAAAAAAGACTAGCTTGAATAATTCCTTGGACCAATCACATTGCACTTGTGGTAAAATGTTTCTTCAGCTTTTCTTTCACAACCTTAATTCCTACATAAAATGGGTGAAGCCTATAAAATGGTTTCATACCATCACAAAGAAATTAATCTAGCAGGAAATTGCAGGAGCAAATAATATTGGTGCCTCTGCTTGCTTTGCTAATCTTCCAGCACTGCTAGGACCTTAGTTTGCAACGTTTACATTGAAACAATATTTTGACACGGATTAGAGCATGATTCTGTACTGTATGTGTTTGAGTTCATATGTTTAATATTCTAGCGAATGTAGGGACAGTGCTTTGAGATAGCAGTGACCAGATTATCCATGTTAGCTAGTAGGTAAGTAGTATCCATGGTATCTTGCTATCTTTACATTGTCTCATTCTACTTTGCAAGTAAACACAACATTTAAACTACTGAAATAATTATGTAATTCTGACATGTCATTCTTGCACATTGATTTGTTTATGCAAGAATTAATTAGACCACATTGGAAGAGTGAGTTGTGACTTTACATTTTACACACCTGGCTCATAGTTTGTCGCAAATCTGGGTTTACAAGGTGCTGCAAAATGATTTTATCATAAAGTTATGACTGACAAATACATACACTGGCGATCAAAATTAGAGAACAATTTATAAACAATTGAACAATTCTGAAAAAATGTCATCTTCACTGCTCAACAGTTGAAGGAGATTTTGTCCTGTCTATACCATGCTACCAGAACATCTTTTCCACAAAATAACTAAGGCATTTAAAAAAAAACATTATTTTGCAGAAAACACACTGATCAAAATTAGAGAACAACAATGACTGTGGCATGGAAAAAGATTACAACAAAATTTTCTGAAGGCTACAACAGTCAGCAATTAGTAGGAAGTGTACAGGCCTCTGCTCTGAATGACTTCAGCACATCTGCGGCCACAGGACAGCACTAGTCTCTCACACTGCTATGGTGTGATTTTGGTCCACTCTTCCAGTCTCCTCCATAGTTCGGTGACTGTAGTGGGTTTCTTGGCCATAACTTTGTCACCAAGGATTTTCCAGAGGTTCTCTATTGGGTTGAGATCAGGACTCTGGGCAGGCCATGTCATTATTTCAATGTTTTCAGTTTCAAGGAACTGCTTTACCCATTTTGCTGTGTGACATGGAGCATTGTCCTGCATGAACACTGTGGGCTGATTGGGTGATGAATGCAGGAAAGGAACCATATGTTGTTGAAGAAGGTTCTGATAAACATTTGCATTCACTCTGCCATGTAGCTGTATAAGAGGCCCAACTCCTGCTGAAAACATGCCACAAACCATGACACTTCCTCCTCCACTTTTCACTGACTTTTTCACACACTTTGGGTTCAGTCTTTCTCCAGTTTGTCGCCGAACATAATGTTTCCCATCGGACCCAAATAAATTAAACTTGCTTTCATCACTGAAGTGAACTTTGGACCAGTTCTCCTCTGTCCACACATGCTTAGTCTAGCCTTTTGATTCTTTCTGCTAATGAGAGGTTTGGTCACTGCAGAGTGGGCTTTCAGTCCAAATGCTCTTAAACGTCGAGACACTGTTTGACGAGACAAATCCTTACTCTGTTCAGCGCTGAACTGGTGAGCAATTCCAGCTGCAGTGTGGAAACGATTGCCCATTGAGATCCTCCGCAGTATCCTGTCCTCTCTTGTATTTGTCTTCAGTGGACGACCAGCCTTCTTGCCGGACTTGAATGAGTTTGTGATGTTGTAAAGATTCAATATTCTTGAAATCACAGATTCGGAATGACCAACTTGTCTTGCTATGGCTGATAGGGTCATCCCTTAGGCCTTCATCTGGACACCCTGCTGCCGGAGGCTTTCAGTCACTTTAGAACGGCCCACCATCTTGCAGAGTCAGTAAAACTGAAAGTTAGGCTGCCAGTTAAATAGGGGTTGACAGATAATCAAGGAAATTAGCACCATGTACCAGATTAACACCAATAACTGGGAGGTGTCTAAAAGTGTTCTCTAATTTTGATCAGTGTGTTTTCTGCAAAATAATGTTTTTTTTTAAATGCCTTAGTTATTTTGTAGAAAAGGTGTTCTGGTAGCATGGTATAGACAGGACAAAAACTCCTTCAACTGTTGAGCAGTGAAGATGACATTATTTCAGAATTGTTCAATTGTTTATAAATTGTTCTCTAATTTTGATCGCCTGTGTATATAGTTTTCAGGAGTAGTAGAAAGAAAGAGAGAGAGAAAGAGAGAGAGAGAGAGAGAGAGAGAGAGAGAGAGAGAGAGAGAGAGAGAGAGAGAGAGAGAACCAGGTACACGAGGAAACTAAGTTAACTGGGGCCTGTGAACTGTTGTGAACTGGCACTACCACCTACTACACCACCGTGCCGCTTCACCTATTTACTGATATAAGAATTTTGACGAACCATTCTAACGAACGAATACTGTAATTATGTATTCACTTGCCAAGTGACTTCCTGTGGCTTCTGGTCCAAGCCCTGATATCAAAATAAGGCTTGAATTACCTGGCCAGGAGAAATATAACAAATTAATATGTAGTCTAACTGCATTAGGCTTTGCAGTCAGCCTATTTTTTCTTCCTGTTTTATCATGTTTTTCAGATACTACAAATGTATTTGCAAGAGTAAAGAATGCAGTTTAAAGTGTGTTATTTGACGTAACATAGTTTGATTGCGCTTCGCATTGACTACTGTACAATTGATTATGAAAATACCGTTTTATTTAGGCTACACAATTTTCTGGTTAATCAGTGGAGGCACAGATGCAGCAGCAACTGTATCACTGCAGTTTCTGTTGAACAGACCTTTGTCAGTCCAACATCACATCTCTGAACAAGATGCATCAGTTTTACTGTAAATATAAGTTTCAAGGCAGTTGCAGGCAAAGAAAACAGTTTTCAAAACACTGATGCCACAACAATGCTTGAACCTTTTAAGATTTGCTGAGTCAGTACTCACTTTAAGCAATATCTGCCAATATCTTCCAGCAGCTTGTCTCCAGTGGCTGTTCAGGTAACATGTTTTCTTGCAGGCAGAGTCCTTGGACCGTATGCATGAGGATTTCTGAATGAGCGACTAGCAGCTGCTATTCTTATTGACCTCAGTGGGGAAGGCGTTCGCCATGTGTCCACTTTCATCGTCGCTATGGAAACCGCTTCCTAGCACTGTCCTGTGCTGCACACTCTTATTATAGATCTTCTTAAACACAGACTTTTTTTTTTATGGTGGGGGGACATTGTAAATCATTTGTAAATGGAATTGTGTCAGTACATTATTAATCTGTGACTGTAGGCAATTTAAGAAAGCTAGCACCAAGAGCAATATATTTAGAGATTATGTAATTATTGCATATATAATGTGGCTGGAGTGAGCAGTTTGTATTGTGTTTCTTAATTTGGGAATTAATGATGCGATCTGAGCCTACAGCAAAACTTGTTCATGAGCATTGAGTGTTTGTGTGTGTGTGTGTGTGTGTGTGGGTGTGTGTGTGTGTGTGTGTGTGTGTGGTTGTGTGTGTTTGTGTTTGAGTGTGACAGAGACAGGGTTAGAGTACCTTATTTTTATTAAGAGAATCATTTTCTTGAATGTAGCTTATGAGTGAATTATTAGCATAATAGTTGTACATATACCACCAGGGTTTGACATACTGCTGGTTGACATATAGCTCTGTGCAATAATGCTTTATGTTTGTTTGCATTTATTCCCTTCGTTTGGATAAAATGCATTTTTACCTAGCTAACCAGCTCACCGTACATAATCATGTTAGCCGCTTCTTTTAGCTTGCTGACTCAAGTCCCTAGATAGTCAAAATATAGGGAGATTTTGCTTGGCTGGTGTGCTAGCTAATAAATAAATAATTTGTCTATGCCTGTACAGTTAACCTTACAGCAACATGACAGATTTACTGTCACTTTATTCACTGTAAATTTTCCAAATTATAAAAAGCCTTTTGTTTAAAACTGATCATCAAATGTAACATTTGAGACTATTTATATTAAATAAAAATTGTTAGTACTTTGATTTGGCAATAAATTCTGTGTGTGTGTGTGTGTGTGTGTGTGTGTGTGTGTGTGTGTGTGTGTGTGTGTGTGTGTGTGTGTGTGTGTGTGTGAAAATGTATTTAAGATATGGCAAGTAATGTACTTGGATGTGTTATAAGTGGGATTAGGGCTGGCAATTATGTTGTATATCTGTGTATGATACATAAAGCACTAAATGTTTTAGTGTTTTATAAACCTCTTTCTTGCTCTTTAGGGGGTTGGGTGGGTGATGAGGTAATCCCCCTCGAGTTAGACAAGTGCAATCCAATCCCATGACACGTTTGTGCCATATCGTCAAGCTCTACTGTAGACCACCCAGTCTTCTCTAAGCTCTTTACGCCTCTTGTCCAAATAATTTCTATTATTCGTGATCTCATTCGATCATTTTGCATGTCAATGCAGACTCATTAGTAATATTTATTGAGATAATGCATCAAAACAGCTTCACACATAACTGTTTGAACTATTTGAAGAGTAGTTAGCAGAATATGGTATAACAAGATAGAGACATTGTAAAAAGAAACACAAGTGCTACTAAGAAACACTGATGCAGTTGTAAAACTTATGCTTGCTTTTATCTACCTACCTCGTGTTATAGTGAATGCAGTCTGCATCTTAGTGGAAGTGAAAGAAAAAGAAAATGAAGCTCATTTGCATGTAGTTTGCATATCCCCTGTGATGACTTATTTAGCTAGTTTGTGCTTTAAAGGGTAAAATAGTACTGACGCCAATACCATCATCCTCCCAAACTATATTGCTTTTTATTATCTTATGACCTCTAGCCAACTTGACAGCATCATTGATTGGCGTCTCAACCCTGGTCCTGGGTTTAAACTAGCATATATTATATTTTATATAATATACAGTGGGTACGGAAAGTATTCAGACCCCCTTAAATTTTTCACTCTTTGTTATATTGCAGCCATTTGCTAAAATCATTTAGGTTCATTCTTCTTCCTCATGAATGTACACATAGCACCCCATACTGACAGAAAAACACAGAATTGTTGACATTGTTGCAGATTTATTAAAAAAAGAAAAACTGAAATATCACATGGTCCTAAGTATTCAGACCCTTTGCTCAGTATTTAGTAGAAGCCCCCTTTTGATCTAATACAGCCAGGAGTCTTTTTGGGAAAGATGCAACAAGTCTTTCACACCTGGATTTGGGGATCCTCTGCCATTCCTCCTTGCAGGTCCTCTCCAGTTCTGTCAGGTTGGATGGTAAACGTTGGTGGACAGCCATTTTTAGGTCTCTCCAGAGATGCTCAATTGGGTTTAAGTCAGGGCTCTGGCTGGGCCATTCAAGAACAGTCACGGAGTTGTTGTGAAGCCACTCCTTCGTTATTTTAGCTGTGTGCTTAGGGTCATTGTCTTGTTGGAAGGTAAACCTTCGGCCCAGTCTGAGGTCCAGAGCACTCTGGGGAAGGTTTTTGTCCAGGATATCCCTGTACTTGGCCGCATTCATCTTTCCCTCGATTGCAACCAGTCGTCCTGTCCCTGCAGCTGAAAAACACCCCCACAGCATGATGCTGCCACCACCATGCTTCACTGTTGGGACAGGTGATGAGCAGTGCCTGGTTTTCTCCACACATACCGCTTAGAATTAAGGCCAAAAAGTTCTATTTTGGTCTCATCAACCCGGAGAATCTTATTTCTCACCATCTTGGAGTCCTTCAGGTGTTTTTTAGCAAACTCCATGCGGGCTTTCATGTGTCTTACACTGAGGAGAGGCTTCCGTCGGGCCACTCTGCCATAAAGCCCTGACTGGTGGAGGGCTGCAGTGATGGTTGACTTTCTACAACTTTCTTTCATCTCCTGACTGCATCTCTGGAGCTCAGCCACAGTGATCTTTGGGTTCTTCTTTACCTCTCTCACCAAGGCTCTTCTCCCCCGATAGCTCAGTTTGGCCGGACAGCCAGCTCTAGGAAGGGTTCTGGTCGTCCCAAACGTCTTCCATTTGAGGATTATGGAGGCCACTGTGCTCTTAGGAACCTTAAGTGCAGCAGAAATCTTTTTGTAACCTTGGCCAGATCTGTGCCTTGCCACAATTCTGTCTCTGAGCTCTTCAGGCAGTTCCTTTGACCTCATGATTCTCATTTGCTCTGACATGCATTGTGATCTGGAAGGTCTTATATAGACAGGTGTGTGGCTTTCCTAATCAAGTCCAATCAGTATAATCAAACACAGCTGGACTCAAATGAAGGTGTAGAACCATCTCAAGGATGATCAGAAGAAATGGAAAGCACCTGAGTTAAATATATGAGTGTCACAGCAAAGGGTCTGAATACTTAGGACCATGTGATATTTCAGTTTTTCTTTTTTAATAAATCTGCAACAATGTCAACAATTCTGTGTTTTTCTGTCAGTATGGGGTGCTATGTGTACATTCATGAGGAAGAAGAATGAACCTAAATGATTTTAGCAAATGGCTGCAATATAACAAAGAGTGAAAAATTTAAGGGGGTCTGAATACTTTCCGTACCCACTGTATATGTAGATATTTTTTCCATGTGCAACTGGAAGCTTTCATCACCAAAACAAATTCCTTGTAAGTGCAAACATACTTGACAATAAAGCTCTTTCTGATATATAGATCTCTTTTGTGGGAATCCTTAGTAAAAGCTCATATCTAATTTATGCTGTTACTGCAGAAAGCTTTGGGTAATTGTTCTTGCATACATGCTTCTCTTGGAAAGATAACATGCGAGTCCCCCATATTGCTGTAGTACCTTACTAAATACTCTTACCGTATTCTTCCTTGGTTATGAGAAGCTTCTCAAAACCATAATATTATGCTTATATTATTTCAAAATATTTCTTTATTCTCTTATGTCTCATATCAGAATAGCTTTTCGATTAGCTGTTGTGTGTGTGTGTGTGTGTGTGTGTGTGTGTGTGTGTGTGTGTGTGTGTGTGTGTGTGTGTGTGTGTGTGTGTTTATGGCGTTCACTTATGGATTATGGCTTATGCCCTCCATTTTTTTTTTAAAGAACAAACTAGAAGTAGTTAATGATCTCCCTTCAAGGAAACACAATCCATCTTCCTACTAAGCTCTGTGTTCTTCCCTGACAGAAGTCCAGAGTTTTAGCTCCCCTCCCCAGATAATTATTGGCCTACAAGCTAAAAAATCACTCACATTCCCTCATATAACCCTGCCATAATCCTTCTGATTCTCTGCTGCCTAATAACAGGGAACTTAAACATTTGATTTTTTTGGAATACAATCAACAACTTATTAAAAATCTACTTTTCTCCCTCCAACCCCCCCCTCTATTTTTTCCCCATTTTTTTTACAGCATGTACAGAATGTATACTGTCCAATGTAGCCAAGCTTTAATTTACTCTCGAAATGGACCCTCTATTCCCTTGCCATTTACTTGAATGAATTTTTGATGTAAAGTGGATCTTGTGGTGTATGTTTGCATTTCTTGTTGATGAAGTGTACAGGAAGTGATGACCTAAGTATTTGCCCTCCTTCATTCTGTTGCTGTAACTAAGATTTTAGATCATCTGATCATACAGTGGTGATCATACAAAATGAAGGACATAGAGGTTTTTCATGCGATGATTCATGTGATTGCCCTTTTTTTTTTTAATCACAACATTTATGAGCGTACTGTGTTTTCAATCTGAGATATTATTATAAATACAGGCATATAAGGTTTATCTAAAAACAATACCCCCTTCTAAAACAATCTCATATTCAGTGGAATCCAAATTTCTGATACCGTGAAGATTATTCTGTTTTGCATTCTGTTGTCATTTAATACAACAAATTTCATTACAAATGATTACTGACAACGCTGTGGGGTGAAGTGTACATTTATTTTTAAATATTTACATGAATTAGCTTGTATGCATTTTGTATTAATGGCAGTTTGCAAATATATACTTCAGTAGAAGAGACTGAGTATGAGAAAACCTTTTTCACCTTTTTCAATAAAGGTAAAATATATTAGTGACCTATCAATATTGCAGTATTTTTAATTAATTAATTTAAGATATTATATGTTTTTAATTATCAGAATTTAAATGGGTGTATAAAACCTTTTGAGCCCCACATTAAGACGTAAAGTGAATTTGTTTTCATTTCTGATTGATATAACATGCATTTTTCCACTGCATATAGGAAAGACAACACCCTACACACATACAGCAGGGAGCACTCAGCTAATGCAGAGATGACTGGAAGGCCTGAGTTGAGAGAGTCATGTGAAGTGATGTGTAAGAAGTGAAAGCATTAATGATGTGCTGCAGGGCTTCATAAAAATCAGACTTGGCTTTGAAATCACAAAGCTTCCTTTCTGCTGATTGTCAAGCACTTTTAACCTCATCATATACTGAAGTGCTGCATGTTTTGCAGTGTACAAACATGTTCATTAATTAATACTAAAATGTATGTATGTATGATGTGTGTGTGTGTGTGTGTGTGTGTGTGTGTGTGTGTGTGTGTGTGTGTGTAAATATATATATACAGTGAGGAAAATAAGTATTTGAACACCCTGCTATTTTGCAAGTTCTCCCACTTAGAAATCATGGAGGGGTCTGAAATTGTCATCGTAGGTGCATGTCCACTGTGAGAGACATAATCTAAAAAAGAATCCAGAAATCACAATGTATGATTTTTTTAACTATTTATTTGTATGATACAGCTGCAAATAAGTATTTGAACACCTGAGAAAGACAATGTTAATATTTGGTACAGTAGCCTTTGTTTGCAATTACAGAGGTCAAACATTTCCTGTAGTTTTTCACCAGGTTTGCACACACTGCAGGAGGGATTTTGGCCCACTCCTCCACACAGATCTTCTCTAGATCAGTCAGGTTTCTGGCCTGTCGCTGAGAAACACGGAGTTTGAGCTCCCTCCAAAGATTCTCTATTGGGTTTAGGTCTGGAGACTGGCTAGGCCACGCCAGAACCTTGATATGCTTCTTACAGAGCCACTCCTTGGTTATCCTGGCTGTGTGCTTCGGGTCATTGTCATGTTGGAAGACCCAGCCTCGACCCATCTTCAATGCTCTAACTGAGGGAAGGAGGTTTTTCCCCAAAATCTGGCAATACATGGCCCCGGTCATCCTCTCCTTAATACAGTGCAGTCGCCCTGTCCCATGTGCAGAAAAACACCCCCAAAGCATGATGCTACCACCCCCATGCTTCACAGTAGGGATGGTGTTCTTGGGATTGTACTCATCATTCTTCTTCCTCCAAACACGTTTAGTGGAATTATGACCTAAAAGTTCTATTTTGGTCTCATCTGACCACATGACTTTCTCCCATGACTCCTCTGGATCATCCAAATGGTCATTGGCAAACTTAAGACGTGCCTGGACATGAGCTGGTTTAAGCAGGGGAACCTTCCGCGCCATGCATGATTTCAAACCATGACGTCTTAGTGTATTACCAACAGTAACCTTGGAAACGGTGGTCCCAGCTCTTTTCAGGTCATTGACCAGCTCCTCCCGTGTAGTTCTGGGCTAATTTCTCACCTTCCTTAGGGTCATTGAGACCCCACGAGGTGAGATCTTGCATGGAGCCCCAGTCCGAGGGAGATTGACAGTCATGTTTAGCTTCTTCCATTTTTTAACGATTGCTCCAACAGTGGACCTTTTTTCACCAAGCTGCTTGGCAATTTCCCCGGAGCCCTTTCCAGCCTTGTGGAGGTGTAAAATTTTGTCTCTAGTGTCTTTGGACAGCTCTTTGGTCTTGGCCATGTTAGTAGTTGGATTCTTACAGATTGTATGGGGTGGACAGGTGTCTTTATGCAGCTAACGACCTCAAACAGGTGCATCTAATTTAGGATAATAAATGTAGTGGAGGTGGACATTTTAAAGGCAGACTAACAGGTCTTTGAGGGTCAGAATTCTAGCCGATAGACAGGTGTTCAAATACTTATTTGCAGCTGTATCATACAAATAAATAGTTTAAAAATCATACATTGTGATTTCTGGATTTTTTTTTTTAGATTATGTCTCTCACAGTGGACATGCACCTACGATGACAATTTCAGACCCCTCCATGATTTCTAAGTGGGAGAACTTGCAAAATAGCAGGGTGTTCAAATACTTATTTTCCTCACTGTGTATATATATATATATATATATATATATATATATATATATATATATATATATATATATATTTTTTTTTTTTATTGTTCAAAAGCCCAAACTTCAAAGTACATCAATACAGCATTTAATAATCATTTTTGCTATTACACATTCAGCCACTATCAGTGGAATACAATTATAATAAAAGCACATGGAAATTAAACAGTTGTTAATCAGTCCCACTTATTCAAACCATTTTTATTTGTTGCCAGAAATGATCCCATGTTTTCTTCATGCCTCCCTCACTATGCAATCTCCCCAACATGCTCTCATACGAAGCAATTTTAATCATCCCATCAATCCAATCTTTCAAGTCTGGGGTTTTGGGGCATTTCCGAATGCATAAAATCATCCTGGCAGCTGTAATACAACCAATCTTAATTAGAGTGAACACATTCTTTGCTATGTTGGTTACCACTGATTTATCTCCCAGAAGGCATAGTCGTGGTTCCACAGGTATGTTAGATCCCATCCACTCCTGCATTACTCCCAGAATTTTACACCAAAATGGGTGAACTAAGGAACATTCCCAAATCATATGCAAATAAGTACTTCCTTACATTTCCAGCATAGATTATTTCCAGCTATACCCATTCTGTAAAGCCTAGATGGTATATAATAATATCTATGTACTACTTTGTAATGAATGAATCTCCCCCTAGCTTCCCTTATGTTCTTGCCCACATTAGATATGATGTACAGTCAATCATTTTCATGGATATCTAGCCCCGAGTTCTTTTGCCAAGTAGTCCTCAGGTTCTCACAGGTATCTGCATTAACATTGAGCATTGATTTGTAACACATAGAAGCAGTCTGAACTACATGTGGCAACTGAAGAAAGGTATAAACAGGGTTAAGACTTGTATTAGATTTGTATTAAATTTATTTGATCCCCAATATCATATTTCTTCACCAATTCAGAGTATGACATAAAAACTCCATTTTCATACAGATCACCAATTACAGTTACCCCTTTAAGATGCCATTGTTCCCAAAACACACTTGCTTTACCTATGCAAATTTCAGGATTCCTCCATAGTGATGCATATGACTGTCTATAATGTGATGTCTTGCACAGTTTATGAATTTTGCTCCAAACATTTCTTGAGTGCATTGTCACTGGATTTGAGTCCTATTTAGCTCCAGAGCATTGTGTAAGAGCGTTAATGGGATGAAATGGTGTGGCCTGCCCTGATCATAATGGCCAGAGGCTCCAAAACAATTTTGAATAATAACGGGGACAGTGGGCATCCCTGACAAGTACCTCTTGAAATTGTAAAAAAAATAAGTCATGCCATTTGTCATCACTGCTGCTCTAGGATTCTTATATAATAAACTAACCCAGGACCTATATATATATATATATATATATATATATATATATATATATATATATATATATATATATGACAAAACCCGAAATTCCACAGGGCTGCAGCCAAAAAGCCCCATTCCACCCCGCCGAAAGCCTTTTCGTCATCCAAGGATATAGCCGCAATCAGGGTGTTTTCTGAAGAATTTAGCCACATCAGATGAATTAGCCTTCTCACATTATCCTTATAGATGATACTTGGAAGAACCTTCTCTAACCGTGACGCTAAAATTCTCGCCAACACCTTACTGGCCTAAAATTAGCCGGATCAGTTAAATCCCTATCTTTCTTAGGCATCAGTGTTATCAATACTTCCATGAAAGTACCAGGCAATTCTCCAGTCTCAAACGCCTTTATATAGACTACTTTGGAGCCCTGATATCAACATGCTTCCTATAATATTCATTTGGAAACCCGTCCGCCCCTGGCGACTTACCAGATTTCATAGAGGTGATTGCAGCTTTGACCTCCTCTACTGTAATAGGAAGGTCTAGAGACTCAGATTGCAATGTATCTAACTTCGGTAACTCTATATTAGAAAAAAACTGTTTCAGTTCTTCTCCACCTAGACCACCTGAAGATGTATATAAATGTTTATAAAACTTATGAAAGACCTAATTTATTTCTTTCGTCATTGATACCATAGTATCTCCTTGCTTAATTGCCGGAATAACATTAGCAGCATTTTGTTGTTTCAATTGGCTGGACAGGAGCTTGCCCGCTTTTTCACCGTATATTTTCAAATGTATATTTACAAATATCCTGATATAAATCAATAGTGTCTAGCCAGCTCCTTCTCCAATGTACAAATTGTTGCTTCCAAGTTCTGAACCAAGTCTCTTCCCTCCTTCTTCTTTCTAGCTGCCTGTGCAATCAGTTTCCCTCTAATGTATGCCTTTGAGGGCTCCCATACAGATGCCAACCTGTCAGTGCTTCCCACATTCAATTCAAAAAAGGAGGTCAGATCATCAGCCAACAATTTGCTAAACTCCTCGTCTTGTAATAATGCAGTATTCAATCGGCATCTTCCCTTCCTACCCGCTCCTGTATTTAGAGCTATATCCAATTCCACAGTTGCATGGTCTGACAATACTATTGCTCCAATTTTACAATTTACTACCTGATCAGTGATAGAATTTGAAAGTAAGAAGAAATCAATCCTAGAGTGAGATTTATGGCAATGAGAATAGAAAGTATATTCTCTTTCCATTGGATTGACCAGATGCCAAATATCAATCAATCCGATATGCTCTGTTAGAAGATCCCTGATATTTACTCTTATTCAAAACCCCATCCATAACCTGATTAAAGTCCCAAGTCAAAATTATTTGCCCCTGTTATTCACCAATAATCTTGTTTACTTTATTGGGGGCATATACATTGCATAATATCACATCAATGAGGGGTTCTATACAAATAATCCTCCCCACATCGTCTTTAGTTTCTGTTAACATTGCAAAATTCGGTCTCTTATTTATTAAGATCATTACCCCATTTTTGTTTTGCTCGTAAATGATGAATAAAAGACATGCCCCACACAGTCTCGCTTGAATTTAAGCGCTTCGTTATCTGTTACATGACTTTTTTGCACAAAGCAACATCTACCTGTTTATGTTTGAGATACGACAGAACCTTTTTTTTCTTCTAATTGGATTTCCACACCCGTTAATATTCCATGTTATAAACCTGATGTGACTACCTATGTACGATATAAATTGTTGTACGTTGTACGAGCATAATTCGTTCTTGAAAATTGCTCATAGGTCCATTTGCTCGTACGTTTGAACTGATTTTCCCCATAAGAATGAATGTAAAAGTGATTTCATTTGTTCCGAGATCTCATTCGATCGCTTATTTCTGCACTTAAAAAGTATTTGTAGCCTATTTCAACAAACAAATACACCACAAATTACCGTAAAGTAAACATAATTTAACTCTTACCCATGTGGTAGTGGTTGATTGTGAGTGTAAGACACACACCACGCTCGTAACCTCGTCGGTTTCCATGGTAATTCTATTTACTTTCGTTTTCACAGAACCATCACTGATTTTCTTGGGAGACATTTTTTAAGATTTCTAGTGAAATGAAAATATAAAACTAAAAAAAGTTAAGTTTTTGCTGCACTGAACAACGAGAGTGACCGAGTGATACGTCATCAAAAAAGGCGACTGATCCGACTCTCCGCCGAAAACGGGGAACCGGCAGCGTGGGTTTGCTCGTGCCTTCGAAATTTGCTCGTGAAATAGGGTAAAATTTTGCGAGCAAGTTTGCTCGTATCTCCATTTGCTCGTACTATAGGTTGCTCGTTCAACGGGGTTTTACTGTATGTTGGATGACTGCCCCCTGTTGGGGAATAGTATACTAAACCGTGATGTACATTCACTCAAACTTAACAAACGGCAGTTGAACATTTCAAACACCAAAACTCCATTCAGCAAAATGATATTGCTCCTCAGAAAGTAACATAATTATGAAACCCCCTACCCAAAGCTTAACAACAAACAAAATAAAAAGAAGAGACAACTAAAAAAGGACGGCCATACCAAACAATTTGGTCCGTCCTAGTCCAAACAACTCCAGATTGAGGTCCGTGAGGTGCCAAATCAGCTATCCAGCCCTGCCTTGGCTGTCAAAACTGTCCTGAGACAGCACAGCTATCAGACTCACCTGCCCACCGACCGCACCTGATCCATATGCTCCACTTTGGTGATCTGGTAAAGAATATTTGGTCCCATCATTCTGTCGCCCCCGCAATCCCTCCGTTTTCTGGCTAACTCTTTTGACATGTTGAGGAAGAAGGAAATCCGACATCCCTCTCATTCGGTCATTCCCATTTCTCTGGCCGCTTGTAATACCTTCTCCCTGGCAGACGAACACTGAAACTTAATCAAGACTATTCGCGGTGGCTGATCTGTACTAAGCCTGGAAGCGAGAGCGTGATGTGCCCTATCAATTTCGAACTTTCCATCCGGATCGATACCCAGTCCTTCCGATAAAACTTTATACACGCACTTGACCATTCCACCTGCCTCCAGCCCTTTTTTCAGACTGATCATCCTCATGTTGTTTCGGTGGTTTCTGTTTTCTATATCTTCAATTAGATTCCACATAACTTCCATTTGTTTATCATCCCGCTCGCCGTCACCGACAAGCTTCGAGGTGACATCTTCCATATTAGATGTGGCCCTCCGCTTCGTCCAGCCTATCTCGGACCGCATTCACCGAGTTTTTAAGGTCGGTAACAACCTCTTTGATTGACGACACATCCGTCGCTACTCCCTGCAAAGTAGAGCTCTTTTTGCTTATTTCGGATAAAAGGTTTTCCATCTTTGAAACTTGTTCAATCAGCTGGGGTGATGGCGACTCGTGTGCTGGCGAAGTCTGCCTGGTTGTCATGCGGCTCGTCATTCTTCCCTTGAAATATTTATATGTGGATGTCGACATTTTCGGTACAGACCACTCACAAGTGTTTAATCACCAGGGACACAAACTTTGAGAAATAAACGTGGAGTAAATATGCTTAAATAAATTGAAAATTTGGATGGGCCTAAGGAGCTACACAACTATGCTGACATCTTGCTCGGTGGTCCCACGTGACTATGTGTGTGTTATGCACGTACGAAAGCGGAGCTGGGCAAAAACAGTGTTTTAATGATAAGTGCAGAATAATCTAAGGAACACACACAACCAGAATGAAATCGGCAGCGAAAGCAAAAGTCTGTATAGAAAGTTCGTTTAGCATATAGAGATGGCAGCAGAACGGGGAATCGTGAAGCTGACAGCTAGAGTCCATAAGAGCAATAACGGACGGTGATAGTGGGAAGCGGACTTGCTTATATAGGAGGGAGTCTGATGAAAGTCAGGTGCGCCGAGTTAGTAATCAGGCGAGGAGCTCCGAGTTGGCGGGGCATGAGCGGGTGAGAGCGCAGGGCGCTCCCTGACAGTGTGTGTGTGTGTGTGTGTGTGTGTGTGTGTGTGTGTGTGTGTGTGTGTATGTATGTATGTATGTGTATATATATATATATATATATATATATATATACTGTATATATATATATAATATATACACAGCAGATCATACCTCTTTATGCTACCCTGTTCTCTACATTGCCTCTTTTAAATTAGCCACCTGCATGTGTTCCCTCACCACATCCATAAACCTCCTACTTGGCTTTCCTCTTTTCCTGCTGCCTAACAGCTCCCTTCTCAGCATTCTTATTATTATTTACCCAATGTCCCACCTCTGTACATGTCCAAACCGTCTCAATCGTGCCTCCCTTAACTTGTCCCCAAAACACAGCCCCTTTTAATAAACTAATTTTTAATCCTGTCCATCCTCATTACTCCTAATGAAAACCTTAACATCTTCAGCTCTGCTATCTACAGCACCACCTCCTGTCTATTACTTAATTCCACTGTCTCTAAACCATACAACACCGCAGGTCTCACCACAGTCCTATATACTTTCCCTTTCACTCTCACAGATACTCTTCTATCACAAATCACTTCTGCCACTCTTCTACACCCACTCCACCCTGCCTGCACTCTTTTCTTCACTTCTCTAACACACTTACCATTACTGTGCACTGTTGACCCCAGGTACTTCAACTTAATCCATAAAGAGTATAAAATGTTATAAACTTGCTGTGCGAGCATATAATGACTGCAAAATCGTCTAATTGGCATTTCCGTTGTTGGCGGTCGACTGTGAGTGAGGTCACGTCACAATACAAACATGTCCAATAATATACTCCCACCCTTGACACTTGATTAGCAGCTTTTCTGTGTAAGGCTTTGGAAATTCAAATGCAAAAGGAATTGCAATTACATTTAAGTTTTGGCAGGCTACACATGTGATGCAGAGAAAGCAAAAAAGCAGACGTGGTAATTAATATTTAAATTTTAATATTTTAATATGATGTGGTCATAACTCGTAAGACACTGGAAATACAGTTGCAAATGGACTTTGCTTTTCTATTTGAAATTTGGCAGTCGCAGTGCATTCGTGAAAGAGGAAATGCAAACATTAATGCAAGATTTGCAATTGCGTTTGGATTATGTCACAATTTATGCATCCACACACGGGAAATGCAATTGCAAATTAAAATTAGCAATTCCCTGTGAACGTTGTCCGGAATAAACAAATAATTTGTTTAGCTTTTTAGTAAAAAATGTTTAATTTTTATTGCCATATTACATCAAAATACAAATAGATTTACGTTCAAAATGTCCCTCTGCAGTGGCAGATTAAGTTGTGCAGTAGATTAAGTTATGGGAAACTATTCATTTGATGAAATGTATTAAATGTCACACAGTATCCTGGTGTGGTTTTCTTGTCTCCGGAAAGCTGCTTGGAATATTCCACAAACTAAATCTGTGTATTTATCGCCAGCTTTAAAAACGTGCTCCACTACTTTTTTACTTTTTTCACCGCACTGCATATAAATAAAATAAAAAAAAACCAATTGCTTATTATTTTAAAAATGGTAAATGCACCGTACAGTGTTTTCTTTGTTTTAGTTTGAAATGATCCCAAACTTTGGTACTTTGTCATGTTCATTAGGATGAATCATCTCCTCACCCCTTGCTGTTTTCTGAGAGAGAAAGAGTATTTTATAGTTCATTTCAAACTCGGTACTTGCTGTTCTCTAAGTTAATAAGTTGAGCAGACTGATGAATATTAGAATCAAGAACTGAAAGTGTTGATGAATAGATGACATTTCAGTTATATGAAATGTACTCACAAATTACACTATATGTTGGATGAAGTTTTCAAAGAGTTTGGATTTACTTATATATGGCTTTTAAATCCACACTTTGTCAAATAGGTTGCATATTTTTGCCTAATTGAGTTAGACCATGTGTACCAGATTGGTTTTATTTAGAACATATGATTTAAAGGGTGGCACTGTGGTGTAGCAGGAAGTGTTGTGGAATTCCAACTCTCTGGATTGATCCTGATCTTAAATTATTTCTGTGTGTAGTTTATATCATGTTTTTTTGAGTTTATTTATATTTTCTAAAGAAATGACCTGAGATTGATTTGTTGCCTTGAATTGCTCCATGGTGTAAATGACTTTGCGATTGAAAAGTGCATTCCAATCTCTTTTTTAGGCTTCAGATCTACTGCAGCCTGTAACAATGATTACTGAAGATAAATGAATACAATCCTATACTGCAGAAAAGTTTGATGATGTAATCGCCTTCATTCAATCGCCTGTTTCCTGTGCACTTTCATGAACTTCCTGTTTCTATACTTGTGTGTTCTTTTCACAATTGTCCAGCTTCTGTTCACTTTTTAGAATGTCAGTGATTATTGTTTTTGTAATCTCTATAGCAGTAAACTTTAGATATTTACATCATGTCAATTAGGTTTTCTTACAAATTAACGTAATGTATCATATAATTGACTTCATTGGGCGTGTAAAACATTGTTGCTGGAGCGACTTTAAATGACTAAAATTGTTCTGATTGAGATGAGTCTGGCAGCGGTGAGATTGTAATAGGAAAGGCAGGGTGGAATGTTACTATGCTTAACTTTAGAATATAACACAGACAAGATTCAGATAATGAGAACCGCTTTCATCTGCATCCTTTCATTTGCCATCTAAAAATATTCCAACTTCAAACATAAAGTAAATTCTGCATGCAAATCTGGAAATACATCTCTACTGATTGCAGTATATATTTATGGTCTCCTAATGTGTCAAAGTCTTCTTTCAGCCCTTGGGTTAATTTGAAGTCCTAAATTGGAACACATCTGAAGGGAAAACTCATTGAGCAAGCTACGTTTTGCCAAAGTGTTCAACATTTTCCTGTTCTTCGGTTGCTAATTGAGTGCCTTGTCAACATATGGACAAAAGAAGACTATTTAAAGCAACTGAGAAACTCTTGGCTTTAATTTACCCGTGGCCGATTATCAGCCCATCAACACAGCTGCTGCAGCTCTTATTTGCTTCGTGGCTTTGCCTGTTTCATGTCCTACTGTATAATTAGCATAGATAACTGGAACGCCCCTTGCTCAGTGTCATTCAGTGGTGTAATTACATTACCACTACATTGCCATAGTAGAGGCGGGACTGTTTTTTTTTTATGCCTTGTCATGCATTTACAGCTTGTATGCTTGTTTATGTTACTTGCGGTAACCTCTCCTCCCTTAAGGCCACTATATAATATGAAATGTAAGAGGGAACCCTTTCTGCATACAGAAAAAACACTGTATAAAGCTTTTAGACTGATAATGCTATTAGGTCTTTTTAGACTACCTAACTATAAAATGTAGTAGTAGTAGTAGTTTCTTTCAGCTTCTCCTGTTAGGGGTCGCCACAGCGGATCCTCCGCACGTTTGATTTGGCATATGTTTTACGCTGGATGCCCTTCCTAACGCAACCCTCCCCAATTTATCCGGGCTTGGGACCGGCACTGAGAGTGGCTGGGGATGGTTCCCTGACCGGGAATCGAACCCGGGTCGCAGCGGTGAGAGCGCTGCATCTTAACCACTAGACCACCAGGGGACCTTTACCTAACTATAAAATAAAGTAATAAATATACAGCGGGTACTCCATTTTGGAAAAAGTTAATTGCTGTGAATACATTTTCATTATGGGGTAATGTTTGTAGAATTTTGAGGAAAATATAAATTTAATCCACTTTGACATGGAAAAAGTGAAGCACTGTGAATACTTCCCGGATGCACTGTACAGCATGTCAGTCTGTGCATATGTTAATTTCTCAGGTAACCTTGTCCAGTATAGTTAATTTTTTCACCTTCAATATTCCTTTACCCCTCAATAGTGAACAGAGCATTTGCCAGGCCCGGGCCTCTGTGATGATCTACGATGACACCAGCAAGAAATGGGTGCCGATCAAACCAGGCCAACAGGGTTTCAGCCGCATCAATATCTACCACAACACTGCTAACAACACGTTCCGTGTGGTGGGAGTCAAACTACAAGACCAGCAGGTGAGAACATTGGCCAGTGTGAAGGAAATGTGATTTTTCTTTTCAACCACAAAAAGAGTATCTTACTGCACGATGACCAGACAAAAATTTATATAAACGACAAATACAAGGGTGTCGGTATATGGATAAAGTAAGAGGTATAAAAAAAAATTATAATAAAATAGCCCATTTGGTCAAGTGTAAAGTACAATGCATTTAGCTATTCACATGTTTGGTTTACTGGAAATATAAAAAACTAAATCCAGAAACCTTTGGCAATATAAATAGACCAAATTAACAAAGGATTCTGTAAGCGCTGCTATAGTTTTTTTATTTAAATCAAAGCAGCCTAAAACGGTGGTGGCTTTAAAACTTTCCAGTTCTTATTTATAACGAGTCGTTCTTCTACACTTTCAGCCCCGAGTATACACTGTGTCTAATACTCCAATACTGTCTCTGAAACAGAATTGTTTAGAGATTTTCATACAGGACAGCATTTTGTCCTATTATTGGCAAAGCAAAAAAAATTCTTCATTTTTAATATAGCCATGGCCAAAAAGTTTGAAAAAATTACACAAATATACATTTTAAAGTTTGCTGCCTTCGTTTTTATGATAGAATTTTGCATATACTCCAGAATGTTATGAAGAATGATCAGATGAATTGCAACCAATAGCAAAGCCTCTCTTTGCCATGAAAAATGAACTTAACCCCCCCAAAAAAACATTTCCACTGCATTTAAGCCCTGCCACAAAAGGACCAGCTGACATCATGTCAGAGATTCTCTCGTTAACACAAGTAAAAGTGCTGACTAGGACAAGGCTGTCATGCTGATTGAGTAGGAATAACAGACAGAAAGCTTTAAAAAGAGGGTGGTGCTTGAAATGATTGTTCTAGCAAAGTGCAGAGGTGAGGGCATCTGTATGTACAGTGAGGGGAAGACTTTTGGTGGATGGCCTGGTGTCAAGATGGGGAGATTGGCTGTCCAAAAAAAAGCATCAGGGACAGACTGATATTCTGCAAAAGGTACAGAGATTAAGCTGCTGAGGACTGGGGTAAACTCTTTTTCTCTGATTAATGTCCTTTTCAAATGTTTGGGGCATCCAGAAAAAAAGCTTGTGTGGAAAATAAAAGGTGAGCGCTACCATCAGTCCCGTGTCATGCCAACAGTAAAGTATCCTGAGACCATTCATGTGTGGGGTTGCTTCCCAGCCGAGGGAGTAAGCTCTTCCACAATTTTGCCTAAGAACACCGCCATGAATTAAAGAATGGTACAAAAACATCTTTAGAGAGCAAATTCTCCGAACAGTTTGGTGAAGAACAAATCCTTTTCCGCCATAATTGAGCACCTTGACATAAGTGAAAAGTGAAAAGTAATCCTCAAGAGGTGGGTGAGCAAACAAAAAAAGCACAAATTCTAACGAACTCAAAGCATTGATTATTCATGAATGGGAAGCCGTCAGTCAGGATGTGGCCCAAAAGTCAATTGACAACATGCTAGTGTGAATTGCAGAGGTCTTGAAAAAGAAGGGTCACTACTGCAAATATTGACTCTGTGTAAACGTAATGTAATTGTCAAAAAACTCTTTAACACTTCTAAAATTCTTGTAATTATAATTCGGTATACTATAGTAAATTCTGACAAAAAAAGATGTAAAAACAGCAGACTTTGTGAAAATCAATATTTGTGTCTTTCCAAAAACTTTTGGCCACGGCTGTAGTCTGAGAGGTTTTGTAGACAGTTTCTAAGATACTCTTGTCTCACTCTTGTCTTTTGGCTGCTTTCACTCAGACATTTTTGTCACACATGGTGGTTTGATAACATTATTCATTAATGATTAAAAAAAAATATATATATATATTTTTTTTATATATATATATATTTTGTGCCTGATAAAAAGTTGAAGAGGGAATTATTTGCTAGTGGTAATAACCAGTATAATTAGTCTTCAGGGTTGGCCTTTAATGCTGTTCTCAAATTTTACATAAGTATTATATCACACAAGCAAGAGTGCTGTTGTGTTGAATCTGTGTCCATTGTACTGACAGCCTGTAGTAATTGTATTAACAGTTTCTGTGTAGCAGACTACTGTAACAAATAGAATTATACTTAGCAAACAAAGACAAGCAAAGTGATAAAGTGCAATGTACCAGTGTGGCTATGCTAAACAATACTTAAATAACTGTTGCATAATAGAAGTTAAAACAAATAATACCTCAATTACATAAAGGTTCAAATAAGTGGACATTAATTGTTTAGACATTGTGTATGCAGACACATATAAATGTATTGTACATATTAAATACCCTATTCTAAAAGGTACACATCAACTTTGTATTCAATTTGAATGCAAATGCTGAAAATTTGCATTAAAATTGAATACAAAGTTGATGTTTAACTACACAGGTGTTAGATCTATTTTATTCATATTCTTGTAAAATGTAGAAGATTTTAGAAACTAAAGCATTATTAGAGCAAAAATCTGTACATGTGTCCTAGTCAATTTATCAAGTAGGCTTTTATTTAGATTTTAATCATTTACATTTGGTGCAGTACACAGTGAAATGAAACAACAAAATTACTAAAATTACTAAAAAAAAACTTTTACCCATTTGAGAATTGTTTTAGAATGTTATTTTCCTTTCGTTGTTGTTGTTGATACATTTAAAAAGGTTTTTAAATCGAAATTTAGTCTTCAGGTTTTTAGAAAAAAATTATCTGAACTATCCTATTTAGTCTTATGTTTGTATATCTAAACCTAGCTTTCACCTTGAATGTAGAAGCTGGCATGGCGTTACAAACCCCCCCCCCCCCCCCCCCCAAAAAAAAAAAAACAAAAAACAAAGTTTTTTAAAAACTAAAGTGCACATATAGAAACATGCAATCAACGATTAGTGCAAATTGTCAGATTGCAACTATTGTTCCAGAGTGACTACTGTACTGTTATCTCACTGACTTCTTCTTTTATTAGTTGAAAAATAAATTCAGATTGTCAGTGCTATAGTTTGCTGCAGTATTGTAGCCTGACATCATCTTTTTTTTTTTTTATGACAGGTTGTGATAAACTACTCTATAGTGAAGGGTCTGAAATATAACCAGGCCACTCCGACGTTCCACCAGTGGCGCGATGCCAGACAAGTCTACGGACTCAACTTTGCCAGCAAGGAGGAGGCCACCACTTTCTCTACTGCCATGCTTTTTGCCCTCAATGTGCTCAGCTCACAAGATGCAGGTAGGACCAGTTGGAAGGTATTCTTATACTATTAGTTAAAGGAAATCATAGTGATATCTAAAATAATAGTTTTTGCTTAGCTTATTGTACTTCCAGGCCTTAAGTGAATTGTGACTGCATACCCAGTGGCATTCAGCAGTGTAGCCAGGTGGTCTGTGATATTTCAAATTGTATTTTATTACAGTGGTGGAAATCATTTTTCAACAAGCTGTCATTATCATTCTTTTATTATACATGGACTCCAAAGCTCAATTACTCAAAATGTCAAACTGAGCCACATGTGGAATACAAAGCTCTTTTGACATCAATAAATAACCAGATTATTACTTACACATTTAAATAAAGATCTGAATGTTAGATTATTTCAATTATGAAAACATCTGCGCTGAGCTGCTGTTTACTGTACAAGCTGTTGTGATGCAGTGGACCAGTATGTTACATTTTTCCCCTTTACATGTAGTCACTTACTTAAGAACAGCACATGAGCTTCTTGGGTTTCATGTTGTTGCTACTTAAAGCTTATGGGGTGGGGGGGTTAAGTAGCAACATCTTCCCATTGGTGCCTAGCTTGGCTAAAATATCCATGGAGCCAAGTTGTCGCAGAAACCAATCTTACATGTTCTCATGCTTTTTTTGGGGTGGGAACTGGAGATGAGTTTGCTAGTAGCATCTTGCAAGCACAGAGAAGGTTATTGCATATGTCTGGATACACTCGCATGTGTTCTTAGTACAATAACCTAGCATTTAGAACTGCCGTTTAGTCTGTTGTTCAGACTGATTACCTGCAAAAGAAGAGTTAGCATAGGGTACTATGCTAGGACCGCCATGCTTGCCTGGGCCACGACGGGTGAGCTCTGCTGTAATAAAACTCAGCAGTAAGTATTACTGAGGGGTGCATTAGCTGATGTGGATGTTGCTTTGTTAATGGAAGTGAATATGATATTCTGCATGATGTTGACAGTGTAATGCAATGTCTATGAGGTGCTGTTGTGGAGTCCTCAGTGGAGGCTCTGAAAGGTGTCTGGCTCAGTGCCCGTCTGAGGCTCCTCACGAGCATGGACGTGACTATTTCTGAACAGAAAGCATCAATCAGTGTCTCCTTTCACCTCGATTCAAAACATCATGTGATGTCAACATAAATTTTGATGGTGTTTTAGATATAAAAACCTGGAAACACTGGAAATATTTCACTATTCAGCTTCAATTTTAGTCCCTAAAAACAGAAGAGCAAAAGCTTCTTTTCCACACCAGGATCAATATCATATTAATGAGAAATGCAATCAACAATTATTGAACAACACATACATAGGACTCCTGGATGTAATAAAGCTTATACAGTGAGTTATGGCAGAGATAAAGAGAGTTAGTGATCTATTAGATGACAAGCACTACAGCTATTGACTGAAATATTGGTAAGAGCTAAAATTACAGATAAGGAAGTGAGAGTTTGAGAAAGAAAAGGAATTAAGCAAGATGTTTTTCCAAATCCTGGATAGGGTGTAGACTAGATCTATTTTAGAAATACATTGACAAATACTAAAATCACATACTTGGTTAATCAGTGCAGTACCTGTGTTTGATTGTTCTGTTGTAAGGGTGTGGGGAAAATGATTATTAATCTTTTTCGTGAATTGTTTTATTATTCAACATAAGGAGTGATATTTTGCCTGCCATATGATCCCTCTGTTTTTCCTTTAATTCTTTTACATTTTCCTGTTCATCTTCTCATTTCTGAGGATTTTGCATCATCAGCAAAAAAAACCCCTCATTGGCAGCTTTATGTTTCGAGTTTGCATCAGTGCATGTTGCATGAGGTATTTCTAGAATCTGAAAACAGAAAAACCGGGAAGTGAAAACACAAACTCATCGGTGACTGGGGTGAAAAATAATGCCTCGTTTCATGCAACACTAGCTTTCTGATCTGATAAAGAAACCTGTATCGCTTTACCAGTTGATATTATCATTTGAAGTTCAGCAAATTTTAATCTCCAAATAAAAATCCTAATTCACAGCAACATACAATTTTAATTCTATATATGTAGATACTAGTTGACAGATAGGAGCTGATGTTGCATCGATTTGAAATTTTTACAAAATAAATGTCGACAGTGTGTCTCTGATGATTAATGCAATTTCAATTGTAAGGTATATTGTAAAATTTAAGATTAAGAAAGAGGGTTATAGATTAGATCATTTTAATAGCTAAAAATATGAGTGCACTGCAGGTTTTCCATGCTAGTTTTGCAACTTTGGGGTCTTTTGTGTGTTTTTTGAGATCCAGTTATTTGTTATGTCCTAGTGAAAAAAAATTTCAAATAGCACCTTGATCCTGTAGGGACCGTGTTTCATTTCACTTCGTACTGCTGTGAAATATATACTACTGTATATGGTTAATATGACAATTATAAACCACTTTAGTAGACACCTGTTGTATATAAAACAAGAACATTATCCATTTTCAAATTGGAAAATAAATTACCCTGAAATAAGGATGGAAATCACAAAACTGAATAAAAAGGTTGAATTTAATGATGTAAAATGTCTGTTGAAAAGCTGTCATAGGATAGTGGGTTTAAATATATTATGTTGTGCTGCTTAGGCTTTTTGGGAAACAGGATTTTTAAGTAAAAGCATACTCAACTTTTTTAATGGTGATGGTGTTAGCTATATATATATATATATATATATATATATATATATATATATATATATATATATATATATATATATATATATATATATATATATATATAAGACGGATGATGTATGGGCAAGTCGTGTGGGATCTGCTTTCCGTGTCACACACACTGATTAGAAAATGAGTCATCTCCCAAACCAAACACACCACTCTCTGTGTCGCTGTTTAATTAATATATTTTCAGAATTTTGAGATCTGAAGTCAATATTCAGCTCTGGATCAAAAATATAAGTCATTTCGCTTTTAGTGGTGCTAATGATGGTGCTAATATCTCTGGTTAACATTGCCGAATTTATATGAATATATTTTCACCATTTAGTGTCATTTATGTAATACATTTATGAATTCTTACTCAACTGTGCAAAGGTATATATTTTTTTACCTTTTTCATATTTCACAGTTTGGTTTAGGGTAGGGCTGCAACTAATAATGATTCATTATGATATTTTATAATTTTATACATTTATTTTTTTTATATATCAGACGAGTTAAAAAATGTTGGGTGAGTTTTTTGGGGGGTTTTTGGTTTTGTTTAGATGTTTTGCTTATAATAAGGATCTAAAACTGTAATTCAGGGTATTTATGTTTAAAAGTGTACTTAAAAAAAATGCAAAAACACATTGAGTTAAACTTCTTCTTAAACATCTTTAATTTTGACATTGTATAAAGTTTATAGTGGGTGCTTGTTAGAGTGCATTGGGGATTTCTCCTTCAAACAGATTTACGCATGTTGGGTTTTTTGTTTCAGTAAAAAAAAAAAAATTAAATTCAACATTGCAGATGGCAAGTTCACAACCATGCTTAAAAAATTTATATAAAATATAATACAACATTGTTTTGCCTAAAACATGTTTAGTTGTGAAGGTATAAGCATCTAAAATATATAATTAATTAATTTTTGTATAATAATTTACAGGTGCATCTCAATAAATTAGAATATTATTATAAATTTGATTTATTTTAGTAATTAAATAAAAAAAAAGTGAAACTCTTATATTATATAGATTCATCACACACAGACTGATATATTTCAAGTGTTTATTTCTTTTGATTTTGATGATTTTGGCTTACAGCTAATAAACTAAAAACTTTCTTTTCGGCTTCTCCCGTTAGGGGTCGCCACAGCGGATCCTCCGCACGTTTGATTTGGCACATGTTTTACGCTGGATGCCCTTCCTAACGCAACCCTCCCCAATTTATCCGGGCTTGGGACCGGCACTAAGAGTGGCTGGGGATGGTTCCCTGACCGGGAATCGAACCCGGGTCGCAGCGCTGCATCTTAACCACTAGACCACCAGGGGACCTTCTTGGCTTACAGCTAATAAAAATCCAAAAATCAGTATCTCAGAAAATTGTGTAAAAGATTTGTGGTGTCACACTCTAATCAGCTAATTAACTCCAAACACATGCAAAGGTTTGCATAAATTAAGTATAAAACATTAAAAACAAGCATTTGAACTTATACTAAAGCCACAGTAGATCATGTTTTGAAAACAGACAAGTTACTGTTGTAGTAGACAAATTCTATAAAGAGAGAATGAAACGGAGAAATGCAGCGAGCTTACAGGCTTAGAAAAAAAAAAAAGAAATGCATTGGCATAATCATTCACGGAAAACCACAACCATGATTAAAAATGTACTCGTTTACTGCTGCTGTTATTTGCTGCTTTTAGATGTAGTGTTTGTTCGCACCGTTTTAATTGAATCCATCACTATATCGTGAGCGAGCTGATCGTGTAACCTGATGCTCGCGAGTCACGACAGAACGGATCCAGTGCGACTGTCCTGAAGTTTAAACAGTTTACACAATAGCACTTCATTAAACTACACCATTTTTACATGATGAGGATTCTACAGTTTTTGCTCACCGTGCTGATGTTTTACCTTCATCCCTGACTTGGGACTCACACTTTATCCTGCTGCCGGTTGACCCTGTACTCTCCGTCATTTCGCAAGCGGCCGTGTTATCTTACTCTCATGCAAACCCTTAACTTGAGCAGCCAAACTAATCGATGACTGCATTCGTTGAGAACAAATGTCATTATCAATTTTATCGATTAGTTGTTTCAGCCCTAGTTTGAGAGATGTAAGTTTTTTGGGGTTTTTTTCCTCCAAGTTCTGAGTATCTGATTCTGAGTTGATACTGGTATTCTTACAGTAATGGATCTGAGTTGTTTTAAAATAAAACTGAAATTTTAATTAAATTTTTATGTCGTGTATTAATGTGAAGAATTTGTGTCGTGCCAATTAACACGGCACATTTTTTATAACATAAAATGCTGGAATAAAAATGATCAGATCTGCTTAAATCTATTACAATATCCCAAATTTTTGATATTACTCCAGTAATGGTACTTCATGTACATTACTATTTGAGTAAAAGTCCAAAAGTACTTGTTTCGAATGCACTTTAATATCAAAAGTAAAAGTGCTGATCTATGAGAATCGTATTTTAATCATTTCTGCAATTCGATGTTCTATTCTCCTGTGCATACCTTTTTTAAATAGAGAGGGGTTTTTTGTTACAGACACAGTGAAAAAAAAACTCTCCTCAGAACTGTGGGTTTATGGTTGTGGTCTCGTGGCATTAATGCATTTTATGTCTTCACTTCGAAGAAGCAAGGAACAAGCCAGCATGTTTTTTTCTGAAATGCAAGTCAAAGCTACTTGATAAAAGCACTTAATTTACAGTAACAAATTTAAAAGTTACTTACTGTCCATCACAGTGTCTTCATATCTATTCTGGCTCCCATACTGTTACTCATCATTAGATGTATCTGACATTATTGGATGTTCAGGATAAGATTCATACTGAAATAAACCGGTCATGATCAGGTGCAACTGATTATCAGTTAACCAGAAGTGCTTACACACTCATTCTGACATTGGTAAAAAGGTAAGACAAATGCTACGCGCAGCAGTCGACACCTTCCTGACTGCTGAATAATGGTTGATACTTGTTCTTATTCTGGGGTTTCACAGCTTATTTACTAATCTGGAAGCTTTGTTGAAAAAAAAAACGTATGAAAAGTCTGTGAACACTTTCTCTATGAGCAGCTCAATAATCTACAGAAATATGTGAAGAGCTGGCAAGAGATTTTTCCAGTGTTTGGTTCAAACTGCTAAAACACTTTGCCTGACCTGCATATGGACCATAGTTAACATTGTGTACAGAGTGTTGTGAATTTGGTTCACAGGGCGAACGTTGTGTGGTAACAATGCAGGCAGCATTCCAGCATTCAAAGCAAACGGTTTTGTGATTGCTGTGATTTTCTAGTCTTGAAAATAATGTGCTAATTATAAACTGCCCTGCATCAGTCTTTGCATCATCAGTGTGTGGAGTTTACACAAACCATGTTAAAATTGCACCTAGCAGTCACATTGCAACATTTCTGGAACGCTTGAAGTCTAGTCTTTGTGCGAATAGACACTACAGCCCTTTTAGTCATATTTTTGAAGAAAAATGTAACATTCTTACTTTTAAACTTTTCACAACTTTGACCCAAGTGCCATCTATCATTCACTTACTGTATATAAGTATGTAACTCTATTAAGCTGTATCACACAGATAAGCAGACAGATATCAGCAACACTACTCCACACTTTAGGCACGCAGACATTGTCTGAGAAACCTGATAGCCATGTTTTTTGTACTAAGCAGCACTCTGTCTCAATCCATCAATCCGATAACAGAGTAAAGTTGGCGCTGGGATGGGAAGTAACGAGGATATAGTTCCAAGAAGAGTCTAATAGGCATACTTGCAGTACTGCAGATGTCTTCAGATGTCTCATTCCTTTGTCCATTTTGTCAATTGATAAAGTAAAGTAGTGGAAAGATTATTATAGTGCGCATCTAACCGAAATAATGTTCTTTGCCATGTCTCCTTCAGCAGGTCCTACTGGCCAAAGGCAGAATGGACCAGCAACGGATGACACCGAAGCACAGAGGAGGTGACTAGCGATTGTGTTACCACTAAATAATCCTCACCATCATTTTAACCACAGCTGAAAGTTCGGCATGAATCCATCACCACTGTCACTTGGTTAATCATTAAGGCTTAGGTCATGTTTGAAGATGACGTTATCACGTTATTCATTATACACAGACCAGGCATAACTTTATAGCCATTGATCAGGCATGACATTATGACCACTTGCATAATATTGTGTTGCTTCCCCTTTTGCTGCCAAAACAGTCCTGACCCATCAGGCATTAACAGCATTAACTTCAGCAATTTAAGCTACAGGAGCTCATCTGTTGGATCGGACCACTCGCTCCAGCTTTCGCTCCCCACGTGCATCAATGTGCCTCAGCCTCCTATGACCCTGTTGCCGGTTTCACCACTGTTCCTTCCTTGGGCTACGTTTGATAGACCACTGCAGACTGGGAACATCCCACAATAGCTGAATTTTTGGAGATGTTCTGTACCAGTCATCTAGTCATCGCAATTTGGCCCTTGTCACACTCTCTTAAATCCTTACGCTTGCCCATTTTTACTGCTTCCAACACATCTACTTTGAGGACAAAATGGTCACTTGCTGGCTAAAATATCCCACCCATTAATTGTGCCATGATGAAGAGATAATCAGTGTTATTCACTTACTGGTCATAATGTTAAAATGTCAATGGTATGCCTGGTAAGTGTATTTATGCATGTAAACACATTTAGAGATGCTTGTGTGTTATTGTAATGGCAGCAAATCCTTCATGCCTTTTTTTTTGTTCTTAGTGTGCAATAATGACTTTATTCACCTCATGTCGGTGAAAACTTCTATAATCTTATTTCAAGCCTCACAAAACAGAGCCCTAATCTAACTACTTCTATTTGGTCCCTTTTTGCCCTCTTGTGGTTAAAATAATGTATTGCATTTACAGACTATTCACTATGAAGCTGGTGAAATCTGAAAATGACTGAAAATAGTGTATGAAAACCAACACACACTTTTCATGCAGCAGTCAGAGTATTCTAGAAAAACAAATCTTACCAATATATTAATTCTGGAAACAGGATGTCTTTTCATTCTGTATTGTTTTTTAACTTACTTGTCTGTAGGCAAATGATGGAGCAGCATCAAATGCAAATTGAACGGGAGCGACGGACGTCCGGTTCAGCAGGTAAAGATTCTCCACAAACACAAATTTCACCAAGCTTTTCGTAGGGTTGCCTTACACTAAACACTGCAAACTCCTGAGGACACAATTCACCTCCCTGACAGTTTCCAGATCATTCATCACTTAATTGCTTATTCACGCTTTGCTTTCATTCCTGTGCTTCAGTTTGTGCTTTCTACCCATGCTTTTCCATGTATTAGTCCATCCCAGACCAACATATCCCATAATCCCATACACCTACTCATTAGGTTTCGATTTGACAGCTGAGATATAATACATGTTCTACACAGCATGGGCCACATCTTTGCTTATAATTTTAATTCTTTTTTTTTGTGTGTTTTCTAAGCAGTTTCAGTGTTGTTTATTCATTTTTTTATTTGATTTTCATCACTGTCACTTTTGTCTCCTTCTGTTTGTCACTTGTTTTCATTCCTGTCTCAGTTTCCACCCTGCAGTTTAAAGTGTCTGCCTCCCAACCCAACACCTCTCCAACAGAATACAGGCAGTTTCGTGCCAACACACTCCCTTCCCATGCCCGCCTCGCTCCTTCCCCGCCTTCCTCCTCTTCCTGCTCCTCCTCTTCCTCACAGGAGCGAGAAACCATCTCTCACACGAAGGACTCGTCTCAGAAAAAGGCTCAGCAGTTTTCACAGCTCTCCAGTTCCCTGGCTTCCGCCTTCTCTCCCGTACAGCCAGGGGGCACTCTGCCTTCTCGAAACGTTCGTCAGATCCCTCTGTCTCCCCCTACAAGTCACCAGCCAGTCATACCTCTTATCCAGCTCATGCATCCCACTGCCTCCACCCAGTTTGATGCTAACAGCCAGCTAGAGTACTTCCACCCCTTGCAAGCCCCTTTCTCCAAGTTCGCCTCTGGTCCTCCTCCTCTCCCACAATACTGTAATCCCGAGCTCTCCTGCCCTTCCCACAGCAAGGATATCTTCCCTCCTACTCACAGTGGTCAAGGCCATGCCCACCAGCCACAGTTTGTTGCCCCTTTTAGCCCTATACCCCCCAGTGAGCCTTTCTCATGTAGCTCTGTGTCGCTCGAGACCACACCCGCTGCTGTTTCTCAGGCTGCCACGGCACCCAGCAGTAAGTAACTCTGATCACCATCCAGCTGGCGGTGGAGTGTGTTTGGGGACTTCCTTACAGTTCTCACACACACTGCACACAGCTGTTGCACAATGAGGACTGATGATATACACACCGCTTACTGTACATCTCAAATAAATAATACTGTTCTCCGTAATTGTAATCGTGCCCGGCTGGAAATAATGGTACATTTGCACTATTTATCAGGCTCTCATGCACATCCTGTCACGGCTCTCAGCTCATTTTAACAGGCACATGATGACACACAGCCTAAGCTTGTGTAATTGTATAATACAAGCAGATAAGCATCATTATGATGAATACAATAAAAGTGAAGAAACAGGAAATTGGATACAAGCTAATTTATTTATAAATCTATAAAATGTATGTATAAAGAATATTTGCTTTAGGTCAAATAATTAGCACAAGGTAATGCACATTAATAATCAGGTTATGCAGGCAAGTTTAAATATTTATTGAACTATTTCCTATTTATTATTTCATATTTACTAGTTTTGTATTGAATATGTATTATCTTCTTATTTATTTCAATTGTTCAAAAGAAAAGCAAGCCAAAAGGAGTCCGTAAATGAGGACTACATCTAAGACTAGCCTCAATCAGGACAAAAGACATGACACCATATAAAAAGCAGGAAGTGTTAATGTGTATGTTGTGTATGGTAGCCAAAGTCCTGCAGTACTGAAGGATTTATGGTGCATTGCTTAGGAGGGACTCTTTCAATATTTTGTCATTGTTTGCTTGATTGTTTCCTGGTCCTTCAATTGTCCCATGAACATTTTTAAATGAATGAGGTCCCTTGAGAGTATTATGGATTTTTATGGATTTTAAGGCGGTTTATGGATGTGGTGAGGGAAGACAAGAAGGTAGTTGGGTTGAAAGAGGCAGATATAGAGGACAGAGGGGTATGGAGACGGATGATCTGCTGTGGCGACCCCTAATGGGAGCAGCCGAAAGAAGAAGATGATTAGAGTTCATCAGTAATTAGTAGTACTAAAGAACTTTTGCTACATCAAGTTTATTCTTTAAGTTGAAGTGTTGCATATGAACATGCATAGTATTTCATTAGCAATCTGGCCATAATATTGTATATATATATATATATATATATATATATATATATATATATATATATATATATATATATATATATATATATATGTATATATTTTTATAAGTTATAAAAGTATATAAGTTTATTTGTCAAAAACAGGATAATAAGATCTATTTGTCAGCGAGCTTGTATTCAATTAGAGAATGATTTATAACAAATTCTAGTCTGGCATTAGACTATATCAAACATACACTATATGGACAATAGTATTGGGAAATTAGAGTTTTGCAGCCATGTGGTTCTTCTCCAAACTGTTACCACAAAGGCACATAATTGAATCGAATGTCGTGGGATGTGTTTTAATAACAATGTTCCCTTCATTAAAACAAAAAGACCCAAACCTGTTTCAGCATGACAGTACAACTGTTCACAGAGTAAGCTCCATGAAAATATGATTTATGTGGGTTGGAGTGGAAGATCTTGAGTGACCTGCTATAGAGCTCTGACCTCAACCCTACTAAACACTTTGGGATGAATTGGAATGCTGACTGCACCCCCAGGGCTCTTCAACCTACATCAGTACCTGATTTTACTAACACCCTTGTGGCGGAATGAGCACAAATCTCCACAGACACACTTCAAAATCTAATGTCTTCCCAGAAGAGTGGAGGTTATCGTAACAGCAAATGGGGACTAAATGTGGAATAGGATGTTCAAAAGCACATCTTATGGTCAGGTGTCCACAAACGTTTGGTATATAAAGCTGATCATTAGAGCTGCACGATTTGGGAAAAATGTCATGTTGGGATTATTGTGGTCGATATTGCGATATCGCTATAATAAATGGTATCATGAGTCCACTTGATTGGTTTATCAAGGAAATTGTGCACAGACTAGTGATAATGCTGAAATGTGTATTCGTAAAACTATAGAGGTTTTCAAAATTATTTTTTTTATGTGTGAGAGAGAGAGAGAGACACACACACAGACACACACACACACACACACACACACACACACACACACACATACATACACACACAGGGACCGGGCCGGGCTGACGGCATGTATGGGGATGTGTGTGTGGGAAAGCGGATGCCAGGTGAAGGTGCGACAATCGTGTGGATTACGCGTTGGCATCCAGTTCAGTGTCGATCTGCTCGGCCTCCATCTTTACCTGGTCTCCGCGCTACATGCTGGAAAGTCACGTGACCACATAATATGTGCACTGCCTAAACAGACTATCTGGACTTTTTTGTTTTGTTTTGTTTTGTTTTGTTTTGTTTGCGGTGTGTAAAATCTGCAAAATGATTTCAGAAAGTATGTGTCCACACATGCACTTATTCATTTCATTAAACTTATTTATTTCATCACTGTATATTCTTGTTGATCACCGTGAGAGCAGACTGTATTTTTCTCTAATTATGTTTATTATTACAAAAGGGAAATACATGAGAGTTGAAAACAACTGGAAAAAATTGATAAACTAAATGAGCAACAATAAAATAATGGGTCTCTAGAGATTGGGTGTGTGTATTTGAGTTTAACTGTAGCAACACAAAAAAAAATGCAACTAATTGTTTTACGGTGATTATTTTATTAGGGATAAAGGACTAAATAACCTGTCCATTAAAAAAAATACAATAAAATAGACCAGGCCACCATTGTACCTGCATCTCCTTTGCTATTTGCATTTTTTAGAATTACTTTCAGGTCAATACACTACATAGAATTAACTCCATTACATTTTCAGCATTGTTTCATTTGCACATTTTAAACTCAACCATAATAGCCAAATAATAAAATTATTTAAAGTCATGTATAATGCCTCTGCACTCATCTCTCTTTTGCTCTTCAGCAGGTCCTCCCATCCCTCCAGGACATCCCTCCATGCTGTCCTCCACTCCCCCACTCCATCCCCCTGCTCCTGCTCCTGCTCCCATGGCAGGTCCTCCAGCACCTCCACCTCCACCTGGACCTCCTCCCCCAGCCGCTGTACTGCCCCCTAATCCCCCACCTCTCCCAGCTCCGTCAGGCTTGGCTGCAGCTTTGGCTGGAGCCAAACTACGCAAAGTACAGCGGGTAAGTGGCCAGTTTACAGGTTTTGCTTGCCTTGTTAATCACACACTCACCAGCCTGCTAAATGCAAATACTCTACTCTTCAAGTCAAGTTATACTTGACTTCTTCACCCCATTCATGCAATTAATCAGACAGCCAATCATGTAGCGGCAGTGCAACACATACACTCATGTAGATACAGGTAAAAAGTTTCACTTAGTGTTCACATCAAACATCTATATAGGGTAAATGGGTGATTTGAGCATTCACAACAGTCTCCAGCATTTAGACATAATCTGTTGGGTGCCAGTTCTTTGGCTGGAAACATAATGACAATTAGTCACAAGAGATTGGCCAACTAACACGAAGGGAACAGTAACTCAAATAACCACCCTTTACAAACAAAGGTGAGCAGAAAAGTGTCAGAATACACAACACATCGTACCTTCAATGCATGAGCTACAAAAGCAGAAGACTACATTGGGTCTTTTTTTTTTTTTTTTTGTCAGCCAAGAAAATGTGTCTACAGTTGGCACAAATTTACCATTCTGGATTATTCATGTGCATGTGTTGTGTGTGTTTTGCAGCAGCCACCTATTGGCTGATTGCTTAATTGCAAGAATGAAAATTAATAGTCCCCAATAAAGTGGTGGCTCAGTGGATATTGATTGTAAAATCAGATTGTCTTGCAAAATGGTGAAAAGAACAATACAACTAATTTCCACAAATGAAATTGGTTTGATGTCTTTTTGACATTGAAACATTTTTGGATTCATATGATCTAGTATTCAATACCTGTCCACTGACACTGAACAGGGTTATGCTTTTAAATGTTTACAGTGATAATATGAGGGCATGTTGACAATAAATAACTGTCCCTTATTTATTATGTATTGATCTCTACGAATCCTTCGATTTTTTTCCTATAGCTATGGCAACGAGTTAAAATATTCATCGCTTATTGTCATGCTATACTGGAAAAAAATTACTTTTATTTGCATCTACTTGGTAAATGACAGGAAACAAACAGAATACCTTCTGCTGCATCCTTCTCTGTGCATTTTTTATTTGGAAGCATGTTGTTGCACAGACACAAGAAGTATGTCTATAGAAGACTTGAAATGTATAGTTTTAAAAGGAATTATTGAAATTTTCTCTGTGTGTGTAATATGCATAGAAACTCAAGATATGTGATATTTATTTATTTATTTATTTATTTATTTATTTTCTGTTTCAGCACTAATCCCATCGATATAACTCGTAACTCAAACATGTAAATTCATTTAATTAAAATCACACACTTTGTATTGAAGTGTTTGTCCACATAATATAATAATAAATAATGCACATATTTGTGTGTAGGTATGATTGATAACTAGGGCCGTGATTTTTTTTTTTTTTCGAAAAAAACAAAACAAAATAAATCACAAACTTATGTCTCTAAATGGTTACCACAATGTGGGAGCACACAATTGTCTGGAATGTTTTGTCTGATAGAGCATTTAGCTTCCCTTCACTTGATCTAAGATCCCAGACCCAACATAATAATGCAACTGTGCACTAAGCAAGTTTCATAAAGACATGGTGTGTTAAGGTTGTCATGGAGGAACAGTAGTGGTCTGCGCAGAGGCCTGACTGCAACTCCAGTGAACATTTTTATGATGAACTTACTGACTGAACCACAGGCCTCCTTACGAGCTATAAGTACCTGGAAAAAAAATCCAGTGGGAAGCTTTTCAAAAGACGAGAAGTTATTAAATAAGCAAAGAGAAGACTAAATCTGGAATAGGATATTCAGCAAGCACATTATGTATAAACAAACCTTTCTCCATACAGTGCATCTAATACTGTTAATTACTTATACTCAAATTTTCGATCCAATAGATTGTGATCTGTCAGTCTCTCATTCTTTTTAAATATTTACATGTGCCTCTACAATCCCTATTTTAACTACTTGTGTATTTAATATATTTGTTGTCTAATTTGTACAAGTTGAAATGTATATTTTGATGTTTTAACCTTACAGACTAGAAATAGGGAAATTTATAATCACTTAGAATTGTACAATTATTGTGTCACTAACTTTGGCACAATACAATTTTTAGGAAAAAGAAAATTATTTAAAAAGTCTTTCTAAAAAAGAGACTAGGTTTTATTTAACCAAGTATCTGCTATTGTTTGAATGGAAAGTTGCATTCATATTACGACGCACAGATGTTATCTAATAGGCTTGTGACAGAGAGTAATGTGTTGAGCAATGTGATATTTATCTGGTCTGGGCATTGCCGGTGCCCTCTGTTTGAACCTGACAGCCTGAGGAAAGCTCTGCGGGGCCATCCAGTGCCAAGAATGATGCCAGTCGCTCTAGTGGAGGCAGCGGAGGAGGAGGAGAGGGCCTCATGCAAGAAATGAATGCCCTCCTAGCACGAAGGTCAGTTTGTAATGGTACAGTAATCCCCCACTTTACAGCGGTTCGAATCTCGCGCCCCCCCTGGTTTATTGCGGAATTGCATTTGCCACAGCTAATTTGTTTCGCTGATTTTCCCGGTCTCTCGCGGACAGCACTATAGACCAAAAAACTTATAGGGAATTGTTTTTATGGAGTTTTATGTTGAAATAATGAAGTGTATTAATAAAATGTAATTATTAATCATAAAATGAAGTAAAATGTTAATATAGTACAGTATACATAAAATTGTATTTTTGGGGTGGCGTCCGTTTAACGCGGTTTTTCGTTTATTCGTTCGTTTATAGGGATTACTGTATATTGTTTCATTTATTTATAGCTGATAATGTTAAAGCTGGTATATTAGCCACACTGATATGACCTTTAATTTCTTCTCCCCCCTTCCCTTTCAGGAGGAAAGCTTCTGAAAAACCTGAAGACAGTCAAAATGTTTGTGCATTTAACAAGCTATTCACATTTTACAATTTTTCTTGTCGTAATTCTATTCGTTTCCTTTTCAACAATGTGTGTTTCTTGCAGGAAGAGTCCAACGGCTCGCCCGCCTCACGTGGCTCAGGTTAGCAGAAATCTTCTGAAATATGAATCATAGGTCTTTAAGAGCTAGACCTTCCAGTACCTGACTAAACGGATGACAAACTTGTTTTATTAATGATATTATTAGTTTAGACACAATCATAAAAATGAATGTCGTTTCATTCTATTCAAATCGATTTTTTTTTGGCACTTTCAACAATGTCCAAAGCAGCTGTACACAAATAATTAGATTATGGATATACATTTTAGCATCAAAAATTAGCCCTGAAAGTCTTTCCCTATTGAGCGAGCCAGTGGTGACAAAACTCCCTGAAATGGTATGAGGAAGAATCCTTAAGAAGCCCAAAAAACCATATTGAAAAGGGAACCCGTCCTAATCTGTGTGACACCAAACATTCATTCATTCTAGTTCCATCATTACTGAGGTTAGCAAATGTTCATTGATTGAGACTCGAGTATAAAACTGTTTATGGTGATTGTAGGCAGACTGTTATATTAATTACAGTCCAAAACCATTTTCCTTGAACCATCCTCAGCTCCAGCGAGTTCTCAATGATGTTAACATGTATTCTGTTCTAAAATTTGGTAATTTGCCAAAGATTAAGATTTATTCATTATGATTTGCATTAAACAAATTTG
Organism: Silurus aristotelis; assembly: GCF_946808225.1. Lineage (NCBI taxonomy): Eukaryota > Metazoa > Chordata > Actinopteri > Siluriformes > Siluridae > Silurus > Silurus aristotelis. The sequence goes on from NC_139579.1 coordinate 15,543,207, forward strand.
AAAAAAAAACCCTACTGACAGAATAAAACAGAGCTGCATTTTATTAAACTGGATTTGGGTATAATTTGTAAAGAAAGCCCTGTTCGAAAAACATGCACGTGTAAAGAGCACCAAATCAAACTGTAATACACCATTTCTTAGAGAATGGACTCTTTCTAAATAGAAAGCCTCGTTATGGTCTTTGTGTCAGTTACTGTAGTGCAGGAGAAGAGGAAATCTGTGTAAATTCAGCACAGAACTAACAGTATTTTATTTCCAGATGCTCTGAAGAAGCCATGGGAGCGAGCAAACTCTTCAGACAAATCTTCAGCTGGATCAAGGTCAGTTCCACATAAACCTAATTTGATCAGTTTTGTTTGTACTTTTCCTTTATCAGTTATTACACCATGCCACAGATGCACACCACAATGTACAAAGACTAACAGATGTCAGGATGCGAGCCTCATGTTTATACGAGTCAGCAGGTATATGACATTGCAAGCCATGCTAAATGCCTTGGTAACTATTGTGCGTCTTATCAACTCGCAGCTTCCCGAAAATAAAACGTATTTAACAGGGTCCTGGAGCGACAACGTGTAAACAGAAAAAACCTTATCTCTGTCTGTTAACAATAAAAGGTAATAATGAAAAAGCTGAGAGTTTGTGTCGAAGCTGTCGCACCGACAACCCGATACTTGAGCATGCATCAGGGACGGGTGTCCTCAATACTAAAGAATCACAATTTTCGAAATTGGTGTTATGCGGACGGATTCTCACACGTGAATGTGCAACATTTACTTAACGTGACAAGGAATTATTTCTTTTTTCACTCTCTCTCCGTTTATCATGCAATCTAGTTAGCGTTCTGTCACTTACTCATATATCTGGGGGCCGCTGCAATGCCTGCACCTTCTGAGAGAATTTTCTGAGAGAAAAAAAATGTCCACCTTCTCATTTAAAAAAACCTATGAACTGTCAAACATTATGTGATGGCTTTCAGAAGTACTGGTATGGCTATCGTTCTCAGCATTAACAATCAAAGCCATGAAAGTACAGATGGTCCCTGAGTTACGATGTTTCGACTTAGGATTTTTTGATGTTACGACGATGATAGCAATACTTACATTTTTTCCGTTTTATTTATTTTCTGATTCTAAACGATGTTTTATTTTGGAAAATTACCGGACTCTCCGCCACATCTGTCTATGACTCACTCTTGATGCTTGCCTTAGTCACATGTCTTACCAACATCCGCTACCTTCTTTAAGGGGCTGCTCCGGCCGCTAACACAAAATACATTACCGCTAAATTGAAACCCCCAAGCTAGCCAAATGAACAAAAAACAACACAGTGGATTCACGTTTATTATTTAAAAAATACCAGTTTTTATGCCGGTCGTTTAATTTTATTTTGTTGTATTTATCCGCCACACCTCAAAGGCCGGCCCGTGAAAATATTGTTTGACATTTAAACTGGTCGGTGGTGCAAAAAAAGGTTGGGGACCACTGGGCTAGGGCATGTCTCGAGTTTTGAAGTTACGATTGGGTCATCAGAACGCATCTCCAGGGTAAATCGAGGATTATCTTTACTTTGTATGAAATCATAAAGAATGAGTACCATCGCCCATTCCGAGCACGCAAAATGTTAAAATTGTTGCTAAGTTGTCACTGGAAACCCAGCAAGGTTTGTAGGGAGTATGGAATAGGTCAACATTATATTGGAAACATTTTCTGACTGAAAATCTTCTGCCCTGGCACAGGTTGAGAGCTATTGGTGGCACCACTGACGGAGAATCGGGAGACTTCGACCGAATGAAACAGGTAACCCTAGAGAGAATAGTTCACGACCATTTCAATCAACTTTCCACAAGGTGCTGCTCACCTGCTTAACACTGACTTTCTTTTCCAATTCTGTTCAAAAACAGGAAATCTTGGAGGAGGTTGTGCGTGAACTGCATAAAGTCAAAGATGAGATCATAGATGGTGAGATTTCACTCATTTTGCATCATTTTGGACAACAAAACTGGCATTGTTTGTATATTTCTGTTCTTTTTTCCCCCTTTCTTTAGCCATTAGAAGAGAACTGACTAGGATGGGTGCTACATAGTGTTTAGAAGCATGATTACACCACCAGAAGGCTCTTGGGAAGTACGGAAAGGATTATGTGGCGTATTGGAGGAATGGTCTTGCAACATAGCTGCAACGACATGGAAAACGTACGTGTTGCAGGAATGTTGCATCAACAAGGAGCATTACAGAAAGGAACATGAGAAAGAAGTGAGAGAGAGCGAGTGCATGTGTGAATGAATGGATGGATGAATGGATGGATGAATGAATGGACGGACCTTCACACTGAATTTTCTATTTCCTCCTGTATAAACATTAAAAGACTAAGCCCACTGTGCAGTTTGCTGCTCCCAGTCTTTCAAGTCTTAAGAGAAATTTGACTAGGTGGACCTTGATGAAGATATTTGTGTTTTATACTGTTTTATTGTTGCATTACTGTTATTGTAAAAGTAATTTTATTCTCAGTGATATCTGCCAGAGAAAATAGAAACGTCAGCATTTTATATTTTACCTTCACACTTTGGTTTTTTGAGAAGCACATTCAGCACCCTTCTGCGCCGGTTTGTCACCATCGTTTATTACAGTTTTAATCCTCTTCTTTTTGATTTAGCAAATACGGATGTTCACTGTTTTTTTTTTTGTTTTTTTTTTAGCTTAAATTTGGTAGTGTGAAGTTATTGATGATGGTCTTATGAGATGTTTCTGTAGCTCTAGCCCTGTGAAACGGCAGTTTGTGGACTCTCCTCAATTTGGTTCGAAAGAAAATTGGTTCGTAATATTGGGTCCTAAATTATGAAATTAAGTGGCCTAGCCTTCTGGCTTAATCCTCTTAAACACGTGACAGTAAAATGGCCTTTGAATAAAACACTGAATCTATAACTTGTGAATTTGTCTTATTTTATATGCATGAGAAGGTACTCAAGATAGAATTCTTTTTACCCCATTCTTCTAATACAATACACACTATTAAATGTAAAAATATAATTATTAAATACCATTTTTTTTTTATAATTACATTGAATAAATAGCGCCCCCCCCATTTACCAAATGTATAAAAGTATTTGAGAATTCAAGAATATCAAAGATAATTTGTATTATTATTATTATAACAATCCTTACACTGTCCATACTTCAGTGTTATGTTTAGATTTATCTGCTTATAAAAATATGACGGGATGCAATTTCAATCAACAGTTTCCGTATTCAACTCGTGTTCGAGCTGACCGTGTGTACATTTGTGTGTATTAATTAAACTACTTTGTATTTAAAAGATTTAAAAGCAACATCAGGATCATCAAGCAGAGCAAAAGGTTCAGTAAGTCAAATTAAAATATCATGACATGCTTCATCAAGCTCCAACTGACTAATCCCTTATTTCCACATCACATAGGTACACATGAGGTTTACCCTCATATACTTTTACAGGAAACACGCATTCAGAGAAGCTGCCAATACAATACACGGCAATATAACCAGATTTCTTTTTCCAGACGAAGGAAAGAAAGAAACATTACAAAGAATAAAGATTAGTGATAGAAGTGAGTTAGAAAAGCTTTTTAAATTTGTGGTTGTTGCAAAAAATTATCATTTTATTGAACGATTGAACCACAGACCGAATCATTCCCCAAGCTGTCCTGCAGCGATCCAGTGAACACTGTCTGCAGCTAAAAAAATTTTTATTCATTTTAAAAACCAATTCTAGTTCATTTTATTATTCTTTATTTATAAATAAATCTTACCAAACCTTGCACAGATGTTGATAAAGAAAAACTGAACACACTGAAAATCAGCAATGTGAAATCAAACACCAGAAAGAATAAAGGTGTGTCTGCCTTGTTGTGAAATTCTATTACTATTATGATGTTTTTTCTGTATGCTAAGACACACATGACTTAACTGTAGGACTCATTCCGATTCATATCTGAACATTCTTATTCACATTTAAGAACACTGCGAATATTACAGCCTGTTTACCGTAGCGTGTTACGGGTCATACTTGTGTAACTGCAAGTAAAGCATTCTCTAGGCTGTGTAACTGCTACTTTGGTCAAACAGATGAAATGGATTCATATGAGGAGTAAGGAACTTCTCGATGCTTACTCTTATTGCAAAGAAGTAAGATTTCACCTTACTGCTTTAAAATGTTTAAAAAAAACCTCATATTTCTTTTAAAACAAAAACAAACACCACACTTTATATACTGCTGTGTCAACTACTCAAGCAAGGAATGCTCATTTTAATTTAACCATTGCATTGTAAAGTACACACGGTCACTTACTGCTCATGAGTCTTTGTTTTAAATTAATATATTTGCTATAAAATTTACAACGCGGCTTTACAAGGACAGCGTCATTATAATATATTCAGCATGTCCATGTGCCGTCTCATTGGTGAAAACACATTCGAGTGGCTTTTAAACACAGAAAAAATCCTATTAGCATCCATTGTTTGTTGAAAACTCGAACTCAATGGATACTGACAGTCCAGGTCGTGTGTACTCTAAACCCGTTTCCCTGCTGTAATTATGTGACAAAAAAAACAAAAAAAAAACAGTTTCAACCACGTGTTTCTACCGGTTCAGCAGGCCTGTCCAGCTCGTCCTCTTTTCCGTTTAAATAGCGGCTCTGTGAGAATAATACACACGTGGTACAACTTATTCCTGCTTGGCCAGTTTGTATTCTCTTTTGATTCTGGCGTAGGGGCCAATGCTGTCGTCAAACACAAAGTCCCAGAGCACCCGTATCCAGGAGGTGTGCTGCGGTAATGAATCATAATACTCTGCTGCAATTTTCTTCACCTGGTAATGAAAAGAGAAAAAAAATTTCACCACTACAGTGACTTAGGGAATGCCACTGAAAGTCCTGCTTCAGTGGTGGTCATGTAAATTTACAGGTGTGCTCTCAATCGCTCAAACCAGACTTTTCTACTGTCTGACACAATACCACAAGTTTCTTACATACTCACTGGCCTTCTAATGTAGATACACAAAACAAGTTCTAGGAAGTATAGCTGGAAAATATATTGGATTGGGGACGTTGGAATTCCTAAGTGCTTAACAGAAATGATACCATGGGTACAGCACTACAACATACATGTCGAAATCAAGACCTGCAACAAGCTCCAAACCAAGTAAATATTTGCTGATCTATATGGCTAATGTGCTGTATACATAATGAATAAATCATTTTTGCGCAAACAAAAAAATTGACACTCACCTCAGGTAACCTACTACCAGGGATGCTGGGAAAATCGTGATGCTCCATATGGTATCCCACATTAAAAGTGATTAAGTTCAGAGGGCCATAGTATGAGTAGGTCTCATGGCCCTTCTGGAACATGTAATGCTCAGCAATGAAGTGTCCGGAGATGGGATGCAGGCCCATGCACAATATGGAGCCAGAGATAAGGTACACGATTGGTTTGAGTCCCCAGATATAGTAGATCAGAATGTCTGCGGCAAACTGTACGACTGCGTTCAACATCTCCAGTTTGGTCACAGGTTTTGGGTTCACCACCAGAGGCCGTAGTGCGTAGAATAAAGGCTGGAGGAAAAGCCAGAGTATCTTTCTTGCAGGTGTACAAAAGAACCAGCCTTCTATGTCTGTTGGGATGTCAACGTCTAAGCCATCGCCTCCAAGGTAGCGGTGGTGGTCGATGTGGTATTTCTTGAAGGAGGCTGAATAAGGTAAACCAATTGGCAGATTGGCAAACATGGCAAACCACCGGTTCCAGCGTACCTGCTTGTTCCCGAATGCAATGTTGTGCGAGATGTCATGGATGGCCAGGGTCAAGGAGTGGTTTATACATCCACCAAAGGCATATGCCCAGAAAAACACCCACTTCCATGACAACTCGTGGATAAGGTAACATGCAATTAATTGAGTGAGTACCATTCCAGACACAACCCACTTCAGCTGGGGGTCGGGACCCATCAACGTCTTGATCTGGGGATACTTTGCTAGAAAGACAGAGAGAGAGAGAGAGAGAGAGAGAGAGAGAGAGAGAGAGAGAGAGAGAGAGAGAGAGAGAGAGAGAGAGAGAGAGAGAGAGAGAGAGAAAAAAAAAGCAGGAAGTGAAAATTTGCTCAAATATTATTTTTATCCCCTGCAGGTAACCTGGAAACTGCAGCCTTATGCAACAATGTATGCAGGAAGTCATGCAGTGGTTTATGCTCTCCCCAAGGGGCAGGAAGGCTTTCTGATCTGGTGCCTTCTTTTTAATTAGCAGACTTGTTGCTCATGCGACTGCCTGTCACGTGCTCGACACTTTACGAGCACAGTCAAATAAAAACTCTAGAAATCCAGGCAATACGCTTTTCTTAACATTTGCATTAACATCTACCATTTACATGCAGTGTCTATGCAAACTAAAGATGTCAGTTGGCTTTCTGTAACACATGTATGTTTACAGTTCAGCTAAGCCTGCTCTGATATTCCTTTACCACTTACTCTTGGGGAAACCACAAAGAACCCCAAACATTTGAAAAGAATTCTTGGAACATTACAATTGTAACTAGCAATAGCTTAAACATCAGTCAAACAAATAAAAACATCTGGTGACAATTGTCCGATTTGAATAAATTCCAAATTTCTTTAGGAAGCTTTATGTCACTATTAATCAAACCAGTCTTATTTGAATGAACTATTTTGTGTTAAAGTGGTTAAAGGTTATATTGTAAAAACCCCTGTGAATAAAAGTGAATGTGTTTTTTTCTTTAGACTACAGTAAATGATATCTGAAACCTTTTGTTTTAAAAAAGTAAAAATGAAAAATCACTAAAGCATTATGTCAACAGCCCAATGACTGCAACCTGTCGTACTTTAGGCAAAGAATTACTTTGCACATTAAAAGTTCTCAATTAATTCAGATAATTTTGTATAAAAAATGGCTTCGAACAGTGAGTAGGGTTTTAGGATGGCAGACTCACCACTGTATTTTCCTTAATCCAGAGTTAAATGTATTTCTGTCCATCATCAATTGCCTGTTTAATATCCAACTGATTACTCCAGTGGTTCTCATGCTTTCTGTATGCTTATATTATGTATATAATATAAGCATTCATTTTCCATAAATGTAAAATATTTCTTTTTTTGGTCACTAGCGTATGTGTAGCAAGCTCTCCAAAAACAGGGTCGTTGGCCAAACTTATGCAAATGCGATGTGTTCGACTTCTCCCTGTTATTTCTAGCTAGGAAAATTACAGAACAGGAATTTTTTTGAAAATTTATAATAAATGTATTTAATAAACTAGCATAAAAAAACAAACAAAAAAAAAACAAAACAGTTCCCATTGTTCCTCCTGAAACATTTTATTGACCATGTGAATGATTAACACAACTATTTTGGTCACATGGTATGTCAGCACTTTCATCACAATATCTGTGTGACTTGAATACGTCATGCATCTGCTTAGTAGAAAATTTCCCAAATTGCTCCATGAATTTTGATATGAAGTAAGCGATTCTTTGCAGAAAAACACTTCTACCAAAATAGCACATTGTGTAGCCTCCTACTGACCTTCAAGCACCATGAATATGTTCAATGATCATGAGAGTCTTCAGCGTCAGGTGTAAAATGTGGTAGAAACATGACTTCCATGCCTTCCACACCCTGAGTGTCACTTAAAAACACATTGACCATTCAGCATTTGAAGGGATGACAAAATGCAGTGTTATAAATATTTGAACAGCCAAAAGGTGTCAGTTCACAACAGAGGTTTAAGGAAAGCTCAGAAAGGGGACTACTACGAATAACATTCCTATTTCATCCTTCATGGTTCATTCTTGCTGAATCACTACAACGTAGAGATTTCATTATGAATGCAAAATTGAGTCAGAGCTGAGCTCATCTAGATTCCCTACACACTTTATTTTGAGCATATTTATATACACAGAGACTGAATTGTTAATTGATTACATATGCCGATCCAGTGACTAATAAAACCCAATACAGCGACATTTCACCAATTCTGAAAGAAGTTCCGCTCTGGTGACCTTCACACATTAACACTAACAAGGTGTGTGTTTGGACCACCACATTATTCGATGTGTATGTTCTGTTTCCAAGCGAAGCCTAACAACCACCAGACACACCTGGGGGCTTTCAGCGATTGTTCCACTTGTCAAAGTGTGATTTGTCTGGGATCGGTTTACAGAAGATAAATCAGCCTGCTCGTTCACGCTGCATCTCCGAGACAGGACCAGAACTGTTACTGTTTAACGTTTTATGATATTTATTCAAGGGGTCACACGGTAACTAAATAAGCAAATATGGATCTGTGCTTTGCATATTCAGGCCTATAGTAGTTTACTACAATCCATTCAACCTCAAGACGTTGCTTGGAGGTATTTAATAATTCATTTATTATTTTAGATCCTCACATTAGAAATCTAAGAATTGAATAAACTTTTTTTTTAATGAAATGACCCTAAATAATACTGTAATGAGCTTAAAGTGAGTGGGGGGCATTGGGTTATTAATCGTTGTACAATACTGCAATAATTTCAGAAATGGTCAAGCGATAAACAGCAAACTGTACAGACCCTGATCCAATCTTCAGCACAGAAGGAAGTACTAGCATTAAGTTTGGAAGTCGTGAAACATGAGGGCTCGTGTTGTATAGCCTCATATACACGGGGTTTCTATAGGATCCAGTGCCTATGCGGTAAAGTTTTGAGCACCAGTGTGAGCGGAAGTAACTGTGTCTCCAGTGGCTTTCTGGATGCGCCACATACATGGCAGGACGATCCATGAGAAACGATCTCGTTTCATTTCCAACTAAATAAAACAAAGAAAATACGCGATAAAAATGAAAGGATTATTTTTTTTTTTAATGGAGCGCTGATCCAAACCCCAGCGACGAAAGAGGTTTTAAACCCAAAACATCTGCCTTCGATATGACACCTTTTATTTTACATTTTAGAAATATTACCAGAACACGATCGCTCATCTTCATCTTTTGTTTTTGTAAAAAAACATTATTCTTACCTAATATTTCCTTTCGTCTCCATGTGTGCGGCTGCTCGTCGTAAACCCATTCAAAGTCCCCACGTCCACCTGCTTTCCCCATTTTCCTCCTCCTGCACTGGTGTAGTGAACTCAGGTGATTCCTGAAACAAGTGCGCTCGTTTGGGACACTCCCTCACTGATAAGACTGGAAAGGTGTGCCAGAGAGTGACTACACAAGCTGTATAATGTTCATGGGTTTGTAAAAAAAAAAAAAACAACAATGAAAGAAAGAAAGGCGAGGCTGCCTAAGGCGTCGAAACCTTTAAACTGCTGAAACACGGGAAATAGCTAAGGATAAGATTAGCTCGTCTTTCCCTTTTCCCTTAGTGCTTAATGACTATCTACAAGTCTTATGGTGGACTTTTTTTCGGGACTTTCAGACTTCTTAAGGATTTTTGCATTACAACCGCTAGAGGGCGCCATATTGTAATCGAGTGAAGTCAAGTGTATAGGGATATTCGGACAGTGGTTTTACCTCTGCATCTCACTACACTGGATTTAAAATGAAGCAAGCAAGGTGTTCCTAGAAGTGTAGGATTTGGGCTTCTGAGGGTCTGATGCTGTCATTTAAGATCAATTCATTCTTTGCCTTATGGAAATATTTGAGGTCTATCCATATTGCAGCATTTGACTTCATAGATAGAATTCATTCTATTCTATCGTTAATCACAGCATTAATATACACCAGCAAACCAGATCCATTGAAAGCTATGCAAGCCCATGCATAACAATGCCTTCATGTTAGACAAATGAGCTGATATGCTTTGAGGGAGCTCTTCATCTTCTTCTCCATACTCTTTTTTTTTTTCCATCATTTTGGTTAATCTGTTTTCATCTGTCCAAATGTTCTTGTTTCAGGGTGTTTTTTGTTGTTGTTGGGTGTTACCAGTATTTAAAAAAATAAATAATACAAAAATAATAATATATATTTGCCTATTTAGAATTAAATCCTCTTTTTATTCTTCTTTCGGCTTCTCCCATTAGGGGTCGCTACAGCGGATCATCTGTCTCCATACCCCCCTGTCCTCTACATCTGCCTCTTTCAACCTAACTACCTGCTTGTCTTAATTTACCACATCCATAAACCGCCTCCTTGGCCTTCCTCTTTTCCTCCTTCCTGGTGTCTCCATCCTCAGCATTCTCCTACTGATATACCCCATGTCCCTCCTCTGCACACATCCAAACCATCTCAATCTCACCTCCCTCACCTTGACTCCAAAATGACCTACATGCGCTGTCCCTCTAATAAACTCATTTCTAATCCTGTCCATCCTCGTCACCCTCAATCTTCAGCTCTGCTACCTCCAGCTTCACCTCCTGTCTTTTACTCAATGCCACTGTCTCTATATATAGATTTATAAAGTTGTTTCTTGATTGTAGGCTTTGACACTGATACATCTACATCTGCCAGCATGTTCCTGATCTGATTAGATGTGGTAATGTTTCTTCTTCTTTACCAAGTAAAGAATTTTGCAATCATCCACTTTGTTTTTTGGGGTCTTTTTGGTTTACTCATCAGCCTGAATTTGTCATGAAATAATGAGAAACCAGGTCACATCTGACCATTAAACCACTGGATGGACTCTAAAAAATGGCTTTTCCTCCACAGGCAATTTCCTATTTTCGATAATTCAGTTTTGTTTGTATAGCACTTTTAACAATGGACATTGTCCCAAAGCAGCTTTTTCAGAGACCAACAGTCTATAAAGTTAGAATGTATAAGTTTCCTCTTTAAAAGTTTATCCGCAATGAGCGAGCCAGTGATGACCATGGCAAGGAAAAAACTCCTTAAGATGGTATGAGAAAGAAACTTTCAGAGGACCAAACTCAAAAGAGAACCAATCCTCACCTGGGTGTATAATGTCCTTTAATTATAGTTCCATCATTGTTAAGGTGTACTGTTCAGTGATGGGCACTTAAATGCAGAACTGTTTGTGAAAATTGCAGTCCTAAGCCATTGTAGGAGAATGTTATTCATTTATATTAATTACAATCCAAATCCATCATAGTTCGTGAGTTGCTAAGTAACTTCAAGGATCTTTAGGCTGTTTATGTGAAACCATTCCCATCTGCACAAACTGGTCTTCAATCGAACTCCTTCCAGAGTCGGGTGTCGGGATGAATTGGGCGGATCCGAGGAAAAGAAAGGGACATGAACACTGGCCATTGGTGGCATTAAATTTCCAATGTCTATTGATTGCTTCATTTCAAATCCATTTTGGTGAATAAAAGAAATTCTGACTATTACAAAAATGGGCAGTGTGGCCATTTCCTTTACATTGTCACAGCAAATTGCTGAAATAATCTGCTGCCTGATCTGGTGGATCAGATGGATTCATCATTTCATGGTGTGGACTATCCATTAATATTTATGGACTATCCATAAAATATTTATTGAATACCTATAGATATAGATTACTTGTAAGATAACAAATAATTTTACATTATTTCACAAGTCCATGTAGTGATAATATTACAACAATCTATAAAGAATACTAGTAATATTATTCAAATTAATTACTAATTAGTCTGAGCAGTCCTGTGTTGTTATGACAATGAATAAATATTTAGTTTTTGGACAAATATGAATATTCATTAAATATGTAAATCAAAAATAAACTATATATTATATTATATTATATTATATTTATATATTGGATTCTAATTTATTATGTGTTCATTGGCTCTTTAATGACAAGTGTATTTTTGTTTTACCTCAGAATTAGTTAATTAAATTAATTAAAATCCCGCCAAATGTTAGAAATATTAGCTTCTTTTAATGCGAGTTCTTTTTTATGTACTAATATTTTAGTTACCAATGTATCTATCGCTTGATCAAGTTTAATGCAGCACTAACTATTAAAAGTGAACTAAATTCACCTTAAACTGTTTAGCTGAGGTCACCTGACCGCTCATGTCTCGAGAGGAGAGGTAGAGTGTATCAGCAGGGGCTCCATGGCAACAGTGAGAACAGATTTCTTCCTCTACTTTATTCACAATATGTATTTTTTTTTGGAGGGCCACGGTTTATTTTATTTCTTTTTTAACAGTCTTATATTTTTTTAAAACACACTAAGGACAATTTGGGTTGCGAAACTGTTTTTAAAAACCACAGGAAGAAGTGCATCAATACGAATCACTTACTGTTGTTTCGCTGGTAGTGTTGCCAGATTGGATTATTTTATCCTCGATTTTTTTTTTTCTCCTAGGTCATAACAACGGAACCTTGAATTGTGAATTAATTTTTTTCAAAAATAAAAATAATAATCAATTCTTTTGTATTTTTTATTGTTACTTTTGGATTAAATAAATTTTTATTTTTCGAAGCACACAAACAAGGAAAATTTTGCATTATAAATCTATTGAATATAGACAATTTCAAGGATCTAAACAATAACAAATGCGATGTGATACTGCGCATGTCTGGCCCTAATGCATTTCCGGTGGCGCCATTTTTAAAGCACGAAGCTGTCAAAACAACTAACTAACACATACTATTTAAAGTTTAGGGAAAACAGAACAGTTAAAATATTCACAAAAAATTTTTATTGTTGTGTTCCACCATAACTCATTGCATGAATAATTATATTATATGCTTTTAAATGTTTGTGGTTAGATTAGGTAAAGTGTGTAGCCATGTTGCTGTGATGTGTGGTCACAAATAAATAAGAAGGTACAATGTAGTGCTGGCTAACGTGTCTTTTTTATTTAATTCATATTATATATTCTAATTCATCACGTGTTGTTGGTTTTATAAAACAGCAAATATTTCTTTGCAATGACAATAAATCTATCTATCTATCTATCTATCTATCTATCTATCTATCTATCTATCTATCTATCTATCTATCTATCTATCTATCTATCTATCTATCTCTCTCTCTCTCTCTCTCTCTCTCTCTATCTCTTCTGTTTGCAGTGGTAATGGACAGGTTGATGGTCAGACAGGAGTCTCCATGGAGTCTTCGCGGATGATATTGTGATTTGTGGTGAAAGTAGGGAGCAGGTTGAAAAGAGCCAGAAGAGGTGAAGGTATGTGCTGGAGAGAAGGGGAATGAAAGTCAGTAGAAGTAAGACAGAATACATGTGTGTGAATAAGAGGGAGGGCAGTGGAGTGGTGCAGTTGCAGGGAGAAGAGGTGGAGAAGGTGGAGGAGTTTAGGTACCTGGGGTCAACAGTGCAATGTGATGTAGAGTGTTAGAGAAGTGAAGAGAAGAGTGCAGGCAGGGTGGAGTGGGTGGAGAAGAGTGACAGGAGTGATTTGTGATAGAAGAGTATCTGCGAGAGTGAAAGGGAAAGTTTATAGGTCTGTGGTGAGACCTGCGATGTTGTATGGTTTAGAGACAGTGGCATTAAGTAAAAGACAGGAGGTGGAGCTGGAAGTAGCAGAGTTGAAGATGCTGAGATTTTCATTGAGAGTAACGACACTGGACAGGATTAGAAACAAGTTCATTAGAGGTACCGCGCATGTAGGACATTTTAGAGACAAGGTGAGGGAGGCCCGATTGAGATGGTTTGGACATGTGCAGCAGAGGGACATGGGGTATATTGGTAGGAGAATGCTGAGGATGGACCCGCCAGGAAGGAGGAAAAGAGGAAGGCCAAGGAGGAGGTTAATGGCTGTAGTGATGGAAGACATGCAGGTAGTTAGTTTGAAAGAGGCCAATGTAGAGGACAGGGGGGTATGGAGACGGATGATCCGCTGTGGCGACCCCTAATGGGAGCAGCTAAAAGAAGAAGAGAAGATATATATATATATATATATATATATATATATATATATATATATATATATATATATAGCAGATATATATAGCAGATATATATATATATATATATATATATATATATATATATATATATATATATATATATATATATATGTATATTATGTTCCAAAAACACCCGCAATAAACGAAAAACCGCGATAAACGGCTGCCATCCCAAAAATGCTATTTTATGTATACAGTACTGTACTGTATTAACATTTGACTTCCTTTTATAATTAATATTTATATTTGTATTAATAAATTTTATTATTTCAACATTAAACTCCAGAAAAACAATTACCTATAAGTTTTTGGTCTATCGTGCTATCCGCATGTGACTGGGAAAATTAGCTAAACGAATTAGGTATGTGGCAAATGCAATTCCGCGATAAACTGGGGGTGCAAGATTCTAAACACAGTAAATCGGCTGATTACTGTTATTTATATATATACACACAGTGGAACCTCGATACTCGTGACCTTGACATTCGCAAACTCGATAGTTTGCGACTTTTCATTTGGAACCAGTAACTCGCGAAAAATCTGATAGTTCACAAGAAGGCGTGAGTGGCTCAAAAGTTCGGAGTAACATTTCAAAACAGAGTTTGTACTAATAAATTACATAAAAATTTTAATAAAATGATTTTATTATTGTATTATTCATAAACATTTATGACAATTTGTGTTAAGTTTACAGTACAGTACATGTATGATTCACCTTAAAAAAGTAACCATCAAAAGGAGAGAGTCAAAATCTCACAATTTTTTGTTACTCACAAGGGGGCATATAACGTAACCCCACGAGTATCGAGGTTGCACTGTATGTATATATATATATATATATATATATATATATATATATATATATATATATATATATATATATATATATATATATATATAGAACTGCAACAACTAATTAATAAAATATATAACAATCAATAATGAAATTTGCTCTCAACGAATGCTGTTAAAAAAGCGGTTACAGGGTTAACCAGCAATGGAATACAATGCATATGAGAATTTAATATTAAACGCAACAAAGAAAACTGTACCTGGAACTTATGCAAAGCGGAGCTTGTGTGGTATGAAAGTACCACAGTGATGCACGAGCACATGAAAAGAAAACACACTGGTGTCACGGATGAAGGCGAAACATCAGCATGGTGAGCAAAAACTGTAGAATCCTCATCATGTGAAAATGGTGTAGTTTAATGAAGTGCTATTGTGTAAACTGTTTAAACTTCAGGACAGTTGCACTGGATCCGTTCACTTTTGATGTAGTGTTCACACCGAACACTACATCAAAAGCACCAAATAACAGCAGCGGTAAACGATCACATTTTTTGTCACTGTTGTGGCTTCCAGTGACTGACTATGCATTTCTGCACTATTGCATATTTTTCCCTTCTTTTATTCAAGCCTAATAGCTTGCTGCGTTCCTCCATTCTATTTGTCTACTACAACAGTTAACTTAATTGTTTTCAAACATGATTTTCTGCGGCTTTACTACGTTATAGGGCTGTTTGTATATTTAATTCATGTATATATCATATTATTATTAAGATGAAATACCTAATGCACTCCTCAACAAGCAGCCACTATAAGCTTTAAAATGTCTAAGTTAAAGATTGTTAAACTAAATATGTAGCTTTTGCATTTTTTTAAATACACCTTTATACACGAATACCCTGAATTAAGGTTTTATATGGTTTTAAAAAGCAAAACATTAAAGAAAAAATACAGTTTTCTGATATAAAAAAGAATATAGATCAATCAATTAAATAATATTCAAAATATTTATCTGATTATTCGATTATCAAAATAATCGTATTATTATAATTTTTTTATGATTTTAGAAACATTTTAGATGACAAACTAACTGCACTGCACTATTTTTGAGTTCATATATATATAAACTAAATCTTGGCAAATGCAAACATCAATTCTCACACTGATTTGTGAATATCCCACAATTCATGTATATTTATATTAAACATTTGTGTGTCCTGATGTACTGTTTAAATTATATTGTTATTATTATTATTATTATTATTATTATTATTATTATTATTATTATTATGTGTTTATTAGTACATTTTGCACATATACGTTTCCTGGCTGTATATTTTGGACGATAAGGTAAAGGAGGGTTTATGTTGAATCTGGCGACCCTGGGAGTCGGTGTTGTTAGTATGGTCAGGAAGGGGGTGTAGGTAGGAGACGGCGGAGCGGCGCAGTGACAGAGTGTGGAGCTACTCGACGGTCCCGTTTGGATATACAAAAAAAACCCGATATGGCGTCTGGGGAGACATTGTATATAGAAACGGATGGCTCGGAGATGCCTGCAGAGATCGTGGAGCTGCATGAAATCGAGGTGGAAACCATCGAGACCACGGTGGTCGGAGGAGACGACGACGACGACGAAGATGAACATCAGTCCATGATCGCGCTGCAGCCGCTGGTCTCCGACGACCCGAATCACATCCACCACCAAGAGGTGATCCTGGTCCAGACCCGGGAGGAGGTGGTGGGATGCGACGACTCCGATCTTCACGGAAACGACGGCTTTGAGGACCAGATCCTGATCCCTGTTCCTGTTCCAGCCGCGGAGGAAGAGTATATCGAGCAGACACTGGTGACTGTGTCTGGGAAAAGCACGGGGCGCCTGAAGAAAGGAAGCGGCAAGAAAGTGGTGAAAAAGGGCTTCTTGGGCGCCAACGAGGCGAGCGGACGGAAATGGGAACAGAAGCAAGTGCAGATCAAAACGCTGGAAGGGGAATTTTCAGTTACTATGTGGGCATCGGGTAAGTTTGATGTGTGGAAAGTTGCCTGGTTGCATTGTTCTTGGCTTGAAAACAGGGCCTCGTGTGGGCCCTGAGCTCTTCAACACACAGTAGGCGAGCGAGTTTTAACCAGGCGGTGATTTACAGCGATAAATACACACTTTAGTCTCGGGCACCGGGTCGAAATGGGTTTGTTTTGATGGGAAGCCATGTTTTAAGTGTTGATGGGCGCCGCCATATTCGTCCAGACTATTATGGCCGCCCGAAAATGGCGTTTCTGTAGCCGGGGAAAGATGGCGGCGGACGGCGACAGGCGCCCTGCTGCAGGCTCGAAAAAAGGCCTCAGTGGCGCACTTCAGCTCTACAGCGCTGTCTGCGCACTGAACCCGCTTGCTTTGTTCCCTACCCGTATTCACGTATGTCCCGCCTCCCGCTACCTGATTCGCCAGTCACATATAAAACCCGTGTGTTTATTGGTTTATTTACTCAGAAAGACCGACGCAGTAACCAGTCACCGAGGACAAAAGTGATATTTGGCGGAATACGGGTGAACGTGCCTTAAAAACACGGTAGCTTTGACGAAGGAGGAGTTACCATAAAAACAATTGCTATAAAGCAAATTTGTTTGTTTTTCTCCGGTCATTTGTAACAATGCAAACGCACGGAAGATTATTTAATGTTTTATAAGAACTATAGTGTGAATTATAGCTGTTATGTTTGAGTGTATCCAGTCGAACATGGTTGTTATGCTGCATAACGTGATGGATTTCAAGCGTTCATTGTATCCCTTTGCTTATTAATATTATTAATATGATCTTTTTGGGCTGAGTTTTTCAATTATGTCTACAGAATACGCTGCATTTATTTTCTTTATCTTTAAAACCTAGTCTTAATATGTTAAGACTGAAAACAAAAATCCCTCATTTGTAAATTGTCCTGCTAAAAATGTGCTGGTTTGGTAAGAGACGCTGTTTGTTGCCATGTGAATGTAAATCAATAGATAATCTATATTACCTGTTCACATAGGTCACATGTCACGTATGTCAAGCTTTATTTACATTAGTGATCAGATTGTTACAGTGACCCTGTCACATTTATTATGTGTCTCTTCACGGTCAGGACTCATAGCCTGATCTCTGGGCTTGTCTCACCTTCTGCTCTCTTTTTAAACCAGAGACCTTCAGTTTACAGTGTTTCTACTCGACCTTTCATTTGTTCTGTCTTATCTTGTCCCTTGGCTTTGTTGCAGATGATAAGAAGGACATCGATCATGAGACCGTGGTTGAGGAGCAGATCATCGGAGAGAATTCCCCTCCAGACTACTCAGAATACATGACTGGCAAGAAGCTGCCACCTGGTGGAATCCCGGGCATTGACTTGTCCGACCCAAAACAGCTGGCAGAATTTGCAAGGTGAACATGTGGCTACAGTCTGATGCTTTCTGAAGTGGTATTCGAAGGAGTAAGCATAGTAGAATAGAAAGCAGCTATCTGTGATTTTGTTGACAAAAAAATCCGATATGTATGTATACCGATAGATATGACGGATTGTGTTATATTTTTATAATATTTGGTCACTGAACTTTAACCATTCTAGTATGTTACGCTGTTTGCTTCGATATGATTGGTTAGAAGGTGTTTATTAATTTTTGGAGCGCATTTCATATTAACAGTCCGTATCATAAAATAAACAGTAGCGCAAAGGTTTTTGTTCCAAACATATCAAAGGAATGACTAATTTGATGATGTAGTGTAATCTAACATTTAAAAACATTGTATATATTTAACAGGATGAAACCACGGAAAATGAAGGAGGACGATTCACCAAGAACAATAGCCTGCCCACACAAAGTAAGTCATTTGTCACAAACCATCATTTAAATCTCTTTTTATTCATTTTTTTTGTGTGTTCTACTGTAAATATTCCAAGTAGTGTATAGCTGTTTAATATATCATTTTATGATTTTTCTATATCATATGTATGGTCATATTCAGTTAAATGCCTCAGCAGTGTATTTATTTTTTTGGCGTATTTGAGTTCAGATCGGTTTGGAGATATTGATTCAACTTGCCTATTAGTTTTAGAACTTGATTCATTTATTTGTTTGTTTGTTTGACCTGATTTTCAGGGTTGCTCAAAAATGTTCAGGGACAACTCTGCAATGAGGAAGCATTTGCACACACACGGCCCACGTGTCCACGTGTGTGCCGAATGTGGAAAAGCATTTGTTGAAAGTTCCAAACTCAAGCGACATCAGTTGGTTCATACCGGCGAAAAGCCTTTCCAGGTGAGGTTAAATGTCATGTCCTGTGAGATTGATGCAAAGTCGAGTCGTATAATTGTAATATGGACTGTGAATTGAAATTGGATACCACAATATGCTTATAGTCTCTAAATTGGCACAGAAATTTAGATTATTGTAGTATTGTTATTTTTAAGTGGAGTTAAATCTGGTGTGTTACAAATAAACCTGTTGCAGGGACACACCACATACCAAATATAGCTTTCTTAAAAATGTAGCTTTTTGTTCTAATATACAATCATTAAGGAAGTCTTAGCTTTTTTTTTTTTTTTTTTTTTGTACATTTCAGTGCACATTCGAAGGCTGTGGAAAGCGTTTCTCACTGGACTTCAACTTGCGCACACACGTGCGCATTCACACTGGTGACAGACCCTACGTGTGCCCGTTCGACGGCTGCAACAAGAAATTTGCTCAGTCCACCAACCTAAAGTCTCACATTTTGACACACGCTAAAGCCAAGAACAACCAGTGAGGACTATCTGGAAAGACATTACAATAAGGACTTGCACCATCCAACGCTTTAAAACACCCTTTGTGTGTTGTTTGTAGAAGATTTTTTTCTTTTGTTTTTGTTTTTGTTTTGTTTTTTTTGTAAGAGAAGAGTATCTACTGATGTTTTATCAGAACAAATATTTAACTGAACAACTGACACCCAATTAGCCCTTAGGACACTTCTTATGGTACCAACCGGACTGAACTTTTCTTTACTGCCAGAAAGTTGTCTTCTTTTGAAGACGTGCGTTTCTGGACCTTCAACCACCACACGAGATATTCTTCCTACGGAGCCCAAAGAGTCTAAACTTTCCGTCTGTGTATGTTACCTGTCCACAAAGAGACACGATTGCTTTTTAGTTGTCTTCTAAGTGTGCATATTGTACACTTTTTAGACAATCGCCTTGTCTTTAATTATTTTATTATTTTTTTCCCCCACTTGAGATTTGATATATGTGAATGCTCTTCTTCAAAAAGAAGGAGATACTATTAAATTTGTTTTCCAGTCATGAGGTATCCTCCAGTGGTATCTCATTTTGTATGACTGTTGTGTAAAAATATTTTGAAAATCATGTAGATAATAGAAATGTTAGATTTCTGTTTAACCTATTAAAGGAGTTTTATTCAATTTAAAAATGTGCACCACTGCATGCAGAACTATGATTTCTATATTGAACAAAGATGTTCTTGCTGAACTGCACTAATACTAAAATTGAAATAATTATTTGTATATTTACCACACACATTATGAGGAATGTTTGCATTTATGCAGTTATCTAATCAACCAATCATGGGGCAGCAGGATGTAAATAATCATTCAGCTGCATGTCAAAAGGGTTCAGTAAATTTTCTGAACAAATATCAGAATGAAGTAAAGATTTGAAATCTAACTGTGGTATGGTTGCTGGTATCAGATGGGTTGGATTTAATATTTTAGAAACTTCTAATCTTGGAATTTCACACAATGTTCTCTAGAGTTTATACAGTATGGTGCAAATTAATTTTAAATATTGTATAAATGACAGTTCTGTGGGTGGAAATTTCTTATAGATATGAGTGATCAGAAGACAATGGTCAGATTGGTTTGAACTCTTTATCACCATGGTGAGCAAAAAGGCATTTCAGCATTGCTCATTGAGGTGGAAAGAAGAACCTGACGCTATTAATGGCACGTTTACTCAAACAGGACAGTTGAGGAAAATCTGGTCTTTTTCTATTCTTCAGGTGTCCAGATTTGGTGAGCCTGTGCTTATGATCAGATAATCAGATTCTTGATCTTGGATCACACAAATAAAACTTGATGTGATCCTCGACTGTTGTAGCCCATCCACGTTAAAATTTGATACAGTGGTCTTTTTTCGAGACTTTACTACAGGTGTTGTGAGTTAATATACACATTTTGGTCCGCTTAAAGCAGTCTGGTTGTTCTGTGACTTCTTTTAGCAACAAAGATGCTTCACCCTGCAAAGCCTCTGCTTATAGAATGTTTTTGAGTGTGAAATTCCCAGGAAATCAACAGTCTAAAATATTCAAACCAACTCATCTGCCATCAACATCCATCCCATGATCAAAGTGACAGTGATCACATTTTCCCTTCATTCTGATGTGAACGTTTTCTAAAGCTCTTGCATCTAATATATTCTAATCATTTGTGCTCCTTTCACAAATAACTGATTAAATAAGTGCATAAATGTTCATGAATAGATTTTCCCAAAATAGTGCATAGTAAGTATTTATGTATGCATGCATTTATACACAAACATACACACTAACATGGGCCAAAACATCTCTCAGATAACATTTTCCAATAACTGTGTGCAAACTGCATATTTAGCGTATGATACAGGAAACATTGTCCGGTGTGATCGGAGAGGCTTCAAAATGGAAAGTCTTTGTGGTTTTTCAAATCAAAAGTGGTGAGTACACAATGTCTATACAGATTTCCTTGGTTTACGTTGACTTTTATGGCACTTGACAGAAGCCCTGATCCAGGACGGCTTACAGAAGTGGTTTAAATACTATTAATAAATACATCCTGATACTAGGTCACAGACTAAGAATATCGGTTTAAGACTCAAAGAACGTGCTAATTTAAGTTCTCTTGGAAGAGGGAGGTCATTGGATGATATTTGGACTGCTAGTGACTCAGCTGCTTGGACATTAAGTGGAATTTCATTCCTACA
Source organism: Silurus aristotelis (assembly GCF_946808225.1). Classification (NCBI taxonomy): domain Eukaryota; kingdom Metazoa; phylum Chordata; class Actinopteri; order Siluriformes; family Siluridae; genus Silurus; species Silurus aristotelis. The sequence goes on from NC_139579.1 coordinate 15,564,792, forward strand.
CCTCAGAACAGGTGATCAGAGGGAGCAGGAAGTGATGAGGGCTTTCAGGTTTGATCAGTTCAGAGTTCAAGTTGGCATGTTTGAGAAAAGGAAAACAATTAAGGGATGAAATGATCAACCCAACAAAAATCTAATTCCTACTTATGCTTTAAGGGATTGCCAATGTGAATTAATTTGTTCAAAATATCCACATGTTAACTGACAAATTTAGTGTAATGCAAGAAAAAAAAAAAACAGTAAGTAATTTCAGTTTTTAATGAGTAACAAAGATTCAAAATGATTTGACTTGCAATCATTGTATATTGCTATTTTTTTTTTTTAATATTGATGTACTGTAATTCACACAGCAGAGTAACTAAAAAAGGAGGTACACCCAAAACAGAAGTGGTACACATTAATTCTGACATTCCATTCGAACCTGATCATAATCCTACAGAATTTCGAAAGCTTGTAAAATGCTTATTTAAAAAAAATGGGGCAAAATTATTATTTTTCAGTATCAAATACTTTTACCGATACAGAGAACCCAGCTCTTTCACTTCATAAATTCTTCAGTGCAATCTTCCAGAATATCACAATAGTCAAAGGGCCTGAGAGGTTTTAAGGCCACATATTTAAAACAAATAAAGATTCATACAGCCAGTGCAGTATATTTATATGATCTGATTAACAGGAGACATTTCCTTACTTATCTATACAGCAGATATGAAAAAAGTCTTTAAACACTAGTGCTTGTTTGTACAAGCATTAGTCCTGGGCTTTGACTGCGAACACTCCCTCACAAAACAAGAGAGGCATGTCTGTGGTGTACTTTAACAAGTGCACCCAAAAAACAAAACAAAACAAAAAAAAAACAACACAGAAGCACCTGCTCAGTAGTAACAAAAAAAAAAAGGCTATAAAAGACATTTACAGAATTGCGCTGTGACTCTCATTGCTGTTGAATAGAACAATTAAAGTAAAGTGGATTCTTTAGCATATTGGTTTTCTGAATCTTTAGTCCTGTATCAGAGCAGCAAGTAGAGCAGGGTAGTTTGGAGTTCCCCATCCAGTCACTGGATCCCATGAGGAAGCAGCACAGAATCCCTGCCCTTCGACCTTGTCATCCAGACAACTTGAGTGACATCCCTCGGTTACCTGAGAGCATAAGGAGGACCGAAAATTGTGAGCAACTCGAGGAACTGAAAAAATTCCATTCAGTGATATGAAAAACAGTCACAAAAAAAAAAAAAAAAGCTCAAAGTAGTAGTCAGAAAAAGATGTCAAACTATTTTATCTGAAATACTTTAAGGATCTCTTACATCAAAAAGACCAGTGCCTTTGAGTTTATACAGCCGTGGATTCAGGAAGCCCAGAGAAGGAAGTCCTTTGAGGAAGCGTTGGTCATTAATGAGCGAGAGAATTCCTCCTACCACTGGAGTGGACGCCTAAAACAGACAGTTTGAATTATTACCCAATTCCTTGGGCTGTATTCAAGTTAATTCAAGTCATGAGGAATAAATCTCTCTCCACCCAAGTCCCTGCTTATTAAAGCGGTTTTCTAATCAGCCAATCATGTGGCAGCAGTGGACACATCAAATACTTTGTTTAAAGACAAGCTGACATGCACAAAAATCGCAGGGGATCAGCAGATTGTAAGTGAGCATTAGTTAGATCAGAGCAATCGGAGTCTACGTTAATCTAGAGCACAAAGGCAATTCAGTATGTCACAAAGTCACATTTTCTCAATTCGGATGTTTGCTATTCAGTGAAGCTCTGAACCTGCAATTGTACAAGTTTCTGCATTGCCATGGCTGATTATCCAATTGTATGAATCTGCTAATTAATGTGGGGGGGGGAAATAAATAACTGCACTACACTACATTCTTTACTTACCGAGGTTCCAGATATCCATGGTATGGGCACAAGGTTGGTTACGACCCAGTAATTATCTGAAAGGGCTGCCATGTCAGGATAGGCTCTTCCACTGTGGTTAAAATAGGACTGAGGAGGAAGCGACTGTGCACCTTTCAGATATGCGCTCGCTGCGTCTACCTTCAGAAATCAAACACACGGTTAGAGTTAGTGCCAAGCCTAATAAAAGAACACCATCTATAAAAGATAAGCACTCATTTTTTTAACCAAAGCCTAGATTAATACATTTCAAAAAATAAATAAAACGACTACACAGCTATAAAAACACTTTTCCAATTAAAAAAAAAAAAAAACCCTACTTCCACTTTCATTTTGAGCAAATTAATTAAGGTTGTCAGGCAATTTATCGATGCTTACCTGATAGTCAGGCATTGCAAAGACATTACTGAAGCCACCCCCGCTGATGTAATGAGTGACCTCATAGGTGACTTTGAAAGGATTCTTGAAGGTCGTCCCACCCACTGTGGTTACATACGGACTGCAAACAGGGAATAATGGGAGAGGGCAGAGACCCCATCTTCAGCATTCTTATTATAAATACACAAAACACAAATCCTATGGTTTATTTAACTTTGGAATGTCGATAAACACGCATCACCTCCTGCCAGTCAACAGCACATAGTTTAAAAAAGGACTGTTCAATCCAGGTTTACTTTTATGCTGCTAGTTAAACTTGACAACACAGCAAGTGGCATCGTTGGTGATTGGTAAAGTTTCCAAATTGGCATAACATATCATCATCCTGGTACTCGTTTGTGCTTTTAAAATGCACAGTATATTGCAAGACCTGCAAATAGGCTATTCTGTTCCAATGTATACTAGTTCATGCCTAAAATTACAAAGCTTTTAAATCCAACAACTTAAAAAAAAAAAAAAAAAGAAAAAGAAATAATGCTTCCCCTATGGCAATATGTGGAGAACTGAAATGTATTTGATTTTTTTGCAGTTCTCCATTTATCAGTCTCATGAAGGGCCTATAACATTTTCATGTTACTCAATCCAACTAAATTGACCTCTACCAAGCAATCAGTAAAAGTAAACACTAAACTAAAATAAAAAAAATAAATAAAAAGATATCCACCTGGAAGCAGGAAAGCTCGGCCTGAAAACGTTTTCTTTGGCCAAATGCAAACAGCCAGCGCCACTGTCCCCTGCATCAAAATAACACATTGGTAAAAAAGATTTCATTTTTCCAATTGTATTATGACTATATGCATTTAAATGATTTCATCCAATGCTCATTTTTATAAAACTGAGCAATCTATAAAATTCTATACCAGATGCAAAGAGCATAGAGATTCCTCTGAGCCCAGCCTTCATGAACTCCACGTTGATGCGGTTCATATAGGCAGTGGACAGACTGTCCTCATCGTCCCCGTAACTGATTGTGTGTACCCAAGGCACAGCGGACATGTTGCTAAGGAGCAGCATCCACTGAAGAAACGGCTCCTGGGTTTCATGTCGACCTGGAACAAAGCGAATAGAATGTACCTTCTACTTTATTGATCTAGAACAAAATAAGCTAGACTGTAAAATTAATTGACACAGGAACACATTTCTTAAGTCAGTTAGAAAGCGTTGTGTCCGTTTTAGGCAGTCTGCAATAAATACTTAATGAAATAGCTACTCTATAGGGCCATTATTCAAAAAGCAGATCAATATAATAACCCAGCTTTCCTTACCTGGATTGGTGAAGACCCATGTAGAGATGTTTGCTCCAGTGCTCATGATGTACTCCACATCTAAGCTGGCTTCCAGGCCTGCTTTTCCTCCTTCCTGTGTGCCCACCACTCGCTCAACTACAGTCAGGTGATTGAAACCTCTTGCGAATATACTCATGAACTCAGCCAGGTCTGCTGGGTGGTAATACTGCTCCAAGAACTATAGGAAAAAAAATCATATGACCAATTACTTAATTAGGCTCTTTATGTTAAACACTATTGAACTGCAATTTCTAAACAAAAACTATGATTTCATCTTTGCTGTCAAAGTGAATAGAGTACCTGCGCCACTGCTTGGCTGTTGTTAGCAGCATGGCCAATATCAGATGCAGTGAGGTTGTAGCGAGCTCTTATTGTTGAAGGAGTCACACCCAAATGAAAAGCCTTTTCCGACTGCCCAGGCCCTGTCCAGGCCTTACCGATTTCTTTACCGCCCATTGGAAAACGAAGGACACCACCCACTGGATAAGAGAGGTCATGAATTTCTCTTGCTTAAAAATATTTCCTTTAAAATGTACATAAAAGACTTCCACAATTATTTATATATAATATTCTCAAGTATCAATAATAAACACTATTCAATTAAAAAAATGTTTTTAAATGTTGGAGTCACTTAATTACAAATGAACTATTACTAACCATCAACTTACCAAAGTCCAGGTGATCAGACACATCCTCATGGACAGAGTACTGAGAAGACGACCTCATTAATGTCTGATCACCTTTCTTGTAGCGATGAAACTCAGTTCCAGGAAGCAATGTTTCAGCCACCCTGAGAGAGAGAGAGAGAGAGAGAGAGAGAGAGAGAGAGAGAGAGAGAGAGAGAACGCTCAGTTCCACACCTAATCTCTACAACATATCAGTCTTACTGATATTGTTAAAATGAACATCGCATCAAATACCATGAACAAGAATTTTAACATTGAGGAAAGTGGAAAACCTGTTCAGTCCTACCCCACATATAACAAAGAATAAAAGAACAGGGCAGAAGGAAGAAGGGGGATTTAGGGGATGGCTTAATTCCCAATAACAGACCATTCTGGAGCATTTTATCCCACTTCCTACACTACAGCCACATGTCACTTATCATTTTGTGTTCTGTTTGCATAAAAAGATCTGTAATCACTTGTCAAGCTCTCAGTCCTAAACAACCATGTGTCCAAAGGAAAACTGACCTGCTCCCAAGCACTAAATAAGCATCACCTCACCAAAAACCTACCCATACCTTCAATTTCAGCCTTTATTTTAGCCATTCATTAGTTTTAATTTACATGCCATACAAAAATCACTGAGCATATTATTATTATAGAAGGAAATTCAGTCATGCTTTACAAATCTTCTCAATTGTCAGCCTTTAATAAGACCAAACTGGGTTTCATCGGGGGGGTTTGGAGGTCTTACTGAGCAGTCATAGTGCACTGCAGGAAGTCTCTTGTTAGCACTGTGTGGCAATTTTGAATCCCATGACCCTTCAGCCATGTCCACACAGCTTTCTTGGTCAGCTGAGACGGCCTGACCAGGGACGCCACTTCCTCCAAGGTCAGATACTTTCCTATGCAGAACAAAGCAAAAATAAATAAATCAGAAAGGCTGCATGTGACTTACTGCGACTTTTTAATCTTAAGACTTGGATTATAAATAATGGCTCTTGGTACCATACTGCTGTGAATCCGGGTCTGATACGAGCTGCAGCAGATTCTGAAGTCGGTCCACGTTCTGCTGTTTGAGAGCAAAAGTGAGTTCCATTTCCTCATGAGGAGCCACTCGGCCTGCATGGAGCCAGTCTTCTGGTACACTAATATAGAAATATAGGTCTCATTCGGAAATCATAACAAATCTACCGAAATACATTCAATTCAAAGTCTACAAAGAAGTGTTAAACATGACTTGACATTACTAGATCAAGTCAAGTTTATTTGTATAGCGCTTTTCACAACAGACATTGTCTCAAAGCAGCTTTACAGAAAACAAAAGTGAAGGTGAATGGTGTGCGTTTGTCCTAGATAAACTTATATCTTACAATACAGCTTGATCGAGCTCTAGGTGCTTCCCCTCCACAAGCCCCAGGCACAGCAAGAGGAAACCCAACACCCTGTCATTCAAAAAAAATTATCATTATTTATTACATAAGAAAAGGCTCTTTGTTTGTTTTGGTTTTTAAACATTGTACTCTCCAATGTTTCTTAATAAAGCTCGTAAAGTGTATATGGGTGACCAAACAACTGCAACACTCACAAACAACAAATACACGGTATTCAAAGGAAAACTTACCGCATTGTGCTGGCAAACACCAACTCAAACCGCCAAACTGCAAACACAACCACAGGGTATGTGGAGAAAACACTCTTGTGTCTTATATCTGATTCAGGAAACACTTAACCACAATTTAAAACTCATTCTTTCAAAATAAAAGTCGTTAAAGGCTCCTGCAGTGAAATGTTTTAGAAAAAAAAAAAAACATCAGGACACGTGAATCATTACGAAGATTTTAGGCCATTGGTGTACATCCGACACCTTAATTCCGAAATTACATCCAGATTACATTTAGTTTCAACAACTCTTTCTTAAGAAAGGTGGTAAAAGCTAGTATTTTTGCTTTTTCAGAGCCCACTGATTCATCAGTTTTATTCACATGGGGTAGGATTTCTTCCACTTCCCAAAAACTTGCCTGTATGTGGCCTGGCAATGCTATATTACCCGAATGTATGAATAAGTGTGAGAATGTGTGTAAGTGGACAAGTGTGTGTGTGTGTGTGTGTGTGTGTGTGTGTGTGTGTGTGTGTGTGTGTGTGTTTTGTGTCCGCACGGGTGTGTGCATGTATGGAACACATCTTTGCATCTGGACCCTTCATTTTCTGAACTCCTAACTTACTAGGACACCACTTGAGTGCTTTTAATTGATTTAATTTATTATTTTTTATACATTGCTTTTATTTGTATGTGTAAATAAAAACCTAAATAATGCCATCATTAGAGTTTGGTACTGGTTTCCTGCTTTGAAGTTCATTAATGTGGGCCCTGATTTGATTCGATAACAAACAAGATGTATAAAAATTAATGTGGTATTATTAAAAGAAAAATACATTCACATGTCTGGATTATTTGTATTTATTTATTTATTTATTGACAAGAGGTGCAGCCACATCCAAGTATGCATCTCTTCACTTTTATATGGAAACCAACTTTTAGTAATTTATTATTCAGTGTAGTGTAAAATGTATGTAAAATGCATTACAATGAACATTCATCTGTTCAAATGACAATACACAATTGCTCATTTCAATTGCCATATCCCCACAGGCACAACTATTAGTTGTCACTGATTTGCAATTTAATATATTACGTATAACATAAAGTCAGTGAGATAGATTCAGAGAGTACATTCGGCCAAACGCTTGTTGTTGCGTGAAAGGAGCTGATGTAATTAAGCTCCACTCTTCAGTAAGTGCACTTTTAAAATAATGTACATTTTAACTTTGATTTGATTTTAAATTTGATCTGTGACAGTAAAATGTCTAGCAATTGAATTAGTTAAATGCATGCTTTTATTTTGACAAGAAAGTCATATGACTTATTGCTTAGTTCAGGAAGCTCTCCCAGGTCATATATCAGATCATATGACTTGATGCAGTCAGATGATCTGCACGTTAAACTGCAATCTTTAACACTGAAATTTTTTCTTGGTTTGCACTTGGAAAAAGGACAAAAGATTAAAAAATTTTCAAAGCAGGTGCACCATACTTTTAGATAGGTACTGGTAGTGTTTGTGATTCCCCACTTAAATATGGGAATAATAAATAAGGCTACATTTGTAAATTTATGCATTAAGAAGTGACAAAGAGTGCAATACCAGATCTTTTAATCCGGGTGATTTATCAGAGACTGATAAACTGGCATTAAAATAACATGTACACGATTCAGTTTACAAAGAAAATGAAAGACAATCCCTCATCTTCAATTTAAATCAAGACACGACCAGATCATATCACACGCTTTCCTGCTAAACAGAGAAGAACCTCCAACATGTGACCACTTGAAAACAAACATGACCATCAAGCATGTATTAATAACCTGCAATACTCTTAAAAAAACACAATACAGCTTTTCTACTCAGGAAGTATGTAATGAGACTCCGTATAACTACTGCATTTTGCCACAGTCAAAACTCTGCAGAATGCCATAGTGTCCCATTATACCTTGATTCTGCCATGAAAATAGCCACAGATCTTGGCATTGCAATTAAAGAACTACTGTAAAAATACAAATTTACAGGAACTTTACAACAATATACATCATGCATTTAATTTTTTTTATTATTTTTTAATTATTTAATTATAAGAAGGGTAACCCAGCCATTAGGGGGGCACAAGCCAGTGTACTCTTAGTGCCGGTCCCAAGCCCGGGTAAATGGGGAGGGTTGCGTTAGGAAGGGCATCCAGCGTAAAACATGTGCCAAATCAAATATGCGGGTCACAAATGAGAATTTCATACCGGATCGGTCGAGGCCCGGGTTAACAACGACCGCCACAGGTATCGTTAGCCGACAGTGTACCGGTGGAAATTGGGCTACTGTTGGCCGAAGGAGGAGAAGGAGAGGAGGAAGGCGTCTACAGAGACGGCAGGAAAAGGAGCAGTGTAGGAGAGTAGAGGTTCGGGTTGGTACTTTAAATGTTGGTACTATGACGGGTAAAGGGAGAGAGATAGCTGATATGATGGAGAGGAGAAAGGTAGATGTGTTGTGTGTTCAGGAGACCAAGTGAAAAGGGAGTAAGGCCAGGAACATTGGAGGTGGGTTTAAACTGTTTTATCATGGTGTGGATGGGAAGAGAAATGGTGTAGGGGTGATTCTGAAGGAAGCGTACAGTAAGAGTGTAGTGGAGGTGAAGAGAGTTTCTGATAGGGTGATGATCGTGAAGGTGGAAGTTGAAGGGATGATGATAAATGTCATCAGTGCCTATGCTCCACAAGTTGGCTGTGAGATGGAGGAGAAAGAAAGATTCTGGAGTGAATTAGATGAAGTGGTAGATGGTGTACCTAGGAAAGAACGATTGGTGATTGGGGCAGACTTTAATGGGCATGTAGGTGAAGGGAACAGAGGTGATGAGGAGGTGATGGGTAGGTATGGTTTTAAGGAGAGGAATGTGGAAGGGCAGATGGTGGTAGATTTTGCTAAAATGATGGAAATGGCAGTGGTGAACACGTATTTTAAGAAGAAGGAGGATCATAGGGTGACGTATAAGAGTGGAGAAAGGTGCACACAGGTGGATTATCTTCTGTGTAGGAGATGCAACCTGAAGGAGATTGGAGACTGTAAGGTGTTGGCGGGGGACAGTGTAGCTAGACAGCATCGGATGGTGGTCTGTAGGATGGTTTTGGAGGCGAAGAAGAAGAGGAGGAAAGTAAGGTTTGAAAGAAGAATAAGATGGTGGAAACTGAAGGAGGAAGAGTGTAGTGTGAGGTTCAGGGAAGAGGTCAGACAGGGGCTTGGTGGTGGTGAAGAGGTGCCGGATGATTGGGCAACTACTGCAGGAGTGATGAGGGAGGCAGCTAGAAAAGTACTTGGTGTGACATCTGGAAATAGAAAGCAAGACAAGGAGACGTGGTGGTGGAATGAGGAAGTGCAGGAGAGCATTAGGGGAAAGAGATTGGCAAAACAGAAGTGGGATCAACAGAGTGATGAGAAAAGTAGGCAGGAGTACAAGGAGATGCGGCAGCAGGTTAAAAGGGATGTGGCGAAAGCCAAGGAAAAGGCATATGAGGAACTGTATAAGAGGTTGGACACTAAGGAAGGAGAAAAGGATTTATACCGATTGGCCAAGCAGAGGGACCGAGCTGGGAAGGATGTACTGCAAGTTAGAGCAATAAAGGATGGAGAGGGAAATGTGTTGACTAGTGAGGAGAGTGTGTTGAGAAGATGGAGGGAGTATTTTGAGCAGCTAATGAATGAGGAAAATCAGAGAGAGAGAAGGTTGGAGGATGTGGAGTTGGTGAAGCAGGATGTAGATAGGATTAGTAAGGAGGAAGTGAGAGCAGCGATTAAGAGGATGAAGAATGGAAAGTCGGTTGGACCAGATGACATACCGGTAGAAGCGTGGAGATGTTTAGAAGAGATGGCAGTGGAGTTTTTAACCAGATTGTTTAACAGGATTCTGGAAGGGGAGAGGATGCCTGAGGAATGGAGAAGGAGTGTGCTGGTACCGATCTTTAAGCATAAGGGAGATGTGCAGACCTGCAGTAACTACAGGGGAATTAAGTTGATCAGTCACACCATGAAGTTATGGGAAAGAGTAGTGGAAGCCAGGCTGAGAGAAGAGGTGACCATCTGTGAGCAACAGTATGGTTTCATGCCGAGGAAGAGCACCACAGATGCCTTATTTGCTTTGAGGATGTTGATGGAGAAGTATAGAGGAGGACAGAAGGAGCTGCATTGTGTATTTGTGGATTTAGAGAAAGCGTACGACAGGGTGCCGAGAGAGGAGTTGTGGTATTGTATGAGTAAGTCAGGTGTGTCAGAGAAGTATGTGAGGGTGGTGCAGGACATGTATGAGGACAGTGTGACGGCAGTAAAGTGTGCAGTAGGTACGACAGACTGGTTCAGGGTGAAGGTTGGACTGCATCAAGGATCGGCCCTGAGCCCTTTCCTGTTTGCAGTGGTGATGGACAGGTTGACGGACGAGGTCAGACAGGAGTCTCCCTGGACTATGATGTTTGCAGATGATATTGTGATTTGTGGTGAGAGTAGAGAGCAGGTTGAGAAGAGCCTGGAGAGGTGGAGATATGCGCTGGAGAGAAGGGGAATGAAAGTCAGTAGGAGTAAGAAAGAGTACATGTGTGTGAATGAGAGGGAGGGCAGTGGAGTGATGCGGTTGCAGGGAGAAGAGGTGGAGAAGGTGGAGGAGTTCAGGTACCTGGGGTCAACAGTGCAAAGTAATGGAGAGTGTGTTAGGGAAGTAAAGAAAAGAGTGCAGGCAGGGTGGAGTGGGTGGAGAAGAGTGACAGGAGTGATTTGTGATAGAAGAGTATCTGCAAGAATGAAAGGGAAAGTTTATAGGACTATGGTGAGACCTGCGATGTTGTATGGATTAGAGACAGTGGCATTGAGTAAAAGACAGGAGGTGGAGCTGGAGGTAGCAGAGCTGAAGATGTTGAGGTTTTCGTTGGGAGTGACGAAGATGGACAAGATTAGAAATGAGTTTATTAGAGGGACAGCACATGTAGGATGTTTTGGTGACAAGGTGAGGGAGGCGAGATTGAGATGGTTTGGACATGTGCAGAGAAGGGACATGAATTATATTGGTAGAAAAATGCTGAAGATGGAGCCACCAGGTAGGAGGAAAAGAGGAAGGCCAAGGAGGAGGTTCATGGATGTGGTGAGGGAAGACATGCAGGTAGTTGGTGTAAAAGAGGCAGATATAGAGGACAGGGTGGTATGGAGACGGATGATCCGCTGTGGCGACCCCTAATGGGAGCAGCCGAAAGAAGAAGAAGAAGAAGAATTATAAGAAGGGTATAAGAATAGAGATAGACATAAACATGCCAGAGAGATAAAACAGACAACGTTCATAAACTCCAAGTGGTTACACAGTGATTTGCAGAGGTACACTCTTTAAACTTTAAACTCATACATAAACTTAATAGAGAGTATGGTTTGTTGATACTAACGTGGCTGGCTCTGTTATTTTTCTGAGTGTCTGTGTTTCTTTCTGGATTTTTCTGACCGTAAAGTAAACAGGTATCTAATTAATTATGATTATTATTTTTAATCTGGAGTTTGGTTCCCCTCAATGTTTCATCCTCATGTTGCGGCAGGGAGTATTTCTACTCTCGGGTGCAACTGTCACCTTGCTTGTTCATTAGAAATACATTAATAGAGACTCATCTAATTTTAAATGTATAATCTAAAAATATTTTACTGTTAGGCTGCTTTGTTGAAAGCACCATAACATTACATTTAATTTAAAAAAGATTAAGAAAGCAATGAAAACAGTTAAGAATGGAGAATAAAGGCCGTCAATCTGTTTGGATGGAGTTTTTTGTTCAAATTGTCATTCCAAACATCTTTTATTGAACCTGATAGTGTTGGGTGCACATGTGCCAATTAAATTAATAAACAACAAAAACCCAATGAGGTCTTAACCCTACATATGTGTCTGAATTTCAAAATGCAGCTGGCATTTTTAATCTGAATTTATTTTGTTACAAAACATTAATGGTCAACTAAACCATAATCTATTTATCACATTCATTGTTCTAATACTTGTCAAAACTTTATAGTAATGTCTATGTATGTGAACATGACTTTTACAATAGTCCACATAATTTGATGATTCAACTTATTTGTATGGTGGCATTTATGAGTCTCAAGTATTTGCAATCTATAATAGTCTTAATTTCATAGACAGTACCAGTCAAAGGTTTGTAGTCCAGGTACTCACCTGAAATGGTTTTTAATTGTACCTTGTCAAGAGTTAATTAGAAACGTCTCTTGCCTTCTTAATGTGCTTTTGCCCATCAATTGTGTTGTGCAAAGGAAAGGGTAAGTACAGAGTCAATAGCCATATTAGTACTACTACAGCTACTGTTCAAATTGATATTATGGCAAGTAACACTCAGTTAATTTAAGAGAAAAGGCAGTCCATCATTACTTTATGAAATGAAGTTTAGTCAATCTGGAAGATCTAAGGAACTTTAAATGTAGTCCCAAGTGTTATGATGAAACAGGCTTTCATTAGGACTGTCTCAGGGAAGGGAGGCCAAGAGCTTCCTCTGCAGAAAAGGATTCATTTATTAGAATTACCAGCATCAAAATCCACAGCTTGACATAAATGCTTCACAGAGTTCAAGTAGCAGACATTTTTCAACATCTACTTTTCAGAAGAGACTGCGTCCTGCTCATCATGGTCGAATTGAAAGAGCATTAGGGGTATATAAATTTCAATCTGCAGTATGAACATATATACACAGTGTTTATACAGTGTCCTAACAGTAAAGTGTAGAGTTCAGTAGGGTGCGATATGAGGAGTCCTTGATGAGCTCTGTGCAAACATCTGCTGTGTTTAAGGTGCTCAATGGCAGGTAGTTAGGTGTTAGTGATGCGTTGGGTTGTTTTGACCAACCTTTTCCTAGCGTTCTGTCCACACACAGTGTAAACTCTATACCACACAGTGATGGAGTTGGTGAAGATGCTCTTAATGATGCAGCGGTAAGACCTTGTTAGAATCCCTGGGGACAGATGAGACTTGCTTAGGGCTAGAACCACAAGGAATGGACAATAGATCAGAGGAAAACTGTCCAAAGTTGAGATTCTTGGCTCTGCTGTGTCTTGAGTCATCAATGAATGGCTCCTGAATGTGTGGTTTCCACTGTAAAGCATGGAGGAGGAGTGATGGTGTAGGGCTGCCTTACTGGTGACACTGTTGGTGATAAAGCCCACTTATCCAGCAGGGCTAACACATTTTGCAGTGACATGCCATCCTATACCACATAGTGGGACCATAATCAATTTTTTCCAACAGGACAATGACCCGAAACACAAAACAAAATAAAGTTATAATAATAAAAATAAAGTAAAAACACTGAAGGAGAAATTCCAAACTTTTGGCTAGTACTGTATACATTCATGTTGCTTAAGTGTTTTATTTTAATAAACAAAAGCAGCGGTTCTAATTTAATGTAAACAGTAAAATTTTGCCACTTTATTGAACCCTGGGTGTACATTAGATCCTAAACCTTTAAACTGTATTTCGTTTTTAATTTAAAGTGATCAAACATAATAATTTTTGATAATACTTATGATTGTGGGATCTGGTTTCTTTTTTTTTACTAATTTGATTTTATCCATTGGTAATGTCCCATCGCTAATTAAAGCTCCAAATTGTAATTCCAGATAATACCAGTAGAAGGAGCCCTTATACAATAGTGAATATTGCCGAGCGGGTACATCGTTTGCGTTCCTCAACGTGATGTGACAAAAATAATAGACTATTGTTCAAGATCATTCATTAGCTGAAAAGCTGTTCTTTTCTATAATTGGTTTATCCCTAAATAGAGCACATCTGTTCTTCGTGTATTGCTAACATTTGCCAGTAAGCCCGTGATAGCTGTCAGTTACTCAAATCATGTGTCTGCTAGTCAATTGTTCATTGTTTCCTGGGTAAAAAAAACCCCAAAAAACATTGTACCTTTATAGTGTATTATTGACACATAAAAGTGCATATAGTAAATACCTAAAGTGATCATGATTGTAATAGGTTATTTACCTTACATCATTTAAATGTATAGTTTCTACACATGTCCAGGGGAAAGACATTTTAATGCTATAAAAGACCTGTACAGTGTAAAAGAAAGGGACAAGTGATGTAATATTTTTTTTAGTGCACCTTTCAACATGACTTGAAGCTCCTGAAATGAATGATTTATTAGAAAAGAATCACTGGAAAATACGAACGACAGTTTCTGTGCGAGTTTTACTTTGTTTTGCCTGTAGGGGGCGCCGGTGGCGTTTAGCGCAACAGGCGTTTCCTCATAACTCCACATTGAGCCCGAATCGAGCTATTAAGTCAATTTAAAGACCGAAAGGGGGAGTTCCTCGTCTCACCACTACCCGTCAGGTTCCCCTGCTGCGGGCCAGAGAGTGCTGAAAATGAGCGGCAGAAAGAGTGGCGCTCCCTGGTTGTGGCTCGCCGTGTGCATCGGGAGCGCGCTCGAGGCCGCGGCGCAGGGCTCGCGCGCGGCGTTGCGGAACGGCTCGGCTGCACCGGTGCCGGACTACATGCTCAACCTGTACAGAACGCAGTCGCAGCTCGAGCGCGCGAGCGGCCACGGGAGCGCGTTGCGTGCGAGAAGACGCACCAACACGGTCACCAGTTTCATGGACCAGAGTGGAGGTGAGGCGGGGACGCACATCACTTAGCCCTAAAAAGCATGCAAGTACAAGTTAGATCAATTTTTTCCTGAATGATAAACTACTCTAATTTCTAAAAACTATATCATATAGTATATACATCAACAAACAGAAACGAATGCATTCTCAAGGCAGACTTCTCTCTCTCTTACACTGGCATTCCAGATGTTTTCAAATTGGGCAAAATGTTTTGGTTTTTATGCAATCTCTTAAATCTTCCTAGTGTCTTTGCATTATATACTACAGCTGCTGGGCTGGTCTTTGTTGTTGGTGCACTTGTCACTTAACATTTTTTTTTTACCATTTTGCCCAATTCGATAAATTGAGTGTCAATAAATTATAATTATCGCACACAAAATCTCTGAAATTAAGGATGCAATTGCAATTTATCATTTTTTTCTTATACTTATCTCTCTCTGTTTATTTATTTTTAGATTTGTAAGCAATATATCATGCAACTGTTTCCTAAGTTTTTTGTTTGTTTTTGTTATTTTTTTTTACATTTTTTATTTTATATCCCTAAGCAAATAGTTAACAGTTTTAGATTTGGCTCATGTTTCCGTGTTCGAAATAAATGATTTTGAATAACACCTTATATTGTGGCCCTTAATGTGTCTAACCTCCACCATCTGTGATAAATAAAGTTCACTGGCGTGTTGAGCCGAATGCTCGGAAAGAGCGTGCGATCCGTGGCCAGGTGTTGCTGATAAAGACAGAAACGCTTAATTCAAAACGCATGGCCCAATACACATTATCGAGTATGATAGTGACTTTACAAAAGACCGCCCGGTTCGGTGGGTCATTTCCACGCCTAAGAAAACAAAGTAAACTGTATGGGCTGGAACACCAGCCTTAGTGCAATGACTGGAGCAATGGGGAGTTCAAAACAAAGTGCAATACAGAGTCCATCCTGTAAAATGTTACATAATTGCTATAATAAATACGAATGTCAGTGCTGATTAAATAAAGCCCCCAAAACTACACTGATTACAACACAAGCTAGAAATTTAACACACTTTATATAATGATCTTATACAAAAGTCTATTCAAATATTTTAAAGTATATTTTAGGCAGTCCTCTTGTTTAGAAATAATTGGAAAACTCAATTATCAAATCACATTGCATACATCATACACTGACATAATTTACCTCTATGACCCCTTGGTCTCTGAGGCCCAAAAAATCTTAAGAGGAAAATTAGCATGTGGACCAAAATAAAAATGGGGGTCCTTTCTTTTAGATTATGTGATTGTTTTGCCTGGCAAGCAAATATTGCCTCTAGAATAGGATGCTTTGCCCCTGGACCTTATTGTTTGGGCTCATCTTGTATTCTCATAACCTTTTTCTGAGTGTGAGAACCAAGTCTGAGAGGAAGCTTATTCTGGATGCCTGTGTCCTCTTTACTCCTCTTGAGGACCACAGGCCAAGCCCAGGTTGTGTGGCTGCTCACAGCAGATGCTTAACTGTTTGCAATTACTTGCTTTTCTTAGTTCTGTCTCGTGATATGCAGTCAACACGATATAGCCAGATCTGGCCTTGGGTTCTCGTGCTACCCACTCATATTAGAAGAATCCCCTTCATGTTTTAACCATGAAACTGTGGTCTGCGTCTCAGGTTGCACAGTGTTCTGGCTTCTACGGTTGAGTTAGATGTCAAGACGTCAACATTGAAACTTGTTTTACTTCCTGGATCTGGTCCCTCTTAGGAAAGCTCTTGCCTGCATTGCTTCAGTCACGGATGGCATAGTCGACATGGGCTTACAATAGATCTCTTTGCAAAACATCTTAATAAGAAAAATAGCATAGAACTAAGATCATCGCGAGATGTTCAAACGAAAATCGCAGTTAGGCTTTTTTCCAGAGGTTATAAATGAGCCAAACACTTAGAAACTTTCAGGCAACTGTGTCCAGGTGATTTCTAGCAAGAATGGTGGTCAGAGGTCATTTGGGTGTTCAAACCAAATGGCTGACATCTAACTGTGTCCCCAGGCCACCTTCTGTCCCAGCCTTTTTTGAGGAACAGAAGGGGAGAGAAGGGCCTTGCTGGAGACCTTTTAGTGTGTCCCAGCAAGCCTTTCTCATATTCAGTCTTGCCAAGGACCAAGGCAGCTTGACAGGTCACCTAATCACTCTTCACCTGGCCTTGGCTGGTGTTGTGTGCCTTGCATTTGGAGAATCTGTTCCCAGCCCCTGAATGCTAATCTCTTTGAAGAGAAGAGCTGACAGTGTCAGTATGGCATTTTCAGCTATTTGGTAGACTGCTTACAACGGGCCAAGGAATGTGAGATTTCTACCCCAGACAGATGGCTCCTGTAAGCACTGCTCAAGTTAAATTAACATTGACCCATTATTGAAATTCCTCCCAGGCAGTACATATTTTAATGTCTAAGACTGAACTGCTCATCTTTTTGTTGTTGATTTCTTGTGTACTTACAGATGAGCCATCAGCTGAAACCCACCAACAGTACATATTTGACCTTTCAGGTCTCTCAAGGACAGAAGAACTAGTGGATTCTGAGCTGCGGGTGTTGCGGAAGCTGCCGCCCGACTTGGAGAAATTACGATCCTTTGCAGGAAACCTGTACCACCTACTTCTTTACAGCTGTTCCTCTCAGAGTTCATCAGGCAAGCCTCTACTGCTTACTTCTAGGACAGTCAACATTCTGGATACCACCTCTACCACTTGGGATGTGTTTAACATTGAGACAACTCTGAAAGCCCACCAAAGGGTGCACAGGAAAACTCAAGACAGCAGATACGTATGTTTTAGAATAGCTGTTATTTCAGACTTAATGAATGAGGTTGTTTCCCCTTCTTTATTTGGTTTGGGTTCAGAGGGGCTGCAGAGGAATGAGAAAGCTTTGCTTGTAGTTTTTTCTCGCACACGTAGGAAAGAGAATCTATTCAAAGAGATCCGCGAGAAGATGAAAGCCATGCACATGTTTGAGTGGAACTCTGAGGGTCATGGTAGACCCAGACGACGCCAGAAGAGGAGGACTGCCTTAGCAGGCCGCTCTGGCGGAGCAGGGACAGCGGGTGGAGGGGGAGCCATTGGGGGAGTTGGAACGGGCGGAGGGGTCAAAGGAAGCGGCAGGCGGAAAACCCGCTGTAGTCGCAAACCGCTCCATGTTAACTTTAAAGAGCTGGGATGGGATGATTGGATCATTGCACCTCTGGACTATGATGCATACCACTGCGAAGGTGCATGTGACTTCCCGTTGCGCTCGCACCTCGAACCCACGAACCACGCCATCATCCAGACACTCATGAACTCTATGGATCCAGAGTCAACCCCACCCAGCTGCTGTGTTCCTTCTAAGCTCAGCCCTATCAGCATTCTGTACATTGACGCTGGAAATAATGTGGTGTACAAGCAGTATGAGGATATGGTGGTGGAGAGCTGTGGCTGCAGGTAGCAGCATGAAACTGGGCTGGAGTACAGCCCTTGATTTAAAACCGACAAGGGAGCCCCAATGCAGCACTACCAGCCTCACAGAAATGTGCATTAGTGCCAAAATATTTTTAGCATGGATAAAAGTGTGCACATGCATGTGATGGAGTGGACTTGAGAGGTTATGCTAACGGGTATTTTGAACAGTGTCTCTCAAATGGGCAGAAAACCCAATGGGTAAAAATGCAGCCCTTTTTTGCAAGATACTAAATTCTCTAACGAAACAAACACCTCCTTGATCAGGAATAAAGTAAGACGAGAAATTCCAGAAATAACACTGCATCCTGATAACATAAATGGAATGATAGAGCACTCAAGTATGCTCACAGTGACTGAGAAAATGTTGAACTGTTCTAAATTTTCCGAATCTGTCAGAGATTCCATGCAAGTCTAAGAGTGAAAGTGCTTTGCCTGACAGTCAGCATAAGCTGAAGAAATCTTTCAAAATATTTTTTTTATAGAAGGTTTTAAAATATAAAGATGAGAAAGAAAAAAGTAACCTTAATCAATGGCAGCAGTGCTTGGAGGTTTTGACTCTTTCTGTAAGGCGTGTTATTCCAGTTGGAGCTTGGGTTGTTTTTATAATCAAGAGACTCATTGAGTGATTCATTGTGTATGACAGCTCTGAATTTTATATCAAGGTAACCCACACACAGCTGATGCTCCCAAGAGGTGAAATCTCACTTCCTTTTCTCAGAATAACAGACAGTGTTTGACTGGCCCACAAAAGGAAACTCACAAACCATACATTGCTAAGAATTTCAGTCATTATTTGTTTCACTCAAAAGGCTAATCATTTCACATTGTTTAAGACTAGATACAATAAATGTGTTATTCATGATATCCACATGTGTAAGAGGTAAATTACTTCACTGAATCCCAGAACCTGGGAAAGACGTTAGAGAGCCAAAGCGAGAATGATTCTTGGCGTTGTGCACTTCTGTATGACAACCCTCTTGTCAGGTCAAAATGCATGTGTAGGTCGGTTTGCTTTTCTTTGTCTCTGCTGTCTTTATATTCATTTTTATTTTAGAATAAACATCCTCATCATGTACATTCTCCTGAATGCAGCCTCACATTGTACACCTACTAAGAGACATCAGTGTTAACTAGGGGAGTCATGGCAGGTGATTCAAAAATCTAAATTTCATACTCCCTCTTGTATAATACAGTCTTTTTTTTATTTATTATTATACACACTAGAATATAGTGATGCATAAAAAAGATTAAAACCACATAAACTGCAGTTTTTTATTATAAATATATAGGCAGAAAAGCTATAAGCATTTATCAACTTATAGGATCAGCATAACACAGAAAGATCACTCCTGCTTGGGTTCTGCCATCATTTATTTGAGTAAAGGCAATTTATTTAGTAAAAAACAGTTTGCAGTTTGCCAGAGTATTGTAAAGATAGTGAAAGCATTGTGAGCCTTATATACTTGTCTGAGTATATATGAACAACCTTAAACTTGCCATTTAATTTTAAAAGTCTTAAAAAAATTGACATTAGAATTTTCTTCTAAATGCACATATGTTTAAGATTCAAGAGTTTATTGTCATATGTACATTAAACAATCTGTTACTCCATACAATCAAATTCTTAGGCTGTGGATCATCCAAGCAGCCAATGGCATAACTTAAGGACATAAGGAATACAGACAATTGCACAAGACGCGCATTACAAAAGTTATGATAGTAATAATAATATACACATATTGTCTATTAAAAATAGACTACAGCTGCATGCTGCTTAACTTGTTAATTATAACAAATATTTTTTAACCAATGTAGTTAAATACAGACTACAGTACAAGTACAGAAACCTTAACGAAATAATTCAATAAACAAACAAATAAAACAAAAATAAATAAAAAACAACATTAGTAATATTAATAATAATTTTCACATGAAATGATCGTCATGAAGCAATAGTACAAATATACAACTGAATGTTTAGAGCTGGAAAACTGGTTCACTCTGTGTGCCTCTGTGTGTAATGTAACTGTACATTACAGTTTTGTTTATCAAGTGCACTTTTTTCACAGCAATCAAACATCATCGTTCAATTTCCTTTTACCACAGTATATCAGCCTATGACAAACTGAACCTTGTCCTCAGTTATATCTGAAAGTTATGATAAGATAAATGATAAGATAGGATTAAATTCAAATTAGCATTGGACTTATGCGTTTTCCATGTAAACAGAGTTAAACACGGGGCTGTCCCGAAGTTTTCCTGGTACAATGTGCATGCTGACTTATTTCAGGAGCAAACTTAAAGCTGCAGGAGTTATATATTTTTGTGCATTTAACTTAAAAAAGCCTGTAGAGACATTTTGAGGAGTAGGTATTTCAGGCCAGCCAAGTGCTTTCAGACACTGAATGTAAATCCTACAGCATTGCTATGCTTTGACTGAGGGCTTTGGCAGCCTTGCTGTATACATCAACATTAGACAATGTTCACGTCGTAAGGATCGGACATCTGTTTTATTTTACCATCCTGTGTTTCTAGTGTGTTGGGTTTAAAATATGAGATGGAAATAATAAAACAGTGTTTATACTAATTTGAAAATACTAGCATTAATTTGATGCATTTATCATGTCCTCTCGAGTCCCTGCATATTTGTGAGCTGTAACGAAATGTGTAATGCAAATGATCGTTATACAATACTGAACAGAACTGCAGTGTATGTCCTTTTGACTGACTACAAATGTCTTAAATGAAGAAACCATATTGGAGTATTGTCATTGCACTATGTGCGAGATTTTGTGTAACATAAAAGGGATTGTACATAATTAAGCTATAAATTATCTGTAAACTGCTATGCATTTTTTATCTTTTGGAAATATTGTTTAGTATATATATATATATATATATATATATATATATATATATATATATATATATATATATATATATATATATACATATAAATATCAATCCAACCCCAAAAATTAAGCACATATTGTAGCCTTTTCCTGTCTTTCACCTTTTTGTTACTATGCCATTTCTGTACAGACAACTATTAAAGCAAAGAGTTTATTAATACGGGAACTATTTTGCCATCTTATTTTGCCAGACATTCAAATAAAAGTAAACTCTTACTAAATGTGTGTCCCACCTTTGGTTAAAGCAGGATTATTTATTTGGGTTTTGTTTGGGGTTTTCTTTTAAAGAATATTTCAGGTGATTTAGATTTCTAAAGGCAGAGAGGGAGGAAAGATGATTGTCTAGTGTGGGCAGGGAAGTCATAATGCATTATGTAAAGCTGTACACTCAGACTACTTTAATGCCTGTGTGTGTATGTGGGTGTGTGTATGTGGGTGTGTGTATGTGGTCCACATTAAAAGTTGTATTAAATTTGTTGACTTCATGGCTTTCCACAGAGTCCATGCCCTTTAGTAAGTTGTGACGCAATAGCACATTTGTCTTGGGATGTTTTCTGAAAAAAAATAGTGAAAGAGACATCTCTAGTTTACACCAGCTGTTATTTTTGGAATAGCTCTGTGTAACTGGAGAACATTTGAGTATTGATGTGCTGCATTTATATATATATATATATATATATATATATATATATATATATATATATATATATATATATTTTTATAATTTTCTTTTAAATAAATAATAAAAAATTAAATTTAAATAGAAAAATACAAATAAATAAATAAATAATTTGGTCTACTGCTGATGAAAGGTAAAATATATGAAGTTAACTAGTATATAGTATATAAGATTTGAAGATACTGTATATAACTGTTCATATGAAGCATATGTTTTGGTAATAATTATGTTTCTAGAGGGTTTCACTTTTTTGTACAAGATATATAGGTCATTTGTGACATTATATTAACTAAATAGAATATATATATATATATATATATATATATATATATATATAAAAATTTAAATTTGTATAGTAATGCTTTGATACAACATTAACTGCTTAATAAAAGGAAGAAATGAGAATTGAGAATTTTATTCTCTGAGAAAGAGAATTTTAATATAATGTCTACATTTTTTGCTCATTTAGCCACAAGAGTATTAGTAAAGTCAGGTACTGATGTAGGGTGAGGGGGTCTGGGGTGCAGTCAGCATTCCATTTCATCCCAGAAGTGTTCAACTGAGTTAAGGTCAGAGCTCTACAGCAGGCCACTTAAGATCTTCCACTTCAACCCATGTAAACCATATCTTAATGGAGATTGCTTTGTGCACAGGAGCATTATCATGCTCAAACAGGTTGGGTCTCTTAGCTCAAGTGAAGTGAATATTCAATGCAAGAAAGTCAAAAGACATCCTGCACAGTTGTGTGCCTCTGTTTGAAGAACCACATGTGGCTGGAAAAGTCAGGTGTGCCAATACTTTTGTAAAAAAAAATCGTAAATAAAAATCGTAATTTCAATGAAAACATGTAAATCAGACTCCCTTACAAAAAAAAGATTACATTTAAATTTTCATTACACTTTTAAGGTTTTCATTTGATTTGCACATATTACCCGAAAACATCTCTAAAACATATGAATAATTTCTTATAAAAGAAAACTATTACACTGCAAAAACACTTATAGATCAAGGTTTATTAGATAATGCTTTACTGGTACAAAAACTGAAAGAGGGGACAAAGAGTAACTACTACTATGTCAAAACAAGACCTAACAAATACCAGTGGAACAAACATGATCTGTTACAGATGATATTTGGCAGGAAAAAGCATGTATATATCTGGTCCGATTCTTCATTGCCACAAAAAAAAAACCCAAACCACTTTGAAAATGTAAAACAGTAAAGCTTGTTTGCTTTGCCACAATTCAATCCACCCGAACGGGATTACTCCATTTCCTTCTATGAACTAGTCCAGCCTCCTGGTTTAAATCAAGGATAAGCAAATTAAGGGGCTTTGTCATTCTTTTCTGAACAGGCAGAAGAGAGAGAGAGATTAAAGAGGCCTGGGTTTACATGTCGAGGGTTTACATTTCCCGTGGGACGTCCAACAGACCGGATCAGCTGGAGATGTTTTACTCTGCATTTGTTCAGCTTTTCACCTTTTAGATTTTTATATTTGTTCAACACAAGATAATGTATGGGACATGATCCTGTTGGGCCTATGGGACACATCCCAAATATATTTATTGGGTTTCAGTTCTAATGACTGGGAAGACCACTCTATTGTCATGAACTGTTTGCCATGTTCAGGAGACCAGTTTGAGATGACTTTTGCTTGTGACATTTTGCATTATCATGCTGGATGTCAAAGCCATTAAAAGGTGGGTAAAATTGTGGCTATGAAGGGATGCACATTGTCAGCTACAATACTCTGATAAACTGTGACATTCAAGTAACTAAAAAACTTTCTTTCAGCTTCTCCCATTAGGGGTCGCCACAGCGGATCATCCGTATTTATGATCCGCATGTTTGATTTGGCGCATGTTTTTACGCTGGAAGCCCTTCCTAACACAACCCTCCCCATTTATCCGGGCTTGGGACCGGCACTAAGAGTGCACTGGCTTGTGCAACCCTAATGGCTGGGGTTGGTTCCCTGACCGGGGATCGAACCTGGGCCGCAGCGTTGAGAGCGCCGCATCCTAACCACTAGACTACTAAAGGAACCTGTGACATGCAAGTAACTGATTTATATTAAAAGCCCAAAAAACTAAAAAAACAAACAAACAAATAAATAAATAAATTCCTCGTATCATTACACCACCTCCACCACCCTGGACTGTTTGAAACAAGGCAAGTTGTATCAATGTTTTCATGCTGTTGCCACCAAATTATGACTCTTCCATCTGTGTGACTCAGTAGAAATCACGATTTATCAGACCAGGCAATGTTTTTTTTGTCCAGTTTTCATGAGCCTGTACTCATTGCAACCTCAGTTTTCTGTTTTGGCTGACAGAAGTTTAACCTAACGTAGTGCTCCGCTTTTGTAACCAAGCTGGCTCTGAGTTTGACATAATTATTCTGATGCTTTTCTGCACACCACAGTTGCACAGTGTGGTTATCTGAGTTGATGCATCCATTCTGTCAGCTTGAATCAATCTGGACATTCTCCATTGACCTCTCTTATTAACAAAGCAATTCAGTCTGTAGAACTGCCATTCACTGGAAGGTTTTTTTTCTTTATTGCACCATTCTAAGTAAACCCTAGAGATCATTCTGTAAAAATGGCATTGTTTACCAACAACATGCCATCTCAGTGTCAAAATCACTGATATATATTTTCCCCATTTTGATGGCTGATTTGAACATTGCCTGAACCTGCTGGTCCATATTTGCATGATGATTATTATTAAATATATATATATATATTTATATATATATATATATATATATATATATATATATTTTTTACAATTGTCTGATTAAATAACTGCATTAATGAAAAGCAATAGTGGTTCCTAATAAAGTTCTCAGTGAGTGCATACTGAATGACTGGTTTATGGGACTACCTACTGTTCTGGATTTGTGGGTTACAGAGGGAGACTTCAGCCTGTGTTCAATCAGTCAAACCTCAGCAACAAACCCAAGAACTTAAAATTTTCTTTAAAAGAAAGCCTTCTTTGGTGAGCATTTTTATCAAGCTACAAGAAATACATAATTTCAGGTTCAGCACTGTTTCACTTGTTATACAGTGCGGGAAAATATTACCAAGGCAACGTGACAGGCCTGATATCTTTAAACACCATCCATATGGTGACAGTTGCAAATACAATGAATGGAAATTGAGTGCATTGAAAATCCACGACAGTTCCCAAAAGCTCTAGTTTGCTGTTGTAAGGCTTGTAGTATTTGACTCCTGCCAGTAAGAACTTGTTCTGCCAAAATGCAATATTTTTTTAACCAAAAACCAAATCAAACCCCATTTGAGGTCTTCTTAAGACCTAAGTATTTCACTAGAAATCAAAAACACATGCATGCAAAATATTTATAGTTGAATAAATCACTGTAAGTGTCAGCATTACTTCATAAAAACTTTCCATAACATTTAAGACAGGTGTTTTATACCAATCCTTCAGAATATCTTAGATGTATTTATAAACTGAATACCATGACAAATGTTGAACAAGCTTGGATATTTGACAATAATTTATTATAGATTAATGGTAACCCACATAGACAACCATTGATATTAAATTACCTTTTTGCTGAATAACAGTGATACATACATAAATACATACATACATGCAATACATTATTTATAATTTCTTTTCATAGCGGAGGTGGTTTTGGTGTACTGGGATGGAAAGACTTGCGGGGGAGGACACACAGCCACACGTGTTGTCGCAATGACAGAATAACAGACTTTGGCCTCAAATGTGTGCTTCTGAATGAACTAAAACCTGTTGGACACTATTAAAGATGAAATCAAGCCACTAAATGAAAAAAAAAAACATAAAATTGAGGCTATAGAGTTGAGAACAAAATAAAGTTAATCAGAACTCACATAACTAAATTCTCTATTTTTACCGGCTTACTTAATATAGGTTCCCATTTATACAGTGAGAAAAATAAGTATTTGAACACCCTGCTATTTTGCAAGTTCTCCCACTTAGAAATCATGGAAGGGTCTGAAATTGTCATCGTAGGTGCATGTCCACTGTGAGAGACATAATCTAAAAAAAAAATCCAGAAATCACAATATATGATTTTTAAACTATTTATTTGTATGATACAGCTGCAAATAAGTATTTGAACACCTGTCTATCAGCTAGAGTTCTGACCCTCAAAGACCTGTTAGTCTGCCTTTAAAATGTCCACCTCCACTACATTTATTATCCTAAATTAGATGCACCTGTTTGAGGTTGTTAGCTGCATAAAGACACCTGTCCACCCCATACAATCAGTAAGAATCCAACTACTAACATGGCCAAGACCAAAGAGCTGTCCAAAGACACTAGAGACAAAATTGTACACCTCCACAAGGCTGGAAAGGGCTACGGGGAAATTGCCAAGCAGCTTGGTGAAAAAAGGTCCACTGTTGAAGCAATCATTAGAAAATGGAAGAAGCTAAACATGACTGTCAATCTCCCTCAGACTGGGGCTCCATGTAAGATCTCACCTCGTGGGGTCTCAATGATCCTAAGGAAGGTGAGAAATCAGCCCAGAACTACACGGGAGGAGCTGGTCAATGACCTGAAACGAGCTGGGACCACCGTTTCCAAGGTTACTGTTGGTAATACACTAAGACGTCATGGTTTGAAATCATGCATGGCACGGAAGGTTCCCCTGCTTAAACCAGCACATGTCCAGGCACGTCTTAAGTTTGCCAATGACCATTTGGATGATCCAGAGGAGTCATGGGAGAAAGTCATGTGGTCAGATGAGACCAAAATAGAACTTTTGAGTCATAATTCCACTAAACGTGTTTGGAGGAAGAAGAATGATGAGTACCATCACAAGAACACCATCCCTACTGTGAAGCATGGGGGTGGTAGCATCATGCTTTGGGGGTGTTTTTCTGCACATGGGACAGGGCGACTGCACTGTATTAAGGAGAGGATGACCGGGGCCATGTATTGCGAAATTTGGGGGATTTCCCTCAGTTAGAGCGTTGAAAATGGGTCGAGGCTGGGTCTTCCAACTTGACAATGACCCGAAGCACACAGCCAGGATAACAAAGTAGTGGCTTTGTAAGAAGCATATCAAGGTTCTGGCGTGGCCTAGCCAGTCTCCAGACCTAAACCTAATAAAGAATCTTTGGAGGGAGTTTAAACTCCGTGTTTCTCAGCGACAGGCCAGAAACCTGACTGATCTAGAGAAGATCTGTGTGGAGGAGTGGGCCAAAATCCCTCCTGCAGTGTGTGAAAAACTACAGAAAACGTTTGACCTCTGTAATTGCAAACAAAGGCTACTGTACCAAATATTAACATTGACTTTCTCAGGTGTTCAAATACTTATTTGCAGCTGTATCATACAAATAAATGGTTAAAAAAATCATACATTGTGATTTCTGGATTTTTTTTTTAGATTATGTCTCTCACAGTGGACATGCATCTACAATGAAAATGTCAGACCCCTCCATAATTTCTAAGTGGGAGAACTTGCAAAATAGCTGGGTGTTCAAATACTTATTTTCCTCACTGTAGGTACAGCCGGTGTAGGTCAGTGGTTAGGTTTGCTTTGATATTAGTTCTATAATCCCTTTAGGTCATCATAGATCCACTCTGTGATCATGTTGGCCATCTGTTTACCTGCATCCAGGACAAATGCGTGGCGTAGACCTTGCTCACACAAACGAATGTCTCCATCAGGAAAGTCTCTTCGTATATCCTGGTAGTACTGCACAGGGCACCAGTGGTCCGTGGCTCCGTAGTAAAAAACAAGCTAAGGAAGTAAAAAAAGGAGTTTAGTTCTATATGCAATATATATAAAACTGTAAACACTCCTATTCCATCGTATGGTAGAATTCTCGAATGTGATTAATGCTAATTTAACTAACTTTTATTTGTATTGTGCGTTTAACAGTGGACACTGTCGTAAAAATGTAGCTTAGCACAGATAGAGAAGATATAAAGTTGGAATGTATAAGTTTAGTGGCAATATGTTTGTTCCTTATTAGTTTATCCCTAATGAGAAGGCTACTTGAGATGGAATGCTGAAGAAATTTTGAGAGGAACCAGACTCCAAAAGGAACCTATCCTCATCTGGGGACAACCAAATGACCATTTATTATAGTTTCATTATTGTTGAGGTGAACTTTTCAGTAATGGGCACTTAAATACAGAACTGTTGGTCCTAAGCCATTGTTGCAGTGTTGATATTAATTACAGTCTAAATCTACCCTTATACTTTTTGCTATGCTGATATATTCACATTATTTTGGCTACAAGGCAGAAAGCTTCCATAATGCAATCATTCTATGTTATCACTGAGACATATATTCAATGCACAAATCAAATAATAATTAGAATTTTTTAAATAATGAATACAGTAAATTTGTCCATAAGGACACATGGAAAAACTATGCATTTTTATTAAAACTTTTAAGCATCGTATAACATGATTTCCAGATGTATTGAAAATACTTATAAATGGCAATGAAATGGATGTGTTTTTTCTATAAAAAAATATTTTTCTTTACATTTGCTGTGGTTAAAAACTCTTTGGGACGTGCTGTTATTGACAAATAATTCAACTCTCATCATTAATTATTTGTCCAACATGCCCAGTGTACTGATGCACATATTTTACAGGCATTTATTTAGAATTCAAAAGGTCAACCTAATCTCAAATCTTTTGCCTTTCCACAAATGAAAAGCACAATGGATTCAAGATGCTTGACATTTAATGCTATTAAATTTTTCCCCCCACAACAATGCATTAAACCCACATTAAAAAGGGTGTACCAAAAAACCCCAGTGCATCATGTTCCATCCTATGTATATAAACATTTTTGTGTTTATTCTCTGATACATCCCTGATAAGATCTCAGACATAATCCCACCATAGAAAATGACTTCACAAGAAACCGGTGTCAGTCTCAGCAACCGCATAGTCTAAAAGACTCAGAGCAAACCAGGTCAAGAATGACTGTCAATAAAACGTAATGAAACATCGTTTCTCATGGTTAGTAATGGCTCAGCAGTGATTCTGAGCCGATAACATTCAGAGGAAAGAAGGAATCTCCGCTATTGACTCCTCGTGTTGAGCAAAATAAAAAGATCCCATTTACTTGTCAACTGTTTTACATCACTCTCCTGACCAATTGCAAAAACGCCAGGCCTTCTCTTCCCTGTGCTAGTTGATCGTGGCAGTTTCTACAGATGTCTGCCTGATTGATTTCTCCACAGCCTATAAATCTAATAAAGGAGTCACATGCATGTGGTTTAAGACTGAAGAGGGGTTCAAGCATACGACCTCTTGTCTTCACCTACAGCTCTTTCAAAAAAGAATTAGTCTGGCAGGGTTGCTGGCAAGCGATGAGCCAGCGAGGCTCGATAGTTTCCACAATGCAGGCTATAACCAAGTGCATGAAAGCAAAATAGGAACACACGCATATACAGAGCCAGCGCTGCAGAACAAAGGGGGTGGGGGGCAGGAGATTCCTTTTGTCATGCAATCCATGTCAAACTTTGAAGTAGACACAAAGTTGTGACAAAAACAGCAACAACAACAATAACAACAACATCATAATAATGATTTTTTTTCAAGTGCGCCTTTACTGTGACTCCGTCTTCGTGCCATCTTTGAGCTCTGTCTTTTTAACAGGACATAACAGGAAGGTGCTGTATGTCTTGTGACACTTAGGGTTAAAGTATGTGGTGTGTACGAGAAGCAGAGTGAGAGCCGCAATGATATCACCTTTTTAACTGATGACAGATAAAGAGCACCAGTTATTGACATCCCAGCCAGTCATGTCCCACCTCTCTGCATGCACAAGGCCTCTGGTTAGCATCAGAGCAAACGCATCGAAAACACACAGACACAAACGCTGAGACACATGCTCGATACGTTCTCTGTGCCTCCAGACAGAACGAGGCGGCATGAGCGCTCACTCTGATCTCACATTCTTTAAAGTTTTTCGCAATAAACTACGGATGATTGTTAGATCATTTAACCCTTTTGGCCACTTGGGAACGTCTGAAATCTGTAAAAAAAAAAAAAGCCTTAAGCATCACTAAAATACTAATATTCATTAAACTCTTAAAATACGTTCATTAATTGCCTGTAAAATATCAGCTTCTCGGTTTGTTGGATTTCACCATTTTTTTCTCTGAATGTTAAATAGCTGTAGTACCTTGTCAAGCTGCCGCTGTATGGTCATGTTATCTCGATCTAGAACCAGCCTCATTTCTTGACTTCCCATGTACATAGCGTTGGCTGTAAAAGAAAAGAAAAAAAATCAGAAAGCAATAGTCCTTAGGTAAAAAAATAAATAAAAATAAGGATTGGGATGCTTAATAAAACTTGCACCTTGAAGTCACTTAAATTAATCAGAAAAATAAACACTCTCCCATCTGTCTTTTACAAGTGTCTATAAATCTAACTATCTAAAGTTTTTGTATTAAATAAATAACTCAGAACTCCTTGAAATTATATGAATAAAACACTTCAGGACATGTTGAACATAATCAATTCTCCACCATGAATTATTTTCCCTCTAAGTGCCATGATCCAAGTATCCATGCATATATCTGGATTTAAGCCTAAAGTGGGCTTAAACTAGACTTTTTTAGTAATTGAATATGAACCCTGACACACTGTCCCTGGAAACAGAGGAAAACAGAAATACAGAAATGCCATCACTGTCAGCATGATCTGTGAATTCTGGAGTTCTTTAACCCTTGTCAAGATCAAAAAGGTGCAGGAATTTTCATTTTTTATTATATTACGCTCACACATTCATTTCTGCATACTTACTACCAGACTTCTCACATCCCAGTCACAAACTGTTTAACCTCCTTCCATCAAGAAGGATATACAGGAACATATGCACCAGAACCAGCAGGTTTACAGTCAGCTTTTTTCCATTCACCCTATTGAACTCTACACTACACCGTTAGATCACTGTATAAATACTGTATATAACTTCTGTACAGTTGTACATACAATGTACATATTGCAATTTTCATACCCCTCTTTTTCTACACATATTGTGCCTTATATGCATCTGCACTACTATTTTATTTATGTGTATCTATATATACATTTATATTTGCGCCATTTAGCAGATGCCCTTGTCCAGAGCCACGTACAAAAGTGCTTTAAGTCTCTTGCTATAAATAAATCTACACTGTTACACTTGATTACATATTAAAATAAATCAGCCTACAACTCTGTTGAGGGTTTTTCTTCTTCTTCTTTTTTTTTTAACAAAGCAAACTTGAAAAGTGTTAGTTTAAGTGTTTCAGGATAAGAAAGGTCTTCACCCATCACTGGAAGATAGCCAGAGACTCCACTGTTCGGACATCTAGGAGAAGCTCATTCCACCTTAAAGTATACTTACCTTTTATCCTGAGAGAAGGTGGTATCAGTCGAGCAGTGCTGGAGGATCTTGGACAGCGTGGTGCAGTGCGAGGTGTGATGGGGTCTCTGAGGTAAGAAGGTGCTGGTCCATTTTTGTCTACTGGAAGCCAGTGGAGGGAGTGCAGCAGTGGGGTGGTGTGGGAGGACTTGGGCAGGTTGAGCACAATATATTTGGATAATTTGCAGTGGATGAATAGCGTTCAGAGGTAGACCTGCCAGCAGAGAGTTGCAGTAAACTAATCTCGAAATGAAAAGAAATAGACAAGAATAAGCCACATTAGCAACATGTGAGAAGAAGCACAGTTGATTTGACCATGGTCACCCCAAGGTTGCGAGCAGTAGCTGAAGGGAAGAGCAGAGAGTTTTAAAGAGTTATTCAGAGATCTTGACCTGGAGATAAATCACTTGGGATGACCAGCAGTTCTGTTTTGCTGGGGTTTAGTTTTAGTTGATGAGCACTTATCCATGAAGATATGTCTGTCAAACATGCCGAGACCCGAGCGGAAGCTGTGGTATCTGAAGGAGGGAAATAAAAATGAGTTGAGTTTTGTCAGCGTACCATCGGTAAGAAAACCCATGTGAGGAAATCAATAGAGTGGGTATAGAGGGAGAAAAGGAGGGGACCAAGTACTGGGCCTTGTGGGATACCAGTAGAGGGTCTGCGTCCACATCTGCATGGGGCAGATGTGGACCCCCTTCATGTTACCTAGTATGACCGTCCATTTAGTTAGAAAGCAAACCATTTCCATGCTACTTCACAGATGCTACTGAGGTTCCTAAAAGTAGAAAAGAGAGTCTTGTGGTTGACTGTGTTCGAATGCTACTGAAAGGTCAAGGCTGATCGAGCAGCATGTAGTTTCTGAAAACAGCCAAAAAGGCCTTCTCTGTGGAATGTGCCACTTTGAAGCCAGACTGGTTTGGACAGTTGGTTAAAAACAGTGCGTTCCAGAGATTTACAAAGAAAGAGAGAAGTGATACTGTTCTGTAGTTGTTGATGTCTGATGGATCCAGAGCAGGTTTCTTCAAGATGAAAATAACCCTCGCTTGTTTGAAGGTAGTTGGCACCTGGCCAGATGTTAAGGACCGCTGATGATCATGGAGATGAACAGCAGGAGGATTTGTGAGATGGTCTAAAGCAGGGGTCTCCAATCTTTTCCAGAAAGGGCCAGTGTGGGTGCAGGTTTTTATTCCAACCAAGCAAGTCCACACCAAATTCTACCTGTTCAAATCTAATGATCTTCATTTTCAATGACTATCAGGTGTGACCATTGATTGGTTGGAATGAAAACCTGCACCCACACTGGCCCTTACTGGAAAAGATTGAAGACCCCTGGTCTAAAGCATAGTTAAAGGGATTGGATCCATAGGGCAGGTGGTGGGATTGCAAGATTGAATGCCTTGCAGTATCTGATATTCTGCTTTGGTTGAGAAGCTTGCCAACAAATGAATAGGGGATTCTTGGCTGTGTAGTGTAGTCATTGTTGGGGAGGAAGTGAAGGTCTGGCAGATATTCTTAATCTTCTTATCATAGAAGGAGGCAAAGTCCTCAGCTGTCAGGGAGGATGGAGCAGCAGGGTTAAGTAGTGAAGAGATGTTGTGGAGCTTACAAACATCTTGTGCAGATGCCTCAAGCTTTTTCTTGTAGTAGCCAGTCTTAGAAGTAGTCACATCCGAAGAAAATTCGCGAGGTCAGCGTCAAGTTGCCATTTTTTCCACTTTCTCTCTGCTGATCTGAGTTCTCGCCGATTGCTGCGCAAGACTTCTAACAGCCAGGGGGTGGGACAAGAAGTCTTTTTGGGTTTAGTGGTTGGGGGCAGAGGAGGTCCATGGTTGAGGAGAGAGAGGAGTGGAAAGAGTCAGTGGCAAAGTATAAGGGTAAAGAGGAAAAGGATTCAGGGTCAAGAATAGATTCTTCAAGAATTCAAGAATAGAGTACAGAAAGCTACAGAGCAGGGAGAAATGAAGTGGAGGTTAGGACAGATAAGAGAGAGATGTTGGAAAATGTTTTTAGGTAGGATGGGAAGAGTGCTTGTAAAGGAAACCAGGTGATGATAAGAAATTTGAATTGGGGTAGCAGTCGTGTCTGTAGCTGGGGTAGGGCAAGTTAAAACCAGGTCCAGGACATTTCCTCCCTTGTGTGTGGGAGAGCAGCTGTTAAATGTCAAGGAGAAGGTATTTTAAAAAATCAGAAGGCAAGATGACTGAAGTTTGTCAGATAAGAGGTTGAAGTCATCAAAAACTGTCAGAGGAGTGCTGTCAGAAGGGAAAGTATTTAGGAGTGTGTCCATCTCTTCTAGTGAGTGTCCAAGGCAACCAGGAGGGCGGTAGATGACAATGATGAAGAGGTTGATTGGAGGAGGTAACTGAAACTGCATGGAATTTAAAAAAAGACATGGTTTGATGAGACAAAGAGAGAGGTGTGAAACACCAGCTCTGTGACAACAGGAAACAAGTACCACCACCTCCAACGGTTTCTCTTAGCAAATGAGAGAAAGCAGAGGCAGAAGACAGAGCATCTGGTGTAGCTGTGTTCTGTGGGGATATCCAGGTCTCAGTGAATGACTAACCCTAACCCTTACAGCAGATTGGCAATTCAGGAGCCCACCTACCACCTCTGTTTGAGATTGAGACATTACAGGAGGGTAGATGATGTTACTGGCAATGTAGTGTAGATCTGTTTTGTGGATGAGAATGTCTGTGTCTGTAAGAGGTGAGTACAGAGATGGGTTTTAGACATGACTGATCTGCCAATTTGAGATCAATGTATGAGCACCTTCAATATAAATAAGTAAGCCCTGCCCACAATTCACACCTCAAGTGAGACGAAACTAGCCTTGATTAATCACCTGAAAGAACTAATAAGAGTTAAAAAGATATACAAAAGTCAGAATCCCACATTACCAGATTCAAGATAGAGCTAAAGCATACAGCAATATACCTTACTGTACATCCTGCTTAATATTTCACATTTACATATACATATATTTAGTGAATTAGCTTTTGCACATTTCTTTCAAAACCATAGCCTTATAACCTTCTACTTGTTGTACCTTTACAACAGTGTCTGCACATTTTTTTTACTGCCATAGAGTTATAACTATTTACTTGTACTTTTCAACACTGTCTGCACATCTCTTTACTGCTATAGACTTTATATTTATTCACTGTACATATGTTTACACACACGCACACACACACACACACACACACACACGCTGTACATATACTTACGTATTTATCTGCACTTGTCAATTTGCACATTTGCACCTCTGGTAGATGCTAAACTGCATTTCGTTGCTGTGTACCTGTACTATGCAATGGCAATAAAGTTCTTTCTTTCTTTCTTTCTTTCTTTCTTTCTTTCTTTCTTTCTTTCTTTCTGTCTGTCTGTCTGTCTGTCTGTCTGTCTGTCTGTCTGTCTGTCTGTCTGTCTGTCTGTCTGTCTGTCTATCTATCTATCTATCTATCTATCTATCTATCTATCTATCTATCTATCTATCTATCTATCTATCTATCTGTATATATAAGTTTTTGGATGTGGTTACAATCCAATTGTAGATAAAGAAAAAAGAAAAAAAAATGTGTCCGATTGCACTTTGTGAAGTGTTGATTTAAAAGGTACACTATTTGGACAAAGTTTGTGGACATCTCACCACAAGGTTCTCATGTATAAGATGTTCAAAACATATTGCACACGAGAACCACAAACTTTGTCTGGGGTGGGGTGCAGTTCTAATTCATTCCAAAAGGTGTTCAATTGGGTTGTGGTCAGAGCTCCATTGCAGATTTAGCTCTCCTAGTTCTAGTGAATGGAAAATTTAGCTGGAAAAGCCACATGTCCCAATACTTTTGTCCATATATATTTTAATGTCAGATAATTCACACAGTTTTAAAGGAAAGTGGGTTCCTTCTGTACATTTCTTGACTTCCCAAATATGCATGGACATAAGTGGAATTTCCAGACTATGAAAAGAGAAAGGTATATTTTATTATGTAGTAGTAATTACTGTGCTGTTAATAGACAACCATGTTTGCTATAGCAGGACATTTGATATTCTCCTAAAAGAAATACTCTTGAAAAAGAGCATTCTTAAAAATGTAATGAGATTTTCACCCATGTACAATCAGCTGCTACATAAGCTGTGACGTTAAGTAAATTTACTGTGTGAATGCACAAGAAACAGGGAAGCATGGAAAAGAGACAAAAGCTTAGCTTATGTATTCTCCAAAATGGAGAATGTAGCACTAAATCGCTCTCACACAAAAACAGCCGGTGGTCCAAAACAGAACATTCATACCCTGATGATCAATGACCATTTATGTTGTTACATGTTCTCATTAATGAAACATCCTGCACCTTAACATCAGAGGAATAAACACTCTGTCCTTTGAAAAGGCCTGCTGGCTATTTTAAGGTGATTATTAAAGAAATCTGAGCAATATGTGCAGGAAAAGACGAAAGAGGAAACAAGCAAAGATGTTTGGAGTAAAGTGTACCTCAGCTCTTTAATCGTATCTTCTACTCCACTAGTGAGGACACTTGATTAAAAGCATTAGGCAATGTACAGTAATTTTTGGGCCTCCATAAAAAGCATACTGGCGCTGGTATTTTGTTTCACCTCCCTTGAACATATTATAGAGGACTTTTACACACACCCAAACACACTAGTTATGAGCTAATGTGCATTGCCTGACATGATGACCTGGCAAGCGATCAGCAAGGGTGATCCTATCGCCCTATACATGTTTTTGTGTGTGTGTGTGTGTGTGTGTGTGTGTGTGTGTGTGTGTGTGTGTGTGCGTGTATAGCTGGCCAAATGTATAGGAGACAGCATTCATATTTTGCATCACTGGGACTTTCCTGTCAGCATGTGCTGTGGCTTGATAACTCACTTTCCAGAGAACTGCACACATGTAGTCTGTGGGGCACAATTCTGTGTATCTGTGTGCATGAATGAAAGGTCTGTTCTGTCTGAAGGGTTTGATCAGCCATTTATACAACAGCTCTCCAAATAATAATAATAATAATTATAATTATAAAAGTAATAATAACTGTTAATCCTCCTCAAACCACAAATGCTGCCTATATAGATCAAAATAAACAGCAATACTTTAGTACAAAGTTAATCCTTAGAGGCACACTGCTAATGTCTGAGAGCCCAGTTAAGCATCGACAGTACTGATGCAACAGTACAGTAGATGATTTATGGAACAAGAAAAAGGTAGACATAAACCTTGTGGAAAGACTTAGTGTTATGAACTCACTCACTCACTCACTCACTCACTCACTCACTCACTCACTCACTCACTCACTCACTCACTCACTCACTCACTCACTCACTCACTCACTCACTCACTCACTCACTCACTCACTCACTCACTCACTCACTCACTCACTCACTCACTCACTCTATCTATCTATCTATCTATCTATCTATCTATCTATCTATCTATCTATCTATCTATCTATCTATCTATCTATCTATCTATCTATCTAATCTATCTATCTAATCTATCTAATCTATCCAGCATATACAGTATCTAACAAAAGTGAGTACACCCCTCACATTTCAGCAACCATTTTATTATGTTCTCAAAGGGACAATACTATAAAAACTATAGAAACTTGGAAATATTTTGGAGTAGTCAATGTGCAGCTTGTATAGCAGTACAGATTTACTGTCCTCTGAACATAACTCAACATACATCCATTAATGTCTAAATAGCTGGCAACAAAAAAAAGTACACTATCATGTCGGAAAACTGCCTTTCGGTCCGGTTTCTGAAGGGAGGACATCATGTTCTGCTCAGAATGCCACAGTACATTTTGGAATGAACCGCAGTTAACCAGCAGCACTCATGCAGCCCCAGAACATGATGCTACCTCCACCATGCTTGACTATAGGAAAGGCACCATTTTCTTGGTTCTCCTCACCAGGCGTCACCATACAATTCATGCTCTTGGACAGGATGGCTCAGGATAAAAATGTATATATAATATAAATAGTATAATGTAGTTGTATAGCTTCCGTGCATTATTGCTGTAGTGTGTAATTGGTATACTCAGTCTGATTTCACATTCCTCAAACACACATGCTATCATTATGCCTATAAATGTTATGGTGCAACATTTCCATACTACACCAGTGAAAACGTATGGTACTAAGTATGACAGAGATACTTAATGACCCACTGCTACAAAATGGGGCATCTCTGGTCTCAATCATTGCACAGTATCTACAAGACCTTATGATATGTAGCACAATGTATGGCATTGGTGATATGCTGTGATATGTATTAAAAACACATTGGTACTGAACTTGACGTGCAATGGCGGAAGACTGGCCTGCATTATTTTGATCAGTATTATTTACGTTTGTCGGATCATGTAAATGTGATTCATCAAAACAGCCACAGGGACACATTCATCTGCAACATCTGAGATTGTTCAAGATTCTCACAATAAAACCAAAACAAAACAACCCCCTAAAAAAAAAAAAAAAAAACATTTAGCAATTTCTTAGTTAGAAGTGCAGTGTTCTGAGATATCAAAGGCCAATATTGCAGTACCACCTTACAAACAATATATTTCAATGTTCGAGTGTAAACTGCATGTACATGGTACAAAACACTACTGTTTATACAATGTAACTCATTTCCCAGAAATGTCCCCAAAACTGCCGGATAGATGTGGGCTGATTGCTATTTGTGAAATAAAAAACAGCTATGCTTTTTTTCAGTATAAGCAAATTGTCTTTCTCTCTCCAGCTATGGACTATGACCTGGAACATTTAATTGTGTTACGTTAAAAAGAGTAAGCTTGGATGTGGATCATTGTTAATAAATGGGATGAACAGACACTAGAGTTTGCGATGTTTTAAGAAAAAAAAAAAAAACCTCTATGACCTTGTTTCATATTAGTTTTTTTTTTTTTTTTTTTTTTATCGGTTGGGTCCCAGGTTGAAAATTAAAGACAAGTTAAGACATAGGTTCGAAAGAATAAACTTTCATTGTCTACTAAAGAAAGTAATAATCCTGTATTTTTAAAGACCGGACTTATTTTACATATTACATAGATTTTACAAATTTTCGAATTCAAAAGTAATGGGCAAAATGGGAAACAGAAATTATTTTTAAGCAAAAAAAAGACAGAGAGAAATTGAGAGAGAGAGAGAGAGAGAGAGAGAGAGAGAGAGAGAGAGAGAGCAAGAGAGAGAGAGAGAGAGAGAGAGCAAAGGGGGGGGGGATGAGCGAGACTGAGACAGACAGAAAGAGAAAAAGGCAAAAAAGGAGATTTGGGTAGGGAGATGTGTGTGCCAGTCTTGGGGCAGTGATGAGCGAGACATCCCCTGGTCTATCTCACTTATCTCTAGGGGGGTGTCTGGACTCGGGGGTTTGGCAGGACATAGCATTCCAGCCCAATTTACACGTCCTCACACATGCACCCAGTTAAGATCAGAAAGAAGACGCAAAGGAGACACAAATGCATATGCACTGACTCATCTAGAGAATTCAGCTCGGGCACACCAATGTAGTGACAAACTGAAAAATTCAATGAATTTCTGTGCTGCACCTTTACCCAAAAACAGGACTGGAATCTAATGATCAGTAACTATTAGACTTCACTTTACTCATACTGCAGAAACATGTAAATAAATACACATTAAACCTAAAAAGAATGTAAACCTTTCAATGTTCTGTGTGCCACTTACATGGTACATTAATATTTTTAAGCTCATACACGCACACACTCGCACATGCAAACACCCGCATGCATGCACGAATGCACACGCATACACACACACACACACACACACACACACCTTTTGAAGTAATTTCACTAACAAATCTAATAATCTAGATAAAGCATGTTGTATCAACCTTTGGGTCTAACCATCTCCTTAACCCATGCCAGGGAATTTAGGGCATTAATCTGGAGCCCTTCAGGTCAGGGTGCCAACCCATCACAGGGCAAAATAACAAATAAACTACAGACAAATGGCGATTAGTCTACAAGTCATGAGAAGGAAATTAGAGTATCTGAAGGAAACCCTAAAACACGGGGATAATAATGTATTAATTTAGTTTTTAATTAAAAAAAAAAAAGCGTAGTAGTGATTTCCAAAACATTGGATTGTAACAGATCCAAAACCTGCTCAATGAAAAAATGGATATTGCTTTTTTTTGTTGATTTTTTTTCTTTTTTGACTGGTGAGGACCAGTCAGATGTCCCACAAAGTCAAAACTCTCAAGTATTCCTAACCATGTGGGGACATTTGATGCCCATTAAGACACTACACAACAACAGTAGTAGTAATAATAGTAGTAGTAATAGTTGAAGTGCAAGTAGTATTAGTAGAAGTAATAGTATTAGTAGTAATAGTAGAAATGGTGGTGGAAGTAGAAATAACAGTATTTTGTAGTAGTAGTAGTACTTGTAAGAGAAGAATTTCAGACAGCTGTCTGTCTGCTGTTTTGAACCACATTGACTGTTTTATGTTGCTGTTCTTCCTCATTTTGCTTCGATAAAATAAAAATGAACTTGATGAACCAGACAGTTTTACCCTCCTTTTTTTAGTTCAATAACACATGTCTTGAAAGAAAACCAGAAAACTGGTGCAACACAGTGCAGATTTTTCTTCCACCAGACAGAACCCAAGGTGGGTGGGCAAACTCTGCAGTACCTCATACAGAATTATACTGCCGTTTAGAGAAAAGCAACTGCATGAAAAAACAGAAATAAACATGACTTTCATTACGTCGAATTTGAGGGATTTATCCATCATCGCATTTTAATTGTGGATTAAATCTAATTTGCGAGTGCTGGGGGAAAGGTTTGTGGTTTTTCTCCATGAGAAATAACACCTGTGGTCAAGAAATCCATAGTGACCTGGCTACACAATACTGCAACCACATCCTTCATTTAGCTAGAATATACCTGGCCTCTGATCGGTACTAGATCATTTTTAATGCTTGTTACAAAATTCAATTAAATTCAATTCAATTCATTTTTATTTGTATAGCGCTTTTAACAATGAACATTGTCTCAAAGCAGCTTTACACAGATAATGTGCTGATTAAAAGTAAATATGTTCTTTGCAAGTACATTTGTCCCTGATGAGCAAAATGCATTTATATTTGGGAAATAAAGTTACATAAAGATATTACAAAAAGATATTACTACTACCACGAATAACACAACAAATGAAAAACAACACTGGAGGAATGTTGGACTGGTCTCTTCAGAGTGGATATTTCTTACATTTCAACATTAATGTCTTGACTAGGGATTGAAGCAAAACCTCAATATCATTCAATAAAACCGTTCATAAACCAATCCACAGCATGGAAAATCAGGAATCTGGTCAGCTACGATATGATGTTCTAGAGTTACTTCAAAACAGCTAACATATTTCAGCCTCTGTATGACTTTCATTTTTTTGATCATTTTATTGCCCTCGGCTTTCTATTCAATGCTCTTTAACCAAGAAAGGTTTCATCTTTAAACAGTTACATGCCTGAACTCTCGCTAAGGTGACACCTATATTCGGTAATGTGCCTATATTCCTTTCCTACAAACTTGGCCACTATTATCAGGTGAAGTTCACATATGAAGTTAATAGAATATGCACTGTGTTGTGTAAAGTAAAAAAAAAATCTAAGCTTACATAAAAATAAATCTTACATTTTGCTCTGATGTTTTGTTGCATTCTGCGCAAATCTTGTTAAGCAATGGATATATGCTCCACCAGACAAGATTTGGTTTCCTTCTACTGAATTAAATGACTCTTTTGAGCCACTCTCATAAGAGACAACAGTATTATACTTCAACTTAAGGTGGCTAGCAAACCAAAATTAGCAGTGGCCAGATTTATTCAGAGTTATTTAAGTAAATGTAATAAGTTAAAATAAATAAATAAATAAATAGATATAGTAGTTGGAATTATAGTTGTTTATATATATATATATATATATATATATATATATATATATATATATATATATACACACACACAAATATAACAACTGTATAAAATATTTTAGTGCACTAAAACATAAGTAAAAAAATGGATAATAATCATAAAAATCTTTCAATGGAAGGCTAATATTTCTTTATTTTTATGTAACAAGAAAGTGTTCTTTCCCTGGTTTCCAGGTGTCTGGAAAAGGAAAAGGAAATAATCTGCAGCCAGTCTGTTGAAAATGCCAAATAGGAAGTGTATAGCCTTCATGACCGGACTGCAGGTCAGGCTAATGTTAACTATGTTTCTCTCTGGTGATGGGAAACGAATGTTTAGCAATCGTACTCGGATTTCATACTCTCGCATTCCCAAAAAATGCAAGGCCGAAAGGTGAGAGAAAATGTGAAAGAGTTTGTATCCCCGTGATAATTCAACAGAGTGTGAAAAGAAATAAAGGAGTAAAAAAGCTAAAAAGGGGTAATAGTATTAGTTGATCTACTTGATGATAGAGACATCTTAATATCTGTATTCTTTAGAGAGGCTGCTCTCATTAATTCATGTCAGGCCCTGATGTCT
Source organism: Silurus aristotelis (assembly GCF_946808225.1). Taxonomy (NCBI): domain Eukaryota; kingdom Metazoa; phylum Chordata; class Actinopteri; order Siluriformes; family Siluridae; genus Silurus; species Silurus aristotelis. The sequence continues at coordinate 15,606,291 of NC_139579.1, forward strand.
GCTTGGCATGTACTGTGTGCATGTTTCACTTGAAGTTAATATGAGACCATCGACAATCCCAAGTCTCTAAGGAAAGGGATTTTCGAACAAATAAATTCTGAAAAGTACCCAGGAAGTTCCATTTAATCGCAACATGCTTTTTTAATTAAGTCTGTCAACTTGCCATTAATTATGTGTGTAATGCAAAACAGAATGAGAGAAAGAGCAGCTTTTCATTTGCAAATGAAGACCAGCGCTTAGTTTTCAGCTATGATACGTGTTCACACAAACACACAGGTTAAAATATTATTTAAAACCTATAGAGCTTTTGAAGGATAGCCTGCTTTTTTAACCTTTAAGCCTAAAAAAAACCTGTACACCTGTTCATTCATGCAGTTATCTAATTGGGACAATACAACATCAAAACATCGAACACTAGTCCGGGGGAAAGCAATGGAATAGTTATATATATATATAAAACCCAAAACCCAGCCATTATGGTTGCACAGGCCAGTTGAGGAGAATGATAGATATGTTGTGTGTTCAGAAGACTAAGTGGAAAGGGAGTTAGGCCAGGAACATTGGAGGTGGGCTTGTTAGATAAAGTGGTAGAAGGTGTACCTAGGAAAGAACAATTGGTAAATTAATGTAGGTGAAGGGAACAAAGGTGATGAAGGGGTGATGGCTAGGTATAGCCTTAAGAAGAGGGATCTGGAAGGGCAGATGATGGTAGATTTTCCTAAAAGGATGGAAATTGCAGTGGTAAATACGTATTTTAAGAAGAAGGAGAATCATAGGGTGACATATAAAAGTGGAAGAAGGTGCACACAGGTGGACTATGTTCTATGTAGGAGATGCAACCTGAAAGATATTGGCCATTAGTTGGTGGTCTGTAGGATGGCTTTGGAGGTAAAGACGAAAGGGAGGAGGAGTGTGAGGTATAAAAGAAGAATAAAGATGGTGGAAACTGAAGGAACAAGACTGTAGTGTGAGATTCAGGGAAGAGGTCAGACAGGGGCTCGGTGGTGGTGAAGAGGTGCTGAAAGATTGGGTAGGAAAAGTAGGCAGGAGTACAAGTAGATGCGGCAGCAGGTGAAGAGGGATGTGGTGAAAGCTAAAGAAAAGGCATATTAGGCGCTGTATGAGAAGTTGGACACTAAGGTAGGAAAAAACGATTTGTACCAATTGGCCAGAAAAAGGGACCGAGCTGGAAAGGATGTGCTGCAAGTTAGAGTAATAAAGGATGGAGATGGAAATGTGTTGACTAGTGAGGAGAGTGTGTTAAGAAGATGGAAGGAGTATTTTGAACAGCTAATGAATGAAGAAAATTAAAGAGATAGAGAGAGCGAGACAATGTTGAATAGTGTGGAGATGGTGAAGCAGGAAGTAGATAGGATTAGTAAGAAGTAAGAGTAGTGATTAAGAGGATAAAGAGTGGAAAGTTGGGAGAACCAGATGACATACCATTAGAAGCATGGAGATGTTTAGGAGAGATGGAAGTGGAGTTTTTAACAAGATTGTTTAACAAGATTTTGGAAGGTGAGAGGATGCCTGAGGAATGGAGAAGGAGTGTGCTGGTACCAATTTTTAAGAATAAAGAAGATGTGCAGACCTGCAGTAACTACAGGGGGATAAAGTTGATCAGTCACACCATGAAGTTATGGGAACGAGTAGTGGAAGCCAGGCTGAGAGAAGAGGTGACCATCTGCGAGTAACAGTATGGTTTTATGCTGACGAAAAGCACCACAGACATTTTTATTTTATTTGCATTAAGAATGTTGATAGAAGTAAAGAGAAGGTCAGAAGGAATTGCATCGTGTGTTTGTGGATTTAAAGAAAGCGTACAACAGGGTGCCGAGAGAGAAGTTGTGGTATTGTATGAGGAAGTCTGGATTGTCAGAGAAGTATGTGAGGGTGGTGCAGAACATGTATGAGGACAGTGTGACAGCAGTGAAGTGTGCAGTACTAACAACAGACTGGTTTAAGGTGGAGGTTGGATTGCATAAATAATCGGCTCTGAGCCCATTCCTGTTTGCAGTGGTGATGGACAGGTTGATAAACGAGGTCAGACAGGAGTCTCCATGGACTATGATGTTTGCGAATGATATTGTGATTTGTGGTGAGAGTAGAGAGCAGGTTGAGAAGAGCCTGGAGAGGTGGAGGTACACGCTGGAAAGAAGGGGAATGAGAGTAAGTAGGAGTAAGACAGAGTACATGTGTGTAAATGAGAGGGAGGGCAGTGGAGTGGTGCAGTTGTAGGTAGAAGAGGTGGTGAAGGTGGAGGAGTTCAGGTACCTGGGGTTACCAGGTAGAGAAGTAAAGAAAAGTGTTAGAGAAGTGAAGAAAAGAGTGCAGGCAGGGTAAAGTGGGTGGAGAAGAGTGGCAAAGGTGATTTGTGATAGAGTATCTGCAAGAGTGAAAGGGAAAGTTTATAGGACTGTGGTGAGACCTGCAATGTTGTATGGTTTAGACACAGTGGCATTGAGTAAAAGACAGGAGGTGGAGCTGGAGGTAGCAGAGCTGAAGATGTTGAGGTTTTTGTTGGGAGTGACGACGATGGACAGGATTAGAAATTCTGTAATAATAATAATAACAATATAATAAAATAATTTAATATCTGTATTCTTTAAAAAATAAAATAATAATAAAAGTTTATATATATATATATGCAGCTTGCACATGCTATTAATCATTAGCACTATATATATTACACAAGATGCATATATATATATATATATATATATATATATATATATATATATATATATATATATATATATATATACACACATACATACACATACACATGCTATTAATCATTAGCACTATATATATATATATATACACGTGTATTTTGCAGTCCATTTTCTCAATGAGCAAGACTGCATGTACAGTGGGACAAAAAAAGTATTTAGTCAGCCACCAATTGCAAATTCTCCCACTTAAAAAGATGAGAGAGGCCTGTAATTTTCATCATTTGTCTCTCATTTCTTCAACTATGAGAGACAAAATGAGAAAAGAAAAATCCCGAAAATCACATTGTCTGATTTTTAAAGTATTTATTTGCAAATTATGGTGGAAAATAAGTATTTGGTCAATAACAAAAGTTCATCTCAATACTTTTGTTATTTACCCTTTGTTGGCAATGACAGGGATCAAACGTTTTCTGTACGTCTCCACAAGGTTTTTACACACTGTTGCTGGTAGTTTGGCCCATTCCTCCATGCAGATCTCCTCTAGAGCAGTGATGTTTTGGGGCTGTCGCTGGGCAACACAGATTTTCAACTCCCTCCAAAGATTTTCTATGGGGTTGAGATCTGGAGACTGGCTAGGCCACTCCAGGATATTGAAATGCTTCTTACGAAGCCACTTCTTCGTTGCCTGGGTGGTGTGTTTGAAATCATTGTCATACTGAAAGACCCAGCCACGTTTCATCTTCAATGCCATTGCTGATGTAAGGAGGTTTTCAAAAATCTCACGATACACGGCCCCATTTATTCTTTCCTTTACGTCGTCCTGGTCCCTTTGCAGAAAAACAGCCCCAAAGCATAATGTTTCCACCCCCATGCTTCACAGTAGGTATGGTGTTCTTTGGATGCAACCCAGCATTCTTTCTCCTCCAAACATGACAAGTTGAGTTTTTACCAAGAAGTTTTATTTTGGTTTCATCTGACCATATGACATTCCCCAATCCTCTTCTGGATCATCCAAATGCTCTCTAGCAAACTTTAGACCTGGACATGTACTGGCTTAAGCAGGGGGGGATTTGAGTCCCTGGTGGCGTAGTGTGTTACTGATGGTAGCCTTTGTTACTTTGGTCCCAGCTCTCTGCAGGTCATTCACTAGGTCCCCCGTGTGGTTCTGGGATTTTTGCTCACCGTTCTTGTGATCATTTTGACCCCACGGGGTGAGATCTTGCGTGGAGCCCCAGATCGAGGGACATTATCAGTGGTCTTGTATGTTTTCCATTTTCTAATAATTGCTCCCACAGTTGGTTTCTTCACACCAAGCTGCTTACCTATTGCAGATTCGGTCTTCCCAGCCTGGTGCAGGTCTACAATTTTGTTTCTGGTGTCCTTTGACAGCTCTTTGGTCTTGGCCATAGTGGAGTTTGGAGTCTGACTGTTTGAGGTTGTGGACAGGTGTCTTTTATACTGATAACGAGTTCAAACAGGTGCCATTAATACAGGTAACAAGTGAAGGACAGAGGAGCCTCTTAAAGAAGAAGTTACAGGTTTGTGTGAGCCAGAAATCTTGCTTTTTTGTAGGTGACCAAACACTTATTTTCCACCATAATTTGCAAATAAATTCTTTAAAAATCAGACAATGTAATTTTCGGGATTTATTTTTTCTCATTTTGTCTCTCATAGTTGAAGTGTACCTATGATAAAAACTACAGGCTTCTCTAATCTTTGTAAGTGGGAGAACTTGCACAATTGGTGGCTGACTAAATACTTTTTTGCCCCACTGTACGTATATATAGTGCTAATGATTAAAAGCATGCATCTTATTGCATTTGGTTGCAAAGTCTCTCACTAGAAACATAGAGAGGAGGACAATGAAAGAGAGGGAAGAAAAAGAATAAATGAGTGAGAAAAAGAAAGAGCGAGACGCTTATAGGGTCCACCGAGGCCCCTTTGGCACAGCCTCTCAATCCATCACAGTATCAATCATCCACCTCCCTGGACAGACAGGGAAAACACTCTGACTTTCGCAGAGACAAAAAAAAAATAAGAGCCATGCAGTTCTGCTTCCTTTAAAAGAGTAGGTTTATAATTACCCCTCCTCACAACACTATATCTGTGTCATTACCTGAGCAAATATGGAAAGCTCTGGAGATAAGACTTCAAATAAATAAAACCATGCACTTTGGGAGTTGGAAATACTGCTCACTTGGCTGTCACTCAAATGCTGATTTCATTTATGTAGACTATCCTATGAATCAGCATCAACTGTAGTAATAAGGGATAAAAAAATGTGTAAAGAAAGGAATTTGTGTTACTATTAAAAGCAATGCTGAAACATGGTTATTAGACTTCAATGGGGTCTGTTCATGAGTAAATGCCAAGCTGTCTTTAATACTGTTGTTTCTGAGTAATCACAAGATAGATGAGCTACAACATCCAAATAATGATACTACATTTCACCACCGTAAAAAACTTTATCGCCGCAGATGGTTTGAGAATGTCCCTCCAACGTTCGCTAATAAATAAAACAGGGTCAGCGTATAAAGGATATCTATGTCAGGAACAACTGTATAGAATTTAAAAAACAGATTTCCCAAGTGCTCTTACTTGGCAAGACTGTTGCTTGAGTGATGCTGCAATGACAACCAAAAAAACATCAATCATTCAGTGGTAAGAGGTGGAAAGGACTGACTCACCAGCACAGTCTACGTTGATCAAGCTGAGGGTGGCGGAGACGCAGGAGGTATCTAGAGAGCGCATGTTCCTCAGTACCAGCTGCACCATGCCAGCCTTTAACTTCTCAGGCAGGAGTGAGAGCAGGAAGATGGGCAAGTAGGCGATGTAGCGCAGGTGGCACAGCACAGGAGTCATAACCTTGCCTTGTGGACTAGAGGACATGCGCTCAATTGTGGGGAACAGCAGCACGGACTTTATCACCTGACAACGGGGCAGAGTGTAAGTTTATGTTAGACACATTGCAGATTAGTTTTGATATTTTAAGGGTCCATCATTCATTTTGGATTCCATTTAGACATGTTATGAAATAATCATAGGAATTTTATTGTGATCTACTATAATATCACACTACTGTGTTTTAGACTATTAGTAGTATATTTTTTATATATATATTATCTGGCAATTATAATCCTTATAATCAATGTTTAATCCTATATTAAGTTATTTTTTTCTTTTTTAATAAAACTTCTTATAATGCCTTGGGAATGAAATAAGAGAACTTAGAGGCTTTATCAGAGTATGCCAAAAGCAGATTTGTCCAAAATTCATAGCCCGTGTTTCTTGCTTTATGTCCAAAAAGTTTTTAGCAGTGCAGAGACGTGCTCTAATACAGCTGCCCTTATGAAGGCAAGATAGATTAGCTGAATTTTAGAGAGGGAAAAAAAATATATCAGTGGCTCGACAAAACTATGAGTAAAGAGCACTAGTCTATTGAATCACAAAAACAGATTATTAAAACAGGTTTTGGGCCTAAAAAAAGGTCTCTCTGTAGCAATAATATCAGTTTACATTCCTGGGATTCATTTGCTCTTGCTCTCCACATTAACTGAACCACATGTACTTCAGCGGGGAAAAAAAGGAGAGCAATGGATTGACTTGTGCTGCAAAAGATGCTACAGGTGGTTTCTTACACATTATAATGTCATTATGATGCCATTACCTTGCACCCGACAGACAAAGTCATTTTAAAGCTGCCCGTTTTAGTGAGCAAAATATGCATCTACCGTGATTTGTTTAATATGAAACTGATAAGAGTCAGAACCACAGAGGATGAGAGTGTGAGAGAAAGGGAGAAAGAACGAGCGAAAGAAAGAGAGGGACTTCCAGAAACAGGAAGCACCTGTCTCTGTTTGGCCATTGACTAAAAAGCAGCTCAACTCATTCAGTAAGACAAAGTGAACGTGCTTCGTCTGCCTTCGCAAAGCTTTTGCAGTCGGGCCAAGTATTTTTTCAATGAAACTATACAGTGCAATATCCATTCCCTTGAGCAAAATATCAAATAGCCAGCCACATGTAACGCCAGATGTAATTTATTCATTGTCAAACCAATTTCAAGCGCAGATACTGCTGCTAGTCGGAACAGACATCGGATTTGACTTATAGCACAACATCTGTTAGCTGTCTGATACAAACAATAGAACGCTCAGGCCCCCAATGCATGTCCCAGTAAAACTGTTGATTTAGGATCTGTTTCTACTGATCCATATATCTATCCTCTGTGGGAAGATGAAAAAACCTGGTGAAATCAAAATTATTAAATACATCCTTTTTGTGGACATTTATTACCAACTGTTTTACTGTCCTAAGGCAAATAAACTATAGGATAAAGTAAATCATGTGGCGCAATTACCAGCATTACGCACTTGTAACAGCATGCTATATCTAGAGCAATAATCCATCTATTATCAAAATCACGCCTTTTTCTGTTGGAAAATAAACTGAATGTAGTAAATTAATAAATAAAAAAACACCACAGACTAAACATGAATGACGCTCGACTTCCTGAAGTCCCACGGTGATGCAAGTGAATGTTCACACCTGCATCCTGTTCACTACACTTCTTAGTAAAGGTGTCAGCAGACTCTCCCTCTTGCTGTGGCCTCCTATTTTTATTTTTTATTTTTTTTTGTACTCATCTACAACGATTTCTTATAACCAAACTGGATGTTTAAGTTATGCAGAGAAATGGAGAGAAAAAGAGAGATTCACAGAAAGAAAAAGAGAGAGAGAGAGAGAGAGAGAGAGAGAGAGAGAGAGAGTACATATGAACAGGTGATATTTGATGTGTAGTACTGGGTTTGATGAAAACCAGCTCCTTTTTATGCAGGTCACAGGAATGGAACTCTGGGAGGGGTTCTTTAATCAGCAAAACAGACAGCCAGTCACCCGCTCCCTTTCTCTGTCTCTCACACACACATGCCTCAGACTAACGTTGAAAAACGACACTTTCTTACCCACTCACTCTTCTCAACAGATAAACAAATGCTTGCTTTATTTGTGGGGACATTGCTGAAGGTTTTTTTTTTTTTTTTTTTAAAGGTTGGTCACAGAATCTTCACCACCAGCATCTGCAGGAGACGAGCTGAACAATGTTCAGGCTCGTTTTTACTCAGCACTAACCACATGGCCTAATATCTGGGCGGTGCAGCATTACGTAGTTTTATTTCTAGATCTTCAGAGAGAGGCATGTCTGAGGCACTGCACTACCTCTGAGTACAACACGGTTCGTGGGCAAGCATGCAAGCCTATGTACCATAAAGACAAAACATCCAGTCGGTGTAATTTAAATAAGTGGTGTATAAGTGGCATTACGTTGCTACATAAAAGCCTTTCCAGTTCACATCCTAATTCTTTACACAGAACGACATAAAATAATAAAAAATCGAATCCATAAAATAATTAAAAATCCGTATGTCGAACGTGCCTTAACCAATCGCCTTACGTTTTACTCACTCAAAGTTTGGAAAGCCTTTAAACACTTTTCTGCCTAATTTATCCCTCGTATTTGAAAAGAAAGGTAAAAGAATGTTTAAAACAGACAGAAATAATCATGGAATGTGCAAGTGGTCATTCGTATACTGAAATTGGCTAAAGGTCTGACCAGTCTGTAGCGTGTTAAGCAAATTGAACTATTTGGGTTTTTAAAACCTGGAGTGTATTGGGGCAGTAACTCGAGCCAGCTATATAGTGTAATGTTTATGCTTTTACTTGGCACACACACTGACTGTAATGATGTTTTATTTAAGTGAATTATGAAGTAATGCCAACACTTTTGGACCTCAATCCTGTCTGCCCTAACCTTTACTCCATGAATGGAGGCCCACCCAATGTGCCGCGATACAGATACACACACTTTTAGGAAGCGGCAGACACATTTTTGTGTCGGAGGAATTTTTGGGGACGTGCCATTGTTCCACTAAGGCTAATGACACAACTTGTTGAGTTCTTTCCTTTAAACATTTGTAAGATTTCCATTACCTCTCCCAGATAACGACTCCATTTAAACATTTAAAACACTATTATCTTTTATTTAACAGACTTCAGTACACCAATTGTCCAAGACCACTTTAAAAACAATCCATGTTCCAAGACAATATCAAAATTTCCTCTTTTAGCCTTTTAGCCCGAGTCAAATTGCTGTCAAAATAACGATCTCCGGTTTCGAAATTATGTCTGGCTATATACTCATCCAGATAAAGATCCTTTACCATAGGAAATAAACTATATATGATGCTTTTTCTGTGCTTTAGCATGCAAGCAAACAGCCAGGACCTACTACATCAACAAAACCCGACTGCAAAACAAATTTGGCTGCTCAAAGTACCATTTTTTACTTGAGTGGATTGTTTGTATATTTTGATTAAGCAGGCTAAAGTGTAAGGGAGAGTTCACTTAGCGATGCGGGCACAAGTTCAATGTGCGCATCGTCAAAAATGGTTTGAATTAGCATGATGAAAACCAACGACGCACCATTTTCCCATCCTTACTTGCCGTATACAAGGCCTGCGGAAGATACACGGTTTGATCGCGCATATAAATAAAGTGAAAACCAAATGTAGATGCTTGTACACATCTGTTTATATTTATCTATGAAGAACATGGTGGGTAATTATCCTGCATTCTGTAAGTGGCTAAATCTCAATTTTATACATAAAACCTCAAAATTCTCAAATATTTCTTCGTGCAAAATGTAATGATAACCGATTTACAAGAACCCAAACAGTATAAAAAAAAATAAGTTAATATTCTGCTGACAGAACATCACCAGAAGTAATAATAAACTGAAAATCAATGTCTAAAGAAACTTAAACTGTACATTTTACTTCAGACTTTTAAATCAAATAAACTGTCATTCAAGACACAGATGATGGAATGATTTCTCAGCTTGCGCACCGACCCCCTGCAAAAATCGCTGCTATGCTCAGGGACACGGGTAAAAAAAAAAAAAGTAAAAGAAAAAAAATTTCCTTGTTGGGTTTTCTTCTCATAACACTCGGCCTATCTGAGAAACGTCTGCTGTGCGCTCCGAGTTGTTCATTAGACCAGCTGGAGTCTAAACATTCACCTCAGAGTCTTAGAATGGGCAGAAATCCCAACAATGCTGAGCAGGCTGGAGTTACACAATTTAAGCACACATGTGCAGCAGACCAGAGAGGATATTCGTTCTGTCGACTAACCTCGAGCTTTCTAAGACAAACATGTCCATAACAATGTCTAGTAGCAGTCAGTCAAAGTGACTGGACAAAGTGCTGATGAGTATTTACACCAGTTCAGTCACCTTGCCATTTTAAATTACCCGCATGACAGTAATCCTTCAGAAACACAGTCTATAGACAAGGGCCAATCAACAGTATGAAGAAACTGATGAATTTGTGCATGACTTTGGTGTATCAGAGCAATCTCAGTATTGATATCGTTAGCCGGGTCATTTTTCACTGACTGGGCCGGAAGCCATACTCACGCTGCTCCCAGGTACAAGCTGAAAAATTATGCCACCTGTCTACTTCAGAAGAAAAGCAGTTCAAGACCTGCTATTGCCTCTCCAGACCTCAGCACAGCCCTTTACTCTAACCCACATAGCTAAAGCCTAAAAGAACAGGAGTTTCTGATTATCACATATCATACATAATCACTCTGTTGCATTTTTGGCAGCCTACAATCTCCAGCAGTGAGGGAAGTATTTTTGTTCTTTTTTTATATTCTCTTTTTTTTTTTTATCCCTGTGTAGACATTATATGTCACGGCTTCAGAATGGTTTGGGTATAACCTGGTCCAAAAAAGAAACTAACAGCTAATAGGGCACACCAAAAAATAATAAACGCTAGCAAAACAGGAATTCAATCGCTTGCTACACTATTAAGCATGTTAGGAATATGTGCACTAGATGGACTTTAGATATGGATACAGTATATATTTCCTTATATCAAGTTCTCCAAGAATAGAAGTGCACACATTTCCTAAACATGCTTAACAAGTTATTATATTATGAAATGAGTAGGGACTTTGAACGTTCGGTGGAGAATTATGATGTTGCTCTTGTCTGTTATTATCAGTTATATGCACATCTGTAGAAGGCCCTTGAGTGGAATGAAATATTTCTAAACAACAAAACAGGAGACTGAAAAAGACAAGAAGTTAAGAACGAGGTAAGAGACAGGGGGAAATAAAACGCACAGCCTTGAAAATAAAAATCACAAAGTACACATCTCAGTAGAAAAAACTAATTCAGTTCTTTTACACCTTATTTAATCATTCGACCTTCTGTACAGCAGGCACAAAAGACCAGAACTTTCTTATTATCTTGTTCACCAATGGCATCTCAGACCACTTCTAATCCGTACTGTACGTAGACCTGCTCATGTTTTGCTGAAAGTTTAAACCATGCCAGACGCACACATTAGTAAAGCAGTCTACGGAGACTCAGCAGACAGGGCCAAGAAATCTCAAGCAGAGCTAGTCATTATTTACATGCTTTAATAAAGAGAAGCAGGCCGAATGAGCAAACAATAGCCTCTAGAGACAGCTGTGAGTCACTGAGCGAAATCTGCTCTTCCAGCGTAGACTTATTCTGGCTTGAGCTTTGAAAGAGAGAGAAAGAAAATAGAATCCATTTAATCATGGTAAAAGCAGGTTGTCTTCTGTGGTTTAGACAATCAGGGCTTTAATAATCAGATTAAAAAAAATTATGCCCAGACAGGTAAATATCAGTCAAAAATGAAAATCAAAAATAAAACAATAAAAAACATTACATAGCAAAACAATAAGAATTATCTCAGTGTATGTCTAATACACATTGTACAAAAAGAAAACCGCATATCACATTTTTTACCTTTAACGCTGGGTCTCTTTTCATCATCTCCAGAATGATGTAGCAGCCGATTGAGTGACCAATCAAAATGAGGCGTGTGTCTTGGGGGATGTGCTCTAAGAGGAAGCCCAGTTTGTGCTCAATCTGCCCATTTAGTCCGAACACATCCTCTGACTCGGCTGCCGAAGCATCTTAAAAAGTACAAAACAGGACATTGAAATAACCAGGCTTTATATAGAAGGCCAGAAAAACATTGTCCATTGTAATAATAAGCAACAATGATATCGTCATAATCACTGATATCTTCCTTATCAAACACACAACTGTTTCCTGACTGAATGAGTCCGACTACAGCTGTCAGAAACTGTTAAATATCTATGGGGCACTTTTAATTGGCAGGTTTTTCATGTGTGGAGTTTTCTTTCAACATCTTGATCCTGTTCTTCATTATGTCTTTGGACAGGTAAAATAACACCGCGTCAACAATTCCAGTAACTTGAAATCCTGGACAATGCTTGGCAGGCTTCGATGTTAATGTCATCCAAGCAGCACTAAATGAAGCAGTGTTAACTCGAGAAAAGGGAGGAAGCACTGCGGGACAGTGAATGGGTGTTGCAAATGTGAAAAAAAGGAAAATTGATGTGACCATTTTAAGTAGCAAATCATAAGCTGTAGGCCGTTTTGCTTGTCAGTTTCTATGACTTATTGGTTACATAGCTTCACACTGAAACACAGATGAGGCATAGTATGTAAATTAATTAGAAATTATATTTATGTATATATACTAATAAGACTTTGATACATACATACACTGTATAGACAAAAGTTTGTGGACTCCTGACCATAATATTCATATGTGATTTTTGAACACCCCTTTCCAAATTTAGTCCCCTTTTTGCAGTTATAATAACCCCGGCCATCTGAACCATAATCTTCATTAAACTCGTGTTGTACACAGAAGCATTATCATGCTGGAACAGGTTTGGCTCTCCTAGTTCTAGTGAAAGGAAAATTGAATGTTACCGCATCCAAAGGAATCTCACATAATTGTGCACCTCCAACTTTGTGCTAACAGTTTGGGAAAGAACCACATATCGCTGAAAAGTCAGGTGTCCCAATACTTCCCATAGTGTACATCTTAACAATGCAAAAGACATTATTATCCATTCATCGTAAAAAGAACTCTTTCCTTTGAAAATGAAAAAAAATTACAAATCCTAATGCACACTTTTTCCTAATGCACACTGCTTTTACAAACTTCAGCTGCCTTACAACTAAACACAAAAAAAGTTCTGTTTTTCCCCCCTAAATTGTTCTAGTGATGAAATAGTAAATTAAAGATGCATGTGCACTAGGATGACTCAAAATGCAACATCCCTTTTCCTTTTTTTTTCCATGTGCAGCTTTTAAAAATGCAGTCTAAATCTTTGTTTGGCTTGAATTGTCCAACCCTGCACACCAGTGCATATTATCTCTCTTGGCCAGAAAGTTACTGTGTAATAAGCCATGTTGATTTTTTTAACATTGTAAAGCACAGCAGTCTGCATGATAGGTTTACTTGCCATACTATTATATTGTTGAATCTAGTGAAGATTAGAAAGTGAAAATGGAAACCTAAAGCTCATTCATTTTTGCTATATCAAAAACGTATTATATCAAGACGTATTAAGATTTCAGCTCTGTGTATCGGTGCACTCCTACAAGAAATTATGACCTGCTTTTTGCTCTTTTTTTTTCGCAAAATATTTGGACAGAAACATCGCTCCTGTGTTCAAACTTGAGAAGCCTCTATACTGATAAGAAGTGGTCCTATCCATCTCTATTAATCTAAAGTAGTTCCCTTATGCATCAGAGAGCTTTCTGGTGAAGATGCAAGCTACACATAAAAATGGAGTCCAGGAAAGAAGATAAAGAGGCTGAGTGACCTGCAAGACATAAAAAAAATGTGAGGGGTTAAAAAAAAAAAGAATCTACTGATAAGAGAAACCATTGCAAACTATACAAAGAGTTCAGGACATTAAATCATTTTTATAGCATAAAATATCACTCTATATGAAAAGCCTGATAAAGTAGTGTATACATTACAGAAGGAACAAGTCAGCGAGGTTACTCAAGAGTCTGTATTAAGGGCGGAAGCTTTACTCTCTGCACACTATGCAGCGCTAATACTACCTATGTGTGTATGTTTAGGGTATTCAGTGTAAAGCATGGGTACATCATGCTGTGTCAGATAGTGTGAAACCTTTACAGCAATCTGGCCACTCGATGATGGCATCGTTAAACAAGGAAATAGAAATCTATTTAGTCTTTAATGTATTGCAGGAACAACAAGATTTACAAAATCCCTATAACTGCACATTAACTTCGTACAAACTTTTGAGCATGTCCACTCATTCATGAATTTGGTAAATGATTCCAAGACCATTTTGTGTTATGCAGACTGTAACACTAATACATTTCAAACTAACTAGTTTAAATCTTAATAAGTGATTCAGTGATTCCTCAAATATTCTTGCAAAATTAAAGACAACACATTTTTTTACGACATGTTTTGTTTCCTAAAAAATCTTCAGACAAAATAACAGTATTCCCGGGTACTCAAGAACTCGAGTACTTCGATATGTGCACAAGATTTGCTTAAAACTAAGATACAGTGACAGGTTCTATTGTCACTCTTGAAAGTGTGTGGGTTCCTAGCCCATCCTTATTTATTACTTATATATATATATATATATATATATATATATATATATATATATATATATATATATATATATATATATATATATATATATTCATATTCATATATTTTTTTCCCACATCTTAACTTAGGGCCAACTTGCCCATTGGCAACTATTGCAAGAAAAGATTAAAAATATTTATCAAAAATTCTAGAAAAAAGAAAATGCATCTAACTGTGTCTACCCTTCAGGATCAGTGAGAATCATCCGGACACCTTCATGTGCACATGTGCATGATTGCGAAAACATTTGAACAAAGTCATGAAGCATCTTTTGCATTTGCAATACAATTAACACCCAATAAACATATTTCTATATATCAGCAGAAGTTCAGCTATATGAGGAACCCTGACAGGTATCCATGGTTAATAGAGCCACAATTACATACATTTTGTTCTACCTAAATTCATAACTGAGGATCAACTGGACAGCATATGCAATATAGCCAAAGGTATGCGCATACCAGACCATAATACCCATATGCGGACATTCCGTAAATTGCTGCCAAAAAGTTGGAATGCGGTAGCAATACAATTTTCCATCGCTAAAACAATAGGGGCTAGCCCAAATATCTTGCAGAGGGACAATGCTCCTGTGTACAAAACCAGGCCCATAAGGACATGGTTTGCCAAGGTTGGCATGGAGGAAATTGAATATCCTCTCAGATCCTAATAAAATTTGGAATGATGCTGTGCATAAGGTCAGCTCATGCAACACCAGTGGCTAATTTGAACTAAATGGGCAAATCCCAATAGCCATGCTCTGAAATCTACACCTCAACTGAACTGTAACCTATCTAACCATGTATGCAAGGATTTCTTAACACTTAACAGAAGCAATCACTATCACAAGGGCAATTTCTAGCAATTACAGAAAATGGGCCCTTGAGGATATGGGAAATGCTATTCATAATAATATAATGCGCTACAATGGCTAGCACATATATGTTTATCATAGATTAAAAAAGGCTTAGGAAATGCTAGTATATTGGTGCAATGGAACAGGAACAGCTTCCAACTAGGGACATACAATGCCTAGAGACTGGAGTTTGGGATTGTTTCCTAGACTGCTAGGTCACAGTCCTAAGTTGGTGTTTTAGTCCAAGGGGTCAGACAGACCAAGACATTTGACCTGGATTCTGTGTATCCTGTGCTTTGGGATGTCTAGCATCATCCAATCCTATTTAGGTTACCTTTATATGTAGACTAGCTGCCATGTCTAGTTTAGAGCATAACAGCTAATCTAGATGCCTCTTTGGATGTAGCATAGACAAGATTTATACGTGATTATTCACCTGCTATCAATCTGGAAGAACCTCCAAGACGTGGTTGTAGAAATTGCATGTTCAAACACTGCTGAAGGGACTGTTAATTCATAAGCCTCTGATTTGTAAGGTTTCAGCTCCTGAATGGTTAGTTGATTTAAGATGAGCCATGTCGGCCCACAAATCATTAAAATGCCTAGTAATTTTGTAAGCCTGCTAATCTACTGAGAGAAATCAGGGAACTGTTGGTAACTGCAAGGTAATTGCAAAACCACTCAAGCATGCTTGCAGCACATAGTCAGAGACACATCAGTTGGCCTCAAGATGAGGGATGTGGAAAACTTGACTACATCAAGGGGTTATCCTGACCAGGTGGGGAGAGATAAGAGTTAAGGGCTTCCTCCCAAACAGAAAGTTAACACTACAGATAAAGTGGTAAACAAAACTGTGAACGATAGCTTTTATGGCTCGTAATGATAACAGTGGAAACACAAAATTAAAAGCCTGCATGGAACTGCATAACATTTAATAAAAATACAAGGTCTGACCCCCCTGGAACATAGATTTGTGATTGCAACATAGCAATTCTATTTTAATACACTATTTTAGCAAATGTATTTCCATAAATTACATTTGCTAAAATAGTGTATTAAAATAGGATTGCTATGTTGCAATCACAAATCTATGTTCCAGGGGGGTCAGACCTTGTCTGAGGGGGGTGGCCCAGTCAGTAAGGAGCTTTGCATTGTCAGAAAATTCCACCTGTGCCTTACCTATCTTTATCTGGGGCATGTAGATGACACTCAGCACATATGGGTATATGTGTTGGCTTGACATAGAACTTGATAGATAGATACAACTTTGGTGAACCTTTGATGGACCATTGTACAGCCATGGTAGGTAAGTTAATTAAAATTATTTCACTGTGTACTGCGTCAGCTATATATGGTTGAAATGACAATAAAAGCTTCTTGACTTGACTATTTGTTTAGGCTAGCAAATATCTGAGATGTTTTTTGCACGTCAAACCTTCCAAACGCGAGTCACCTTGAAGACAGCAGGATGGTAAGATAACACAGCCACTTGCGAAAATGGGGGAAAGTACAGAGTTAACCGGCAGCAGGAAAAAGTGTGCGTCCCAAGTCATTCAAAGCATAGGAGCATTTAATAATAAACGCAACAAAGAAAACTGTCCCTGGAACTTATGCAAAGCGGAGCTTGTGTGGTATGGAAGTATCACAGCGATGCACAAGCGCATGAAAAAAAAAACACACTGGTGTCACGGATGAAGGCGAAACATCAGCATGGTGATTTTGCTAAAAGGATGGAAATGGCAGTGGTGAACACTTATTTTAAGAAGAAGGAGGATCATAGGGTGACGTATAAGGGTGAAGCAGGATGTAGATAGGATTAGTAAGGAGGAAGTGAGAGCAGCGATTAAGAGGATGAAGAGTGGAAAGTCGGTTGGACCAGATGACATACCAGTAGAAGCGTGGAGATGTTTAGGAGAGATGGCAGTGGAGTTTTTGACCAGATTGTTTAACAGGATTTTGGAAGGTGAGAAGATGCCTGAGGAATGGAGAAGAAGTGTGCTGGTACCTATCTTTAAGCATAAAGGAGATGTGCAGTCTTGCAGTAACTACAGGGGAATTAAGTTGACAGTCACACCATGAAGTTATGGGAAAGAGTAGTGGAAGCCAGGCTCAGAGAAGAGGTGACCATCTGTGAGCAACAGTATGGTTTCATGCCGAGGAAGAGCACCACAGATGCCTTATTTGCTTTGAGAATGTTGATGGAGAAGTATAGAGAAGGACAGAAGGAATTGCATTGTGTATTTGTGGATTTAGAGAAGGCATACGACAGGGTGCCAAGAGAGGAGTTGTGGTATTGTATGAGGAAGTCAGGTGTGTCAGAGAAGTATGTGAAGGTGGTGCAGGACATGTATGAGGACAGTGTGACGGCAGTGAAGTGTGCAGTAGGTACGATTTCAGGGTGAAGGTTGGACTGCATCAAGGATCGGCCCTGAGCCCTTTCCTGTTTGCAGTGGTGATGGACAGGTTGACGGACGAGGTCAGACAGGAGTCTCCCTGGACTATGATGTTTGCGAATGATATTGTGATTTGTGGTGAGAGTAGTGAGCAGGTTGAGAAGAGCCTGGAGAGGTGGAGATATGCGCTGGAGAGAAGGGGAATGAAAGTCAGTAGGAGTAAGACAGAATACATGTGTGTGAATGAGAGTGAGGGCAGTGGAGTGATGCGGTTGCAGGGAGAAGAGCTGGAGAAGGTGGAGGAGTTCAGGTACCTGGGGTCAACAGAGCAAAGTAATGGAGAGTGTGTTAGAGAAGTGAAGAAAAGAGTGCAGGCAGGGTGGAGTGGGTGGAGAAGAGTGACAGGAGTGATTTGTGATAGTAGGGTATCTGCAAGAATGAAAGGGAAAGTTTATAGGACTGTGGTGAGACCTGCGATGTTGTATGGATTAGAGACAGTGGCATTGAGTAAAAGACAGGAGGTGGAGCTGGAGGTAGCAGAGCTGAAGATGTTAAGGTTTTCGTTGGGAGTGACGAGGATGGACAAGATTAGAAATGAGTTTATTAGAGGGACAGCGCATGCAGGATGTTTTAGTGACAAGGTGAGGAAGGCGAGATTGAGATGGTTTGGACATGTGCAGAGGAGGGCATGAATTATATTGGTAGAAGAATGCTGAGGATGGAGCCACCAGGTAGGAGGAAAAGAGGAAGGCCAAGGAGGAGGTTCATGGATGTGGTGAAGGAAGACATGCAGGTAGTTGGTGTGAAAGAGGCAGATGTAGAGGACAGGGTGGTATGGAGACGGATGATCCGCTGTGGCGACCCCTAATGGGAGCAGCCGAATGTGAAGCAATTTGTGTAAATCAACATTTGTATCGTATTTTGCAGATGGCAAACTGACAATTATGCTTTAAAAAAATCTATATAAAATATAATACAACATTGTTTTGACAATTTTTGTTAAAAAAAAAATACACAGACTTTTTGCTTGTAAAGATATAAGCATCTAGAATATATAATTATTTAATTTAGTATAATAATTAAATGATATAAGCATCAATAAAATATACAAACATTAAAAACAAGCATTTGAATGCAATTATAGCATTTGAATGTAATAAAACTGAATGGAACGGAGAAACGCAGCAAGCTAACAGGCTCGATTTAAAAAAAAGAAAACAAATATGTGTACAAACTGAAAAAGTACAAATGCATAACCGTTCGCTAAAAACACAACAGTGAGTAAACAATGTAATTGTTTATTGCTGCTGTTATTTGCTGATTTTAGCTGTAGTGTTTGTTCGCACCGTTTATACATTTTTTTTTAGCATTTGTCTACTGCAACAGTAATCTCAAACGTGATTTACTGCGGCTTTACTGAGTTTATATTCTTATTTTCAATGTTTGTATATTTAATTTATGCATATATCATTCAATTATTATACAAGATTAAATTAATTATATATACTAGATGCTTATATTTTCACAAATGATATTTTTTTAAACAAACATTGATAAAACATTATTTTATAAAGCATGGTTGTCAACTTGCCATCTGCAAAATACAATACAAATGTTGATTTACACAAACCGCCTCACTTTTCATACTCAAAGGTTTTTTTTTTTTTTTTTTTTGTTTTTTTTTTACAAAACCCAGCACGGGTGAATTTGTTCAAAGGTGAAATCCCTTATGCACTCCTCAATAAGCAGCAACTATAAGCTTTAAAATGTCAAAATGAAAGATTGCTAAACTCAATTTGTGGCTTTTGCATTTAAAATACACTTTTATACATAAATACCCAGAATTGGGGTTTATATACAAAACATAGAATTAAAATCGTTTTTTAACCGATTAATTGGGGGAGGTGTGGGAGTCCGATTAATCCATTACAAAAATAATATTTAGTTCCAGTTTAATTTGACCTGTTCCCGCATCAGGTCATACTGCAGGTCTAATAATGCACAAGCTTTAACATATTTAACTTATTAAAATAAATCATTCCACTACAGAATAGACGTCTAACTTAGACTTAAATAAACCCAGCACTATGTTTTCAAAGGGATCAATGATTCCTGTACACATTTTCGCCCAACATTAAGTGATTTCATAATTTCTGACCATATGGAGTGGAAGAAAATCTGATCAGGATAACATAGAATCATATGATCTCCTAAAACATCTTAGCTGGCTCCAGTCTGATAATTTATAACTTTAGCAATAGGTTGTAAAATAAGCAGCTTTTTCAATGGATCAGGGCATCTGTGAACCAAATGGCAGAATATGATGAAAGATGGATCATGAAGTTGGACAAGTCAATGGTCCTGAGGGACAAGTGTCCTATTTACTTGATACTCCTGTGCTTTAGCTTCCTATTGATGATGATCAGGGGTGTCACTCACTTCACTTTTATCTGCGATGGCTTGGCAACAGTTTGCCCCTTAGTATAATCCTTTGCCACGTTGGATTACTTTGCGCAGCACACGTTTTTTTCTGTATTCTGCCAGTGACTCTGTGATGGGATACAAGGAGTAATGGGTGTCAGAGCCTTTTGTTTGGCCATAGACCCATGCTGCATGTGTGTGTCTGTGATTAACAGTGTTATTATGTTTGTGATTAGGTGAATGCTCACCATTTGTTCACAATTTAAACAACAAAAAAAACTGTAGTTCATCTGGATGGGCTTGAGGACTGTTTGAAGATAACATCATGTAGGTCTGATTGCACATACCATGATAACAACTATCAATTTCTAATTCCTGTCTTTCCTTTAATTTCAACAAAGGCTACATTTGTTTAATATAACATTTTGATGTTGTTGCGTAATCAGATTTGTATGAAATAGATATGATGATTTGTATAATCATGATTCGAATAAGACAGGTATGGTCTCTGAAGCATTATATTTTGGCCTGTCGGCAGGCTTGATATAGCCAATTTACACCTCTGCTGTCTAATCCGTCCAGCTAGCCAGTGGAAGTGCTCTTTCAAGCGATCCAAGCCATCTGTATGTGGTTTGGCTTATTACAGGTGGGCTTGGCTAATGTTTTTCCCACGTACCAATGTCAATAAAAATGTCCACACTGGTTTATGATTGAACAGCATTCATACACTGGCACGAAGAAGAAGAGCGAGAAGCTGCCTGGTTCAGCTCGCCAGCGTTGTACACGTTCAACATTCCTCCCTACTGTGTGGTGGGGAGAATCCTTTTCCCTCGGATTGGTCTGGCAACTGCACACCATGACACAACTACGGCTCAGCAAGAAGTCCATATATTCTCAGTTTTAGACAAAAATCTTCTACAGTCGTATTTAATCAAGAGCAATTGCAAATTAAATTAAGCTTTTCATTTCGCAATAGTGACCACTTTTCTTTTTGGCTTGTGGATGTTCTGACAGTCCTTACTTGTCTCACATATTTTGTGGGACAACTGCAGTCTGTTTAATTATCTGCTGCCACCTACTGTCTTAATGAGAATAGTGATCTTGTCAACTTGGCCCAATTGAGATGGTTTGGACGTGTGCAGAGGAGGGACATGGGGTATTATCAGTAGGAGAATGCTGAGGATTGAGCCACCAGGAAGGAGAAAAAGAGGAAGGCCAAGGAGGAGGTTTATGGATGTGGTAAGGGAAGACATGCAGGTAGTTGGGTTGAAAGAGGCAGATGTAGAGGACAGAGGGGTATGGAAAGGGATGATCCGCTGTGGCGACCCCTAATGGGAGAAGCCGAAAGAAGAAGAAGAAGATCAAGCAGAAAATGGTAAATATTTGCAGACAAAACAAGTCAAAAGTTGTGAGCAAAACACCCTTAACATGAAAGGACATCCACAACAAATTGCATTAAATTATGTAATTTTCTGAACCATGCACATGTCGGTGTCTAACCTTCAACCATATCCATTGTGTCTGGAGGTGCACAGTGTCCAGCATGACTCACAGCCCAGACTGGGTATTGTTGGTTAAATGCCTGATACAGTGTCCACATGAAGGTCTTGTAAAATCCCACTATGCCAGGATTGCCTGCAGAGGGAAGAGAAAAAAATTGTAATCACACTGAATACTTACCTGCATTACTTCAAAGATGCAGAAAAAAAGAAAACTAAATGAAGGAAAGTAAAAATACAAAATGTTAAATCAATGGGATGCTGTGAGATGCTAAACTTTTGTCCGAAAACTTTTGCCAATACAGTGTGTGTATGTTTGTGTGTGTATGTGTGTGTGTATGCGTGCTAAAAAAGAGGAAAAAAGTAACCAGTGCATCATGGCTAAAAAAGTTTCATAAAACCACTGTCTTAAATCATTTTTTGAGGGGGAAAAAAACTTTGCTGTCAATTCCAACTTCTGAGAAAGAAGCAACTTGGAAATACTGTCACTAAGTAAGTAAAGGCGCTGAGTGGGATGTTCGAGGTGTAAATTCCATCGCCGCCATCCACTAAAGCAGCAGATAAATCTCAGTACAGTGAGTCATTTGGCCTGCTAAGAATGCAGTGAGGCTGCGCAATGAGCAAAACTGTCCCAGATGCAGCGTCCTCTTCACGTGAGGAAACACACATGGATAACAGGAGGAAACAAAAACAAATTGGATATAAGACATTGTAGTCTATTAGTCTAAAAAAGTTACCAATGAAAAAAATTCCACAGTGTAATTTAATCCAAGACAAACTGTATGTGAATCAGTGTCTGAAAAACCAAACAAAACAGTGTAGTCACAGGATAAATAAGGTAGCGACGCTTACACAGTTCTTTTCCTATGAAGTAGCGTGGCAGCTGGCTTTGGTAATCAGGCCTTATCAAATCGATGCCTTACAGCGAACTGAAACACTTTACAAGCCACTTAACACTGTTAATGACTAAATACAAAACCTTTAAACAAGAGCACGTGAGGGCTGAGAAAAAAAGTGGTAAGACCTTAAAAACAGCTGCGGTGTACAAGAGGTGGTCCACAGACGGACCGAAAATTATCATGTTGAGCTTCTTTTTCCGCGAGGAAACTCAGAGCACTTACTCTTTTCCTTTTCATATTTGTATTCATTTTTCTTGAGTCATTAATCTGGGAAAAAAAAGAAGAAAAAAACAGCTGCTTATGGCTCGGTGCCTTGATAATGTGCGCGAGCAAGTCTTCATGTGTCATATTATGCATAACAGTCTGGCCGGTCGTGCAGAGGAAGCAACTGAAAAGGAACTTCTCATTAACCCAATGGGAAATATGAATTTTGAGATATTATGAGATCAACTTCTGAGTGGAAATGTCTGCTTAACTCTTAAATATTAAACAAATCAATGTAATGGATGCTAGGGATGAAAGCAACAGACTGACAATATTGTGGTTTTGTGTAAGTTTTTGAGGTTTTTTTGTGTGTGATTTTCCTAGACATATTTTTATAGCCTAAACAACACACACACACACACACACACACACACACACACACACACACACACACACACACACAATAATATACATTTTAATACTGAGTAAGCATTGACTGCTTTCAGGCAACTGCAAGTGCTCTGCAATCATATTCATCATTTATGCTTCATGTCACTACAAAAAGAGCAGTCAGTATAGAATATGTAGCGTAAAAAGTCTTACACACAAATATTGGACCATTAAACCCTCCGCTGTAAGAGCAAAGTGTGAGGGCGCTGGTGAGGAACCCGAAGAACTTGATTACATGATGTAAGAGGTAGGTTATATAACCAGGAAGCTCTTAACATCCATAAAACATGATTGCGTGTTTATGAGATCAGAGCAAGCGGGAAGTTGGACTTCTTTTTGCTTTCCAATCATACACGTCACTGGATGTGAATCAAAGGGAAGATTTTCTGTTGAAACAGTAACAGTATAGAGAAATCTTGTCCATTTCTGTGCACGGAGAAAGAATGTAAAGGAGGCATGAAAAAAAAAAAAAAAAAGGGCATGAGCTTTCTTCTCCTCTCTGTAACGTTATCATTTCCCTCTTTCCACAAGGTTCATAAATTCAGCACTGTTCGCTAGAACATTAAACAGATACCTTGCCTGCCGTGTCTGACCCCAAGGCTGCATGGACTACCACACAACTGACGTAGCCTTGCAGGTGCAAAGCCCACTCTCTCTGACAACCTTTCGTTCTTTACGCACACAGACACACACACACACACGCCCCTAAATCTCCGTTAGGCTAGCCAAACAGTGATGTGCTCCCCTTGAGGTTTGTGTAGGATGAAATATGTTGTCAAGTTTGGCACAAGTGAAAAATTTTGCACTACAAACTGGGGATAAGATGCATTCTAGTCTGGGACACAATCCCAAATTCACCAGCTGAACATAAACTGTACACTTTGATTGATATCTTCAATACTGAATTGCAGTCGCAGGTTTGGTCGCGAAAAAAAAAAAACCCAACCCGTATATTAGACGAGATCGCCCCTGAAGGCGATGGAATTCTTCAGCGCAGACACTATGTGGAGTACCTTTTTAATGGATTGGCTCTTAACATGCCAAAATGTCTATCCATCTTGTGAAAAAGGAAGAAGTGAAAATGATTGATTAACTCTGGCAAACAAAGAGACAAGGGTCAGGATGGCCAAATCTTCTGATAGACAACTTTATCTCCTAAGGGCTCGTCTTTAAATTCACAGTTGCGTGTGCTTCCAGATGAGAGCGAGGCTGCACATGGATTCAGAGGTGCCTGATGTGTCTTTTACAAAATGGCTCCCGTCCCAAAAAGTCGACCCGAATCGATAAACCGTTACCATATAAAAATCATATACAATTATTTTAGGTAATAATTATAATGTCCGCAGTTTGCGCAAACTGAGTGAACAAGTGGCCAGACAGTGGCTTATTATACATATTTCATTAACAAGAAGCTAGCCATGAAACTCTATGACCATCTATGTACCACATAACTTATTGTTCATCATCCAAGATGGTCATTCATTGCTAAGTTTAGCGCATCACCTCATTTGCAGGAAAAGATAGATGGTAAGGGTTTTGCTCAAAAAAAAAAAAGTGTGAGGCTTAAGCAAAGAAAGAAAGAAAGAAAGAAATTAGGGGAGGACAGACTGAATTAGGGGAGGACAGACTGTGAGGAGTGACAAGGGCACTCCATATAGATTTCATATTCTGGGGGGGAAAAAAGGAAAGAAGGAATGCTTCAATCATTATTAAAAGACATTACTGTTAAATAGATTAAATTGATTGAACAAGCCCTCAATCTGTAGGTCTTCCAGTGATTGGAAAAGCAGAAAGGAGACCTCATAGCAGCCCCCTTATAGATAGTATATGAGGAGCTGAGGAAAGACTAGAAGGAATCTTTGTAAGATCGTTATGAATTATCAAACAATGTGATACTGAAGGTTATTGGAAGCAGCTGCTTGGAGAGTGCCTTGCACATCAGGTTCTTATAAATGTAAACCATCTGTAGAGGCCGTTCCAAACCCTCTGTACATCTTTATAGCTTTAATATGAGCTATAACAAGTTACTCTTCTCTCACCTCCCTCCCCCCCAACCGCATACCCCCGCAACAAATTATGAATAGCTCAACAAAACTTCAATATTTAAAACCGCTTAATTCTCAAGTGATGGTAGTATTTCGCTTTAAAAAAAAAGGAAAATAATAATCACTAATCATCTATGTACAGCATATTTTGGCAGCACAATCTTAAAAGCAAAAGTTAAATTCTTCTTAAAAGCACATTTACTATAATACAATATATTTTTATGTTATAACATTTTCTTTACAAAAAGCAGCTGTGTCTCAGTGGTAAAAGAATCTGCACTGGTTATCTCGCAGTAGTGCTCATGCAGAGCTAAACATATCTCAAGACAATTAGGATAAGCTGTGGCTATTCACTGATCCAACAGATCAGCACGGGTGTTAAGCATCTAAAGTTAACTGCAACCCAAAGGAATGTCAAGTCATCTGGGCACAGATCCTATCGCTACTTTCAGGCTCTCCTGATTAACTGGAATTTGATCCCATCGGGGAAATACCTGACATCTAAAAAGGCTGAAATAACCCAATGTTTGGTCTGATAAGGCGTGAGATAAGCGGAGATACTCTGCACGAAACACCAAATTCTGCATGAAACAAGTCATTAAACTTATCACTCTGGCAGGGGTAAATCTCTGTATGCTGTCTATAAACAGCTCATTAATAAAAAATAAAAATAAAAAAACATAACACTTACAGGAAGCCATTATACGACTACGATTTAACGAGAATAGAGTACGTGTCATTCTACATATTATTAACATTTCATGACCTAAGTTTTACAAGGTTCTCTCTGGCTAAAGAGTAGTTCGGAGATATCAGGTTTGATCAAAGGTTTGACGTTCCGGCTAGAAATATTCTTCTGTAGTGTCATTGACATTTACTGCTCAACAAGGCCTACATTTTGGTTACTTTGACCTTACATGATTGTAATGAACAGCCAAGAAGAAATCATTTATCTTAATCACATTTAATAAATAATGAATTCTAATACACAGAGAGGAGGAGAATATTTTGAGTCTATTAAGCCCACATTATGATATATGTATACTTTCTCTCCACTTTATCAGGAACACTCATGCAGTTATCTAATCAGCCAATCATGTAACAGCAGCACAATTCATAAAACCATACAAATACATTTCAAGAGATTCAGTGAATGTTCACATCATACATCAAAATGGGGTAAAAAAAAAAAAAAATTGATCTCTGTAACATTAACAGTGACAGGGGTTGTTGCTATCAAAATAGTTGGTTTAAATATTTCAGAAACTACTGATCTGGGATTTTGGTTTGAGAATGCTAGATGTAACAACGTCTTCTCAAAGTGGTTCATGTATTTCATTGGTCTCGCCAGTCCGCAGAATTTAATTCTTTTTAGCACCATTAGGGATTCGCCCAAAAAGGAGAGTCGCAGCATGAATGTGTAGCCATTGGACCTGCAGCAATTATTAGATGCAAACATGAACTAGAATCTCAAAAGCAGGTTTTCAACACCTCGGAACAAGAGTGAGAGAGCAAAAGGCCAATATATTGGCTTAACCAATATCAATATGGAGTCCCTAATAAAGTACTTATATAATACATTTATAATATAATATTTATTTGAATAATTTGTTTTAATTATTAATATAATAATTTATTATAATAATGTTATAATATAATAATATAAAATATAATACAGAATTTAACTAATATATACATTTTTGTGACAACCACACAAACAAAACCAAAGGTGATATGTCTACTAGGCTATTAGAAACCTTCAGTTTCTGGTTTAACTGTAATTTATTTTATTACGCATCCAGCATGTAGCTAGCAACAATGGTTATTGCTAATACAAGCCATGATACTAGCTTTCTGCTGTACTTTCTGATTTCCAAGTGTGCTGTATGTTCTGTATGCCAATTCTTATAACTCTAAATAAGAATATGTTGAACATATCGAGCAATTCTGCATCCTGCACTGGCTCGAAATATTGAGCATGTTCTTTTCTTTCTGAATGTGTTATATAGCTGAGTGTTAATAGGTAGGTGATTCAATGCTGTGTTCACACCACAAAAGACTGAACTATCACCTAGTGATTAGGTAAATGTGGTAAACTAAAACATAATAGAACCTTTAATACCGAGGTCGAGAGTTCCTCAAATTTCGTCGACCACCACAGATATACGGTAACGTCAGTGAGAAAGTGCATGTGTGGTGGTTTACGAAATCTTGGCTAAGTAAGAACGTCCCTGCCATAAAATGACAAAGCATGACAAGTCTTCTGTAGCCTTTTATCAAGCTTAAACTATGATGTTCATCTCGGCTCTCTAAGACTTATGTAAAAAGCGTAAAACCTCACCACCTGCGCTCCTGCCATGACGGATATTAAAACACTGGAAGACATACGACGGTGGTTATTGTTGTTATCTCTAGGGAAAAGGGCACGGGCTCTACAATAACGGCCCTTCACACGAGCTCTCAGAAGGCCATAAAGAGTCCATTCAGCACAATGCTCAGTGACATTCAGAGCCGAAGAAAAGCAGCAGCTTAATGCAGCCATCGTTAAGGTCATCGGGCCTGAGCAGGTTTTCACTTAGTGACACCTGTAGCTGGAGGCTCACTGCAGAAAAAGTGAGCCTCAAGAAATGGACATGTATGAAATGTTATACAAGAAGGAATTGGAAAACGGGAGAGATTACATCAGTGCACTTTCTATTTTGAGTTACAGAGAAAAACAATGAAACCCTTTTTAAAAAAATTGAAATGTCGGACACAAAAGCATGAAGCAAATCACATCACTGTAATTTGATTATTTAAAAGAAGAAAAATAATATACATTTTATAAAAGCAAGGTAGCTATTTAAATATATAACGTAAACTTGAAACTTCCTATAATCATCACACTCACAAATAGAAATTTCCTTATAAAATATTGATGCTCAGCATTCATTATAGACAACTAATCAAGTAAACCTTCACAAACAATACTATTTAAAAAAGACTGAAAGGAGAAAGATAAAGCAGACTTACCTCTAGTGAAACAAACTGTTTTATTTCATTCCGAAACATATGACACGCGGTTTGAACATTAAATCATATGAGATGCAACGGTGGGATATCCAACATGACCAATTCATATCTGTCTGTGGAAAGTTCTTAGGAGTACAAATGGGTCTGAAAACACTTCAGTTACTTTAACCTGCCAAAGACATTTTCCTCTGATATTTTCTCAGTATAAATTTAGCTGTTTATTTCCAGAAGCTCTTTTCCTTTACTGAAACGTTTCAGTTTATTTCAGTTTATAGTTTCATTTTGACATTTCATTTATAGTTTCATTTTTAACATTTATAACATATATATATAATGAACCCTTTAGACTTTTCCTATTTTGCTGACTTAAATGACAAATATTAACATAGTCATTATGTCACCACAGGGCAGGGACTCGATATTAGCAGCGTATAAAAGCCCTGCCTAGGTCATGCTCATACTTCACACAGGTTAAAGAGTATGTAGGATGTCCTGCAGTGTCATGTATTGCAGCAGTGAACATTTTTATAGCTGGAAATATTACACATACAAAACTTAATCTTTTGTCTCTGCACTGTTCATGAACCATGCTGGTACCACGGATAGGTGGAGGAGGAGAGACATGGGATTTCTTTAACCGAGGCTTCTGGAAAACCATTTGTAATAAAACTAATTTTTCCACCTTCTTTTTAAGTTTTCATAAACTCCCCATGGTGGGTGCACACTACAAGTGACACCAGCCTTTGTTTGGCTGAATTGCACATTTATCTGATATAGAAACATATATACAGTATAAAAGGGAGCAGTGTACCCCTATTCCAGTAGTAGAGTCCCAAATAAAAAAAAAAATCTGTGTCCACTTGCTATGAATATTGAATATAATATTGATAATTTGATCCTAAGAACAGTTTGTTGTGAAATCACTGGAATCTATTTAACATTCCCTTGTATTCCGAGCATTTTTTTTGTTATGAGTCAGACAGCAACACAAGTGGACTTTATAAATGGGGAATGGGACACAGAGCTACGTACAGAATACAGAGCTACATCACACAACACAGGAACAATTAACTGGAACGTAACAATGTCACAAAACAATGTCTGCTTTGTTAAAGCGAGTACTCAAAAGTTTCATGTTCACATTTACATTTCTTTCAATTTAACCCATTACAATTTATTGTCCCAATTACTTTTTGCTACAATGTCTGGGCTGCAAAAGGTTTACATTAGTCAAGAAGCTTTTATTGTCATTTCGACCATAGTGTATTGCTGATGTTATACACGGTGAAATAAGACGTTCCTCCAGAACCCTGGTGCTACATTAAACATCGTAGAGCTACAACACACAACATAGAGACACATACCAGAACACAGAGGCCAGGACTAAAGTAAGTGTCCTCGCCACATAAAGTTTATCGTGTGCAACCAAGTGCAAACAATGCAGACAGACCACACAAAACAGTGTGGGACAGATACACAAAACACAAAATAGTGGCAAATTAAAATCTAAATTTAAACAAGTAAATGTACAGTTTAAAAACTTGGATAATGTTTCGCATACCTGGGATAATAAGGAAGAGGACTTGGGGTGAGTTCAGGTTTTTGGTAATTGTATGCAGGTCTTTGTGCCCATATTTAAGTAACTCAGTGACAGCACCTCTGCAGTAGACATGCTCCACCACTGCATCCTCTTTCTGGCTGCCCATTGGACCAGAACAGCCAGGCAGTGGTCCTAAACACACACATGCAAAAATATTTTATTATCTATTCGTGTACTTATTTTTATTAGAGCAGATAAAACTGTACACATGCCTTTTCCACAAACACTACTGTAACACTACCTAGAGAAGTTATTCTTTTTCTGGGAAACCCATTTTGTTTTTAACAGGGTGTGCTATGAGTATGAAACTAAAGAAACTGTAGACGTTGGGGATTCAGTCCTGTATTTCAAACTTCTACAGGTTCATATGGATGTAACAAGTCAGTCTGTAAATATTTAATTGGGAAAAAAATGGTAAGGCTTCATTGTTGTAAATATGGCTATATTTCTACATTTTAATTGCTGTGCACTGACATTAAAATTTTTATTTTTTTGGGTTCAAAAGAGTTTATTTTTTTCACACCTGTGAAAACCTACATGGATCCAAGTGTATTGTGTGAGGTAAAAAAAAAAATGCAAGATGTAAACGCACTCACATATTAATGAACATAGCGTTTTTTTACTCCTTTAAGTTTTATATGTGAGCAGTCACTAATTACTATAAATGTTCGAATCTGTACTCTATATTATTTTATAGAGGGCAAGTTCAAGGACTATAAGCAGCTCATATCTCCATGACATATACAGTACATAGTCATTAAACTGATCTTGTGCAATTACTGTTTTTGTAGCTGAAATGCTCATTTTATACGCAGAATCACTATTACCAAGACATTTGAGCACATTTGGTATGAGGACTGTTTTTCCTCTGCTGTTTGCTTTGCAATGCATTGAATGACAAACATAAAGCAGTTTGGGATCTTTAGTTAAAAGACTGTAAATGCAAAAGAATGGCTCGAGTCGATTACCATCCATTTGTTTATTATATAATTTTTTCAAATGTATTATATACATATTATTTAAATTCTACAGGCAATATCTAATGCATTTCTATTCTTTAAATCTTTTTTTTTTACATTAAATGTATATTTAAAAACACAATAACCCATTTCACACTGAATAGTGTAAATTCATGTATATTAATAAATATTTATACATATTGATATTATTACACATTGAAATCTAATCACACAGGCTGGGCTTTTGTTTATTGGTTTATTATAAATCACAGTTCTCCTTACCGACAGAGAATTTTGCTTCGTTTTGGATGCCAAATAAGTTTATAAGACTGTTTATTATAAGAGTTTCCAGTCTCCTCCTGACCCCACATATCATAGCAAGAAGTGATGAATCGATCAAACACAAGCTTCCGTATTTTTTACTTCTTCTAATCCTTCGAATAGCTGCTTATTGAATGCTTTGTCTCCACTACTGCCACCTATAGTTGTGAAAGTAAAATTGTTTTTCCAATTGGGCAGTTTTAAGCGGTTTTCAGGTGAACTAATTACCTATTAGTCTGATATTTGACTTGTTGATGACTGATATTGTGACCTTTGTAGCCTTTTATGTAACCTCATACTTTTGGAAATCTTCAATATTTATTATATTACTATATAAAATGTGATAATATTACAAATAGAAGCTTTTTTGGGATTTATTTTCTCTTGGTTTAGCTACTATCTGTGTTACCAAGATACTCTAAAAAAATATTACTGACCCAACTTAAATATAAACATTTATTGAGGAAAATATGTATACGCTTAACCTAGGTTGATCACTGATTACTTGAAAGTAATATTCATTATATGTCACATTTATATAATATTCTTATGCTACTGAAACCTGCACTACATGTTAATATTTACTCTTGATAAAAGTCATGTAAGCATCTGATCCTGAGTACAGGCATCAGGACTGATAAATGTTCTCATAACACCAGACATATGTAATCGGATTTTACATATTTTCCATGCCGATCCGCTGACATTTTATATTGTGTGCGATGTTGACTGACATGGGACTTAAACACAGGATTAAAAACAATACGATCAACTGCAACAAAAGTTTGCAGTGACTAGAGTCTGCCCTTCACAAAGAAAAGGGAACTCCACTATAATCATCTGTTATCGCACCTGTTGGCAAGTTTTTTACAGTTTATCCTTGTTCATGCAATGCTTCCTCTTGAGCATTAATAATAATAATAATAATAATAATAATAATAATAATAATAATAATAATAATAATAATAATAATAATAATCAGAAGTATTAGAAAAAATGCATCATATTTATGCACAAATGCAGGTAACATTTTCTTGTGCAGCGGTGTTCAAAATCATCCCAAAGGTGTTCAATATTACGTTTAAAGCTCTATTAAAGGCCACTTGAGATCTTCCACTCTCAAAATGGAGCTGGAGCATTGTCCACAGGGGCACGCACTGTCATGTTTGATTAGGTTTGCATCTCCTAGTTCAAGTGTAGAGAAAATTTAATTCTACCACATCCAAAGACGTTCTACACAATTATCTACCTCCATCTTTGTGGTAACAGTTTGGGCAAGAAATCACATATGGCTGGAAAAATTGGGTGTCCCAATTTTGTCTATCTAGTGTATCATTATAATAGCATTAATATGTTGACTGTGGCATTCCAAGGAATTGCAACGATAAAATTTTTTGGTTATGTGTGAGGACTGAAAAACACTAAAAAGCTAAAAAGTCTAAAAATATTTATTTGCTTCCCTACTGTCATGCTTTGATTGGCTCATCTGCAAAAGTTCAAAGTCTTCATAATGCAATAACAAATACAGTGCAGAGTTAAATTACAACAACAGAAACAGTGCCTCACATGCTGCGCTACATATTTTTTAGCTTTATCATTTTTGCTTTATTCATAAACTCTTTCATGCACTGTTTAATGCTGGTTTTAGAATACAAATATAAACCGGTATCCTGATAAACCAAATGATTTTTCTTCTGGTTTCATCAATGATTTAGCTTGCTGTTAGTTTGTTTTTTAAACTCAGAAAAACATCAGCTCAATGATGGATGAGCAAAACTGTGCAATTCTTCATTTTGGAAATGTGCCAACTGAAACATTCATATCTATTTTTTAAATAATTTAATTATTTTATATATTATATAACAGAGACTTTAATTCTCATTTCAAAAATTCTGCAATAGACTTTGCTTATATGGATGAGCGAACCATATGACATTAGGTATAAGGCGATGTATTTAATCCAACTCTTTTTAAAGGATGCACTTTAAACAGAAAGACACTGAAACAGTGGTTAATCTAGTTAATCTCCAACAACAATAAATAGGTTTTTCTCTTTCTAAGTTATACATACAATCACAATCATGAATGTGGGCATCAAGAACAGGAGAAAGAAAGAAAAAAAAGAAAAAAAGAAAACAAAATAAAAGATTTGCACGTAAGTACATTAACACTCTCAAAGATATATGTTTTCCTTATTCCTTTCTACATCTACCAAGAAGTCAGAGGCAAGGGGAAGAGCTCAAAAAGGCTAAACAAAGAGAACAGGATTTAATTTTTTTTCCCGTTCCTCTTTCTTTTAAATATGATAAGAATGGTTGCCAGGTGGTGTAAAAACTTTTCCGTAATACCAAGTAATGTAAATCTGATCTTTTCTATTTGAATAAATTGCGACAGGTCATGTATCCAATGAGAATAACTGGGTGGGTGAGGATTCTTCCAATTCAGTAATATAAGTCTCTTTGCTACTATAAAACAAAAGGCGAGCATGTTTGATTGTAAGGATGACAAGGAGGCATTTGTGGGGTTGAGTCCAAATAATGCTATTAGGGGACACGGTTTAATATCTAAAATAAAGTATTTAAATTTAAAAATTGATGTCCAGAAAGAGGTCAAGGCTGGGCAAAGCCAAAAAGTATGATAAAGAGTAGCCGGAGCTGCCGACACCGATCACAAGTTGGATCCAAACCAGGGTTTATTTTAGATAGTTTGGTCTTTGTCCAATACACTCTATGCAACAATTTAAACTGTATTAACGAATGACGGGCGCATATAGACGAGGTATGTACACGACCAAGGGCCTTGAACCATTCCTCATCCGTTAAATTATAATTGAGGTCTGATTCCCAGTTACTCTTTATTTTTAGAAAGGGATGAAGAGCCCGATTGAACAACGAATTAAAAAATTATGGTTTTATTTATATAAAGACTTACAAAAAGAAGAAATAGACTTCTCCATTCAATCATCTTAGACATATTAAATTACTTATTAATCACTTAAATTATATATATATATATATATATATATA
Source organism: Silurus aristotelis (assembly GCF_946808225.1). NCBI lineage: Eukaryota > Metazoa > Chordata > Actinopteri > Siluriformes > Siluridae > Silurus > Silurus aristotelis. The sequence goes on from NC_139579.1 coordinate 15,640,209, forward strand.
TATATATATATATATATATATATATATATATATATATATATATATATATATATATATATATACGTTTTCTTTAACAGCCATGTTGTAATTTGAATAATCAAACCAGGAAGGGTAAATAAAATAAAATAAATCTGTGCAACATCTGTGTAATGTCTAAAGCTCTGTGTCCGGTCAGATGTGTTGCTTCAGGTAACTGATTTACATAAATGCTTTCTTTGATACGTTTATTGGATTTGCTACAGTATTAGGTTTGTTTTGCTGAAATCCTTGCTGAGTCTCCATCTGGACCATGGTTCACCAGTTGACAGCCTTTATGTAGATAAAGAGAGACATAATTTTTTTCTGATGCTTTTTAAACTATTATAAAAATGGACATTTAAATTCAAGTAGCAATCAAGGAAAAAATTAAAAATCACATGTAATGAACATTGAATTTCCATTATCAGTCTCATCGGTAGATCATTATGTTGTCAACAAGTCACATAATAGATGCTAAGCTATTGAGTCATCTACAATTGCCATAATGGTCCTGGTGAAACTGGATGAGCAATGGCTCATATTTTGTGGCACTTTTACAAGCTGCTGTCTTGGGTTTCCTCTGTGAATGAGTCCAACCATACAGAAAAGTGTAAAATATCACATAATTGACATTACTCATTAGACTAATATGTTATCTCAGGCAGATCAGTGCTCACAGGGAGGACAATATACAACTAGACTTAAAAGACAATTTAAATACAGAATTCAAATCAGAAAGTAGAGAATGCACGCTTTTATTTTTTTCTTTACTTTGTAGGGCTTGATTAAGTATTTTGAAAATTCCATGCACTCAAGCCTGACATCCAGAAGCCCCTGTCTCTTCAATAATGCTAAAGTTTTACGGGAATCATGCATGAAGTCCGACCACAGTAAGTCAAACTCTTTTTGGCACATCCGTTCAAGAATACTGGAGAACATTTAGGGCACCTGTGTAAATACCATATTAAAATATCAAAAGCACCTTTTTTGAACATTCGAACATGAAAAAAGTTAAGTATTTCCTGCATATATGTTGATGGGTGACATTATGAATATTTCTTAGTCGTTGATAAACAGATGTAAAATTTAATATCACTTCAAATAAAATAAATTTACGCAGCTGTCAAGGTTTTGCATGTTAAACAGAACACTATTACAAATGCACATTTCCATTTGGTTTAAGTTATTTCAAGGAATTTGCGGTGTAATCTTTGTTCACTTACAATTAAGCAGGTATTAAAGCCAAAAGCAAAAACCTGCCCGATCAACCTGAATCCAGAAATCTGAAGATTTCAGAAAAGAACATTCTTTCAAAAAGCTTTTAAACCATTTCTGTGGATTTGCTAAGATTTATGAATGTTAATACTTTCAAATAGTTAGCATGGACGTTTAAATAAATGAAAACAAAAATTGTTGCAATGTGACAGGTGGCTTTATATGAAATATTATCTAAATTTCCTAAAAAGTGATCAGTGTTCCAGGCGGGAGAGATAGATGCGAGTGCAGGCAGACTTTGAGGCAACAACAGACAAATTTAAAACGGAAATAAAAAAAGCAGGCTTGGTTCAGGCAATCTACAAATAGAATTTCAAGAAAAACAGAATAAAAAACCCAAGGAACCAGAACAAGAGTCAAAACAAATAGATTGCACAGTAAATAAATGCTTTGTGTAAATGTCAGTGAACTCGGAGTAATACTTTGTAGTGTGTTAGCCTGACTATTTATGTTTGCTAGCCCAGCTACAGTATTTATGTGTATGGATTGATTCCAGCTGTGAGTGATCAGTAATCAGTCCATCATAGACTACAAAGGCAGCTTGCATGCCATGGCGAGTGCCGACCACTCCCTTTTTATCAAACTTAAACATTTCTGTGCACACTTCCATGCTAGCACTGCTAATTTTAGAATCCCAGCTAATATTAATATTTTTGCTAATGCAGTGAAAATGAGCTCAAACTTTTGAGAGGTTTGTCCACTCATTACTACTGCCATGACATGATGAAGATTTTGAAGTGATTGAATAGCAGGAAGGCAATGGAAAGGGTTTTGAAAATCTTTGCTGACCATCTAGACCCATTTTGATTATTACTATTATCAATCTGTCCTTGACACAGTCTGTTGTCCCCACATGCTTTCACTCCACCTGATCTCAACAATTATTTTTCAGTGACCTTGACCATCCCGACCATCCATTATAAGAGTTATTTTTACATCCTTTTCGATCCGCATCGGAAGGGGACACTGCTTTTAACTAATTAAAGATAATCCTTTAATACCTAAGTTCCCCACAGGCTTTTTAGTAGTATATATATATATATATATATATTTATATATATATATATATATATATATATATATATATATATATATATATATATATATATATATATATATATGAAACTGGGCCTGTGGTCTTTTGAGTGTCCTGCATGTTTTACTTGGAAGATGTAGGTATTGCAAGTTGGTGTCTTATCACCCTAACTAGATCATTCTCACTAAACAATAGAGCTGTGTTGTACACACCATACACACACAACAGTGTAGCCACAGACAGATCCAAGCCTCCAGGACCAGAGCAGTTAAGATCTCAAAGGATCTCTTACACCACAACAGCAGATTTTCCCATGTCTACAGTCTGGAAGCTTTAATTATATGAAGATGAACTAAGGAGAACTTCCTCCCCTATGGGGAGAACTCAGAATTATTCCTACTGCAGCTCCTCTGCACATGCCACTTATTACTCTAATGCACGTGCACAGGCTCCTTTAATTTACATACATACATTAAATGTTTATATGGTATTGTATTAAAATTACATTGTCTTGCCATTCTCTTTTTCACCTTCATAAATCACTATATTTTCTGTACAGTTTCTGCATTGTTGTGTATTGCACAGTTTTAAGAACTGTTGCATCCCAGTTATTGAAGCTTGAAAGGCTGTGAGAGTTTGGGATACTTGGATGGATGAAAGCTTGGTCAGCTGTATTAAACAAAAAGAGTAGGAATGATTATTTGGCACACCTTACATACTTGGGCATGTAATGTCAAATTTCAGTTGAACATGAAAAACGTTAAATGCACGTTCTTTATTATTAAAATGTACAATATATACAATATTATTAAAATATATAAATTTTAAGCTACATAGATCCTGTCTATTTATTGGGTTAGAGGTGGGAATAAACTTTGAATGGGGTACCAGTCCATCACGGGTGACACACGTGCACACACACGCACACACACGCACACACATGCACACACACACACACACACACACACACACACACACACACACACACACACACACACACACACTTACTTCGTCAACCTACATGCATGCTTTCTTTTTAAGAAAAAGGAGTAAATCAAAGATTTAGAGAGAGCTTCGGAAAAAAAACCTTCAGGATTTAATACATTTTTTCCTTGATTGCCACTTGATTTTAAATTTCCATTTTTATAATAGTTTCAAATATATGTTGCAAATATGTACAAGTACCTGTCATATATATCTGTGAAATCCAAACATGAACATGTATGTGATATATGTGCTTTGCATATATTGCCATATATCAATTTTCTGTATGGAAACATTGTTTTGGTTATACTGTATGCTTTATGTTTTTGTTGTGCTGAGAGGTAAAATCTATTTCTAGTCTAAGATTGTGTGCAAACATGTGCAGCTGTAAAAATGGTTTTATATCGTTACTCGAATCTACATATTAGACATATTTTCAAGCATTTCACATTTTTCCCAATTTGCTTATATACGAACCTCCACTCTTCTGCGAATAGATTAGATTTGTGTGTGGACTGTATGTGGATTTGAGCTCATTCAGCCACAAGGGTGTTAGTAAAGTCAAATACTGATGTAGGATAAGGAGGCCTGGGATGCAATTAGCATTTCAATTTATAAAAAAGATGTTCAATAGTGTTAAGATCAGAACACTACAACAGGCCATGCAAGATCTTCCATATGTGTACAGGGGCATTGTCATGCTGGGGCAGGTTTGGGTCTCTTAGTTCAAGTGTATGGAAAATGTAATGCCACCACAGCCAAACACATCTAATACAATTGTGTACCTCCAGCTTTGTGGTATCAGTTTGTGGAGGAACCACATACGGTTGGAAAAGTCAAGTGTTCCACTAGTTTTGTCTATACAGTGTACAATTAAAGATAGTGAACAAGTGTTTGAAAGTAAAGTAAAATCTCTAGTGCCCTCTAGTGGTTGATTGCAATACAATACTTCAAATAACACTGTATTTGTATGCCTTGTATGCATATTTGTATACAGATTTCTGTGAAATCGCTTCAAAACCATGCAGATATCAGTCGTATACACTTCTTTCTCTTTTCAACTACATTTTAGTCCTTTTTCTTAATATTTAATACACAAACGATGCTTTTGCTGATGTCTATATTTGCGATATTTGTATAATATGCTACGGTGTGTGTTCTGGGGTCATGGGTGGAGAATATGAGAAATAGCTGGTTATGCCCTTCAATATGGTAATAATCGTATGATGACACAAGGGCATGTAGACAAAAGCTACTTCCTGAAACGCAACAGACAGTACTTCTCAGACTTATCATGGTTTTACAAGCATAAAAGAATAATATAAATAATGTGCTTGAAATTTTTGTCCCTAAAGTTCAGAGAAACATGTTGCCATAGCAGCAGAAGTTATGCCAGGTCATTAATAAGGCCAGCTGTTGTTTTATGGTCCATAATAGTTATAAATCAGCCCACAGTGCATTGAGAATCTTTTAGTTCTGCTGGAGTGTTTTAAGAGTGTTTCAGATTTAGCAATCTCTTATCTATTTTCCCAAATGTCAAAATACTGTCTTACAGCATCTCTGAACATCTTCATACCAACATTTTGTACAAAATGAGAACAAATCCTCTATCATATGCAGTGAAATAAAAATGGCCAATATGTGTGTTGCACATGGTCTTGGGCAGCAGAATTTACCACGATTCATAAAGTAGCTGGATTCACATCATAGAAGGTTCACAAATAAGTGCGCAGGCATTCATTACAATGACCTTTTTAAACAAAGCGCAATGGCCAAATCACATAACCTTGTGTAATTTATACTCATCTTTTATATTTATTGAAATTTAAGGATCCAGATTTGATATTAACTATGACCAATAATAATATATGACTTTTGTTCAATTATAATACATCTGATAATAATTTAGGTTCCAAGTTTTTTCTTCTTCCACTTTATCTTCAGGCTAAGGAAGCCATGCCTTTATTATTATTATTATTATTATTATTATTATTATTATTATTATTATTAACCCAGCCATTAGGGGGGCACAAGCCAGTGTACTCTTAGTGCCGGTCCCAAGCCCGGGTAAATGGGGAGGGTTGCGTTAGGAAGGGCATCCAGCGTAAAACATGTGCCAAATCAAATATGCGGATCACAAATGAGAATTTCATACCGGATCGGTCGAGGCCCGGGTTAACAACGACCGCCACAGGTATCGTTAGCCGACAGGGTACCGGTGGAAATTGGGCTACTGTTGGCCGAAGGAGGAGAAGGAGAGGAGGAAGGCGTCTACAGAGACGGCAGGAAAAGGAGCAGTGTAGGAGAGTAGAGGTTCGGGTTGGTACTTTAAATGTTGGTACTATGACGGGTAAAGGGAGAGAGATAGCTGATATGATGGAGAGGAGAAAGGTAGATGTGTTGTGTGTTCAGGAGACCAAGTGGAAAGGGAGTAAGGCCAGGAACATTGGAGGTGGGTTTAAACTGTTTTATCATGGTGTGGATGGGAAGAGAAATGGTGTAGGGGTGATTCTGAAGGAAGAGTACAGTAAGAGTGTAGTGGAGGTGAAGAGAGTTTCTGATAGGGTGATGATCGTGAAGGTGGAAGTTGAAGGGATGATGATAAATGTCATCAGTGCCTATGCTCCACAAGTTGGCTGTGAGATGGAGGAGAAGGAAAGATTCTGGAGTGAATTAGATGAAGTGGTAGATGGTGTACCTAGGAAAGAACGATTGGTGATTGGGGCAGACTTTAATGGGCATGTAGGTGAAGGGAACAGAGGTGATGAGGAGGTGATGGGTAGGTATGGTTTTAAGGAGAGGAATGTGGAAGGGCAGATGGTGGTAGATTTTGCTAAAAGGATGGAAATGGCAGTGGTGAACACGTATTTTAAGAAGAAGGAGGATCGTATAAGACGATCGTATAAGAGGATCGTATAAGAGGGTGACGTATAAGAGTGGAGGAAGGTGCACACAGGTGGATTATCTTCTGTGTAGGAGATGCAACCTGAAGGAGATTGGAGACTGTAAGGTGTTGGCGGGGGACAGTGTAGCTAGACAGCATCGGATGGTGGTCTGTAGGATGGTTTTGGAGGCGAAGAAGAAGAGGAGGAAAGTAAGGTTTGAAAGAAGAATAAGATGGTGGAAACTGAAGGAGGAAGAGTGTAGTGTGAGGTTCAGGGAAGAGGTCAGACAGGGGCTTGGTGGTGGTGAAGAGGTGCCGGATGATTGGGCAACTACTGCAGGAGTGATGAGGGAGGCAGCTAGAAAAGTACTTGGTGTGACATCTGGAAATAGAAAGCAAGACAAGGAGACGTGGTGGTGGAATGAGGAAGTGCAGGAGAGCATTAGGGGAAAGAGATTGGCAAAACAGAAGTGGGATCGACAGAGTGATGAGAAAAGTAGGCAGGAGTACAAGGAGATGCGGCAGCAGGTTAAAAGGGATGTGGCGAAAGCCAAGGAAAAGGCATATGAGGAACTGTATAAGAGGTTGGACACTAAGGAAGGAGAAAAGGATTTATACCGATTGGCCAAGCAGAGGGACCGAGCTGGGAAGGATGTACTGCAAGTTAGAGCAATAAAGGATGGAGAGGGAAATGTGTTGACTAGTGAGGAGAGTGTGTTGAGAAGATGGAGGGAGTATTTTGAGCAGCTGATGAATGAGGAAAATCAGAGAGAGAGAAGGTTGGAGGATGTGGAGTTGGTGAAGCAGGATGTAGATAGGATTAGTAAGGAGGAAGTGAGAGCAGCGATTAAGAGGATGAAGAATGGAAAGTCGGTTGGACCAGATGACATACCGGTAGAAGCGTGGAGATGTTTAGGAGAGATGGCAGTGGAGTTTTTAACCAGATTGTTTAACAGGATTCTGGAAGGGGAGAGGATGCCTGAGGAATGGAGAAGGAGTGTGCTGGTACCGATCTTTAAGCATAAGGGAGATGTGCAGACCTGCAGTAACTACAGGGGAATTAAGTTGATCAGTCACACCATGAAGTTATGGGAAAGAGTACTGGAAGCCAGGCTGAGAGAAGAGGTGACCATCTGTGAGCAACAGTATGGTTTCATGCCGAGGAAGAGCACCACAGATGCCTTATTTGCTTTGAGGATGTTGATGGAGAAGTATAGAGAAGGACAGAAGGAGCTGCATTGTGTATTTGTGGATTTAGAGAAAGCGTACGACAGGGTGCCGAGAGAGGAGTTGTGGTATTGTATGAGGAAGTCAGGTGTGTCAGAGAAGTATTTGAGGGTGGTGCAGGACATGTATGAGGACAGTGTGACGGCAGTAAAGTGTGCAGTAGGTACGACAGACTGGTTCAGGGTGAAGGTTGGACTACATCAAGGATCGGCCCTGAGCCCTTTCCTGTTTGCAGTGGTGATGGACAAGTTGACGGACGAGGTCAGACAGGAGTCTCCCTGGACTATGATGTTTGCAGATGATATTGTGATTTGTGGTGAGAGTAGAGAGCAGGTTGAGAAGAGCCTGGAGAGGTGGAGATATGCGCTGGAGAGAAGGGGAATGAAAGTCAGTAGGAGTAAGACAGAGTACATGTGTGTGAATGAGAGGGAGGGCAGTGGAGTGATGCGGTTGCAGGGTGAAGAGGTGAAGAAGGTGGAGGAGTTCAGGTACCTGGGGTCAACAGTGCAAAGTAATGGAGAGTGTGTTAGGGAAGTAAAGAAAAGAGTGCAGGCAGGGTGGAGTGGGTGGAGAAGAGTGACAGGAGTGATTTGTGATAGAAGAGTATCTGCAAGAATGAAAGGGAAAGTTTATAGGACTGTGGTGAGACCTGCGATGTTGTATGGATTAGAGACAGTGGCATTGAGTAAAAGACAGGAGGTGGAGCTGGAGGTAGCAGAGCTGAAGATGTTGAGGTTTTCGTTGGGAGTGACGAGGATGGACAAGATTAGAAATGAGTTTATTAGAGGGACAGCGCATGTAGGATGTTGTGGTGACAAGGTGAGGGAGGCGAGATTGAGATGGTTTGGACATGTGCAGAGAAGGGACATGAATTATATTGGTAGAAAAATGCTGAAGATGGAGCCACCAGGTAGGAGGAAAAGAGGAAGGCCAAGGAGGAGGTTCATGGATGTGGTGAGGGAAGACATGCAGGTAGTTGGTGTAAAAGAGGCAGATATAGAGGACAGGGTGGTATGGAGACGGATGATCCGCTGTGGCGACCCCTAATGGGAGCAGCCGAAAGAAGAAGAAGAAGAAGATTATTATTATTATTATTATTATTATTATTATTATTATTATTATTATTATTATTATTATTATTATTAGGGAAGGGGAAAAACTCATCATATGTTCAACAATCAGCATTCCAGAGGTAAATATCTAACATTTCTGTTTTAAAACTCCTAATTAATTAAACAAAATAATAATGTGACTGCTCTTTGCTAAACAATAAGATTATTATCATATTGTTTAAACACTACTTTTTTAGATATTGGGTAATTGTTCATTTACATTTTAAAATTTGTCGGATTCAAATGGTAGGGTTTTAACCATCTGAAAAAACCTTAAAGATCTCTTTTGAGAATGAAGGCTACTTATTTCGTAAAAAATTATATATTATAATTTTCAGTCTTCAGTCCAGTCTGGTTTATTGTTTTTTTTTTTTTGTCAGTGAGAGTTGAATTTTTACTTTGTATGCGAAATGAACGGTACTAGTTTCCAAATTGTGTCATTTTATAGTTGTAGTCTTCTCCCCGATGTGATCAGGTCTGTGCTCCTGGAAAATTTCAGCTCTGTCTGGAGAGTTTACTTTGTCCACCTCTGCAAGGACAAGAGGACTGGCACATCATTCCAACTTCCAGCAGCAGGCTGTTAGCAATACAAACATATCTAACACACCTTAACAGTATTTCCTACAATACTATATATTTTGTATTATTGTCTGAACACATGAATAAGTAAAAAACAAACAAACAAAAACACATTAAAAGGCTGCCTAAAAACATGCTATGATCAAAGATTGAGCTCATACACATTTACCAAGTTTGAAGATATCTCATTCCCGTTAACTAGTTATAGCCATTTTAGAAGTGGCCCCGCCTACTTTAAACATTTGTGACAGTAAGTCAAAAGTGTAATTTTTCTTTGCTTTACTGTCTGGGGAACGTTTCTGCACCGGTTTGGTTCCGATTGGATGAAAACCCTAGGACTAGTTTACAAAAGTAGGTTTATAACATAATTAAGAATAATTCATGAACAATTTGATTGACAGAAATGGTCCTTAAAGTAACGTTGTTCAGCATGAGGAGATCTATCAAATGATATTGAGGTTGAGTGTATTTTTTCCAAAATTGTACAATATACAATAATTTATACACTTGAAAAACACGATATCTGCACAGGGACTAGTTTGCAAAAGTAGGTTTTGCGCCTAACTACATTTTGCAGGAAAAAAGAAGACTTCATAAAGCGAATCCGGCAATAAGCATTTTCTTTGTTTTGGCCCAAGGATTGCAAGGATATAAAACTTGAGTCTATGGCCAAAAATATCTGAAATAATGTTTTTTTGGACTGTAGCACCCCCTTTGGCCAATTGGGTTGATACTTTGACAAAATCTCCCCAATTTGAGTTTTACCATCTGGCCTAGTTTCAAGTCTCTTGGCTTTATGTTTGGTCTGCACGATCAGTTTTAGTGTTAAATAATAATATTAATAATAATAATAATAATAATAATATTAATCCCTACAATTACAATAGGTTTCTGCACATGCTTGAACCCCTAGTAATACATATATTTTTATTGTTAAATATTCATTCATTCATTCATTCATTTTCTCCCGCTTATCATAATTCGGGTCGCGGGGGCAGCAGTCTAAGCAGGCCCCCGCCTTCGACTGCTGCCCAATCCTCACAGCACCGTCCCTTACGGTCCCTCCTGCAGGTGGTGAGCCCACGGGTATTGTTAAATAAATATTACATAATAAATTTTATGAAATTTCAAGATTATTTTTTTTTTTTACAGTATAAAAGGAATATGTTATATGGCTTTTGAATCACTGGTTTCTTAAAAGTCTTTAGTCTTGAATTGGATACAAAATACATACCATACTTGTTCTCCATAATACACTGCCCGTCCAAAAAAGAAGTCATAAGTCAAAAAAACATAGCTGTGAGTTCTACGTTTCATGTACTTACTGCATCAGTTAAGGTTAAATAACTTGTTGCCAGCTGAAACATAATTATCCATGCAGTAATTATCCAATGTGAGGTGCTTATCTATTTGCTGATTTAAATGCAGGTGGTGACTTTTTATTGGATGCGCAGTGTATGAAATTATATTTAAACATCAAGAAAACATCACGCATTTTTGAAAACTTTAATCAGGTCATATGTTTTGGCTTAGAGTTACACAAACATATCAACAAATTATAAACATACATTCGACCATAATGTTTTTATAAGCATAACAAACATTTCTGCAACATTTTAACACTGAACAGTTTATAAAAGAAAATAACACAAAAAAAGCATTCAAAATCTGAACATTTAAGACATACTTGGCCATTCACTGAAGGAATTCCAGTAGAAAGGCAGTGGAATATCTACATCTACCTTTTTGCTGGTTAACTTTATGTATGGCTGTGTATGCTGTGAGGCATTCTTTGAATAGTCAATTACATTTTCAATGCTGGCTCGAAGATGGTTCTCTAAAACTGAAATTGATTCACTAATCTCTGAGTTAAGTTTCTCCATGGAGAGCTCATTATAAACCTCCTGGACCTTCAATTGTGCTTTGTCTTTGTACACAACTGCATTTGTTTTTGCCACTTGTATCTGCCTGGCAAACTCCTGCATAGCCCGTGTGTTGCTGCCCTCAGTGTAAATTCCCTTCAGTTGATTAGAAAAATCATCTAGTTTCTCTGCCTTTAAAGAGGTAATAAACTCCCCTGTCCTCTGGATGCAAAGTTTTACAAGGTCACTTATTTTCTGCAGCAGGTTCTCCAGCTTCAGACCTTCCCACTCCTTCATTGCTTGAATAATGCGATCCTGAGTGGCCTTCACAGCTGTCTTTAGAGTCTTCAAAATATCTTTACCATTAACAACTACATTTGTATTGGGAAGATTGAAATTTATTTTGACAACAAAACTTTCAATGGCATCAGCTATACTCTCCATGAGGCTGGTAAATCTATTTGCAGCTCTTTTGACTGCCATTGAAACAGACCGCCTAATCTTGTAGTACAACTCTTGACCAGTGAGCTTCTCTTCCAAACCTGGCAAATGAAACTTGGTATCACTAAGGAACTTCATTACAGCATCAAGCAGGACCCTGGCATTTGACTCATAGTGCTTAAGTAGTTCTCTAACACTGTTAGAAACACGAGAGATCACATCCTGGAAGTTGATCTCTGGCATACTCTTCATGGTTTTCTCCATCACTGCTTTACTCTGCTGGCTCAGGTGTTCAACTGAGTTCTGAATTGCATCAAGTGCTCTGGGGATGTTACTGTAAGCTCTATCAATATTCTTTGCTATGGCATTCTTAAGCTTTATAGCAGCACGATTAAGGTCAAGGCCAAAGTGAGCTTTATGATATTTGTTGACAAATTCATAAAGAGCTCCTGCCATATCAGGCAGCCTGACTTTAATCCCATTCACCAGGTCAAAGAACCCATCAGGTTGCCAGCTAGTCTGAAGATTCAGCCTTTCAGAGTTCTTAAGAATAACTTTAAAACTCAGCAGGTCAGTGTCCTTGTCAGGAGATGACTGCATATGCAAAGAAAGAAGACATTTTTATGAAAATGATCTTTACATTGGGGTTTCATATTGTATAATTCTTGTCATGCAAGATCAAATCACATCAAATCAAATTGTTAGACCAATCCTAAACAAATGAGACAACTTTCTTACCAAGGATCTGGTGAAGAGTTTTGCAGAATACTGAGATGGTGATCTTCTTGTTAACTGAAATCCAACAAAGCCATCTGGGTAGGATACTGAAGATGTGATACCATTATTGTGGGAGGCGTAGCGGAATTTCACATCGGCAAAGGTTTGGCTTGTTACATCAATGTCCAGAGTGTGTTTTGGGGCTCTGTGAAATATAATCAGCATCTGATGATTTGCTTATTTTCTAAAACTGTTATTTCTGAAATACTGTAAATTAAGTTAAAATAATGATAATTATGCACAGTTACCTTGGGGCAGAAGGCTCCTCACGTTTAATTCTGCATAGAGAAATATATTGTAAAATAGGAAATTAAACAAGATTCATTGATTTTATTTCATTTCAAACAAAAATAAATTAAATTCATAGCAAGTGCCATGCGATATGTATGTATTGTTTTCAAAAGTCAGTTCACAATTCATAAAACCAAATTTAATCTTCAAATCATTCCCAGTTATTAGGGGGTCTTGAGAGAGAAATATTAAAATAATTTGCAACAAAAACTATGACATGGAAGAGTTAAAAAAATGATGGCATCATTACCTCAGATTCTGATGGAGATCGTGCTTCCAGTTCACCTTTACATCATCGTGGGTGAAGGTACATTTTCCATCCAGACTCATAGCTCCATTATCCAATAAGACAGTGGCAATAGCTTAAAAAGAATGTGCATAATAGTATTTAGTATGGTTAGCATATTACTTACCCTACAATTGGCTTGTCTTAATATATATGTCATCAAATGTTTAAATCAATCATTACCTTCTAGGTCATATGATAAGAAGGTCATGGTGGATGTGCATAAAGACTTCAGTGTGTAAACAAAGCCTGGATCGTTGTTCTCTACTTTTGCAGTCCATGTATTAGTGTAAATTGGAGAGGAAACTTTGACAGAGGTGGAGAGGGCACCAAAAGATGGAATAAATACACTAACAGGTAAGTGGAGTGATATCTCTGGGATCTCAATTTTCTGTTCTGGGATTGTTATAGCGGGCATCTCAAAATTGCATAGTGATTTAATAGGGTCATCCAGGCTGAAAGTGTGTTCACCAATGGTGAAAGATTTAGGCAAGGTAAATGGTGAAATTATGACTTCGTATTGAGGTAATTTCAAAAGCAGGAAAGCCATTTTGTCTTTCATGTATTTTGTGTTGATTTCAAAGCTGGGAACTTTGACCTTTGGCAATCCGGGCAAAGTTATATCAAAAGTGTCCATGCTGATAGAATCTGGAACTTTCAGGTTTTGTAGCTCTAAGGTAAAGGATGGCACTTGAAGGGTTGTTAGAGGCACATCAAAAGTTGGAACAGTTATGACAGGTGGGATAGAAATAAAATCCTGCATATCAACGTTTTCAAGTCGCTCATCCATTTCTCTTATAGTCTGTGGAATCGTCTTCATCCAATTAGGTACTGCTAGTGTGGTTTTTGGAATGTTAAATACGACTCCATTTTCAAATACTTTTGCAGGCAGTGAAAACAGTGTTCCATCCATACTCTTGGTGTACACTAAATCAGTAGCAACTTTAAGGGACTGTAACTGGTTAGGGCTGGTGGTCTCATCAAACTTCATTACATCCCATAGTGTTTTTTGATAAATAGGTAGGCTGATATACTTCAAAAATGCAAGATGACCTTCAACAAATTGTGCAAAATCCATCCGTATCTCAGATTGATCGTTGGACAGCATCATATCGCTGGAATGTGTAAATGATGCTAGTTGTTCCTTGCTTTTCCAAATTAACTTCTGGCTACTTGAGGTAAGAGCTAGATCCACGTTCTCCATTATATTTGCAAGACCAACATTAGATGGCTGTGAAATATCAATATTTATACAAGAAGACAGGGTTGTCAGTGGAATAAACTCAAAAGTTCCCTTTGCAGAGTGCTTTCCATTGGTTGAAAAAGAGGCAACATTTACCTCATTGTAGTTTGTGTAATTCATTGTAACATAAATTCGTCTAAGAGCAGCCTCAAGTTCTAGGTTCTCAGTCATATCCACATTCCAGATTTTAGCCTTTTTATAATCAAAATCAGAGGACAAAGCTGTTTTTACAGAGAAACGTAGACCATTAGCATTTAGATATATTATTGCATTGTTGTCAAAGGATTCTGAAAAATGTCCCTTTTCCACTATTGTTCCATCTGTCTTTCCCCTCAAAGAACTTTCCACTGAGAAATAGGATGAGAGTGCTTCAAGCTCAAGATCATGTTGCATGTTTCCTTTTCCTTCAGTTTTAAATGTTGGGAGGGTGTAAGCATATTCAACCTTCGTATTTGAGGCAAGATTAGGCTTGGTCTTGGTGTTCCCGCGAAGTTGCTGATTTAAATCCACTGTGAAAATGGGCAGGTTGATTTTAATAATATTTGCTAGGGAAGACTCGATACTCCTCTTGGTGAGACTGAAACTGCTGTCATGGTTAAATGCTGCATTTTTGTGCTCCAGTGACAGAGTTGTAGCCACTTTCAGACACCTCTTTTTTGTGAAGCTGGTTGTGCCATCAAGTTTGCCCTTAAGTAACTCAAACACAGAGGAGGAAGATGCTCCCAACTTAAGCAAAATATCAGACTGGTTGTAGAGGCCACCATTAGCATTCACAGTAATGACAGGTGACTTGAATGAGAAGTCAAAGGTCACATTTCCTAGAGCAGGTATCATGATGTTGTTCTGAATATCTGGTAATGTAAATGTAGGTAGTGTCAGCTCCCGGAGGGTCTCAGGCACATGCAAGACTGGCAATTCTAGAGATGGAAGTACAAGAGTATAAGAGGGCACTGAAAAACTTATCATAGGAACTTTGAAACTTGGTGTGCTAACCTCTTTGGGGATGAAATAGCTGACTGCAGGCAGCTCAACTCTAAAGGCTGATACTTCAATATTTAACACAGGTAAAGTGTATCCAGGAACAGTGAAGTGCTTTGGGGGCTGTTTTGATGTGTCAATATTGAATTTTTCAAAGTGGGTCCTGGCTTGATTATAAGAATTTGTTAAGGCATCAAAGATTTTGTCTCGCCCAAGTTCAAAGTGTACTCCTAAGATTTTACCATTTTCTTTTAAAGATTCATAGATGGGTTCCAGATCTAGGTTGAAAGTGTGTTTGTCCTTGTTCTTTTGGTATTGGAGTTTAAAATCAATGTCAATTGATTGTTGAGGTATGGTCAGTAGGTTTTTCAGGCCATAATCGTTCCACAAAGAAATGTCTTTAATCATGGGTGTTTTAGTCTCAAAGTATGGCAGTGTAATTTCTGGAATAGTTAGTGGGACAGTCAAAAAGTCAAGATTAGCCTCACCATCAACTGATACATAGAGGCCTGCATCATTTTCATTGTTATCTAAAGTGAATTTGTGGTTATATTTGTACTGGTTAAATCGAGCTAAACCCACCCAAAATACATGTTGTTTCTCAGAATTCACAATCATCTTATAATCTTGCTGGAGATCAAGCTTTCCAGTTAGTTTAAGAGGCAAGACTAATTTGGAGCTTCCCTTATTTTTGCAGTCAAAAATTATCTCAAATGGTTGGGCCAGAAATTCACAAGAATTTGATATGGTTCCACTGACTCTTCCAGTCAGTTCTGCATTGTGTGAGGCTGTTAGTTCAATTCTGAGACCCTCTGTTTGGGCTTTAGCTGTCAGACTTATCACATTTTTCTTCATGAAGGGTGTCTCTGTCTCAGCACTTACATCAATGATAATATGACTCAGGATGACAGATTCAGCCTTGACTGATTGTTTTGCTTTTAGGATTTTGCTGTTTGTTTCACCATCAAAGGTTAGCTTTGCAGTACCTACGTTGACACTAAAGTCTAGATTGCTCTTGTGAATGCCTTCATCAGCATAGTCCTTGATTGACCATTTCCCATTACCCACATTTCTGCAAGTCACAGAGATAGTTCCAGATTCAAATTGAGCTGCAGCGTTTTTTGTGAATGTGGCTTGACTTGAGATTTTCATAGAGGGGATGTTCAGCTCATGATTGTAGGTTGTGTCCATATTCACAGATATTCCATTCTTTAGAACAACTCCTATACTGTTTGTTAAGGCAGCTTTGTAAATTTCACTTGTAGACTTTGCCTCTGTCTTTACTGTTGCCTCAGCTGAAGGGCCTCTGAAAGTAAGTGAACCTTCATGATTGATAGTAAAAGCCATGTGGTTGGCTTTTATGGTCTCACTAATCACCATTTTTTTCATTTTAGGGGCTTCAATTTGAAGCATTGCTTCCAAAGAGTAACCAAGAACCTCTAATGTTGACTTTACAGTGGAAGTCAGGGTGGCTTTGAACTGTGGCTCTAAGCTTGTAGTTGTTGTATTCTGAATTGCTGCAGCTGTCATTGCTGTGTAGTGTGGTGAATTGAATCGGAATTCTCCATATAGCTTTCCAAAAGCAGGTAAACATGGCTGTAGTGAAATACGAGGCAGCTTGACTTCAGGAATGGGCAACATAGTGATCTCAAAATTCTCCAGATTTAATTTCGGTATGATTATTTCTGGGATCTTTAACTCCACAAGTCTGATCTCTCCAAGAGTAAAGTCAGGCAGGTAATACCAATACAGTGCTTTTAAGTCACCAAATGTGGCCTCAGGATCCAGCTCTGGAATTTCAATTGCCTTGATCTGATCAATGAATTCAATGATCTTCTGCTTAATTTCCTCAATGCTAATGGAGACAGATGAAACATGGATCACATCCATGATTGTGAATTCGGGTATTGTTATCACAGATGGAATGTTGATATCTTGAAGTTTACTCAGGTTAATGTCAAAAGCAGGAACATGAAGTGTGGTGAATGGAATTGTAAAATCCGATATTTCAATATGTGCCATTTTGAGAAAACTGATAGCTTCTTCCACAGCTTGTTGAATTTGAGTAAGAATTTCGTGCTCATCAGATACCTTCCGTATAAGTTCAATCAAGTTATGCAAATGTGATGAGATGTAGGCAAGCATGTTCTTGTAGGATTCACTTGCTCTTTCCAAGTAAACAAGGATTTCATCTCTTATGTCCATGTCAGAGATTCTCTGTCTCATATCTTCGAGGGTGTCCTGGATCTTCAGTTTGATATCCTTGTAAACTGTTCTGTCAATTATACCCTTCATCATCCTATAAAGCTCAGCTACCTTAGTGCTTTTCAATTGCTCTAAATACTTTACAGTAGAGGCATACATCTCTCTTAGAAATTCCCTGGATGCCTCTATTTTCTGTGGAATTTCATAAAGTATTATTTGTTCATTAATATAATTGTTTACTTTGTTGATATTCTCATTGGCTTCCTTGACAAATTCGTTGTAGTCAAAATTCTTGAGATTCATAGCAATCATTTGGATATACATATTTAAATCATTCATGTTTTGCTTAATGTCAACTGATTTCAGTTTACTTACAATAACATTAAGTAGTTCCATGGTCTTGTCTGAAAAGTATTCAAATGGAATTGACTTCAAAGTCTCCACCACTGCCACAACAGTCTTGTCGATTTTGTACTGCTTAATAAGAATGGTAGCTTGTTCTACGGCAATTTCCATCCTCTTCTTGATTTCATACCTCTGAAACAGCTCGCCCAATTTTGAGTAAGCATAATTTATTTTTCCCACAACTTCGTATTCCTCAATCCAGTTGACAATGATATCCTTCATGGAATCAATCACTTTTTCGATGTCTTCTGCTGGGATGTGATCAGACAGCTGATTCACATACTTCTCCAGTTCAAATGAGTTGATATAGTTGATCACATCCTGAACAAATTTTGTAATGTCAAAGGCATCTACTGCTTGCTTTAGTTCACCCAAAATTATTTGAAGTTTTGCTCTAATATCATACTTAGCATCCAGGTTTTTCAACCAAGTCATGCTGCCATCTTGCAACTTTTGCAGATCAATTTGACTAATTACATCTTCAAATGCATTAATGACTTTATGGATTGTACTAGTAATGCCATATATTTCATCAAATGTTTTTAGCTTATTTCCAATTATTTCCAGAATTTTTGTCCATGATCTACTTTCAATAAAAGATTTTATTTGGGCTTTAATGTCTTTTATTGTTACAGCCAAATCAATTAAGGCTTTTTCTGAAGCTATCTTAAGTTTCTCCATTGATTCTTCTAAATCATTCAAGTTAACTGCATAATCATGTGCCATAGAAATCACCTTATCCTTGGCCATGTTTAATTTGGTCTCTACATCAAGTTCTTCCATGAAGTATTGCACATTTTGTGGGACTTTTTCCAAGTTCTCTCTGAACTGCCTGACCAGATCATTGATATCCAAGCCATTGAGGTACTGCTGAAGGGACTCAAGAATATTCACAAGTGAGGTCTTCATTTTCTCAAAGGTGGCAGGAAGGTTCTCAATGAAGGGCAAATCAATGATGTGACAGTCACTGTTTTTGTCATACTTGAGGAAACCAGAGATGCTGAATTCCTGGGTGTCCAAAGCATTGTCACTTGATTCTCCAGACAATAGATTTGTGTTGACCACACTAGAGAGCTGTATTCCCATATCTGTTTCTTTGTTGTAAATACTGATGTCTTGATTGTATGCATGGTTATTCAACTTTGACTTGAATTTCCAGAAAATAGACTGCTCATTGGGGATCAACAAGCCATCAAGTTTGTTTTCAATGTGAGTTTCTGCTGAATTCCCATTTGGTAACATATGTGTGGAAGAGGCTCTCCAGTCATGAGACTTGGCAATTGCAAAAGGTTCTGCTTTCAACAGGAGCTTGCTATAGAGTTGCCCAGTGTGCTTACCATACAAATTTAATGAACCATCAGCATTCAAAATGGCATCAACAGTAAGGCTAAATGGTACTGCCATTGTACGGATGACATTCTCAAGGTGCAAAGTTCTGGAATTTAAACGGGTCTCACTTTTAAAAACTGAGGACAGTCCAGCAAATTCCAGTTCAACATTCTGCCTGATCTGGGATCCCAGAACTTCTCCAGTTGAGTCACATTTTATTGAGCCACTCAGATCAAAATAATTGATTCCACAAATGGTTTTAATCACGTCTTCCTTGTATTTGCCAGTAATGCTTCCCGTTGCCTCCAACTTTAAAGGCTCCAACTTTAGAGACCCATCATTGCTTAAGGCGATGTCAAACATCTCAACTTTACTGTTCGAGAGCACAGAGGTAACAAAAGGCTTCATGTCAATCTTGATATCATGGTTGTATGATGCACCATTGCAGATTAGATTGTCTATTTTGGAATGGAATGCCAATGTCCATAGAGTTATAGTCAGTGTATGAGTGCTTTCAGTCTTCATTTTCTGTAAGGTGCCTGTCATAGTGTTGGAGGCAGTAAGCCCATGCTTATCCAGAACAAAATTTAGTGTGTTTCTTGCATCACCCTTAAAATCATTGCCTTTAAAAATGCTGTTTAATTTAACTTCAGTTTTAGAGATCTTGCCCTTTACATTAAACTCTAACATACTGTCCTGGCCTAATGCTTTAGTCATAAGAGAAATGGAGGCACCATCCAGCCCATCAATACCAGCAGTTAAGACATTCTCAAATGTCATTGAGCTACACTGATATGTTGTTGTAAAACTTGTAGCCAAGCCATTCGTTCCAATAGTAAGTGTTCCTTTGTGTGTTCCATGACTATTTTTAAAGTTTAGCAAACTATCCAAGTTCACTTCAAGTCCTTTGTCATTCAGAGATCCCATAAGCACAGAGTATGCTCGATTTTCAGCATCATCAGCCTGGGTCTCGAATTTGAAGCTGGCTCCTTTCTTTGTCATTTGTACATCAGTTTGAACACGAAGTGCTTTTTCCAGTGCTGTAATGCTAGCATCTGACTTCAAAGACAATTGGCCATTTTTGTATTTCACTTCAGCTAAATGCTTCAGAATATCTTGTAGCGCACTTGTTTTGGACACAATGGACAACTCATTGTTGCGATATTCTCCCTTGGTCACAGTTTGACCCTGGATGAATGAGGAGTCAAATTTCAAGACAGATTCTCCTTTTCCTTCATCTTTGAGGACATCAATAGTGAAAGATTGGGTATATGTGGTGTTGGCATAAAGGGGTCCTATTTTAAAGACTCCATAAATATCTCCATCTCCAGTTAGCTCAGATGATGTGCTAGATGCTTGACTAGAATAATACAGGGAGGTTTCTAGTCCGAATGGGCTTGTTGCTTCAAACTTGAACATTTCCTTAAACTTGTCAGTACCACTCTTGCTTTCAAGTACACTGAAACTAGCATCAAGAAAGTTGTGGTTCAAGGAGCCATTCACAAGGATCTTAACATTGTCATCCAAAATGCCAGTTGCCAGAGCTGTACCTTGATGAAGGGAAAAAAAGAATATTTGAATTGACATTCTAATATATACCAAACAGTTTACTTAGTGACATGTAAATAATTAAAGTACCTTCAATTTTATAAGAAAGAGGTGTCACAGGACTGGTAGCCATAACTTTGTACTTAGCAATGTAGCTGGGAACATCATTAGTATAATTCCCCCCTTGGAATGAGCCTTCCCAATTATAGAAGTTGCTGTTCATTTTAGCAGAAACCTCTCCAATGCCAATCATGGGCAATGACAAGTCCAAGTTCTGAGCGATTATGAATGAGGGGATCCTGTACTTAGTTTCACCCACATTCAGCCCAAGGCATGGCACATTAATAGGAGGGAGTGTTAACACAGAGGGGATGTTTAGATCTGCAGAAGACATCCCTCCAAGTGGAAGAGGCAGTGAGAAGAATATTTTGTGCTTGTTGAACTCATACCGGAAGAGTGCTTCACTAAAAAAACAAAAAGTGAGACAAAACTTCTTTAAAACAAGGTTTTTGTTAGTTATTTTTAGTCACGAAGTAAATTAAAAAATACAAGTATTTCAAATTTCATTTGAATTCTTGTGGCATTTATGATGTAATAAAATAATAAAATACTCACGTATTGAAAAACAGTTGCTCTGGTATAGAGGGCAGAGCGAGCTCTGGGATGTATCTCTTGCTCCTTAGATTCTTTACATATGGAATGGCTCCTCCAAATTTTTCAAGCCAAATGTTACCTGCCTGAAGAGGCAGAATAAAATGGTTCAGATCTAAAAAGTTATAATATATAATTGCACAACAGTATTTATATCAATACATTTTGACCTTATAACATGATCAGGATTTTCAATAAAGCAATCTAACAATTCAACTGTCCAATGGATGAAAGAAAAACAATTACATTGCTTGGCTAATCAAACTTACCATGTCTAATAAAAAATTATATCCTAAAATAAATGAGTTTCAAAACACTTACCTCTATACCCTTTGAAACAATATGACGAAGTTTCATATCAGTTTTAGCCACCTTTTGATCAAGGATGTCATCAATTAACGTTTGTAGCTGGTTACGGTAGCTTTCAAGGTCTGGGATTTGTTTTGTAGCTGCAGAATTCACATCTGACTTAAACTCCAGCTCAATCTTGTTCTCATCTGCAAAACACAGTGCATCATGCCCAATGCATAAAAATTCATCATGCAATTATCATGTTAAAATAGAGAAAATTCATATGGGATTGCAATACCATATCTAAGAATGGTTTTCTGCAATGATGAAGTCTCTGGGATGTTGAAAGCTGTTTCAAGTTGTAATACAAGGCCATTTGTTTTCTTCAGACTAGCAGTGGTAGAGGCATCCAGCTGTAGAGCAGGGACAGCCATCTTAAGCATTACCATCCCATCTTCCATAGACTCCATTCTGCTTACAGACACAGACAAAGTCATTTCCCTGACTTGAGTCATATGAGTGATTCATATTTACAACTTTATTAACAACTATTATTAGAATTATTTGTGGAATTATTAGTATAAAGTGGTGATATTAAATAACTGACTATATATTTAGATTTTAATTAACAAAATATAATATAATGTATGGTACAAAAAGTGAATTCAGTGGTATTATTGCAATTTGAAATTCCAGTCTCCTACACTGTACCTGGCAAGTCCAACCAAGGACATTTGAAGATTCTTCCTGTTGTTTACATCAATTGTAATACCATTCATTTTTTTCCCTTTTACAGTGGCATCTGTGACTGCCAGTCTAATACCAGACTCAACAGCAAAGTCTGGTATTTGAAGGTTGCCTGTAAAGATTTTCCTGTTACGGTTGTATTTTAAAGTTGCAGTAGCTACTGTAGGTGTGGTGCCTAAAAGGAAGAAGAGAAATTGAATACAAAGAATATAGATTTTTAATCCAAGACTTAAGATTTTCTAACTTGTAACACATCAAATCAACTTCATGAAGAAAGTTTTTATAATTGGCTAATGATCTCATTCAGATGTAAACCTTCAACACTAATAAACATCTTTAATGACTTACCCTCAGCCTTAAGTGAAACAACCAGTGAGTCAACCTTATGACGACCTTCCTTGCCCTCCCTCAGGACTTCATAAGAGACAGTCGCTGTGTATTCTAATACATCACCAGTTGGCTGAAGTACCATCGCAAACCTAATGGTACATTCGGAGAAACTTGTTAAAAACCAGTGTTTTCTCCACATATGTAACACACTTTGAAATTAATTATTTTTTTTTATGGTTTTGAATTGATTAATCCATACAGACATCTATACATTGATTAATCCATTCCATTGAAACATTTTAAGGTTCAGGATGTAACCAGTAAATACATTTTATTTTAATCATTATTTAATTGTCTGTAATTTGGGGTGGTTCTTTAAATTCTCTTTCACCTGCCATGCATTACAGTATGACACACAAGCAATCAACAACCTAAAAGTATCGCTGATAAATCTTGTAGTATTTAAAGGGTTTAAAGGTTTTAAAGCAGCAATTAATTTGTATTAAGATGACACCATTGTTATGGGGCCTGTATGATTTTACTTATCATTGTGGTAGATTTGCCTTATTAGTCATGCAAAGATATGGAATCATTAATTATTTGAGACGTATCCAAATTATCAACATTTTTTTTTACGTGATGATGAATGTAGTGTCAGTTTTAGTATTGCCATGTTTGGTTTTAGCCTACTTACCCACTTTCTCCAGTTAGGGGGAAGTAGGGGGAATGAGCAGAGTTGAGGTTATAGTAATTAAGCATTGTACAGTAATTCATTCCAGGGAGAATTGGGCTGCATTGTGTAGAGTCAGTTTTCTGTTCCTCATTAGGAGACACTTTCTTCGTCAAAGTGGAAGTCACTGAAAAGAGCTCATTTCTGTTTATAAAGACACAAATAAAGATTATGAATAAAACTGATTCAGTTGAAGCATTGTATAATTGTGTGGAATGTTAACTAAATCTATATGCTATAAAGAATACTTTTTCATTTATCTTAGTCATAAATTTACATTACAGTTAAAACAATGTTGTTCATGTTCTTTGGTCTGAAACATCTCCATTTCTAGCTGAACATCTTCCATAAAGTCACAGATAAATAAATAATCTTTTCTAACCTAATAGTAATTATGTACACTCCATCTTTCCTTTACACTAAATGAAAGACTAGTTCATTTCCAAAAAGCCAACCAATTTGATTTTGCCCAATTCTTTTTGAGGTAGTATTAATCTTTGCTAGTTTCTTCCTAGATTTTGCTAAATATTGATGTAATATATACATTATGCTTTAAAAATACTGCCCTTCTTGTTTCTGGAAAACATCAAATTGTGTTAAATTTTGCATGAAGGAAGCTTTCACTGGAGATCAAATATGATTTGACACAAAAACAGAATCCTCTTCTCATTCACCAGAATGCGGAAGATCAGAGAATGGGTAATTTTTTATAAGACTATCCATCAGTTCTAAGCATTTTTGATAGATATATCACAGAGTTTATTTATGTGGCTTCTTCTTGCAACATGCACATCTAATGTGTATTGCACTCTTAAAACTATGGTTGATTTATTTTTAAATCTTACCTGATGCTTAGTAGTTGAGTATTTTCCTTTGTCACAGGGATGGAAAGCTTGACTTGGTTGTCACTCATTGTAAGTTTGGAGTTCAGGCCACTTTCATGGTAAATGTTTGTGTGCATTCTAATTCCAGCATCTATAAATTCAGGGAAATAGATCCCCATCTGGGAAATAAACTCCACTCCCATTGATGGCCTGAATGTGAGTTGTTGCTGTTAATAATAACAGAAAATATTACAATCAAATGCCAGCATCTGTTATTGCACAACACCAAGATTTTTTTTCCAAGGTTTGCACAAAACACCAACAATATTTAACTAGCATATCATTTGCCATTGAATAGTGTCATCATTATATACACAGTATAATAAATTTTAGAAAGTAATTATAACAGTATGCTACCAAAAATGTAACTACTTAACTATCTAAGATCAAGGCTTTAGATTAAATTCAGGCTATTTATTAAGACTCTAGTCTGAAGTTTACCATGCCACGTTCAAACTTCAGGCCTCCGGTTGCACCAGGGGCAAATATTCCAGCCAAAGAGAACTTCAGTGGAAAGCCAGAACCCGTGGGTAGGGTGAAGGCTTCATCCAGGAACATGTAGTGGGCATAAACCTCTTTATCTTTCCCATTTAACAGATTTGGCAGAAACTGCAGACATTAGAGAGGTTAGTTTGTAGATTCTTTTTAAATGGTGTATCAGGTATATTTTTTAAATATTAGTTTATAGTGTATCAGCTGGTGCAGAGGTATAATTATGTCAGTGTTGTAATGGTACATACTTGTGAAAAAAAGGCATTGTAGAAATTGTTTTTGTATGTCATCATATTTTCAAAAAGGCCAGAGAGTTCGCTGATCTTCATGTATCCCAATTCTGTTCCCATGAGCTGGAGATAGGCCATGGCTTTAGGGGAATTTTTATTGTCTTTAAGGGATTTGAGGCCCTCCCTCAAATTTTTAAAGTTGTCCTTAATCTGCTCCAAAGTGTTCTGGAATATCTGTGGAGACACGGGTCTGTAAAACCTATTTCAATTAAAAAAATACCTCATAGAATATGTTCCTTATGTCTAGTATACCTCTCTCTTCATCCTGCTTCCTTTCAAAGGAGCAATCAATTTTTCGAGAACCTTGCTGATTTGGGGTGGAACTTGGTCATTTGCCCAGTACATAGCTTTGGAGATAGTATCAGGAAAAAAACCATTTTTGCCAAACAGGGCCTCAATGGTTGGCTCTAAGCCCTCACCCTCCAGACCAATCTAGACAAAACAAACAAAAACAAAAAACAAATGGAAGACATTTAATGAAGGACCTTTAAAGAAGAAATATTATGTGTCCTTATTCAATTTAACAGGATAAAACAATACCTCCAGTAGCTCCAAGTTGAAATTATCAAGCGTGGTTGCCAGTGTTACTTCTCTGGGCAAGTAACTGGCAGAGTCAAAGATGACATTGCTCTCTACAGAACCAGTCCATGGAACATTAATCTTGTTATTATGAGAAAACTTTGTGAAGTCCATAGGAGATAAGTCCTTATCACTTTCCAAGGCTTTTTTAATGTAATCCTTTGCTCTGTATCACATGAAGAGAAAATGGTGTAAATATGTATTGATGTGTTTGTCAAAGTTGATTTTTTTTTTTTATTATTTTTTTTTTTTTACTAATTTCACATTTTCTCAAATATTTGAATGTTAACATTTATGGATTTTAACTGAAGAACAAGAAAAATATTTGTAGCAGCAACACTCTAAAATGTTTTTAATATATTACTGTAGTTCTACTGCATGTCTGCAAACTGTGTTTGTAAACATAAAAAAACCAATTATTATATTATGTAAATTAATACAATATATAGTCAAATATGCCAAACATACGTCTGAAGATTTGGGTCTTCAGTATCCAAGAGGTTGGTGATATGAGACACAACAAAGCTCTTGACCTGCAGATCTTTCTCATTTTTCAGTGTCTTCAGCACCTTCTGTACAACATCAGGGTTCTTCATTAATATTAAATATGCAGCAATACGTTTCTGGGTGGGGGCTTCAGTGTCCTGGTACTGCTGTAAGAGGGCGCTAGTCACCTGGCAGGTATGGCAAAACATAAAAAATAAAAATAAAGACACTGAAATTTAATAAATTTTATGAGAATAAAAATATAAATTAAAAAATTATGTCAAATGTATTGTTCAGTTATAGATTTGACTTACATCAGAGTCGAGTTCCATCAGTCTGAAAGCATGGATGGCTGATTTTTGAACTGACACAGAAGCATCCCGCTGGCGCATACAGCTTACAAGAGTAGACTTTAGAGATGGAAATCTCTCCATGTATTTTCCCATGACACCAATGACCTGCAGAACATTCCTGTTTAGTCTTATTCTCAATAATTGTATATGTATACTTATCTAAAATATCAATGGTTATCTAAATGCAAATTCTGCTAAGAAATTCAAGCTAAAATATTGTGTTTTACCCTCAGTGTGAGAAAGGTTTTGTCCTCATCTCCTGAGCAGTCACCCAGCATAAACTCCATGAACTCTGCCACCTCTTTTACTTCAGGAACATTAGTTGCCTGATATTCAGAGAATCTATAAAACACATTTAAACATAGTCAGTGGAAAACTAAAATGATTTTCACAATAATCCATTAAGTATAAAATATTAAATAAGGTTACATGAGGAAACATGAGGAAGATAAATAAAAAAAAACAAACAAATGACTCACTTTTTCACTGTGTTAGCAAGAGCGTACATAATGGGCTTGCTCTGTCGATGCTGGGCCGTGCTAAGCATGTCTCTGAGGCGCTGTGGACTAGCTTGTGGCAGAAGACTCATAGCATACATTATGGCATCTACTTCCCATGCTGGTTCACTGAAACCTCTCAGAATTTGCAGAATGGCACTGGTGCATTCATTGGTTCCACATTGGAGCAGAGTCTGCCAGGTCAGCCATTTGGAAATCTCAAGCATCTCCTTAACAGCCAAAGACAAGGTCTCGTTCTTCATTCCACGGATCTGGGAAACAAGTTTATGAAACAGACGTGCCCTCTCCTGATTCTTGCCTGAACGAGGTAGGTCATTAAGTGTTTTCATCAAGGTAACAATGTCCTCTTTGTTCTGGATAAAAGATGTGTCTTCCATTTCTTCTTGGAAAAGTGTTTTCTCAGATGTGCCTGTTTAAAATGAAAAGAAAGGAACCCTAATTGCATCTTGCATCTTGGAACATTCTCTAATATGGAAACCTTGTTCATATATCGAGAGGTTCCACTAGATAGAAAATGAAAAACACTTATGGCTTTTACTTTAAAAATTACTAAGATGCTCAACACAAGACCACAGGTGTATGGAACTGAATTAGGGATTGAACACTGTTGTACCAAAAAAATATTCCCTCAAAAATACCTAATCAACACAATATCTCCAATTGGTGTTCATTTTGGCTAGGATATTATTTATATCATGATTTTTATCTCCATCAAACCATTTAGTCAGTGAAATCTGTGAATGGGTTTGTTTACTTGCCTTTGAAATAGAAATGTTTAATCATTGGACTGAGGATTTTATTCAGAATAACTTTGTATTGATTGAAAGAGGGACAGTAGTTGAAGAGCAAGTTGTGTGCAAATTAATCTTTTAATGTCCAATACAAACCTGTTATACTTTATGTATTTTGTTAAGGAGTATTACAACAGAATGCAAAGAAACACCAAAAAAATATGCACAAGTAAGGGTTCATAAGGAGAGGGAAAGCTTGAATACATTTGCTATTAGGAAACACAAACCATGCCAGTAAATGTCTTTCATTAATTTTATTTTAAACTGTCATTCATCTGTTACTATGAAATTATACAATATACATACATACCATCTGTGTTAAAGATCCTGTTGTTACTCTTTACTGATTCTTGCAGAACCAGACTCTGTTTCACTTCAGAAGAAACACCAGACTGGCCCCTAAACATAATGGTAGAAATAGTTAGAAGTCTTAGTTAAGTAGAATTAGAAAAAATAATTTTGTTATTCAGGGATTAAACAAAATTGAATAAGTAATAGAATGAAACAGCGAAACAAAACCAAAATACACAATTTATTGAAATACAAGAAGAAAGAATCTGTGGAATTATAATAGATCTTTAAGGCCTGCTGCTGTTGAAGATTAACTTGTGGAGACTAAATCACAATTATTTATTTAATTAATAAATATTAAAAATATTTTTTTTGAACATTTATTAAATATTCATATCATTTATTCATACTAAATAATAATAATAATTTATTCTCCACAGTAAATAGCCATATTTAGAGTTAAGCTAAAGGTACACATTAATAAAATAAACAACAAAAAACGTAATTTTTCAACATGCAGGGATTCCTATAGACTTCTATAGAACTCTAAACCGAAGCCTGTGGTGTTTAAATTTGATGTGTTATGTAAGCAGAGTGCCCTGAGGTCATAATTATCTAGCTCTGGAATTGATTTTTGATTTTAAAATCAGTCTGTCTGATATCAAATTGCTGTGTTCAGCAACACGTTCTCACTCTCAACTAACCCAAACCCTAACCCGCTCTCACTAACACTAACCCTAACCCTCAAAAAGTGACGCCAAGGGATCCGTACAATATGTGATGATTTGGGTGTGAGAACGTGTAGTTTTAAGTTACATATTTAATGTATGCATGTCTTAATTAGCCTGACTTTAATTTATTTTGAATTTAAATATCATTTAAATGTTTCATGTCATGGAATGTTGTCATGAATCGACGACTTGCATTTCTTTGATTTTATACTCCCTTCAACTTCTCGCACATCATTTAAGGACATTACACTGGAATTACTATTGGTTTAATTTGTTTAAATTAGTGAATTATGATGTACTGGAGTATAGTTACTTACTCATGAGAGAATGGAATGAAAAGGTGTTTCTCTGTGCATTGGGCCTCTGCCATGTGCTTCTTCTTGTTGTCAAACTGATAGTTGCAGGTTTGGGTGCTAGTGATGAACTTGGTGAGAACTCCATTCTGTAAAGAAAAATGTTGTTATGTGTATATATTTCTGTGCATACATCTCATAGAGAAAGAAAGAGAGAGAGAGAGAGAGAGAGAGAGAGAGAGAGAGAGAGAGAGAGAGAGAGAGAGAGAGAGAGAGAGAGAGAGAGAGAGAGAGAAAGAGATTTATATTTATATGTCAAATTACAAAGGGTGTAACCATCACTGAATTTCTATCTTACCACGTCAAACAGAAGTGACAGAGGACTGGTGGGGAGGCTGTGAGGATTAAAATGACTGCATGTTGACAAATCCCTGACCACAGTGACATCAGTGTCTATACTGTTTTTCGAGTTGACAGTAAGGTCGGTTGGGCACCTGCCATGTATGGTAGCCTTTTTAAAACAAAACAAAAAAGAAACATTTACAATAATAACATAGAAATGGCCACACACACACACGAACATACCAGTATTCAATGACGAGACATAAATAAAATACATACATCAGCCTTTAGGTGAACAAGATTGATAAAGTTAGAGTTCCAATTACAGTCCTAAGCAATCTTACCATTATTCTATTGTGCTCTTCCTCAATGACAGGCACTAAGAGAGCAGAGATGATTCCTTTCTTTATGTTCACTATATTCTCAGGTTCGTCCTTTTCAGGATAGATGGAAACTTTGATCACCTGCTCCACCACAAAATTCAGGGGGGTCCTGAAAACACCAGAAATTCAATAAAATTAGTAAACCATCCACATTAGTAAGAATACACTATCCTTCACACCATCTGGTCACGTGTCATTTGAAACCTTAAATTGACTGCATTCACTTCACCTTTCCATAGCTGCTTTGAAGGACTCAGTTCCAGGAGTTGATGTGTAGATAGGCTGACCCTGAGCATCGATATCAGTCACTTCACTGAGTGCACATTCAGTGGTGCGCAGGACAAATTTGCACATCTGAGGAACCTCGAGTTCTACCTAGATGAAAAAAAAATGGAGATTGAGAAAAGCCACCATAATGACATTGAATATATTATTAACATATTTTATGACTTATATAAGAGACTTATCTATATAGATTTATTCTTAAACTACAGCAAGACAGCTCAGAAACTGACAAGCACACCACAATGCCATAATCATAATCTAAGATGTAAAGTTTAGCCAATATGTATTCTATTTTTTTTTCTTTATCACATTTTCATTTCACATTTGATAAATTATAGATTCCATACGCAATTTTTTCATACCTTACAAGTTACACTGGGCCCATTCTTGGTGTCAGCTGTACCAGGCACTCCATTTGTGCTCTCGGCTGTATACTGATAAACATATTTTCTGAAGTTCCTAAATCGTGTTGACACTAAAGAGACAATGGTTAGAAATGGTCAAAATAAGTAAACAATGCCTAATGAAGCCTTTTGAACATATATCTATTTTTAATTATTATAATTATGTTTTATTTTGTATTTATTTTTATGTATTTGTATCTTTTTTGCTGATCGAGGAGATGCAACGACACAATGTCATTTTAATGTATGCAGAAAAAAATGTTTAATACAATAAAGTCAGACATTTTTGTAAATTCATGTGATGTGTTTATAGGCTGTTTTCAACCAGTTCATAAACAGTTCCAAATCAGCATTTTGACCTGAAAACTTTGGACTTTTCCCTGACAGAGTGGCACCTCTGTGAGTCAACACATTCATCAATACACTCGACTCATAAACAACTATGGTACAAAGGTTAAGTGTTGATATCATTTCAGCTTGACATGGAGAAATCAAAATTCCACAGACTCATACAGGACATACTGAACATCATATATATATATATATATATATATATATATATATATATATATATATATATATATATATATGTATATATATATATATATATATATATATATATATATATATATATATATATATATATATATATATATATATATATATATATAATTCTATAAAACATTAAGGTGATTTTCATGTATAACTTACATGGGCATAATGATTCTTCTCCTGCTCCTTCATCAGTCGCTTGACTGCTGGACTCTGGACAATAACAAAATATATTCAATTTAATCCAGAAATTGTTAATAAAATGAATAAAGTTTAAGTTGTCTTCTGACTAGATTACTTCCATAACTGTTCTTGATTTGATCAACTAAATACAACAGTGCTCTGAATTTAAACCAGGCAATAAGTTACTGTAAGAGCAAATGTGGAGCAGAAATGTGAGTAATGAAATCACACATAGTTACTTTTGAAATTGTTATATAGGTTTTTTCAGGGATGGAGCAGCCCTCTGAAAATATGCTAGAAAACTAATATAATTGTAATCAAAGTGTTGTTTAGATCAGCAGATGAAGGCCAAGAGTGATGCTTTGGAATTTATTTTACATACTAGTAACAAACAAAAATCTATTATTGGGTACACCAATAAGATTACAACAAATTTCTTTAATTACTGTACCACAGAAACCAATCAGAGACTATTTATTTGTAAACATGTATAAACTGTAGTATATCTATAATGTACCTATACACTGGCAAGAGATTGTTCAATATAATTATCATTTTAGATACATTTTTATGTAATGTATGTAATAAATGGTATCATGTTAAATGTTATTAACATTTAATCACTTTTATCCAGCCATGTCATTTTAAGAAAAATATAATATAAAGCTAAATTCAAGCTTATTAAAAAAAATGTTAACTTACTAGCGAAGGCATAAGCGGTGAGAATAAGAAACAGACAGAGCTTAGTGTCTCCCATGATGGACACCGAAACGCTCAAGTCTTTGCACTTCTTTTTTTTTCCCAACTGACTCTCACTTAACTACGTCTAACTCCTAGACAGTCTGTGAGTTTTTATAAGCCTCTCCTACCCTTCACCCTGTCCTCCAATCAGATCACCAAAAACAGAATGGTATCTATATAGTGCCAAAGTCTTCCATCATTCCCACTTTTGTCAATGAAAGATTAATATTATTACAATATATTTTTTATAATAATAATAAATTAATAATAATAATAAATACTTATACATATATAGCCTAATATACTTAACCTCAAACAATAATGTAGTTCATTTATAAACTACTGGTTTTGGGATGTGATATAAAAACATATATTGTAAGCAAATGCTTACATATTTGTATTTTAAATATACATTTTATTTAGACATTTAAACATATAATGTATATATGACTTCTAAATCATTTACCCTACAAACACCCGGCATGTGAACATTGCAAAATTATATTTTACATAAATGTCCCTTGGTAAATGTGGTAGATCATTGGCTGTACAGTGTGAATTAAAAAATAAATACATAAAAATCTATTTTATTCTTAGCACAGTTACTTAGAAGATACACACACTCATATATTCAACTAGTTTTGAGAATAAAATAATCTAGTCAAAAATGTAAATGTTTTTTGTATAGAGATTTTTATGAAGGTTAAAAATTTTAATTACATTGAAATAAATGTTGAATTGTACAAAACATTATATTTAAATTAAACTTGCCATTATTCCTCTCTTTTGATTTCATAATATTAAAACAATAAATACTTACTATACATTACTATGTAATATGCTTAACTATTGTAGTTATATTTTTAAAGTACCAGTTCAGAGAAACTTATAGCAGGATGAGAAACTCTTTACTAATATAAAATATATAAAATATTAAATATAATTCATAGTACAAAAGAGTTCAATGCCTAATACAACTTTCCAGTGATTCTAATGAAAGACATTATTCTGGACCTTATTTTTCAATAATCTTTTCAAAATCTAATTTTCCCCCTTTTCCCCCCTATTCCCATATATAGCATGCGGAGCCAAATTAAAGATCATCATGTTCCAACTTTGGCTTGAGGGCCCTAGTTCGGGCATCTCTAATTTATTGATATATATTATCATTATACCCTAAACTACACTACTAAGCTGATTTAAAGTGTCCTAAATGTCGTTTATCAATGATAGGAAAACATAAGATGCTAAAGTAACAGCTAATATACTGTATCTAGCCATTTCTGGTTATTTCTAGATTGTAAGGCTCATAGTTTCACCTTGGTCACAAACTGAACTCATGCCTCATACATAATATAGCGCATAGCTGTACAATGTGCCGAACTTTGTTCAGGTTTCTTCTGACTAAATGCAAACTTTGGCCTGTTGTAAAAGGTGATAAAACATTCTAACATGGGCCTTTGCATGCTAGAATACAGAATTGACGTGCTGAAATATCAGTGCACTGACAGTTATCTGGACTAACAGTCTGCAGTAAGCAATCTCGGAGATACTAATTACGTTATCTTATCTTGGCTGTCTGTTTACTTTCCTTCAAAATCATTAAATCGTATGTAATGATTTAATGTATTTGCAAGTTTCTATGACAGATATTTCTTATTCTAGCTAATATAATATAACTTTTTTGTCACTTTTAATACATTATCTGACATCTTTGCAGTAAGCTAAAGCATTTGCTTAGATATCTTTTAAATGAATTTCCCCTGTATGCTTATTTCATTGTAAATTATCTGTAGTAAAACCATTACATTGACTATTTCCCCGACCATACCTGGGCAGCTTATAAAAAAGGCCCCTGATACATCACATTTGTCCTCTCACTATTAACCCAAATGATCAGAAGGCCTTATGGTACTTAACTTGTGGTACATGATTATGAATATAAACTTTTATTCTACTTTATATTGTTCTGAACCAGCAGAGCTGTTTCCTACGAAAGCTAATGTAGATCACCTATCAGAGGCTTTGTGATTGTTTGTAATCCTTTCTTCTTAGACAACTGAAAACACTCGTAATATCTGATCCCATATTTTACTTAGGGTGCAAGTCACTTGAAATGCTGATCCTACTCTCAGTTGAAACCAACAACCAGCAAGACACAGGGTAAGAACTAATTTAAGTCATCATAGAGCTTATGAGATGTGATGAAGCAGCAATAAATCTGTAAAATCTGACGTTCCCTTTATTATCACCAATGGGGGTGACCTCAGCTTGTGTTGAATGATATTTAATAGAAGCAGACAAGTCTTGACTTGTTTTCCAGACGGTCTTTACCCAGTCTCTTTATTGTGCTCACCAAGCACAACAACAAATGGTCACTTTCACCAGGCATAGGGACAGATATTCTCACATTTTCAAGAGCAGATGGATTGATACTGTAGGCAGATTTGCAGATGTGTCTATCTGATAAAAAGCTCTATGAACGAAAAGCACGTATATTTGAAATATCAAATTACACAAACCTGCAGTGCAACAAGTTGAAGTGCCACTAGGCAATCGTTCTGCATGGACCATCGAATCATTCCACACTATTAAATGTAACAACCACAACCCTTTATTCAAATGTTGTGATGTTGCTGAGAAAGCTAAGCTTTTTGTCCATTTCTGTTTCTGTTGCAAAAAATACAAGAAGCTCTGCAGATGTTTGATGTTCATGTCATGCCCTGCTATAACATCTAGAGCCTAAAGATCCATGATGCCACTGAGAAGCTCAAGAACTTTGAAGACTGATTTGGACTGTAATTAATATCAACAGTCTACTAAAATGGTTTAGGACCACAGGTTGCATGAATAGTTCTGCAATTATGCACCTAATACTACACACCTCAACAATGTAACTGCAATGAATAGACATTCGGTGCAACCCAGATGAGTAGAGGTTCCCTTTCGAGTCTTGTTCCTCTTCTCAAGGTTTTTTCCTCAAACCATCTCAGGGAGATTTTCCTTGCCACAGTTGCCACGAGCTTGTTAATCAGGGATAAACAATTATAAGGAACTAATGTATAGGCAAAAAAAACCATATAACCTTATAACCGCTTTATCAGTGTGAAACTGCTTTGAGACAATTCCCATTGTAAAAAAGTGCTACACATCTGAAAATGTAAATATATTTCATTAAATTAAAAGTTTTCCTTGTATTTCGACAATATATAAGATATAAACTGAAATAGACAGTAAGCATTAGGTGCATCGCAAATGACATATTCTTCAACAATTTTATTTAGGCCTAAAAACAATCAAATCTGTCTAAAATATGCAGCAAAAAAGGTTAAGTGTGTGTGAAGATCAAAGAACAGCGCTTACACTGGGCCCTGCAAACAAGTATTTCCATTGCTTTTAAATTACTTACAAGCTTTTAATCAAACCTTCATAAAATAAAACTTTATTAAACATCCGTCACAGAAAAAGCGCATTTCCTCTATTCGGGATACCTACAATTAGTGCGACTTCTGGCTTTAAATTGTCTTGCTAATAGTGTTCAGGTTCAATTTCATGTAAGCGTTCAAACTCTCATCTGTCAGATTTTAAAATGTCTCTTAAGGTCGGATTTATTAAAATAGGAAATACGGTCTGTGCAAACCAGACAGAGCAGAGCACCAAAGCTTTCAATAGAAGCACATGTTTCTGTCCACTCATTTTGAAACTTTCGATGTTCCTCTGCATTTTTTCTTTTCGCCATGACCATTCATGGTGCACGCAATGCACAGATCAAATCCAATCATTAAGTTCGCAGATGACACGACCGTGGTGGGTCTCCTCAGCAAGAACGATGAGTCAGCATACAGAGAGGAGGTGCAACAGTTAACAGCCTGGTGTGGAGTTAACAACCTGTCTCTGAATGTTGACAAAACTAAAGAGATGGTTGTTGACTTCAGGAGAACACAGAGTGACCATTCTCCACTAAACATCGCTGGATCCTCCGTGAAGATCATCAAGAGCACCAAATTACTTGGTGTTCACTTGGCGGACAATCTTACCTGGTCACTGAATACCAGCTCCATCACCAAAAAAGCCCAGCAGCGTCTCTACTTCCTGAGAAGGCTAAGGAAAACCCATATCCCTCCCCCCATCCTGACCATTGAGGGACCATTGAGAGCATCTTAAGCAGCTGCATCACTGCCTGGTTTGGGAACTGCACTCTCAGATCACAAGACCCTACAGAGGATAGTAAGGACAGCTGAGAAGATCATCAGAGCCTCTTTTCCCTCTATCATGGACATTTACACATTTACACCACACTCTGCATCCGCAAAGCCAACAGCATTGTGGATGACCCCACACACCTGTCACACACACTTTTCACTCTCTGACCATCAGTAAAGCGGTTCTGAAGCATTCGGGCCGCCACATCCAGACTATGTAACAGCTTCTTCCCTCAAACCATCAGGCTTCTCAACAAAGAACTAAACTGAACTGAATTTACACACACATACACACACACACACACACACACACACACACACACACACACACACACAAACACAAACACAAACACACATATACACACACACACACACACACAAACACACATACACACACACAACTGTGTGACTTATCTGTACAACCCGGACTCAACACACCCATACTCACTTCGCACACCCATGACTTCAGTACCACTCACATTACATTACTTCATTACCATTAACTTTTTAAATGCTTTTTTGCACATCTTTTCTGAACTGGTGCTATATGTGCTCTTTTGCAGAACATTTTTTTGTTTACATTTTGGCTACTGTTCAATTTTGTTCACTTTGTCTTGCCACAACAGGTTTACTGGCGGAGCTATTTTGTGTTTTGACCTGCACTGTCCTTTGTTGTCTTGCACTGTTTTCTTGCACTTGTGTTGTCTTGAACTTGTGTTGTCTTGAACTGTCTTGTATTGTTTTACACTGTCTTGTGTTGTCTTTGCACTGGTTGCACACATGCACTTTATGTGGCGAGGACACACTAGTCCTTGGCCCTGTGTTTTTTGTTTCTGTGATTGTTGTTTTATGTCGTTGTAGGTAGCATCAGGGTTCTGGAGGAACATTGATTCATTTCACTGTGTACTGCGTCAGCTATATATGGTTGAAATGACAATAAAAGCTTCTTGACTTGACTTGGTAACACAGGTCAGAATTAAGCTGATGACAAAACATTTAATTTGCAATAATTATATTTTCACTTAAAATACTAACTTGAGTCATTATATGACGGCGGTAGTGTATGACGTCACAGAGGTGAGACGAAATAATCACACGGAGAGCACGCGCTTTGCAAATCACAGGTGTTTTTTAAAGCGTATTCAAAGTGCGATCATTGATGATTTCGAAATGAATGATAGTCAATTGTGGACCCTGTAAAATCCCATGTGTTTGATTAATTGGGTTGAAATCCCCCGAATTTGGTCAGGGTTTTTTTGAGAGTTTGTAAAATCTCTTTGATCCTGAGATCCTCCCAGTATGAGATTCCTAAAAGAGACGGAAAGAAGAGAATTCACGACTCATCAAGTGATCCGTGTCTTTTCTGATCTCACAAGCGGAATTTATCGAGCCTTGTTGGTATTTCTCATTGATTACCTCATTGCACAAAACTGAATGTTGCACTATTGAACATTTACACCACAAACAATTGCACACATCATACTAAGACTTTTGCAATTATTGTATTAGTCATTTGGATCAGAGGACTATTTTCCTTACACACATACATATACACTTGTTCCATGGACTGAGAACTATTAATCTATTAATCTATGGTGAATTGTTGACAAGTTTTGAATTATTTTTCATTTGCATTTTTATTTTCCTTGATGTAATCTGTTAATTGGAAATTGTATATTTCTTTGTTGGTTAAAGGTCCTAATTGAATCAATTTCATAAGAAACAAAGCTCCAAAAAGAAGAGATTATAAAGCAACATCAAGTTTGAATCGATTTAAAACGCAAATTGATATACAAAAAGGGACGATTCATAAATCAAAGTAACAGATATAATACAAATATAAATCAAACATAATATAATTAGATCAAGTCACTACAAAGGAGCTCAAGATCTACATTTCTTTAAAGGAAAGAAAGGATGAAACTATTTTATTTTATTTGTTAATGTGTATTTTCTTTTTCTTGCCCTCTTTAGCGAACCTAGCATTCTGGTCCATTACCGTGTATCCTAACATACTGATAGCGTTACCATAGAAACGTAAGTATGTTTGCCGTTTATTGGTGTCGTGAAAAAGAAACACAGCGCATTGGTCGGATCGACGTCATGTCATTGTAACCTGACTTTTCATTCATTTTTGATTTGCTGCAAAACAAAGGGATTGTAAATGTATTTTCTGTAGGTAAATGATTTCTAGTGACGGTTATATATATATATATATATATATATATATATATATATATATATATATATATATATATATATATATATATATATATTTTTTTTTTAACTATAAATTGTTAGTGAAGGGAGACAGCTGGAGAGCCACGTAGCCATGGGTTCCCGACCTCTGACTTACAGCTATTAAGTTTCTATTGTATATTCAGCAAAGTGGTGTGACTATTAGGGTCCGAAACATGTCTCACTCTGTCCTACACAAACATACTACTTCTCCCAAATTCAGCCTGTTTAAATCTGGGCACCAAATGTAAAAACGGTGTTCATTTATTTATTGAGTTGTATGCCTATTCATATTTAGATATTTATTGATTATGTGCCAATGACAAATGAATAAAAGTTCGATAAAGACGTGCTTGATCTCTCCAGAGGGAATCCAACTGTCCCGTGTGCCTTGTCCCCTCAACGAGTCCGCTGTCCCGCACTGCGCATGCGCGTAGGTTTAGTCAATTACGTCAGGAACGTGACGGACTCGGTGGCGTTTTCGCTGGACCAAGAAATGTCGCGAAGAAAACTTCGAAAATCCAAACAGAAATGGAAAAGCAAAAAAGAGGACAAGGCGAAAATCATCAGCTGTGTTGAGGAAAAGTGTGTGACGGCGAAGTGTGTGTGTGAGCGTGTGAACGCGGAGTCCACTGGCCGCAAACAGAAGACATCAAAACAAGTGCATTTCACCGTGCTGCCAGACAGGTACGAGCCTCTAGAGGAGGACAGATTCTCGGATACAGCCCCAGAAGAAAACCACTGGGAAAAACAACAGAAAAACAAGAGGATCCGCAAAGTATGTAAACTTTTATTAAAGTTTGGGTCTTCTTTAATTATTGTATCTTTTACCTTTAGGAAGTTTGGTCTTGATGTCACATGACATCTGCTTTATCTTCGACCTGCGGTAATGTTCTGAACATGTGATAGTGGTCAGACTGTTTTTCTGGCAATATTTTGATTTAATAACTACTTTACAAAATAAAAACATTTATGATTCATAAACATACTGCATATAATTATAAATGAAATGCACTGCCTTTGTTGGGCCCTTGAGCAAGGCCCCTATCTTGCTCTGCTCCAGGGCCACCATATCATTGCTGACTCTGCGTCCTGACCTCAGCATCCTAACAAGCTGGGATATCCCAAGAAACAATTTCACTGTGCTGTAATGTATACGTGACAAAGGCGCTTGCTAATAATCTACAAATATATATAAAAAGATAAAATAAAATCCTAATAATTTTAACAAAACCAATATATGCCTTTATAATTTTTCATTACAGGTACAGGTTTATTGCTACTACGTCAGCATGGCATGATTGTATGTAAGTGTAAGATCCCACAAATGTGATCAGTTCATAAGAACTTTGATACAAAAAAAAAGAAATAAAGAAATAAATACTTCAAATACTTTGCAAACAGCACATGTAATTTAAAAGGAAGAAGAAGAATATACAATATAGTCAAAGGGTGTCTAAATCTAAAATTTTAAATTAAGAACCCAGAAAAAACCTGTGTGAAAATATACAAACAGTAACCTGAGCATAGGATTGAAGTAGGGACCTGGAAACTGCACCATTGTGACATGCTAATCATATATGTTATATATATTTCCATATTATAGTTTTTCTAAGTAAAAGGATTTGACGTATTTGTACTCGCTTTGTGATCCAGGGACTCAACTATCCCTGAGCTGTATGTCAGGACATGCGTTTTAGAATAGCTACATTGGCTAATGCAACAAGCCATTGGTTGTTCTTACATTTTTTTGACACATTTGGCAACAGTGATTGCTCAGAATACACTGTATGGCCAAACGGTTTGGGAAAACCTGACTACCACACCGATATGTGGTTCTTCCCCAAATCGTTTCCACAAAACTGTCTAGAATGCCTTTGTATTAACCTTATTGAGACTCGAACACACAGCAAGCTCCATGATGATGTGGCCTTTGGGATAAAATGAAACGTTGAATGCACAATGTCAAAATGTAATAGAGATCTCTATGTATGGGCTTGTATGATTTATATTCCTGTGAAATACCTTTTGAAGTCTTTTATAAACACAATTTTAATATAGATATATAATTCAGATGGTTGTAGAATTCTAATCTATAATTTACTCCCTTTCTCACTTGTTCAGAACTTTGGAAAAGCTCTTCGCTACACCTGGAAGTGTCTGGTCGTTGGACTGCAGAGTTTCAGCACATCATACTCCGGGCCTTTGAGTGCAGCTTCCCCTCTCATGCCTGAGATCTTAAGGACAAAGGGTAGCGCATGATGGGATAAAATCCTTGTATAACCTCCCAAAAGTTTCATTTCAAAGTACAAAGTTTTCCAGAATCATTTAATTGATATGTGATTGATGTTTCAGTAATCCTGAGGTACTTTTCAGCCAAGTGGTCCAAATTATTCCCATTAGACTCCTTAGGTCTTAACTTAATTGCCCATAAAGGCCTGTAATAAATAAAGAAAACCGACAAACAAAATCTTTAATGCTTTATTATTTTATTCTTTGTGGTGGCTCATTAGCATAGTGTTTTTTAATGAACTCTCAAATTTATTCAGACTGGTTTGTCTATGTTAAGAAAAAAGGAAAGATTTTTCAGGCTTTTCACAGCTGGTATCCCACCAAAAAGACATCCTAGAAGGATTCACGCTTGGTGGATTTTTCTTTGATCATGACCTAAGCAGTTTATAATCATGATGAGTCAAGCATGTGACTTTTCACCTAGTGCCAGTAACCTAATCTGAACATGTGATTTCATCTGTTAATCATCTCAGGTCAATAATCAATTTTTAAGTCTATTGCAATTCAGCTTTTCACATTATTGTCATCATTATAAAATTATAAAGTGTATGGTAACTGATAGTAATAATAATAATTGCTATGAAGTAAAACAAATGGAGTATGTAGAGCAGTTGTCAGAGCTGGACATTTTTATACAGACTTTTTTGCTCTTTTAAGAACTGAAAATCCTGTTGGAAAATCTAATGTGAATGTTATAGTGACATAAACTGGTTTAATATGTAACAGTACAATATACTGGT
The DNA here is from genome assembly GCF_946808225.1 of Silurus aristotelis. Classification (NCBI taxonomy): domain Eukaryota; kingdom Metazoa; phylum Chordata; class Actinopteri; order Siluriformes; family Siluridae; genus Silurus; species Silurus aristotelis. Next base: position 15,681,508 of record NC_139579.1, read on the forward strand.
ATACCCATTTTGTATTTTCATATATTTTACATTTTGACAATGGCCTTAAAAACAAGCTTTGTGTGATTATAAAATGGGTTAATGATTTGATTGGCAAAAAAAAAAGATCAGCCACAACTAATTTTGTAATTTTCTTTTTTACATTTTATAATGCAGACACATGCAATCACTTAAATATTTTAATACAATCAAATACATAGTTTCTGTGAATGTTTTATTGAGGACCTGAGGATGTTGTGTTTAGAAATTTTGTGAACATTTATAGTGTCATGCAACGTATATTTTTTAAAAAGTTTAAACAAAATGATATTTCCATTTATTTTATTTGATGTATATTTGTTGTTATTAAGTAATGTTATATTTACTCTTTCACTTGAAAATTATTTCTCCTTGTAAGGTCTCACACAGTGTAATTTTTAAGTATGGCTGTACTATTTGATAAGCTCAACCTCAAAGCTGGCTGTAGGTCACTTTTTTTAATTTATAGAAAGTAGAGTGAAAGTTTATAGATTGTAAGTTAGATTAAAAAAAAAATCTGTTTAGATGGTGATGTTCACCATTGTGTGGCAGTATTGTGTCAGTAATGATAGAAAATCTACCATTTCTGTTTGATTGTGTTTTTGTGATGGTCAGATCTAAAATGTAATTTCACTTTTGTATGAAAAATGAAAGAAATATCCCTAAATATCTTACATTATTGATAAAGTAGCTACAAGGTGACTATCATGTCTTGTTCTGTTTTAATGAGTTCCATTTCAATGCAGTCCAATAATGTTGGCATTTGACTTCCATTTTCTAGAAGGCAGTTAAACATTGTCATTCTTGAAATAAAACTAAAGTGAAAATGACTGGTTGGTTTCTTTAGGCTAGCTTAATGCTGTCTTTTCTCATTAATTTTGATCGTCATCTTGTTTGTAAGCGGTTTGTTTATTTTATAATTAAGGAGAGATATAACAGAGAAAACGTTGAATTTGAATATATGTGTATATACACTGCCCATCCCAAAAAAATAGGCAGTCACCATGGATTTAAATAAGCAAATTAAAAAATAAGAGCCTCCCATTGGATAATTACTTCATGGATGATTGTTTTAGCTGGCAACAAGTTATTTAACATATGCTGTAAATAGCTTCTCATTTTTTTGAACACCCATGTCGGAAGACACATCCTGTGGTCCTGGAAAAGATATTAATCTGTTTCAGAAGGGTCAAATGATTGGCATTCATCAAGCAAAGAAACCATTTAGGGAGAAACTACTATTGCTGAAACTACTAAATTTGGTTTAAGAACTGTCAATCCCATTATTAAAAACCAGAAGGATGGTGGGGAACCATCATCTTCGAGGAAGAAATGTGGTCAGAAAAAAGTCTTAAATGATCATGAAACGTTTGGTGAAATCAAATTGTAAAAAAACAACAGTAAAACTCACGGCTATGTTTAATAGTAAAACTAAGAGCATTTCTACACGCACAAACTTAAGGGAACTAGAGGGATTGGGACTGAACAGCTGTGTAGTCTTAAAAAAAACACTTGTGAATAAGACTGATCGGAAAAAAAGGCTTACATTTGCTCTCCCATCAATTCAAGGCCAATACAAGAACATGGCGAACTGATGCCATAATCCAAACTAAAGGCGGTCTTAAATGTTAGCGAGTATCTTCTTCTTCTTCTTTCGGCTGCTCCCATTAGTAGTCGCCACAGCGGATCATCCGTCTCCATACCACCCTGTCCTCTATATCTGCCTCTTTTACACCAACTACCTGCATGTCTTTCCTCACCACATCCATGAACCTCCTCCTTGGCCTTCCTCTTTTCCTCCTACCTGGTGGCTCCATCTTCAGCATTTTTCTACCAATATAATTCATGTCCCTTCTCTGCACATGTCCAAACCATCTCAATCTCGCCTCCCTCACCTTGTCACCAAAACATCCTACATGTGCTGTCCCTCTAATAAACTCATTTCTAATCTTGTCCATCCTCGTCACTCCCAACGAAAACCTCAACATCTTCAGCTCTGCTACCTCCAGCCCCACCTCCTGTCTTTTACTCAATGCCACTGTCTCTAATCCATACAACATCGCAGGTCTCACCACAGTCCTATAAACTTTCCCTTTCATTCTTGCAGATACTCTTCTATCACAAATCACTCCTGTCACTCTTCTCCACCCACTCCACCCTGCCTGCACTCTTTTCTTTACTTCCCTAACACACTCTCCATTACTTTGCACTGTTGACCCCAGGTACCTGAACTCCTCCACCTTCTCCACCTCTTCTCCCTGCAACCGCATCACTCCACTGCCCTCCCTCTCATTCACACACATGTACTCTGTCTTACTCCTACTGACTTTCATTCCCCTTCTCTCCAGCGCATATCTCCACCTCTCCAGGCTCTTCTCAACCTGCTCTCTACTCTCACCACAAATCACAATATCATCTGCAAACATCATAGTCCAGGGAGACTCCTGTCTGACCTCGTCCGTCAACCTGTCCATCACCACTGCAAACAGGAAAGGGCTCAGGGCCGATCCTTGATGCAGTCCAACCTTCACCCTGAACCAGTCTGTCGTACCTACTGCACACTTTACTGCCGTCACACTGTCCTCATACATGTCCTGCACCACCCTCACATACTTCTCTGACACACCTGACTTCCTCATACAAAACCACAACTCCTCTCTCGGCACCCTGTCGTACGCTTTCTCTAAATCCACAAATACACAATGCAGCTCCTTCTGTCCTTCTCTATACTTCTCCATCAACATCCTCAAAGCAAATAAGGCATCTGTGGTGCTCTTCCTCGGCATGAAACCATACTGTTGCTCACAGATGGTCACCTCTTCTCTCAGCCTGGCTTCCACTACTCTTTCCCATAACTTCATGGTGTGACTGATCAACTTAATTCCCCTGTAGTTACTGCAGGTCTGCACATCTCCCTTATGCTTAAAGATCGTCACCAGCACACTCCTTCTCCATTCCTCAGGCATCCTCTCCCCTTCCAGAATCCTGTTAAACAATCTGGTTAAAAACTCCACTGCCATCTCTCCTAAACATCTCCACGCTTCTACCGGTATGTCATCTGGTCCAACCGACTTTCCATTCTTCATCCTCTTAATCGCTGCTCTCACTTCCTCCTTACTAATCCTATCTACATCCTGCTTCACCAACTCCACATCCTCCAACCTTCTCTCTCTCTGATTTTCCTCATTCATCAGCTGCTCAAAATACTCCCTCCATCTTCTCAACACACTCTTTCCTCACTAGTCAACACATTTCCCTCTCCATCCTTTATTGCTCTAACTTGCAGTACATCCTTCCCAGCTCGGTCCCTCTGCTTGGCCAATCGGTATAAATCCTTTTCTCCTTCCTTAGTGTCCAACCTCTTATACAGTTCCTCATATGCCTTTTCCTTGGCTTTCGCCACATCCCTTTTAACCTGCTGCCGCATCTCCTCGTACTCCTGCCTACTCTTCTCATCACTCTGTCGATCCCACTTCTGTTTTGCCAATCTCTTTCCCCTAATGCTCTCCTGCACTTCCTCATTCCACCACCACGTCTCCTTGTCTTGCTTTCTATTTCCAGATGTCACACCAAGTACTTTTCTAGCTGCCTTCCTCATCACTCCTGCAGTAGTTGCCCAATCATCCGGCACCTCTTCACCACCACCAAGCCCCTGTCTGACCTCTTCCCTGAACCTCACACTACACTCTTCCTCCTTCAGTTTCCACCATCTTATTCTTCTTTCAAACCTTACTTTCCTCCTCTTCTTCTTCGCCTCCAAAACCATCCTACAGACCACCATCCGATGCTGTCTAGCTACACTGTCCCCCGCCAACACCTTACAGTCTCCAATCTCCTTCAGGTTGCATCTCCTACACAGAAGATAATCCACCTGTGTGCACCTTCCTCCACTCTTATACGTCACCCTATGATCCTCCTTCTTCTTAAAATACGTGTTCACCACTGCCATTTCCATCCTTTTAGCAAAATCTACCACCATCTGCCCTTCCACATTCCTCTCCTTAAAACCATACCTACCCATCACCTCCTCATCACCTCTGTTCCCTTCACCTACATGCCCATTAAAGTCTGCCCCAATCACCAATCGTTCTTTTCTAGGTACACCATCTACCACTTCATCTAATTCACTCCAGAATCTTTCTTTCTCCTCCATCTCACAGCCAACTTGTGGAGCATAGGCACTGATGACATTTATCATCATCCCTTCAACTTCCACCTTCACGATCATCACCCTATCAGAAACTCTCTACACCTCCACTACACTCTTACTGTACGCTTCCTTCAGAATCACCCCTACACCATTTCTCTTCCCATCCACACCATGATAAAACAGTTTAAACCCACCTCCAATGTTCCTGGCCTTACTCCCTTTCCACTTGGTCTCCTGAACACACAACACATCTACCTTTCTCCTCTCCATCATATCAGCTATCTCTCTCCCTTTACCCATCATAGTACCAACATTTAAAGTACCAACCCGAACCTCTACTCTCCTACACTGCTCCTTTTCCTGCCGTCTCTGTAGACGCCTTCCTCCTCTCCTTCTCCTCCTTCGGCCAACAGTAGCCCAATTTCCACCGGTACCCTGTCGGCTAACGATACCTGTGGCGGTCGTTGTTAACCCGGGCCTCGACCGATCCGGTATGAAATTCTCATTTGTGATCCGCATATTTGATTTGGCACATGTTTTACGCTGGATGCCCTTCCTAACGCAACCCTCCCCATTTACCCGGGCTTGGGACCGGCACTAAGAGTACACTGGCTTGTGCCCCCCTAATGGCTGGGTTAAATGTTAGCGAGTATGATGTATATAATGTGCATTCCTTATATGTCCATTTCGTGAAAACCAAGCTGTTGCATATTTATTCAACAGGACGTTAACAGGAGTTAGGTAACTTGTTTTTTTTCCCCCCAAACTGTTACCACAAAATTTGAGGCACACAATTATCGGATATCTTTGGATGCAGTAGCATTGAACTTTCCTTTCACATGAACTAGGAGACCCAAACATTCAGCATGACATTGTCTATGTGCACAAAGAGAGCTCCATGAAGAAATGGTTTACATGGGTTGGAGTGGAAGATCTTGAGTTGCCTGCTGTAGAGCACCTTTGGGATGAATTGAAATGCTGACTGCACCCCAGGTCTCCTCACCCTACTGTACAGCAGTACCTGACTTCACTAATACTCTAGTGGCCCTCTAAAATGTAGTTGACATTTATTACATTGTCTACAGAAAAGCCTACCTGTAAGTAAAAAGTGAAATATTCCTGGTATCATTTGTCAGACATTACATATTTTAATTGTAATTTTGTACACATGTATGACATCCCTGAACGGTGATTGTTAAAACTAAGTGATAGTCAGCCATCTGGTTCTACCATGCATTCCTTGTTTGTGTTTGATGTTTTCTAAATCATAAGTGTTCATTTATTTCATTTCATATCACTCCATCCAAAAATTACATACACAAGATCCAGAAATAATCTTATTGCAGTTAAAACTGAAAAATGCCAGATAAACAAACACAACAAAGTTCTAAAGTTCGGTCTTTTAAACATTAGATCACTTGCACCCAAAGCACTGATTGTAAATGAGATGATCACAGATAATAATCTCGATGCACTCTGTCTCACTGAGACCTGGATTAAACCAGGTGATTATATGGGTCTAAACGAGTCTACACCGTCAGGATATGTTTATAAGCATGAGCCCCGTCAGACTGGTCGTGGGGGGGGTGTAGGAACCATTTATAGTGCTTCTCTTAATGTTAGTCAGAGATTAGGATTCAGCTTTAAATCATTTGAAGTGCTCGTTCTTAAAATTGCACTTTCAGAGATGCATAGAAAACTCGCTCTGGTCACCGTGTACAGACCCCCAGGACCCTACGCTGATTTTCTTCATGAGTTTGCTTGTTTTCTCTCAGACCTCCTGATCAGCTTTGATAAAGTGCTGCTTGTAGGAGATTTTAATATTCATGTAGATGATGAAAACGATGCCCTAGGATTATCATTTGTCGATTTACTAAACTCTTTTGGAGTTAAACAAAACGTCACCAGACCAACCCACCGTTTTAACCACACACTAGACTTAATAATATCCCACGGAGCAGACGTCACTGATATAAATATTTTACCTCAGAATGATGACATCACAGACCATTATCTCCTACTGTACACACTACCGGTAGAGCAGATTAACCGTGTTTCACCACGGTATCGACTTGGTAGGACTATTATTCCAACCACTAAGGACAGATTCATAAATAACCTGCCTGATTTATCTCAGTTTCATATTAAACCCATAACTGCTGATCATCTTGATGAGATGGCAAACAACATAGACCTTATCCTCACTAGCACTTTAGACACTGTTGCCCCCATCCGGTTAAAAAAGGTTCGAGAACAAGCACCTGCACCTTGGTATAATAGTCATACGCATGCCCTAAAGAGAACAACACGTAATCTGGAGAGAAAATGGAGGAAAACTAAATTGGAGGTATTTAGAATTGCGTATAAAGACAGTATGCTTAGCTACAGACAGGCGCTAAAAGCTGCTAGAGCTAAACACCTGAGCAAACTCATAGAAAATAACAAAAACAACCCCAGGTTCCTTTTCAGTACAGTCGCTAAATTAACAACAAATCAGGGATCTGAAAAATGTGTTCCATCACAGTTTAGTAGTGAAGACTTTATGAATTTCTTCACTGAAAAAATAGATAACATTCGAAAAACAATTGTGGCAGTTCAACCTCTGACAGCATCTCCCGACACAATCGTACTTACAACCCCACAACTACACTGTTTTACATGTATAGGACAGGAAGAGCTGTATGATGCTATTATGAAAGCTAAATCAACAACATGTCAGTTAGATCCAATTCCCACTAAACTACTGAAGGAAGTGTTATATACAGCTGGTGAGCCTCTTTTAAATATTATTAACTCCTCACTATCGTTAGGTCATGTCCCTAAATCCCTCAAGTTAGCAGTTATTAAGCCCCTCATTAAAAAACCTAATCTGGATCCAAACACGCTATCGAATTACAGACCAATTTCAAATCTCCCATTTATGTCTAAGATTTTAGAAAAGATTGTCGCTGCCCAGCTATGTAACCACTTGCAGGAGAACAATATCTTTGAAGAGTTTCAGTCAGGTTTTAGGCCCCATCATAGCACAGAAACTGCTCTAGTTAAAATCACTAACGACCTGTTTTTAGCTTCAGACCAAGGCTACATCTCCCTATTAGTTTTACTAGATCTTAGTGCTGCGTTCGACACTATAGATCATGATCTTCTCCTCGATCGCTTACAGAATTACATCGGTATTCAGGGACAGGCATTAAGCTGGTTTACATCCTACCTGTCCAATCGTTACCATTTCGTAGATTTAAATGGAGAGCTATCCAGGATAATGCTAGTAAATTATGGCGTGCCACAAGGGTCAGTTCTGGGACCCCTGCTTTTTACAATATACATGCTTCCATTAGGAAATATTATTAGAAGGCATGGAATTAGCTTCCATTGTTATGCTGATGATACCCAGCTATATATTTCATCCAAACCAGGCGATACAGCTCAATTAGCTCGCATAACTGAGTGTGTTGAAGAAATAAGAGATTGGATGACCCATAACTTTCTGCTATTAAATTCTGATAAAACGGAGATTTTGCTCATCGGCCCAAAAAATAGTACACAGAAGCTCCAGCATCTCAGCCTGCATTTAGACGGTTGTTCTGTAACTACTAGTTCAACGGTAAAAGACCTGGGAGTTATTTTAGACAGCAACTTATCTTTTAAAAATCACATCAATCAAGTTACAAAAACAGCCTTCTTTCACCTTAGAAATATTTCTAAGCTAAGAAATATGTTATCTATATCTGATGCAGAGAAGCTCGTCCATGCGTTTATGACCTCTAGAATAGACTACTGTAATGCATTACTAGGTGGATGTCCTGCATCATTAATAAACAAGCTTCAGTTAGTTCAGAATGCCGCAGCAAGAGTTCTTACTAGGTCAAGAAAATATGATCATATAACCCCAATCTTATCGTCCCTACATTGGCTTCCTATTAAGTTTCGAATAGACTACAAACTACTGCTACTCACTTATAAAGCACTAAATGGTTTGGCTCCCATGTATCTATCCAGTCTTTTAACACGCTACAATCCGTCACGCTCCCTGAGATCTCAAAACTCTGGGCTTCTAGTAGTTCCTAGAATAGCAAAGTCCACTAAAGGCGGTAGAGCATTTTCACATTTAGCTCCTAAACTCTGGAATAGTCTTCCTGACAGTGTTCGGGACTCAGATACACTCTCCCAGTTTAAGTGCAGATTAAAAACATATCTTTTTAGCAAAGCCTACACATAACACACATCACACACATCACATCACAACCTTGTGCTCCAGAACATCTGATCACATGCACATTATCAACTTGTGCTGTTAATATCATGAACAGCAGCTACGCTAATTCCTCTCCACTGCTTCTCTTTCTCTCCCCATCCCGAGGCTTCCTGAGGTTTGGCCAGCTCCAGTCACGTCCCACCTCGTGAAGATTATGGACCTATGGATGATCATGGAGAAGTAGATGCCGAGTGTTTAAAGGCCCTGGCATGGAGAAGCTGATGCTGGATCTATGATGATCACAAATTGTTCTGTATTGTTGAAAGATTTATGACCAAACTTTTGATGTCACCCATATGAGGATGGGTTCCCCTTTGAGTCTGGTTCCTCTCAAGGTTTCTTCCTCATATCATCTAAGGGAGTTTTTCCTTGCCACTGTCGCCACGGCTGCTCATCAGGGACAAACGCACACCTTCACCTTCACTGTTGTTTTCTGTAGAGCTGCTTTGAGACAATGTCTGTTGTGAAAAGCGCTATACAAATAAACTTGACTTGACTTGACTTGACATCTGTGATCACTTCCAAGTTTTTCTCAACACAATTTCCAAACGTAACATCATAATGCCAGCATTATTGGAAAATGATTTCTAGCTAAACTATTTAGCAGATATCCGGTTCAATCTAGTTCATTGATATGTTTTATTAGATATGACAAGCTTCTTTAAAAGTAGTCTTTTTAGATTCTCTTAGTGAAACTAAAACATAGAATAATATTTCATGTTCGGGATGCATGACTAGCGTGTGATTAATGACCAGTATAGTTTTATGACCTTCACTCCCTATTTCAGGATGTCACGTCTAACATTGTTTCTTAATAGGTGGTGTTGACCTCCCAATTATGAGATAAGAACATGCTTTGGTTATGAGTGTATTATTGTGTCACAGTTCTATTACACCTGGCAAAACAACAGTGTATCTGCTCCACATTAAACTCTGTTACTAACAAGGTAGGATAAAAAAAAAGAACCTTCTTTTCTAACCGTATGCTTTTAGAAAACTATATATCTATTGGTGAACTGAGGAAAGCCTTCCATAGGTCTGTTTACAGCCTCTTAATAAAATGAAAGTGACACTGTTGTTACACATTTTAACGAATGTACAAATGCAAATACAAGATGTGATCACGAGAAGAACATCTAAAACAAACACATTAGTCTTACTAGCCTTTTGAGGATTCCTCTTCTTCTTCTTCATCTTCTTCCTCTTCTTCTTAATAATATTACAGTTTTTCTCCCTAGTTTTGTGAAACACTGAGCTCTAATACCCCCACTATTTCAGGTGAATAATCTTTAATCAGTCTTAGTATTGGAGCAGCAGTGGGCCATCAAGGACAATCTATGACCAAAGATGTATGTGACCAATATTACCATTTAAACAATACTCGACCTGTATACCCCGACCTGTTGGGGGCTGCGGGCGCAACATCTGTAACTATACAAAGCAAAGGTTACGTACTGGTAATTAACATTAACAGACACCAGCTAGACAATAGTATCACCCAGCCATTTGGGCCATTAATCATTTCTAACACTTACATTTAAAGCGAAATACCATTTACATTACAATAGGAAAGAACAGTATAAATAGCCTGAGCAGGAATTGTCCTCTGTTCTTTTTGACTCTGATAAGCCCAATGTACGTTATGTTTTTTGTGACTGCAAAACCATTATAAACAAGTTCATTGTGATTTTCATTATAATCATCAATTTCTTTCTCACACAGCTCAAATGACAACAACCAGCCAAGATGTGTGAATGGTCACATGTGATTTCTCTAAGACCCCGCAACCATACTTAATTCGAACTGTTGCTTATGCTGCATCATAGGAAAGTGTAATAAACTTGGAAGAATATGAGCATTTATGTGAGCTGACAGATGACCACGATTGGCTGCTGTTGCTGTGATGCATAGGGAGAAAGAGTAAATGGGCTGACAGTGAGACCTTCACATTATACATTATCAAAACCCTGATCACAAAACATTTACACTGTGTGACAGTGCCTGTGACAACGACATTAAAACTTATATCATAAGACAAAAACCAGACTTTATCCTTTGGAAACAGAAGAAGGGATTTTACTAATAAATGGTTCTTCTCTTATGATTTTCCATAAGAGACCAATTGTCCCTATAAAGTCAAAGCTGTATGATATACCTATACTTGTCTGAACATCCTCACCAAGTAAAAACATGCATTTAGTCACATGCACACAGAGCCACAGGGCAGGCCACAGATAAGCACAATGGTTGGAGTAATTCCTGTTACTGAGAATTTTGCAAACACTAATCACAATGTGGTCAGAAGAATGTGTCAGCATTTATCATTCATACAGCAAAACAACACCTGAAACACAAAGTTGAAGTAATACACAGTCTTTAATTAAATGAAATGTGATAAGTAACTAAAGTCCTGGGAAGATTGTTTAATTTTCTTATATAATTTTATAAAGCTAACTGTGATATTTAGCATTTATTTACCATTGTGTACATGTGGATCATTTTCACAAATTTATTGTTTTATGTTCAATAAAGCAATTTATATAAAACTATAATAATAAATAATAAACTATAACATAAAAATTAATATGTACAGAAATATGCACAAAAGTGACTACACCCCTCACATTTCAGCAACCATTTTAATATTTAAGGGACAGTACTGAAATTAAACTTGAATATTTTTTGGAAAATCCAAGTTTTAATGTGCAGTTTGTATAGCAGTACAGATTTACTGTCCTTTGAAAATAACTCAACATACAGACATTATTGTCTAAATAGCTGGAAACAAAAGTAAGTACCTTGAGAACATATAATAAAATGGTTGTTGAAATGCGAGTGGTGTAGTCACTTTTGTGAGATATTGTATATGCAAAGTACATGGTAAGTGTATACTTTTATGCTGACAATAAAAAAAAAAAAGCAAATCAAATAATAGGAATGCTTTGTATTTCATGTTAGGGCAAGACTAAGAAAAGAACATAGGCAAGTATGCACAAAATACCAGCAACCTCCATGCTCAGGTGCCATATAAATATATACTGTACTGACCTGTCAAAATGTTTTCTGACAAGTCTTTATTATTAAGAGGGCTACATAAACAAAACTGCACATGCACTGTATCAAAGGCCAAGGTTTGTTTTGGCCCATTGTTTATTCTGTTGGATAGGTGATGATATGGGATGTAAGCAGCTATTAAAATCTACCAAGGCTTGGAGAAGTGCCACAGATATGGGTCTATGTCATTCATCATGGTTTAGTGCATCTCCAACTGTCTCGGAGGCTAATTCAGGCTGCTGAACTGCCAAGTAAAGTGAAAGGCAAGAGATAATTGCTGCCTTAGTAAACGAAAATATTTAATAGTTTTAGCTTGAAAAGCAAAAGCGTGAAATTATATTATTTCAGAATCCTCCTTTGATTACGTTACATAAAACTTTTTTGCCATTTGGCAGGCGCCCTTATCAAGAGAATCTTTAGAAGGGTTTGAAGTCTGTAATACCATCAGACTAAAAACTCTGTTGGCAAGGTAATATAGTAAGAATAGTACACAAACATTTTTTTAATGCAAATTTCTAGACTTTAGGAAGAGGAAGGTCTTTAGATTTCTAGGGGAAGTTCATTCTACCATTTTGGTGCTAAGACAGAGAAGTGTCTTGCCTTACTTGCACCCTAAGAGAGGGACTAATCAAGCAGTGCTGAAGGATTAGATGAATTGTGTGCGGCAGAGGTTGTAAAAAATACTTTGAGGTAAGTGGGTGCTGGTCAGTTTTTCGAATTTATAGATTTAAATGTGTGGTAGCTACAGGGTGTGGGTAACTACAGAAAGCCAATTGAAGAAATGTCGCAGTGGGGTGGTGTGGAGAAACTTAGTTGAAAAAAAATCATGCATCTGCATTCTGGACTAGTTGCAGCAAATACCACATTAATGATGATCTGGCAGGAGCGAGTTGCAATAGTTTAGCCTGTACATATGCTTACATATATATCACATGCTGTAAATATGCCACATATTTATCTGCACTATTTGCACGTTTGCTACTTTTTGCACCTCTGGTAGTTGCCAAACTGCATTTCGTTGCTGTGAACCTGTACAATGCAATGACAATAAAGTTCTATCTATTTATCTATCTATCTATCTATCTATCTATCTATCTATCTATCTATCTATCTATCTATCTATCTATCTATCTATCTATCTATCTATCTATCTATCTAACTAAATGACTAAATGACTAAATAACTAAATAACTAAATGACTAAGAATTGAACAAGCACCTGAGTGGCTTTTGAAAAGAAAAATCATTTTGATGTTGAATCCTTTAGAAATTGGCAAAATTGTATGAAAGTATGGCATGCACTGACCAAAGGTAAAATTCGAAAGTTGTCCAGGGTGAGCACAAGATCCTGACATTGGGAAAATAATCTGGAATGAATATTTTAGTGTATTAAATTTCAGACGATTAGCTGCAATCCACGATGAGATGTTTGCCAGACATGCTGAGATCTGAGATGAAAAACATGAGTGTCTGAGAGAGGGAAGAAGATAACGAGTTTTGTCATCTGCATAAGCAGTGGGATATGATATAACCTCACTAAGAGATCATGCATAGAATTAGAACAGAATTCTAAGAGTTCTGAGCCTCGTAAGACACCAATGGAGTTTAAGTGGTGCAGATGTGGATGTCATCTTTTAACCTTCCAGTCTGGAAGCAAGACTTATGCAAAACTTCCAGCAGCATTTAGCTTCTCAGTGACAGCAAAATTGTCTTTGTGGAATGTACAGCTTCACTAGTTAGGATCTTGGAAGTTGTTCTGTGAATAATGGAGAAGGAATTGATTGTAGACAGTGTTTGAGGATTTTAAAAAAGAAAACAAAGGAGTTGATGATAGTAAGACTGATCTAATGTCTAAGAGATCCAGAGTGTGTTTCTTTAGGATGGTAATAATCCTTGCTTTCTTGAAAACATTTAGTACATGGTCAGATATTATTTAGCCATTGATGATAGTAGTGATGTAGTAGTGTGTAGAAGGTCTTGTGTGAATTGAATTGAAATCGATTAGATCCACTTGACAAGAGGTAGCATTGAAGGACAAGGTGACTTCCAGGATCTTTGGTATTGCTAGATAATAAAAAAAATTTGTGCCATTCAAATGAACAAGAATCCAGAGTGTGATTTCTTCGAGATGGTGTAGTAGTCAAGTCAAGTCAAGTCAAGTCAAGTCAAGCTTTTATTGTCATTTCTACTATACACAGTCGTACCCAGTACACAGTAAAAAAGAGGCAACGTTCCTCCAGAACCCTGGGGCTACACTAAACAACATAGAGCTACAACACAATACAAAGCTACAAAAGTGCATCGAGTGCAACCTAGTGCAAACAGTGCAGATGAAAAACAGTACAGACAGCCAGTGCAGACAGACAAGACAAAACACATAACCCAAGATACCCGACAAGTAAACATACTGTATTGTGCGAAGTAGTGAAGTAGTAAAGGCCTACAGTGGTAAAGGCCTGGAAGATTTTCTCAATATTCCTATTTCATAGCAGCAGAGAAGGTGGAACAGGAGGTGTTTCCAGCTTTTCCTTGTCACTTCCGATGAGAATTCAGTAGAGACACTTCCGATGAGAATTTTCAGGAGTGCATAATAAGAGACAAGATCTGTGTCAGGTTGTGATTTTTTCCACTTTCTGTCCGCTGTTCATAAATTATCTTTCGTATTTAATTGCTGCATAGCATATTTAATATAAAGTGAGAGCACTGTTGTTTCTCGAGAAGGGAGGCTGAAGATCTGGTCCAGGGCATTTCATCCCACATGTGTGGGAGGGCAGATGTTGAATGTCAGGGAGAAAGAAAGCAGAAGAAGGAGATTAGATCACTGGCACACTTTATTTTCTTAATACATCTAACGTTGTAGTTTATTTATTTATATATATTTTTTTTACTTTAAGCAAAGCAATAATCTACATTTACATTGAATCCCTTGGCCTATGCTTTTAACATATTTTATCTAAACAGATAAGGAATACAGACCTTAATCAAAGACCCTATCGAAGGTTGCAGTCATGGTATTCAAACTTACAACTCTCTGGTCAACACTCGAAGGTCATAACTGCCTTAATTTTTGCTAGGCATTATATATTAAAATAAAATGTATATATATATATATATATATATATATATATATATATATATATATATATATATATATATATATATATATATATAAATGTTAATGTAAAAAACCCTAGTGAGAAAGTAATTGCCCAACCAGCCTTTACTTTAGTTGTTCCTGTATTCTCCATCTCCCAGCTCAGGTGAGGATGTTGTAGCACCACCACCCTGCTTCATGAAGAACATTGCTCCTCCCCTCAGGCTTTACCATGTTTGTTGCTTCTATCGCTGGCTATGCTGTGGTTGTCACACTGACAGGCAACCAGGACCCGTTTAGAGCAAAACAGATATTATTAAGAGCTTTAAAGGAAATCTTTAAAGCTCTTAATATCACATGGAGATCACTTTTATGTATAATAGGAACGTAATAAATATTTTTCTCTACCACTTGTCTTGCATTTGTCAGGCACATATTGCAATTTGGTGTTCATGTGTGTACTTAGGTGTGCTTAACCCACAGTTGCACCTGCATCCACCTACATCCTCTAATCCCTGACAATGTCCATTGTGGAAGCTGAATACTTTTGAAGGCACTGTACATATCTTTTAAATTATATATATATATACATTGGGAAAATAGTCGGATGGGTCAGAGGTGGAACTCATTATTGATATATATACACTATATGGACAAACGTATTGAGACCCCTGTCTTTTCCAGATTTATTAAAGACTTCATAAAATCAAAATTGGTACCTGTCAGATTTTGAGTGTTACATCCTGAGTTAAAAATAGCATGTGAATACAAACAGGAGCAATTGGCTTACACTTAACCAATGCTTAAGTGTTTAATGCTTAATTGCATATGTACACAATTGTAAAAAAAAAAAAAAATATATATATATATATATATATATATATATATATATATATATATATATATATATATATATATATATATATATATATATATATATATATATACAGTGAGGAAAATAAGTATTTGAACACCCTGCTATTTTGCAAGTTCTCCCACTTAGAAATCATGGAGGGGTCTGACATTGTCTTCGTAGGTGCATGTCCACTGTGAGAGACATAATCTAAAAAAAAAATTCCAGGAATCACAATATATGATTTTTAAACAATTTATTTGTATGATACAACTGCAAATAAGTATTTGAACACCTGTCTATCAGCTAGAGTTCTGACCCTCAAAGACCTGTTAGTCTGCCTTTAAAATGTCCACCTACACTATATTTATTATCCTAAATTAGATGCACCTGTATGAGGTCGCTTCCCGTGGGCTCACCACCTGCAGGAGGGACCGTAAGGGACGGTGCTGTGAGGATTGGGCAGCAGTCGAAGGCCCCCCTTGCTTGCTTAGACTGCTGCCCCCGCGACCCGAATTACGGATAAGCGGGAGAAAATGAATGGATGAATGTATGAGGTCAATAGATGCATAAAGACATCTGTCCACCCCATACAATCAGTAAGAATCCAACTACTAACATGGCCAAGACCAAAGAGCTGTCCAAAGACACTAGAGACAAAATTGTACACCTCCACAAGGCTGGAAAGGGCTACAGGGAAATTGCCAAGCAGCTTGGTGAAAAAAGGTCCACTGTTGGAGCAATCATTAGAAAATGGAAGAAGCTAAACATGACTGTCAATCTGCCTCGGACTGGGGCTCCATGCAAGATCTCACCTCGTGGGGTCTCAATGATCCTAAGGAAGGTGAGAAATCAGCCCAGAACTACACGGGAGGAGCTGGTCAATGACCTGAAAGAGCTGGGACCACCGTTTCCAAGGTTACTGTTGGTAATACACTAAGACGTCATGGTTTGAAATCATGCATGGCACGGAAGGTTCCCCTGCTTAAACCAGCACATGTCCAGGCACGTCTTAAGTTTGCCAATGACCATTTGGATGATCCAGAGGAGTCATGGGAGAAAGTCATGTGGTCAGATGAGACCAAAATAGAACTTTTGGGTCATAATTCCACTAAACGTGTTTGGAGGAAGAAGAATGATGAGTGCAATCCCAAGAACACCATCCCTACTGTGAAGCATGGGGGTGGTAGCATCATGCTTTGGGGGTGTTTTTCTGCACATGGGACAGGGCGACTGCACTGTATTAAGGAAAGGATGACCGGGCAATGTATTGCGAGATTTTGGGGAACAACCTCCTTCCCTCAGTTAGAGCATTAAAGATGGGTCGAGGCTGGGTCTTCCAACATGACAATGACCCGAAGCACACAGCCAGGATAAACAAGGAGTGGCTCTGTAAGAAGCATATCAAGGTTCTGGCGTGGCCTAGCCAGTCTCCAGACCTAAACCCAATAGAGAATCTTTGGAGGGAGCTCAAACTCCGTGTTTCTTAGCGACAGGCCAGAAACCTGACTGATCTAGAGAAGATCTGTGTGGAGGAGTGGGCCAAAATCCCTCCTGCAGTGTGTGCAAACCTGATGAAAAACTACAGGAAATGTTTGACCTCTGTAATTGCAAACAAAGGCTACTGTACCAAATATTAACATTGACTTTCTCAGGTGTTCAAATACTTATTTGCAGCTGTATCATACAAATAAATAGTTTAAAAATCATACATTGTGATTTCTGTTTTTTTTTTTTAGATTATGTCTCTCACAGTGGACATACACCTACGATGACAATTTCAGACCCCTCCATGATTTCTAAGTGGGAGAACTTGCAAAATAGCAGGGTGTTCAAATACTTATTTTCCTCACTGTATGTTGAAATGGTCGTAATGGCTTGTAAAGACTAACTTTAAAATTTTTGCTATGCCACCTGTGAAAATTGTTGGTAAAAAACCTTTTTTCATAAGTTTTGAGAATTATAATCATTGGGCACATGTATCAACATGTTCTTCAATCAACAACAATACACGTATAATTGTGTAACTGTGTATAATTTTCCATAAATTAAGATTATATACGTTATCCAGGGTTTTCATTTAACCCACAGATAATAGGAGATGAACAAAATGTGCAGCTATAATAGAGATTAGAAAAACTCATGAAATAATAAACTAATAAAAGTAAAAATAAAATATGAGTAATTACAAATGAAACTCCACACATTCCACACATGCTTGGAAATCACAAGTTGGGACTTAAATACAAATGAAGCCATAGCCAGCTTTGCCGAGGAGTATAAGGACCAAAAGATTAACATTGTATTTTTGTCTTTTCAAAATTAAACCAATATTTGTTCTTTGTGTTTAAACAAGAGCCTGGTCATATCAGGAACATCCTGAAGTGCAGCTATATCAGTGTAAGACATTAAACCTTATAATGCATAATCATCTCTAAAAGCTCCTGCTGATTTATTTGCTAATATTTTATGATCTCTCAAGACTTTATACATAATATACATTATATACATGACATACTGCATATTATTTTGGACTTATGTTAACTGCATTGATTTGCATTTTCAAGTGATTTTTGCACTGAAGTAGAGGTTAAATTTGTAATTTGTAAACAATTTATCACTTTTTTTTTGATGTACCATATAACAAATTGATTATTCATGTTTATATTGTGATTTCAGCACACTTTTGTGCATTTACTATATATATATATATATATATATATATATATATATATATATATATATATATATATATATATATATATATATATATATATATATATATGATAGCAGGCCCGTATTTATCACTGTGTAGCATCTTGTTGTCAGGGTCTGGTCATTTTTGGGTTGTTTGTTTTTTGCTTTGACCACCAGATACCGCCACTGGGCCCTTATCCCCTAACTGTTTAATGTCCCCCACCTGCTCCTTTTAGTGTTGTGTATTTAAGTTACCCCTTTTGCATTGGGCCTTGTTGGTTCATTATATTTGTCTTTGTATATTTGTCATTATATTTGTCTCAGTATTGGTGTCTTTATATTTGTATTTGAATCTGGATCTGTGTGGGTTTGTTTGTTCTGTTTGGTGAGTGTCTTGCTATTTCTGGTCGTTTGATTTCTTTGAGTTTCCTGTATTACCTAGTCTTCTGTCTTCTTGTGTCTCCTGGTATCCCCCTAGCTTCTCCTGTTTGCCCAGAGTCTTCCGTCTTTCAGAGTCTCCTGGCTTCTTCTTCTGTTCTCCCGAGTTTCCCTGTTTGTGTGAATTTCTTTGTTCTGCATGTATCCGCTTCAAAACACTGATGCTTGCCTACAAGGCCAAAAATGGACCAGCACCATCTTACCTCAGAGACCTCATCACATCTCGCACTGCACCACGCTGTCCGAGATCCTCCAGCACTGCTCGACTAGTACCACCTTCTCTCAGAGTGAGAGGTAAGTACACTTCAAGGCTCTTCTCTGTTCTGGCACCGAGGTGGTGGAATGAACTTCCCCTAGATGTCCGTACAGCGGCGTCCCTGACTATCTTCAAGCGACAGTTGAAGACCTACCTCTTCCTGAAACACTTTCAAGTTTGTTTTGTAGAATTCAAGAGTTATATTTATATTAAGTTTAATCTAGCATACCAGTGTAGATTTGTTCATTGCTAGAGACTCAAAGCACTTTTGTACGTCGCTTTGGATAAGGGCGTCTGCTAAATGCCGTAAATAAAGTCATGCTATTGTAATAGATGCACTTAGCATTTTCTTGCTCAAATATGCAAAGCCTTCCCTATAAATGGTTTTTGGATAGATGCATTTGTTGCCCTAAAACCTGTGTATACAGTTCGGCATTGATTGAGCCTCGCCAAATGTGCGAGCTGCACTAACGCACTGCTGATAACAAGCCAGATAGTCCCTCTCCTCTTTAGTCCAGAGGATGTGGTGTTCAACGTTTTCCAAAAAAAAAATCTAAATTCCGATTTATCTGACCAAAGAACAGTATATTTTAATTGAGCTTTGGCCCAGAGAGGATGGCAAAATTTTTGGACCATGTTCATGCATGCCTTCTTTGAATAATGAATGGTGATCTAACCTGCATTTGTGAATGAAATGGCAAACTAACACCTTCTGAAATCATTGTCTGTGAACAATGAGCTTATGCAGTGATTTCCTTTACGGAATCATGACTGTTTTAAATACAGTGCTGCCTGATGGCCCAAAAATCACAAGCGTCCAATATTGATTTTCTCCCTTGTACACAACGAATTTCTCCAGATTTTTTGAAACTTTTGATATGTACTGTAAATGATAAAATCACAAAACAGTTAAATATCTTAAGTGGAACATTTCTGAAATTGTTCCACAATTTATAGACAGTCATTCACAGATTGGTGAAACTCTGCCAATCATTACTGTACTTCTAAAAGACTCTGCCTCTCTTAGATACACGTTTTAATTAACCTTATTAGTTTCCAAGTGTTTCTCCAATTGTTTCTTTTTATTAACACTTTTTCTAGACTCTTGTTGCTCCGTCCCAACATTTTTGAGACATGTTGCAGCCATCAAATTCAAATTACCATATTTATTCCTTGAAATAGTACATTTCCTCAGTTTTATCATTTCATATCTTTTCTATGTTCTATGTGACTAGAATATGGGTTAAGATTTGTAGTTCACTGCATTCTGTTTTTATTTACATTTAACAGTACCAACTATTTATTTTTTTGTAAATGGGGTTGTAATATTTGATTTACATGATGTTAAACAAGAGAAAATGATCATGATGTGAACCACTACCTTCCAAACAATCAGGACCTAGATGAGTAGCTACTTACCTGTTGAGAAAATGCTTGCTTTGTATAAGCATTCAGGCATTTTACTCTAGGCAGGGTTGCATTTAAACAAACCAAAAGATGTGTGGAACGATGTCTTTTGTACAGAATGTGGAGATGTTTGGTCATATTGCACAGTGTAACATTTGGTGAAAACCACAGCATATCAGCACAAACATACCAGCTGTCAAGCATGGTGGTGTGTTTGCAGTCACAGGACCTGAGAACATGCGGCCATTTAGTTGGGCATGAACTCCTCTGTATACTAGAGTTAATGTCAGGCCATGAGTCCAACAGCTAAAGCTTGGCCAAAGTTGGTCCATGCAACAATGATCTCAAGCACACCAGCAAATTTACAACAGTATGGCTAAAAAAATAAGAACAGAATGAAGGTGTTGCAATGGCCCAGTCAATGTCCAGAGCTCAATCAATTGAAGCAACACTGTAAAGAAAAGATTCCCAATGATGTCACTTACATAGGGTTTACTTTTTTTTTTTTTTTTCACACATGGATTCTAAGGTTCGGCTTGATTTAAAAAAATAAAATAAATGTATACTGTGTTATGTGGTGGTGTACATCTGATGTTGCATTTACATAATTGTAAGACCTGACATGGACCAGATTTTTTTATTTTTGTCTTAATATATAAAACCACATCATTCAAAGAGTAAAAATAACCCAGCCATTAGGGGGGCACAAGCCAGTGTACTCTTAGTGCGGGTCCCAAGCCCGGGAGTAAGGCCAGGAACATTGGAGGTGGGTTTAAACTGTTTTATCATGGTGTGGATGGGAAGAGAAATGGTGTAGGGGTGATTCTGAAGGAAGAGTACAGTAAGAGTGTAGTGGAGGTGAAGAGAGTTTCTGATAGGGTGATGATCGTGAAGGTGGAAGTTGAAGGGATGATGATAAATGTCATCAGTGCCTATGCTCCACAAGTTGGCTGTGAGATGGAGGAGAAGGAAAGATTCTGGAGTGAATTAGATGAAGTGGTAGATGGTGTACCTAGGAAAGAACGATTGGTGATTGGGGCAGACTTTAATGGGCATGTAGGTGAAGGGAACAGAGGTGATGAGGAGGTGATGGGTAGGTATGGTTTTAAGGAGAGGAATGTGGAAGGGCAGATGGTGGTAGATTTTGCTAAAAGGATGGAAATGGCAGTGGTGAACACGTATTTTAAGAAGAAGGAGGATCATAGGGTGACATATAAGAGTGGAGGAAGGTGCACACAGGTGGATTATCTTCTGTGTAGGAGATGCAACCTGAAGGAGATTGGAGACTGTAAGGTGTTGGCGGGGGACAGTGTAGCTAGACAGCATCGAATGGTGGTCTGTAGGATGGTTTTGGAGGCGAAGAAGAAGAGGAGGAAAGTAAGGTTTGAAAGAAGAATAAGATGGTGGAAACTGAAGGAGGAAGAGTGTAGTGTGAGGTTCAGGGAAGAGGTCAGACAGGGGCTTGGTGGTGGTGAAGAGGTGCCGGATGATTGGGCAACTACCGCAGGAGTGATGAGGGAGGCAGCTAGAAAAGTACTTGGTGTGACATCTGGAAATAGAAAGCAAGACAAGGAGACGTGGTGGTGGAATGAGGAAGTGCAGGAGAGCATTAGGGGAAAGAGATTGGCAAAACAGAAGTGGGATCGACAGAGTGATGAGAAAAGTAGGCAGGAGTACAAGGAGATGCGGCAGCAGGTTAAAAGGGATGTCGCGAAAGCCAAGGAAAAGGCATATGAGGAACTGTATAAGAGGTTGGACACTAAGGAAGGAGAAAAGGATTTATACCGATTGGCCAAGCAGAGGGACCGAGCTGGGAAGGATGTACTGCAAGTTAGAGCAATAAAGGATGGAGAGGGAAATGTGTTGACTAGTGAGGAGAGTGTGTTGAGAAGATGGAGGGAGTATTTTGAGCAGCTGATGAATGAGGAAAATCAGAGAGAGAGAAGGTTGGAGGATGTGGAGTTGGTGAAGCAGGATGTAGATAGGATTAGTAAGGAGGAAGTGAGAGCAGCGATTAAGAGGATGAAGAATGGAAAGTCGGTTGGACCAGATGACATACCGGTAGAAGCGTGGAGATGTTTAGGAGAGATGGCAGTGGAGTTTTTAACCAGATTGTTTAACAGGATTCTGGAAGGGGAGAGGATGCCTGAGGAATGGAGAAGGAGTGTGCTGGTACCGATCTTTAAGCATAAGGGAGATGTGCAAACCTGCAGTAACTACAGGGGAATTAAGTTGATCAGTCACACCATGAAGTTATGGGAAAGAGTAGTGGAAGCCAGGCTGAGAGAAGAGGTGACCATCTGTGAGCAACAGTATGGTTTCATGCCGAGGAAGAGCACCACAGATGCCTTATTTGCTTTGAGGATGTTGATGGAGAAGTATAGAGAAGGACAGAAGGAGCTGCATTGTGTATTTGTGGATTTAGAGAAAGCGTACGACAGGGTGCCGAGAGAGGAGTTGTGGTATTGTATGAGGAAGTCAGGTGTGTCAGAGAAGTATTTGAGGGTGGTGCAGGACATGTATGAGGACAGTGTGACGGCAGTAAAGTGTGCAGTAGGTACGACAGACTGGTTCAGGGTGAAGGTTGGACTACATCAAGGATCGGCCCTGAGCCCTTTCCTGTTTGCAGTGGTGATGGACAGGTTGACGGACGAGGTCAGACAGGAGTCTCCCTGGACTATGATGTTTGCAGATGATATTGTGATTTGTGGTGAGAGTAGAGAGCAGGTTGAGAAGAGCCTGGAGAGGTGGAGATATGCGCTGGAGAGAAGGGGAATGAAAGTCAGTAGGAGTAAGACAGAGTACATGTGTGTGAATGAGAGGGAGGGCAGTGGAGTGATGCGGTTGCAGGGTGAAGAGGTGAAGAAGGTGGAGGAGTTCAGGTACCTGGGGTCAACAGTGCAAAGTAATGGAGAGTGTGTTAGGGAAGTAAAGAAAAGAGTGCAGGCAGGGTGGAGTGGGTGGAGAAGAGTGACAGGAGTGATTTGTGATAGAAGAGTATCTGCAAGAATGAAAGGGAAAGTTTATAGGACTGTGGTGAGACCTGCGATGTTGTATGGATTAGAGACAGTGGCATTGAGTAAAAGACAGGAGGTGGAGCTGGAGGTAGCAGAGCTGAAGATGTTGAGGTTTTCGTTGGGAGTGACGAGGATGGACAAGATTAGAAATGAGTTTATTAGAGGGACAGCACATGTAGGATGTTGTGGTGACAAGGTGAGGGAGGCGAGATTGAGATGGTTTGGACATGTGCAGAGAAGGGACATGAATTATATTGGTAGAAAAATGCTGAAGATGGAGCCACCAGGTAGGAGGAAAAGAGGAAGGCCAAGGAGGAGGTTCATGGATGTGGTGAGGGAAGACATGCAGGTAGTTGGTGTAAAAGAGGCAGATATAGAGGACAGGGTGGTATGGAGACGGATGATCCGCTGTGGCGACCCCTAATGGGAGCAGCCGAAAGAAAAAGAAGAAGATTCAAAGAGTAAAAATACATTCACTCTAAAAAGAAATTTTCACACAAATGTATGTGTCTGCAAAGTATTCAGAGGTACTTTTTGTTGTCTATGAATTTTGCTTTGTGGGTATGTGTAGGAAGAACAGGGTAGTAAAGTATAAATCCCAGGGATATCTATGAAGGAAGGGGTAGTACATATCTCAGGATCAGAGGGTAATATCAGTCTGCAGTGATTGGTGGAGATTTAATGGAGGCAGTGTCATTTATAGGCCTGGAGGCCTGCGGGTAAAAACCAGAAAAAAAAATAAAAATTTTCAGATTTAAAAGGTATGTGGAAATGATTTTGTATATGATTACTGTTGCTTTCACAATAGGTTTATTATTATTATTATTATTATTATTATTATTATTATTATTATTATTATTATTATTATTAATAATAAAAGGTTTGACCTGAAGCCACAAAAGCTGTTTAAATTACATGCACACTAAAAATAATACCTGTGTGGTCAGTACAGTTAATATTACTAACAGAAAAATATATAATGTCTACACACTTATTTTAAAATAAATATATGTAGTGAAAGTTAAATTTAAAAATAAATATATTCAGTGAAAGTAAATTTTTTTTAGTGTTTCATTTTTATATATATATATATATATATATATATATATATATATATAAATTAAGCAGCATTTTTTTATTTAAAAATAAATATATACAGTGAAAGTTACATTTTTTTTAGTGTTGTTTAATTTATATATATATATATATATATATATATATATATATATATATATATATATATATATATATATATATATATATATATATATATATATATATATATGTATGTGTAGCATAATCTAAATAAATGTATAAATGTATTTTTTTTTAAGACAGTTGTACTTTGAAAGACATTGTAAAGAATGTTTACTTTGAACCAGAATGATTATGTGGTCTAATTGTTTCTAAGCCATGTTAAATGGAAATTGTTGCACAATTACTTAGCAGTTCTATACACAAGACAATGACGAGAAAATAAAATATGCTTGTGATTTATTTATTTTTTTACAGGATTTTGGGACATCCTGAAATTAGAACAGTATATTGTTTTTTTTGTGGGGATTTTTTTGTTCTTTTTTAGGGGGCCCAAAATCCTGGTTGCACATGTGTACTTAATAACAAAAGTAGGTGAGAGTATACCAACAAAGCATCTCTCTCAATTTCGGATAATATTTTCCATGCTCCAAATCAATTGAGGATCTTATGAACACAGTCATCTTTAAGTCATTCCCAAAGTTTTCAACAGAGTCAAGACCTGGGCAAAATCCAAACCATTTATCATCCTCTTCTGTAGCCATTAATTAATAAATAAATAAATAAATAAATAAATAAATATATACATACACACACACACACACACACCTGCCACTTTATTAGGTACACCTGTCCAACTGCTCGTTAACGCAAATTTCTAATCATCCAATGGCAGCAACTCAATGCATTTGGGCATGTAGACAGTTCAAACCGAGCGTCAGAATGGGGAAGAAAGGTGATTTAAGTGACTTTGAACGTGGCATGGTTGTTGGTGCCAAACGGGCTGGTCTGAGTATTTCAGAAACTGCTGATCTCCCACTGTTGTATCATGTCCTGGCTTTCACACACCACAGATGTAGACTAGTTTAAGAAGCTCACAATGAGCAAGACAGAAGGCAAAAAGAAGAATGTGGTTAAACGTGGATGAGACAGAGAGAAACAGTGATGTAAACATGACTGACAACAGAGACATTCCTGATCACCTGATCACTCTCATCTTTACTCTGCTTGTGTTCTATATGGTGGATGTTCAGCCTGGATACATTCATTAGGTAACAACATTTTAAATTAGTTTTCTATTAAAATATTAATTAGGGCTGTCAAAATTAAAACGCAAATTCATTTTACCAGCACTACATTTTATTAATGCGCAATCAATGCAGCACACATTTCTGTTTGACCGGTTTTATTGAAAATAAAAACACGAATAAATAACTAAATATAAAAGAGGCTAAATTAAAACCCTCAGCACAGCATACGTTTATTTACGACGTCCTTTCTTTACTTAGATATAAAATAAATAATTAAACTCTACCGAAAAATGGTTGTAATCATTATACATTAGTTTACATGTGTCTTAAATCAAACACCAAAATCAGCCATGATTAACACAATTTAACCTCTGGGGGGTCGACAAACGCGCCGGTGACTTTTGTAGCATTTTTCCTCATAACGCCGAAACAAACTTAAATTACTGTCCTTTTTGATCGTGCAGATAAGAGCAATACATCATTCGAATCTGTAAAGTTCTACTTTCACTTGTTTACTTGTATACACTCATAATAACATCAAAATGCTGTGTTTTTGTAAGATAAAAAAAAACAACAGACGGGGGCGCTTTCTGTCGTGTCATCTCCTTTCACAAACATAAAAATATATATAATTTGATAATGTGGAAGGTTAAAAATGGTTTCTCAGTTTCTCAGAAAGCATGCATAAAAGTTGTATGTGTGCAACTGACTACATGATTTCATTTCAAACCCAAGTGCCTGATCATTGCCTTTCATCTTCCATTAAAATAGCAGAAATATTTATTTTTTCTATTTACAGATAAAAATTACCTTTCCAGTTAGACTATAAAAATTGTTTTGGCTATATTTGTGCATGATATAAATACCTTAGTTTCTTAAATAACACTGCTGTTTTTGTGAGGTTTCTATTTAGGACAAACAAAACATCACCATGGCAATATCGCTTTCAGATGCACACCATGAAAATAACGCATTCCCCAAAACTACCCAAACCTTAAAAGCACAATGAGATGGAGTTCCAGCATGCAACTGAATGATGCTGGAACAGGTACAGATCGCTCATAATCAAACATGTGGATATTTAGGAAAGCATTGGGAATTTACTGACACATCAGGGCTTGTTGCACATATTGGCTCAGTGGCTCAAAGACATGATACAACTTTTATCCAGACTGGGGAAAGATGGTATTTGAGGTCTCTGATATGATTTGCCACAAACAGCTGCAGTCACTGATGCTTTGTTGAGTTTGGCTCAATATTCTTTATTACATGCGAATTAGTGTGTTTATAGCTATTTTTACACAAGCTAGTCACCATGGTACTGATAGACTCAAGTACCAGGAATCCTAGCATACCATTTTTTGTTCTAGTGCTTAAAATAGTTATTTTTTGTTGTTGTTGTTACCTTACATATAGCATGTATAAGGATTACATACATAGACTACACTTGTCATCAGCCAGTGCACCTCATTGAACCATGTCATGTGACTGTTTTTGCATTGTTTTACATTCACAGTTCTAAGCATTCGATGTATGTCTTACCATGCACCTCACTCCTTGTTGCACGTTTGTCTTTCCATAGTTGTTGTTTTCCACACAACTTTCACCACACCTGACATTACGTTTTTTATATTTTTTTTATTGAAAATCAGCAAAATAAAATTACTGTTTAAAAAGAAAAACAATTGAAAAAAAAAACGACCTTCTCCTTCTACTTCATTTGGGAGTCTCTGGAAGCACAAGGAATTTTAAATCAATAAATGTTACAGAGGATCAGCTAAGCAATCATGGCAATTTTGGTGTCCTTACAGTTTTCAACTTTCCGAATCAGAATCAGGTTTATTGGCCAAGTGTGTTGACACACACAAGGAATTTGGTTCCAGATGTTGGTTTCTCTCAAAAGTACAGATATAAATAAAACTATACTTTTAGCTTGGACTTAACAAGACAAAAAGACAATACAAGACAAAACAGACTACAGGAGACAATTTTGACAATACGGGTATAAAATAAGACAATATACAGTATTTATGACAGATCAGTATTGTACATAAAGTGTGAGTGCATTGTAGTGCAAATAACAGTATATTTACCTCTAGATATGGCACTATACTTTACAACTTTGAAAAACTTTTAAACAAATTTTTTAACATCAAATTCTTGTTTCAGCTGATTCTCTTGAAGAAGTAATTCGATAATCAAATGACCGTGAAACTGGCATGCCTCAGCAATGGTGTTATGAATTCGATCAAAATTTGTCAATGAGTAAATTACCGTTTTGAAGTTAGTAAAATTGTTCAAAACATCCTCCAATAAGGAGTGAGAACAGAAAGCCCTTGTACTCCAAAATTGCTGCTTGCAGAACTTTATATTTATTTGCCAATCTATTATAATTTTATATTGTACTAATCAACCACATCAATTATTTTCCATAGTGGCATGGCCCAGACAGCAATGCAGTTATTTCACAAAGCAGTTCTCATTATAGATGAAAATATATGACATTATTTAATAAAAACAGTAATCTGCTTCTGCATTGTATATTTGTCAACACAACCCTCTAAGGATGCAAAGCACATTAAATTTTTTGTAAAAATAGACAATAGAAATGTGATATTAATATTTTATTATGTCTGAACTGTACAATTTTCTGTAAAAATGTACGGTATCTCACAGAAGTGAGCACCCCACACATTTCATCAACCATTTTAGTATTTCTTTTAAAGGGACCATACTATAGAAATAAAACTTGTATATATTTTAGAGTAGGCAATGTGAAGCTTATATAACAGTATAGATTTACTGTCCTCTATAAATAACCGCAGTTATAGTCGAAATATCTGGCAACAAAAAAAAAGAGAGTACCTCATAAGTGATAACAGCTGTACACGGTTTAACCATGCAAAGCTACATGGCCTATTTATCATGTTCATGTTTTTGTCTGTTTGACAGACCCATACAAATTTGTGTATTTTGTATTAGAGCAGTTACATTTTGGTGCTTTGAGTACAATTCTCTCATACTGACCACTGGATGTTCAACATGGCACCTCATGGCAAAGAACGAAGAAATTAGAAATTTGAAAATTTGAATTGTTGTTCTCCTACACAGAGGTTTTCCAAGAGGGGTTCCACTAAGAACAGGCCTTGCAAGGGTTAATCAAAAAAGGTGCTGTGCGTTAGGTGCAGAAGCTTTAGAAGTTGCAGAAGCGGACGGTCCACTTGTCAGTGCTCAGACCATGGCTGGCTCACAAGAAAGCCTGCAAATATTTTGCTGAAGACAATCTGTCCAAGAGTATGAATTACTGGAACCATGTCCTGTGGAAAATTGTGTCTTGCCTACAGTCAAGCATGGTGGTGATCCCCTTCAGAAATCGGGACAAACACACCGCCAAGAGGACAACTGATTTGCTGAGAAAACTGAAGGTGATGGAGTGGCCAAGTATGTCTCCAGACATAAACGCTATTTTCTAGCAGGCTTAATGAAAAATTATAGTGTCTACTTATATTGGGTTAATTATACTGTATATTGATTATACTTGGGATTCGAATATGTATTCGGTTTAGCTTCTACCATTGCTGAATTACTTAATCACATATATTAATAAAGACCAAATTGGACGTTATGATTTACCTATCTATTTTGCTTATAGTTCCAACCCTGTATTTCTTTTTAAAACATGGTTACCATGAAAATATCAAAAGGCATATGCAGTCAAACCCTATAAAAAATATGGGCTGTAAAAAATAAGGACAGAGTGAATCATAATTAAGCTGCCCACACTAGTTCAAAAGTGTCATGAAAATATGTGCAATATCTAAATACCATAACCTGCCTTCCAAACATAGTTAGGTAAGCTAAATCCATATTTCTCTTTATCAGATTTATTATTAGATGTATATTAATTACAAGCAGTAAATGTAGTGAAAAAAAATCAGTGAGATATTAGTGATTGTCACCAGGTTACGTATGTAACCCTAGTTCCCTAAGGGGAACAAAAGCTGCGTCGAAAATGCTTTGGGAATGGCTAACGTTGTCCACGCTTTGAATCATGTGTAAAATCTGGCCAACAGGCAAGTTGTGATGTCATTGGCGGTGTCGTCACGCAAAACCAGGAAGCTACAAAATGGGAGCGCGATGGGAGCAACATTAGCTTTTGAAAAAGGAAAAGGTAAATGCGGCAGGGATGCAGGGAGTATGGCCCATTGACGCAGCTCTCATTTCCCTTTAGGAAACTAGGGTTACATACGTAACCTACTGATGTTCCCCTTTTAGGAACTCAAGCTCCGTCGAAAACGCTTTGGGATTGAGTGTCCAATCACGCCATATTGACCAGTCCCTGCCTAGTGTGTTTGAGCACAACCTGCATGCAGGGCAGAGGAGCTGAGAGTGGCTCTGATGTCGAGGTCATAGAACCTGACAAAGCTCAGCAGGGTGGACCAGCCCGCAGCGTTACAAATGTCCTGGAGTGACACTCCAGCGGACCAGGCCATAGAGGTTGCCATACTCTGGGTAGAATGAGCCTTACTCGGAAAGGAGTGGGTAGAACAGAGGACTCATACCACAGACAAACAGCATCCACAATCCATCTACTAAGCGTCTGCTTATTAGCCAGAAAACCTTTCCTATGAGGGCCATAGCTGACAAACAGCTGCTCCGACTTCCTCCATGGACTCGTCCTGTGGAGGTATGTGTCTAGTGCTCGCAGTGCACATAGTCAATTTTGCTTTTCCTGGTCAGGGGCTAGGAAAGGAGGAGGGCAGAATGCCTGCAAAACAACAGGTCGTGAGGGAGCTATAGGCACCTTAGGCACATACCCCGGTCTAGGGTCACAGACACTCTGCGTTGTGTCCCGGGCCTCAGCCTCTGGGTGCGAGAGGCGGTTCCCCAGTGACTTCAATAAGCAGCGAAAGCGGACACTTAAATATTCAGGGTTGACAGAGCCAATCCTGTGGCAAACTGTTTCTGGAGGTCCGTCTTTAGCGTTATGCTACGACAACGAGCTACCAGGACGGGACCTTGAGACAGAAAGGTAGGTTCTCTCTATACTTCTAAGGCCCCCAGGGCTCGCCACGAGACCTTGGTAATACAGAACGGATTGCCCCTTTCGGGAGAACCCTCTGCCTCTGAGCCACCACTAGAGGGGTCTCAAATGGAGGAGGCCAAGCGGGATCACACTGGCCACTGCAGCCATGAGACCGAGCAGCCTCTGGAACTGCCTCACAGTCAGTGACTGGCCTACTTTTTCTCTCTTGACTGCAGTGAGGATGACTTCGATCCGGGCAGGAGACAATTGTGCCCGCAACACGGTTGAGTTCCACACTATGCCCAAGAAGGTGGTTCTCTGTACTGGAGAAAACACTTTTCTTTGCGTATAGTCCTAACCCCAATTCCTTCATGTGGTCGAGAACGACATCTCGATGCCAGACTGCCTGAAGCTCTGATCGAGCTAATACCAACCAATCGTCGATAGTTTATAATGCAAATGCTCTGAAGCCATAGCAGGAATAGAGCCACATTTATGCACTTGGTGAAGATGCAGGATGAGAGTGCTAGGCCGAACAGGAAGGACCGATATTGGTAAGCTTCACCCCCGAAAGCAAACCTCAGGCACCTACTGTAAGTAATATGGATGGTTATGTTTAAATAGGCATCCCTTAGATCTATCGTGGCAAACCAGTCCTTCATCTGAGACATGGTCTCCATGAGAGTGAGCATCCTGAACCTGAGCCTCACGAGTGAGCGGTTCAAGGAGCGTAGATCTAGGATCGGCCGCATTCCGCCCTCCTTCTTCAGAAAAACGAAGTACTGGCTGTAGTAGCCTGACTATCGGACCAAGGGAGGAACCACCTTGATGGCCCCCTTCCGTAGGAGTGTGCGCACTTCCTGTTCCAGGACCAGAACCCGTTTACCTGGGGAGAAGAGGAGCCAAAATGTCTCCACTCCACAACCATCTCTTTAGTTTTGTCAACATTCAGAGACCGGTCGTTGGGTCCACACCATGCTATTAACCATCGCGCCTCCTCTCTGTATGCTGACTCATCGTTCTTGCTGATGAGACCCACCACGGTCGTGTCATCTGCGAACTTGATGATGTGATTTGAGCTGTGCATTGCTACACAGTCATAAGTCAGCAGAGTGAACAGCAGTGGACTGAAAAAACTGAGTGGACTGAGCACACAGCCCTGAGGTGCCCCAGGGCTCAGTGTGGTGGTGCTGGAGATGCTGTTTCTGATCCGGACTGACTGAGGTCTCCCAGTCTGAAAGTCCAGAATCCAGTTACAGAGGGAGGGGTTTAGGCCCAGTAGGCTCAGCTTCCTAATCAGGTGCTGAGGGATGATTGTGTTGAATGCTGAGCTGAGGTCTATAAACAGCATCTGTACACAAGCGTCCTAGTGGTCTAGGTGGGTGAGAACCAGATGAAGAGTCGTGGAGATGGCATCATCCGTGGAGCGGTTTGGACGATATGCGAACTGCATGGGGTCCAGTACGGGTGGAAGCTGGGTCTTGACGTGCCTCATGACGAGCCTTTCAAAGCAGTTCATCACAATGGGTGTGAGCGCGACGGGAGTATAGTCATCAAGGCAGGAGACAGTAGACTATTTCGGCACAGGACTGACGGTCGTCGACTTGAGGCACGTAGGTACAATGGCGCTGCTTAGGGAGATGTTAAAGATATCAGTGAAGACATTCGCTAGCTGTTGTGCACATTCCCCGAGCACTCTGCCAGGAATGTTGTCTGGTCCAGCAGACTTCCATGGGTTAAATCTGCATAGAGGTTTCCTCACTTCAGCTGTGGTTAGACAGAGCACCTAGTCACTGGGAGGAGGGGTGGTCTTCCTCGCCACCATGTTGTTCTGCACCTTGAACTGGGCGTAGAAGTCATTCAGTGCATCTGGCGTCATGGTGATGTCGTCTTGTAGTTTGTTATCGCCGGGATGCCCTGCCACATGCTCTGGGTGTCTGTCCTGGAAGTGGCCATGAATTCTCTTGCTGTGTGCGCTAGGGCTCTCTGATGGCACGGACCGTTTGGTCCTTTGCTGTCTTTAAGGCCGTCTTGTCCCCTGCTCTGAAGGCGGAGTCTCTTGTTTTTAGCAGCGCACGCACCGTCATCCACGGCTTCTGGTTGGAGCGTGTAGTGATGGTCTTGGAAATGGTCATGCATCATTGCACTTGCCGATGTAGCTGATCACTACTGACGTGTACTCCTCCAAGTTGATGAAATCGCCGTTGGTTGCAGCTTCCCTGAACATGTCCCAGTCAGTGCATTCAAAGCAGTCCGGGAGAGCAGGAGATGCTGGAGACGACTCATCCGTCTTCATGCCTTCTGCTAGGTCGGCCTGCGAGCCCTGCGACAGAGCACACAGAGCACCTTGTTACATGCACCGGGAGAAGGAACTGCCAAAGCGAGTACTTTCACTGGGGAACGGGAGCTCGGCCCAGCAGCCTGCCGGGAGTGCATAGCCACATGGCTAAAATGCAAACAGTTGACTCCCTCGAGAGCCAACTTAGCATGCTCCTAAGCTAAGCAAACAACACATCGGCTGCAGTCTGAACTCTGCTTGCATGTAAAGCTCATGGCTGCACAGATTCACACACAAAGCGCTTACCTGAACAGACAGAAGCTAATGTCGCTCCCATCGTGCTCCCATCTTGTAGCTTTCTGGTTTGCGTAACATCGCCCGCCATTTAGGTCACGATTTGCCTATTGGCCGGATTTTACACGTGATTTAGAAAATGGACATCGTGGGGCGTTCCCAAATCGTTTTTGACGCAGTTCCACATCAATTATTTTTAGTTCCTGTAAGGGAACCAAAGGTAAAGTGTATTGTTTAGTAGGGTGATGGTTGTAGGAAAGAAAATGGCACTGAATCTGCGGATTTAGGTATTAAGGGCCCTGTATCTCTTCCTGGATGGAAGGAGGTTTAACAGTTTATGACTAGAAGTCAATGATGATATTGTTTGCTCTGCACAGACACGTAATGTAGTGCCAATAATTAGTTGGGCATCATTGGCAGTGAATTGCCTGCTTTATAGCAACATATGCAAAGTACATATATCGTATACATGTGCATGTTTGTATTACACAGATATAGAAATATACACTATTGCCAAAAGTATTCACTTACCCATTCAAATCTTTAAATTCTGGTGTTCCAATCACTTTAATTGTTACAGGTGTATAAAATCAAGCACCTGGGCATGCAGAATGCTTCTACAAACATTTGTGTAAGAATGGGTCGCTCTCAGAAGCTCAGTGAATTCCAGCATGGTAGGATGAGTTGATAGGATGCCATCTGTGCAATAAGTCCAGTCATGAAATTTCCTCGCTACTAAATATTTAACAGTCAACTATTAAACCTAAAATCAGAGAGGGTCAGCAGATGCTGAGACACATAGTGTGTCGTTGACTTACCACCATAATCGTAACATGATTTGGTCGTAAGTAGAGTAGGCTATATGTACAGTACTGTGAAATGATGCCGGAAGCTGGTATGCACTGTCGTACGCCGAGGCTAGCGATTGTGGTCATAAAGTCGAATGGTCGTAAGTTGCATACGTCGTAAGTAGACAACTACCTGTTGTTTGCAAACTTTCTGCAGAATTATTAGCTACAGACCTCCAAACTTCATGTGCCTTGCAGTTGAGCTCAAGAATAGTGCGTAGGAAGCTTCATGGAATGGGTTTCCATGGTCGAGCAGCTGCAACCAAATTCTTACATCACCAAGTGCAATGCAAAACATCGGATGCAGTGGTGTTAGGCAGCCCGCCATGCTAGAGCAGTGGATATGTGTTCTCTGGAGTGATGAATCATGCTTCACTGTCTGGCAATCTGATGGACGAGTCTGGG
Organism: Silurus aristotelis; assembly: GCF_946808225.1. Lineage (NCBI taxonomy): Eukaryota > Metazoa > Chordata > Actinopteri > Siluriformes > Siluridae > Silurus > Silurus aristotelis. Next base: position 15,715,882 of record NC_139579.1, read on the forward strand.
TTTGGCGGTTGCCAGGAGAACAGCACTTGTCTGACAGCAGTGTGCTAAATGTAAAGTTTGGTGGAGGGGGATTATGATGGGGGTTGGGCTCAGCCCTTTAGTTCCTGTGAAAAGAACTCTTTATGCTTCAGCATACCAAGACATTTTAGACAATTTCATGTTTCCAACTTTGTGGGAACAGTTTGGGGAAGGCCCATTCTTGTCCCATGACTGCGCACCAGTGCACAAAGCAAGGTCCATAAAGACAACTTGACCCGATAGAACACCCGTTAGAACACCTTTAGGATTAATTAGAGCGGAGACTGCGATCCAGGCCTTTTTGTCTGACCTTACAAATGCACTTCTGGAATAATGGTCAGAAATTTCCATGAACACACCCCTAAACCTTGTGGAAAGCTTTCCAGAAGAGTTGCAGTGGAGGTTAGGGTTGGTACTTTAAATGTTGGTACTATGACTGGTAAAGGGGGAGAGAGTTAGCTGATATGATGGAGAGGAGAAAGGTAGATATGTTGTGTGTTCAGGCGATCAAGTGGAAAGGGAGTAAGGCCAGGAACATTGGAGGTGGTTTAAAACTGTTCTTTAATGGTGTGGATGGACAGAGAAATGGTGTAGGGGTGATTCTGAAGGAAGAGTACAGTAAGAGTGTAGTGGAGGTGAAGAGAATTTCTGATAGGGTGATGAACGTGAAGCTGAAAGTTGAAAGGGCGATGATAAATGTTATCAGTGCTAATGCTCCACAATGGTTGTGAGATGGAGGATGAGGAAAAATTCTGGAGTGAGTTAGATAAAGTGGTAGAAGGTGTACCTAGGAATGAAAGATTGCTGATTGGGGCAGATTTCAATGGGCATGTAGGTGAAAAGAACAGAGGTGATGAGGAGGTGATGGGTAGGTATGGCTTTAAGGAGAGGAATGTGGAAGGGCAGATAGTGGTAGATTTTGCTAAAAGGATGGAAAGGCAGTGGTAAACACTTATTTTAAGAAGAAAGAGGATCAATGGGTGATGTATAAGAGTGGAGGAAGGTGCACACAGGTGGACTATGTTCTATGTAGGAGATGCAACCTGAAGGAGATTGGAGGCTGTAAGGTTTTGGCAGGGGACAGTGTAGTTAGACAGCATCGGATGGTGGTCTGTATGATGGTTTTGGAGGTGAAGAATAAGAGGAGTAGAGTGAAGACTGAAAGAAGAATAAGATGGTGGAATCTGAAGGAGGAAGACTGTAGTGTAAGATTCAGGGAAGAGGTAAGACAGGGGCTCGGTGGTGGTGAAGAGGTGCTGGGTGATTGGACAACTACTGCAGAAGTGATAAGGGAGACAGCTAAAAAGGTACTTGCTGTGACATCAGGAAATAGAAAGAAAGACAAAGACATGGTGGTGGAATCAGGAAGTGCAGGAATGCGTAAGGAGGAAGAGGTTGGCAAAACAGAATTGGGATCGACAGAGTGATGTGAAAAGTAGGCAGGAGCAGCTGATGAACGAGGAAAATTAGAGAGAGAGAGAGAGAGAGAGAGAAGGTTGGATGGTGTGGAGATGGTGAAGCAGGAAGTGGATAGGATTAGTAAGGAGGAAGTGAGAGCAGTGATTAAAAGGGTGAAGATTGGAAAGTCGGTTGAACCGGATGACATACCGGTTGAAGGATTGAGATGTTTAGGAGAGATGGCAGTGGAGTTTTTAACAAGATTGTTTAACAGGATTCTGGAAGGTGAGAAGATGTCTGAGGAATGGAGAAGGAGTGTGCTGTTACCAATCTTTAATACAGGGGAATTAATTTGATCAGTCACACCATGAAGTTATGGGAAAGAGTAGTGGAGGTCAGGCTGAGAGAAGAGGTGCGGTTACAGGGAAAAGAGGTGAAGAAGGTGGAGGAGTTCAGGTACCTGGGGTCAACAGTGCAAAGTAATGGAGAGTGTATTAGAGAAGTGAAGAAAAGAGTGCAGGCAGGGTGGGGTGGGTGAAGAAGAGTGGCAGGAGTGATTTGTGATGGAGGAGTGTCTGCAAGAGTGAAAGGAAAAGTTTATAGGACTGTGGTGAGACCTGCGATGTTGTATGGTTTAGAGACAGTGGCATAGAGTAAATACAGGAGGTGAAGCTTGAGGTAGCAGAACTGAAGATGTTGAGGTCTGTTGGGAGTGACAACGATGGACAGGATTAGAAATGAGTTTATTAGAGGGACAGCGCATGTAGGATGTTTTGGAGACAAGGTGAGGGAGGTGAGATTGAGATGGTTTGGACATGTGCAGAGAAGGGACATGGGGTATATTGGTAGGAGAATGCTGAGGATGGAGCTGCCAGGAAGGAGGAAAAGAGGAAGGCCAAGGAAGCTGTTTACAGAGGTGGTGAGGGAAGACATGCAGGTAGATGGGTTGGGAGAAGCCGAAAGAAGAGGATATACAGCGGGGAAAATAAGTATTTGACACATCAGCATATTATATATATATATATATATATATATATATATATATATATATATATATATATATATATATATATATATATATATATATATATATATATAAAACGAAATTTGAGGTCGTTATATAAAGTAAGAATAAATATATATATACTTACTTTATATAACAACCTTAAATTTCCTTAATTCTATTAATGTATCAAAAACATGTTTTAATTTTCAAACATTTATTGTTGGTTTACAATTGCTACCGGAGTAAAAAAAAAGCAAGCAACAAGACATAATGCAGTAATTAAAATTAAGCAATTGTTTAAAACTTGTGTGCCAACAAGTATCAAAGGATCAAAGAAAAAAATCTAACATAAAACATGATTTCACAAAACTGTAACATTGAACCTTAAACATAATTTTTACATTCTCAAAATAACATAAGTAACATTGTGAAATCATTCCAGGTTGTCAAATCAATTTTCCTGATCTAGAACTCAAACACTGCAATTGATTGATAGTCCCAAACTGGAGTCAAAAATGTTGGAATAATGTCACTCCCACAACTCATATCTAAAAGTAAAAAAAAGAGAGAGAATACAAGACATCAACCCTTTTTTTTTTTTTTTAATTACACAATATATACATATAAGTAAATATATTTTATATATAAGTATAAAATATAGAACACAACTGGAGCTGGAGAAACCTCTGGATAAGTAGAGAAGCAGTGGAGAGGAATTAGCTTAGATGCTATTCATAATATTAAAAATCACAAGTTGTTAATGTGTGTTTGATCAGATGTACTGGAGCACAAGTATAAGATATGTGATGTGTTCTGTGTTATTACACCATCCTGCAAATCAATCAACACATCTCATTAAAGTGTTACCATCGGTTTGCATATTTGTATATCTAGTAATGAAATAGACCATTTTATAACATTGACATACCAGAAAATCTTTGGAGGGAGAAGCCCTCAAAGCATTTAGCCTTGTGCGCTGATAGACTGAGGCTGATACACTTACATGTGCAGCATGCAAAATTCCAGAGGTGTCACACCAATGACACTCCCACCCAAAACAAAACAAGTATATGTTCCACTAACTGAACAATGGGCCCCGTTAACCTTTTTTCAACTGAGGCAATTTTTTGTGGAAAAAAAAAACATTTATATTAAGGAAACTAACCATTTTAAACACAATAACAAAAAAAAAAAAATAATTCAAAATAAAGATATAAATTCATACCAGCTACATAAAAACAAGACTACTTTCTACTTAACTAATTCCATAATTCAACATCATATACTGTGTTGTATTTTAATGTATCATGAATGGTGTTACACAATATATTAAAGTATATGTATGCTACATGTGTAAAGAAACATTGTTAAGTTAAAAAAAAAATTTCCATGTTTGTACATATACTGTATTATATATGTCTCAAGCAACTACAAACAGGTTCATGTATGTGTATATATATATATATATATATATATATATATATATATATATATATATATATATATATATATATATATATATATATATATATATATATACAGTGAGGAAAATAAGTATTTAAACACCCTGCTATTTTGCAAGTTCTCCCACTTAGAAATCATGGAGGGGTCTGAAATTGTCATTGTAAGTGCATGTCCACTGTGACAGACATAATCTAAAAAACAAAATCCAGAAATCACAATATATGATTTTTAAACTATTTATTTGTATGATACAGCTGCAAATAAGTATTTGAACACCTGTCTATCAGCTAGAATTCTGACCCTCAAAGACCTGTTAGTCTGCCTTTAAAATGTCCACCTCCACTAGATTTATTATCCTAAATTAGATGCACCTGTTTGAGGTCATTAGCTGCATAAAGACACCTGTCCACCCCATACAATCAGTAAGAATCCACCTACTAACATGGCCAAGACCAAAGAGCTGTCCAAAGACACTAGAGACAAAATTGTACACCTCCACAAGGCTGGAAAGGGCTACGGGGAAATTGCCAAGCAGCTTCGTAAAAAAGGTCCTCTGTTGGAGCAATCATTAGAAAATGGAAGAAGCTAAACATGACTGTCAATCTCCCTCGGACTGGGACTTCATGTAAGATCTCACCTCGTGGGGTCTCAATGATCCTAAGGAAGGTGAGAAATCAGCCCAGAACTACATGGGAGGAGCTGGTCAATGACCTGAAAAGAGCTGGGACCACCGTTTCCAAGATTACTGTTGGTAATAGACTAAGACGTCATGTTTTGAAATCATGCATGGCACGGAAGGTTCCCCTGCTTAAACCAGCACATGTCCAGGCACGTCTTAAGTTTGCCAATGACCATTTGGATGATCCAGAGGAGTCATGGGAGACAGTCATGTGGTCAGATGAGACCAAAATAGAACTTTTGGGTCATAATTCCACTAAACGTGTTTGGAGGGAAAAAAATGATGAGTACCATCCCAAGAACACCATCCCTACTGTAAAGCATGGGGGTGGTTGCATCATGCTTTGGGGGTGTTTTTCTGCACATGGGACAGGGCGACTGCACTGTATTAAGGAGAGGATGACCGGGGCCATGTATTGCGAGATTTTGGGGAACAACCTCCTTCCCTCAGCGCATTGAAGATGGGTCCAGGCTGGGTCTTCCAACATGACAATGACCCGAAGCACACAGCCAGGATAACCAAGGAGTGGCTCTGTAAGAAGCATATCAAGGTTCTGGCGTGGCCTAGCCAGTCTCCAGACCTAAACCCAATAGAGAATCTTTGGAGGGAGCTCAAACTCCGTGTTTGTCAGCGACAGGCCAGAAACCTGACTGATCTAGAGAAGATCTATGTGGAGGAGTGGGCCAAAATCCCTCCTGCAGTGTGTGCAAACCTGGTGAAAAACTACAGGAAACTTTTGACCTCTGTAATTGCAAACAAAGGCTACTGTACCAAATATTAACATTGACTTTCTCAGGTGTTCAAATACTATATTGCAGCTGTATCATACAAATAAATAGTTAAAAAATCATACATTGTGATTTCTGGATTTTTTTTTTAGATTATGTCTCTCACAGTGGACATGCACCTACGATGACAATTTCAGACCCCTCCATGATTTCTAAGTGGAAGAAATTGCAAAATAGCAGGGTGTTCAAATACGTTTATTAAATACGTTAAATTAAATATGTTTGTTTAAATACTGCAAGATTTATAAATTCAATTCTTTCTCAAAATAAATAAAAAACCTTGCATGGATATCAACAATTACATAGCCAGTCTTGTTGTTTTAGGCAACCTTTACAAGCTAAGCATGTGTTTGTTAGCTGTAAAGAAATCCACTGTTCCGTAAAATGTTACGTCACCTTCCCACAGCGCCAAAACATTTGCAAGGTATTCTGTTATTGTTGTGGAAAATAAAAACTCTGTTACATGACATTACTTTCAATGAGAATCATTCCAAGTGTATGAACAATATATGCTGCCTATTTATTAAAACATGCACATATTGGAATCTTTAAAAACTTTTAACATCAAAACATTTTCTATCCAATTTTCTAGTATTTTGTCCATTATTTACTTGTAATATCAGAAGGTATTATTTGTTTTGTTTGGCCTTCAATTTATGGAAGGATTTGGAGGCTTAACTGAAGTTAGATTTGGTCTTTTCATTCAGCACCCCAGTACTTACTGTCTCCACAACCTGCCAATTAAATTCTATTTGGATCTTTATCAGACCACTTTTTCATTGCAAACTCCAGCCCATAACCAATTTTGAAATGTCTCTGTCTGCAGAATCAGCAAGCCCAAGCAAATGTCATCACTGATTTGAAAAAGCAATATTTACATAAATAATAACTAATGAAAAGCCTGGGAACTGTCACAAAGAAACATTTCTACACAGTGAAAGTGTTAAAGAAAATACTGTAACAAAACCACTATAGAAGCATTGGGAAGCTGCTGCATTTGGCTCTGGTCTTCATCTGTTAAAAAATGTGTGAAGGCAAAGTCATCACGTAAAAATAAAGGGGGAAACTACCGTAATTTCCGGACAAATATAAGCCGCACCCACTGAATTTTACAAATATTTTTATTTTGAACATTAATAAGCCACACCTGTCTATAAGGTGTGTCTACACTGAAACTAATTAACTTTACACAGGCTTTAACAAAACGAGTGAAATATGTTGTGGCTCCTTTAAGAGCAGAGCGGCATTTTGGGAATAGCCTGCCGCCGCATTTTTCCGGTATTACTGCATGTGTGCAAGACCGAGGAATATGTCCTTTTAATTTTCTGATGCTCATTTCTAAGTTTCTTTGACTAAAAAAAATAAAAATAAAAAAGCACGAGTTTTGGAAACCTGTCTGTGCTAATATGATTTCTGTTGCAACTGGAGTTAGCAAGCTATCCCTTGACCCAGACTCAATGCGTTACAATGGCTTGTATCTAAACAGTAGCCTACCAAGAAAGTCATTGTTTACTGTCTTCCTCCTTCCTTTCACAACTATTTCTCTCGGGAGTTTATCTTTTTTTATGGTCGTGCGTTTACAAATCACTATCGGTGCCGCTGCCGTGCAGCTCAGAACACAGGTGCGTTTTTTCGTTTCCGTTTGGAAATTTAATTGGTCTAATGTTATGTCGCTCAGTTTTTTGGCTTGAAGTTTGTGAAACCAGGAAAAACCCAGGAAAATTAATTAATAAGCCGCTTCGTTGTTTAGGCTGCGGGGTTCAAAGCGTGGGAAAAAAGTATCGGCTTATAGTCCGGAAAATACAGTACATACAATTTTCCGAAATGTCCATCTTGTTTGTGACAAATTTAATTCAGAAAATGCTGATTTGTCCCACAGTTTTATTTTTTTTCTCTGGAGTTATTGGAATGCAATTTTTTATGTGCTTTCAGAGATTTTTACAGGATCCGGCACTTCTCATTCTGGGATTCTCTGAGTGTATACATTCATTATTAGGTGCAAAACACAAACTGCCATGGTCATTAACATGGCTGGGTATAAAAAGATAATCTTACAAAGGCAGAGTTTCTAAGAAGTAAAACTGGGAAGAGGTTCATCAATCTGCAAAAAATGCACATTAAAGCTCTATCTTGCAAAGAAGAAGCCATGTCCTCTGGACTAAGGAGGAGAGGGACCATCCAGCTTGTTATCTGTGCTCAGGAGTAAATTCTCATGCACCATAAAGATAAGCATGTTCCAAATTCTGAGATGCTTTTTTGTACACCAATTCTGACAGCTCAAACGAGCTCAATATTTATAAAATTTAGAGATTGTGGTATGTGAAAATGCCAGGAGATCGGACAATTCTTGAAATACGCAAACCCATCTGTCACCAACAAAAATCAAAGTCACTGAGATCACATTTTTACCATTCTAATTTTTGATGTAAACATAAACTGAATCCCAGTGGTGACAGTGGCAAGGAAAAAATCTCTGAGATGGTATGAGGAAGAATCTCTGAGGGGAATAAGGCAATGACTATGCATGTGCAGCAATTGAAAGCTTTAATTATACAGCAGTTTTATGTTGAGAAACACACATGCATTATTTGATATTTAATATAAATACATCAAATATGAATTTGGATGAAAAATATTTTTGCAGGGTGGTGCTATAATTTATTAAGCTACTTATCCTAAAGAGACTCGTAAATTTTTTTTTAACTTAAATTGTGGAAATGACACTGGTCTAGAAAAACCATGACATTGTCAAGACATTGCTGAGAGACAATTAAAAATAAACTATTTGGGTTCATTGATCTTGCAATGATGTAGTAAGGGTGCAAGGAAATGTTCCGGCCAAAACTTGACACAAAAGTTCTGGAAAACTAAAATCTACAATCATGGCCTTGTAAGGCCTGTAGGCTTGGCTTATGCAAGAGGTTGTGTCAACTGACATGCTGATGAAGATCCATCAATATCTGATAAGATGAAAAACTGCTGTGAATGCGGTGCATGGTATCAGCTTCAGCAAGGAGTTTAGCACAGATTAAAGCTGTGGACAGAAAACTGGCACAAACTAAGATTAATGAGTTAATGAGTAAAAAACGATCAGAGGATTTTGGAACCTGAGGGCTCTGACTACATGGTACGTCTTTGCTACAGGTTAGAGACCACTACAGTGGCATAATGAGTAAGACTAATTCGAAGAATAAGGGATTAAGACAAGCCATGCTATGCCACAAGTACTTCACTAATTATAAAAACTACTTGAGAGAAGGAAGGATGCAAATATGCAATCATAGACCTAGACATCTACATAACCATCTATTTGCATCAAGAGCCTCATGGGGGTTGACAAGTATATTGTATACAATAGATAACAGCTAGGAAGAAACCCTTGCAATGGTCTTATTGTCCATTGATGGATTGAGATTAATAATAAATGGTGCACCTTATAAAATAGCCAAAGTGTTTATATACAAGACTAATAAAATGGATAAAAACTGTATATGACCTGTTACACACACAAATAATATTTTCCTATCAAAGCTTTTAATGTGGAATCAAATCACTTAAGAACAATCTTAATTATGCAATGTAAACAACATTTTCTGATATATCCAGTATGCCTTCATGTGTGCAGACAATTATAAAGAAACTAGAAGTGTAAAGATGCACTTGTATAGTGTTGTTTTATATAAGGCACTCAAACTGATATGTAATTTATTGACTAGGGTGCTTAATAAAATACATTATTCTTCTGTGCATTATTATAAAATCCACTTGCATTACATGAGGTATAAATAACATTTCAATTTAATCAAGCACACACTTCATTTACTCAAAAAAAGAAAAGCTTAATGTGTTAGGTGGCAGGGAAAAACAAAACTGCAGGTACTGACATTTATTAAAATTCTTGCAAGAATTCCAATATCTTTCACAAAAATCAGAAAGAGAAATCAGAAAAAAAAGTTAGGGGATCTGTACATGGCATTAGCTAGGCAAAGCAAGCTTTAAAAAAAAAAAAAAAAAAAAAAAAAAAAAAAAAAAAAAAGAGATCAAAACTAGGAAATCAAATCAGCAAAAAGCTAAAAGGCTTAGTATCAACTGGTGAGAATGGCACAAAGAATAATCCATGTGTCAGACAGAAAAACACAAAAAAATATGGTGTTATCATGAGGCCAACTTCAAACAGATTAAAATGAAGCTTGAGATACAAGTGAGACAACCATTGCAAGACAAAATGCCAGAACCAAATGCACTTGGCAATATAAACAAACATGAACACAAGTGCTGATGGCAGCAAGTGGAGGAAAATACATATCATCTTGAATCTTAAAAGGGTACAAAGTTTTTATTAAACATGGAATCGTTTATATTCAATGCTGGAAAATACAGGATTTAAAAACGTATGTAAGACTACAGAGAGCTGCGCAAGTCTGACAGCAAACAATCTATTAGCAGAAATGTCCATGCTTCAGATATTTCACATGCCCAGTTGTGAAGTGAATTTCCTGTGTTCCTGTCAAGTCCCTGTGAATGGACTTTAAAAATGCAGCATTTAAAAAGGGAGTCACGAACGGACATATTGTGTAGCTCCTACTCCTCTTAAATATAGCCAGTAGCGTTTAGCTTATCTTACAGCCCATGCTAAGCTGCGTTCAAGAGTTAGTACCCGGATATTGGTAATTTAACACTTCAGATTCTCAAGAACATTCTAGAGGATTAAAAATCTTATAAGAAGCCGAAGTGCAAAATTATGTCATTAAAATTGTTGATCTGTGTTGGCTGAATTTGTGTCATTGGTTGGGAACACAATAGTTTATACATGAGGCTTAAACATGCTTATACTGAAAACCACAACGCTCCAATTTTGATTTCATGGGGCCTTAAAAAGCTAAACTATGTTTAATTTTGTTCCATCTTTTGCTTCATTACACGCCTTGAAACACGCTTCGAAACTGACGTTAAAAATTTAAATTATATTATTGTAAAAAAAAAAAATTTAATCCAGATGTTTTAATCAATCAAAAATGTAAACCTATGGCAGATGGTCAGTGAATGTTAATACAATATCACATTAAAAAAACACATTTTGTGAATCATTACACCCTTGTAGGGAGACAAAAGGTTGAAGTTTAGTGTACACTGTTAAGTGATTTACAGAGCATGTTTTTACTTGTGTTATCTAAGGTCTTGTGGTTTGTCATGCCTGCTTTAATAAATACTTTACATTACAGAACTTGACTCGCGACAGACTTGTAAAGCATCAAGCTTATAAAGAATCACCCCTATTAGAGCACAGGTGAAAAAATAAGGGCGGCAGGAAGACATTATTTTACAAGAAACGTTAACTCAAACTTCACTTTGCACAGTGGAAGAATTTTAACATCAATGAAAAATAAGGGACTGGGACATTATGTAAAAATAGAGGTAGTAACATGGAGGTAACAATGTTTATATGAACAATATAACTTACAATGGGAAAGTGAATGGATTTAAAGAAGAATACATTCCCAATCTTATAATCGTTATCCCCTCTGATACCAGTGATACCATCACTTTGCCACAAGGACCTTGAGATACATTCCTATAAAGAATACAGTATTTCACTAATTATCATTAGATTATTAATGTTGTTATTTACTTTACATTATTGATAAACTAACAGAAAAGGGTGGTTATGATTTTTTAAACATGAATAAACACAACCAAGCCAGTAGCCTAATAAAAATACACACATTATTTCAAAGATATATATTTTTTAGTGATAATTGGTTCAGCCGGATTGTTGAAAAATGAGATTTTTAATGAATGCTGGTTGATAAATGTTTTTAAATTAGTTGTGACTAGCATGAACTAAGTACGATAGATTTAGCCGACTTGCATTACCGATTCACTCTATCTTCAATAATGAAGAACATTCCTGTAATTCAACTCATTTCATTTCAATTCAATTCAATTCATTGTAACACATATAAGCACTGAAATGGATTAAATAGATGGCAATACTGGCACATAGTATAGAATTTCTGGAATGGAATCTGTCATCACTGTTATAATGTACTGGGTAAAAATGACTACTTGGTTCTCGTCTGTCCAAAGGCACAAACACATCAGGCAAGTTGCAGTACATCAATCTGGTACTGATTTCTTTTTGGAGATATGTCAGGATTAAATAGCATGTGTATTAGGTCTCAGGCTTTCTCAACCTTTTATGCAATGTGTTCAGCATTATCAGAAGATATATTTTAAAATATGTTTAAAAAAAAAATCATAGCCAAATTATTCCTTGCAATTGCACCTGGAACATGGCTGCATACATAATATTTTTTATTATTGCACATTAGACATGCCATCTATTGTCACACTTCAGTAAATCATGTATGTCAACTAATAGCCAGAAACTTGACAAAAAAAAACCCCACACACAAAACAAATCAAAGCACTCACACACACACACACACACACACACACACACACACACACACACACACACACACACACACACACACACACACACACTACTTAGTTTTTGCTTGTTAACTTTCGCTGAATGACCTGTTTTGGGGAAAAATTAGAAACAAAAATTCACGTGTGTTTTTTTTAATTCAACACGTTAGATTTATTGACAGTATTCATTATTCAAGACTCTTCTTTCTGTAAAAAGCTGTCCACAACTTTACCTACAAGTCTTAAACACTTAAAAACATGAAAAAAAAAAAAATCTCTCCCATAATAAGTTACTTTATCTATTGGTTTAACTCTTGCCATTTTTGGGGGGGGATCAGGAGTAAACATCATCATCATCATCATCATCATCATCAACAATCAAATCAAATCAAATTTTATTTGTCACGTACACATACATACAGGGTACGACATGCAGTGAAATGCTTATTACGACTGTCCGGCATGAGGGAATAGGATGGGGAGAAAAATAATACAAGGAAAAAGAAGACTGATAAATAAGGTATAAAAACTATATAAAATAAAATATAAGAATAAATAAAGATATATATATATATATATATATATATATATATATATATATATATATATATATATATATATATATATATATATATATATGAAAGAAAAGGATGTATATACAAAAAATGCTTATGGCAGTAAACAGTGAAACAGTAAACAATAGACAATTTAAGGTGGTTTAGATTGTCCATGAATCAAAGCTTCTTGACTTCATAAAGTCAGTCCTGTTGTTTTTCCTAAAACAGTTTCTGGAAGTACTTTCTGAAATGGCATAAATGCTTATTAGCACTAAAGCACAAGAATACAATTCCAATTCTGGCATGTTAATTATTTTGCACTGAATTATGTGCTTAGGGTCAACATCATTTAAGGGTTATTATAGTGCTATAGTTCCTGGGTTCCTGATCAGAAGGTTGCAGGTTTAAGTCAGTACTGCCAAGCTGCCATTACTGGACTTTAAAGCAAGGCCCTTTCTCTTCTGCTCTGAACCTAACCTAATGTAATCCCAACCTGGGACACACTGTAATGTGAACGTAACAGTACAGTTTTCTACGATAGTAAAATTGTTGCCAAATTGTTGATCCCCTACACAGACTCACTGTGTGGCACTGTTGAGCCACTGTTTATCCTACAATACAAGCTTTACAAGTCTATAACGCTCTGCGTCGTCCCTTGGTAAATCCGCAGCACTCCACCTAGGTATAATAATAGTACCAAGGTTTATAATCCTGATTAGGATTACCTAAGGGAACTATAATGGTAACGTGATACCTCCCCGTGACCGTTTAAAAAAATCAGGGAGGAGAGTGAACTATAAGTTAACTTTTTCTACAGGGAGTGGTAATATTGGGATAGAGAAGGACTGCCAGTGTATTCACCTCATGCCTTGTGCAATAAAAATGTTGTAGGGGCACGAGCGACTTCCTGCTCCCGACACTCCGCATGCACATACAGGCATTTTAGAGACTATAATTGGGCCTAATTGCGTTTGCGCTTTTGCCTTCCCGGGTGATGGACCAAGTGAAATATATAGAAATCAAAAATTGAAAGAAAAGACTATGCAACCACAGTGCATGCTTAGAAATGCATGCAGAGATTCCCATTTAAAGAAATGAAAAGTTTGTTAGTAAATGCAAAAAAAAGGGGAAAACACTTTACCTGAACCACAAGGAGACTTGTGCAGCAGTTATGAGACGGTGACGGTGAATAAATCAAAAAAAGCAACAATAACAAAAAAAAAAAAAGCACTAAAAATGCGTTTTTGGAGAAGCGCTCCGACATGCCGGGACAATCCGCATGGGACGAGTCCTTACGTCTGCAGCAACAGGATAAAAAGCGAGGGAACTCATGCCGGATGAATGTGACCCAGACATCAACGAGAGACGCGACGGAGGAGAAGGAGGCAAAAGAAAAAAGGAAAGGAAAAAAGTCACCGGCTTTCACTGTCACTACACAACTCAACGAATGACCACAGACGCCTTCGAAACGCAGCCTATAAAGAGACTGGGCTCTTAATCTGCCATGGTGCACTAGATCTCTAACCCAGGACTGCGTAGAGAAAGGAAACCTAGCAGCTCGTTCTTTATCAGAGAATCTGCGAACACACCGGGAAAACACCAAACCACCGCAACAGTCGCAAAACAGGTAATCATTAGGCTTTCAGGTTTGTGCGTAAAATGCGCCTACGCTTTTTTTCCCCCCTTGCTTACTCAATTTCACTACTTTGCACTTTTCTTGAGGCGTGTCGATACACTGGTTTATAATTTTTTATTTTTTTTTAATTTGAGATCAAATTCGTACAAATCCTGCTCGGTAGTTTTGCAGCCACCTCTTTGGCACGTCAGCACTTCATGCCAAGTAGGTGCAGAGGAAAGTCATGGTTGGGGCGTAACTTTAGCTAAATTCCTTCGAGTCATTCCTTCAGATTGCAGCGTGTCATTGCAAAATAAACTTTCGAATTAGCTATCGTCACAAGCCGATGCGCGCGCGATGTGCTAAATACGCCTGAGCGTGATGGGACGCTGCAAGCTTGGCGCACTCGCGTGGAATCGTGCCAAAAACTCCGGGTGTCCGAGAACTTCCAGTTCACAAAGTGCGCTTTGCGGTTGTTGTTATCGCTGCTGCTGTTTCTTTCTCCATCCAGGACAGGGATTCACGCGCCGCTCCGGCGACAGAGGCATTGTGCTCCCGAGGCTGCGCTTCAGCATGAGCGTCCTGCGCGCGCCGGCCCTCGCCGCGCTCGCGCTGCTGATCGTGAGCGGCGGCTACGGCGGCCCGAGCGGCTCCGCGTCCGCGCGCACCACCACCGTCCTGCTGCGGCTACTCACGGCCAGCGCACCGGACGCGTCCGAGCAGCGCGCGCGCTCTACAGCGCATCCGGCGCATTCTCCGCTCCCCGTCCGGACCGACTTCTCCTTAGACTCACAGGAAGGGAACGAAGTAAACAAATCCAATCAGCATGAACAGTTACTGGGTAAAGCATTTTTAACAATACTTTTATAAGACACATTTGTAGGACACTTTTCAGCTCTGGATCACAGGGAGAACCAGGGAGAAATTTTATCATCACCATTATCATCATTATCATCATTATCATCATCATCATTATTATTATTATTATTATTATTATTATTATTATTATTATTATTATTATTATTATTATTATCATTATGTTTTTTTTTTGTTTGTTTCAGTGGTGTATCAACCCAACCAAATCACAATTTTTATCATAATTCATCAATTATTTTATATTGATTCATAGATATTAATAATAAATCTATCTGGTCATCTTAATTGCTTATTTGAACATAGGTTTTATCTAAACCTCAACTAAAAAACATGTTCCCAAGTTTTTAAAAAAGTATTTTGTTCCTAAAAAACTCTGGTGAAGAAGTTTCTAGAATTTATTTCACAGTTAAAGGGATCTTGGATGTGAAGATTTGAGAACCCCCCCTGCTTTTAACCGATTATTGCCTTTATTATTATTATTATTATTATTATTATTATTATTATTATTATTATTATTATTATTATTATAGACAGTTTACAATATGACGGGACGTTCTACTGAATTTGCCATAAATGTGTCTACTGAATGCCCTGAAACTTTTCACCCCGGGGCATCTGCAAGTGTGGAAAAATTCCACTGTTTATAATCATAGCATATATTTTAACCCCTGAATACGATTCTTCAAAACTCTTTAACCAGTAGGCACAGTAATGACTTTGCTTGATTATTAAATGTTTATAAAAGTTTTATTATAGCCCAAACGAATTGCATGATGCTAACATCTACTTAGATGCAAACTGTAGCATATTGTAGCATATTAACAGATTTCAGTTGATGTAATATATACATATATTATATAGTTATAATGATATATTTACAGACATTATTTATTACAGGTTTTATTTTTAATTGGTCTGTATCTTCACTGACCATTTTTTTGGAACACTTGTACACCTGCTTATTTATAAAGTACACTTATCCAGTCAACCACATAGCAACAGTACAGTGCATAAAATCACACAAGGATGGGCTTTAGTTAATGTTCATATTAAATAGGAATGGGAGAAAAGGTAAATTATAAATGTGGTATGGTTGTGGTATGGCTAGACAAAGGACAGTTCTGTGAGTGGAAATGCCTTGCTGATGAGAAAGGTCAGAGGAGACTGCCAAAGCTGGTTTGAGCTGACAGGGAGGTAATGCCAAAAGATGAGGCTGATGTAATTCAAATAATCACTCTTAAAATCCACGTTGATGAGAAAACACAAAACACTTCAAACTTTGAGGTGGATATGCAACAGTAGGTTCTCAGATCGGGTTCCACTCCTGTCAGTCAAAAGCATCAATACTGATAACATTTTTGTTCTTGGCTGACAAAAGTGCCAACTTGATGCAGTTTTTTGTTGTTTTAGCTCATGCACTTCATGGTTTGGATTGTTGTGTGTTCTAAGATGCTGCCACCTGATAGGCTAACTGGAAGATTTAGTTAATAGACAGGTAAACAGTTATTCCAAATAACATGCACACTATGCTAATCTAGACATGCCCTCTATTGGAAAAATGTCAACAATGACAAAACCAGAATGTTGTTTAAATCATTTATATAATTGAAACAAATTTTAAACCGCTTTATTATTTACATCACAAACACCTTAGAATTCACCTGATCTCCCTTTGATAGCAATGGTTTTATGGTTGACTTCAAGTCAATAAGTCTAGTCAATGGCATTCCCAAAACTTAAATTTGATATACAGTATGTAAACATACATTTTATATAAAAAAAAAATAAAAAATATGTGTTTTGATGACTAGTAATAATCATAACAGAATATTATATATATTTTATCTTTTGGACAGACGTCTTTCCTAGAGACCTGCGACAGAAAGAAAAGTTCCTAAAGCATTTAACAGGTGAGCAACAGTCCAGTATTTAGAATAAGCATGCATATTGCTGTGCTTGAAGTTTACCTTTACAATTGGTGTCTGTGCTGCCAGTATATTAGCTTTACGTGTGTCTGGATGTTTCTGTCTGTTTCAGGGCCTCTCTACTTCAGCCCAAAATGCAGCAAACGATTTTATAGATTATATCATAACACCAGGGACTGCACAATACCTGCCTGTAAGTGCCACCACCAGCGTTGTATCACATTTATAAAGATGTGTATCGTACATGTTTAATGCTGCTGAACAGAAATCCAGCTACAGTATAGTATAGCATATTGTGTTATTCTCAATGAACTTGCTTTATATGTCTTAATATGTAAATAATTTAAAATATTAAGATTACTTGGTCATTTTAAAATTAATAAAATACTGCTTAAAAAATGTGCTTCTATTTTTGTTATTTGTTTTATGATCTTTATAATTAGAATTTTTTTTTACCTTTTATTTTACTTAGTATTTTTCAAAATGTGTTTTTGATGTAAAACTTCTATAGCATGTATATGTAAATATAGGGATTCAGTATATAGACAATCACACAATACAAGCTTGCACATAATGCATTCATGCTTACACTGTTTCATCTGTACACAGATTATAGAAGATGTGCACGGCTACTCAGAAGGTTAGCGGAGAGTCAACAGTGTTCTGAGGGATAGATGTTGCAGGTAAGTTTTTAACTCGATTAAGCATTTGGTATTATCCTGATACTCTTGTTCATTTTTGTGTCACATTTCCAGATTCATAGCGGGAAATGTTTTCTCAGAGCACAAACAGACATATTTAACAGCCATTTATTGTCTTATCAGGCACATAGATGACCAGTATACTACTTATTAACTGTTGCATTCTTAAAGCAGACTAAACTGGGCTCATGAACAATCTCTACATATAAATAATTTCATAAAGCTGGAGTAAAGTGACCACACCAGGATCAAATAAAAAAACTAAATCCAGTAATAGCTCATGTAAATATGCAGTTTTGATCCAAAGTGGTAATTTCTTGCAGTAAGTATTACACTTTCTTTAAAAAATCTATAATATGTCTGAGCAGGTAATAAAAACTGGCCTTTCAAATCTCTTTTCAGATTTCAATGGACTTAAGAAATAAGGAGGACCAACAAAAAAGTGCCTTGGAAAAGAACAGGAGGAAAAAACACCTAAGAAACATGTCATTATAAAGCAGAATTTGCCATCAATTATTTTTTTTAATCAAAGTCCTCCGTAGAGTTCTACATACAGTACCATGAAAGTTTTACTGACTGACAAATTAATGTTATCACTGAACTTTCTGATAACTCGAATGGTGCAAGTGAAGATGGTGTTATTACACGCTTAAAATAATCCCACTGCCAAAATCTCTGGACTGCAAATACTTTTATAACATTTATCATTATGCAAATGCTATTGTGGTAAACTGTGGGGTTTTTTTCAGTAGTTGTGGACAGAGTATCATTTAATGACACCCAGCTTCTACTCTTGAACACCTCCACTACACAAAATCACAACCTGTTAAATCAGTCATTGAATTATGAATTGTATTTGTGAGACATTTCTTTTGGCAGAGATTAGGGACGAAGGTTGTATTAAAGTGTGCATTCTCCCTTAATATGAATGTCAAATATACTCTATTTATATATTCAAGGTATTGTCAGTTGCTGGAATCAGACACATACACATCCCAGCTAGAGTGCAATATGTATATATTGTAAATATGAGAAAATCTATCTTCAAATAAAATGGTTTGTTATATAATTTTATAGTGTAATGTTTTTGATAAAAATGTGTTTTTCAGTCTAGGTATTAAAGACCATATTCCTTTACCAACTGTGGAGGTCAAACTGGCCAGTCATGATAAGAGAGTCTGACTTTGAACATGTACGATAAATGACCACTGGCACAAGCTTAGCACATGTAAGAAATGCAAACATTTCTTATTTAAAATTAATGTTTTAAATACTCAAGGTTGTTCTCATGTTCTTGATATTTGTCCACAAAGTCATGTCAGCCGTACAAAACACTGTTAAATATCCCTTTAAGAGCATTCAAACAGTAGTCATAAGCAAACCAATTCACATTCCTCACTTTCTGATTTGTTTGAATAAGTCTTTACCTCTGGCATAGTGTTCACCTTTATCCTCTTATGAATAGATAGTTGGCTTTTGGCAGAACGTTAGGCCCCTAGCCCACAGAACCCACACACTTTATACTGTCTAATATGCCCAGGCATGCCACAGTAGCACTCAAACTAACAAGTTTACAGAAATTCATCCATCAGAAGACAGCTTCGAGATTTATTAGCAGGTATATATTCATGAAAATACACACTAAACGATTATCGTGTGTGAAGGTAGCTAATGATGAATGAATGTAAAATGTAGCTAATATGTTTTATTTATGAATGGAAAGTGAAGGTGGATTCTAATGTTGTCAAATCCCTCCACTGCCAACAGCTCTTATGTACTGTATGTGAAATAAATATTGCATACACTCGGTTTTAAGGTAAACCTAAATGCAGTTTATGTAACAATTCGGCACTGTGTCTGCGGTGTTACACAGTGATTTGAAGGTATGTACAGATGTGCATGTGTTAGTGGAGAATATTTGTCAACAGAGGCAATCTTATTCCCTCCAACATTGGAAACTCCCACTATATTTAGCTGCCAACAGTGTGGTTTAGCTGGCCTGCCTATCAACTTGGGTGGCAGCCAAATCAAATTAAAAAGGTAAAATCAGTGTGTGTGGTATATTTACCATGTATACTCTATCGTATATGGTTTGTGGACACCTGACCTGGGATGTTTAAATTTCTCTTAAGGGTGTTGAGGTCAGGACGTAATGCAGACCACTCAAGTTCTTCCACACCAACCTTGGAAAACTATTTCTACATGGACCTCAAGTTTTGCACAGGGGCATTGCCATGCTGAGACATGTTTGGTCTTTTTAGTTCGAAAGGAAATCTTAATATTGCAAAAATACAACTCCAACAGGATATTACAGTGTATAATAGCAATATAGTGTATCACAGTGAGTGAAAGATAACCGTTTAAAAAAATTTAAAGAAAGAAACATGCTCTACAGTTATATTTTTCTACTTTCTTATGTCTGGGGCTCTCATTTTGTAAGTAAACATTTTATTTTAAAAGAATCAGGTGAATGTGCCAATTGAAATGATATATTAATTTATTTAATGTACGTTCCACATGTTTGTGAAAGTGCAGAATCATTGCAGAGTTGCCTCAACTTGTTTCTTTTTATTTTATTGCAGCCCAACCACAAGGTAGGGTGCAGATAAAGATCTACAGCTATTGTTTCAGTTAGCCATCAGTTATGATGCCAAGTTGTTTTCTGTTAGCTCCTGAAAACCTTAAACCAACAGCTTCTTTTATCATTCACAATTTGAATCTAAATTTAGTGTCATATTAATAAGAGATCCAATTTTAAAGTAGTGGAGTCAACAAAGTCTGTACCAAAAGTTCCAGAAACTAATCCGACACAATGCTGCAATTTAGTTACAGCATAAACTATAGCTAGTTAGCACTCTACATAACAATTAAGGAATATGGCACTGAAAGATATATTAGCCTGACGCTTTGAAATGCTAAACATTTAAGAAGAGTCTATAGATGAGAAAGGTAAAAAAATGCAAGGTACTTTGTACTTGTCACAAGTGAACTGATCAGTAACCCAGAGCCTTAAGCACTGAGCTGGTACAACATCCCCCAGGAGATGAGAGAGCTACATGGGTTAAAGGCTTTAAGTGCTGCAGCATCATTTCTTTGTAAAGAAATTAATTGAACACTGACACCACCAGCACCACTATCACCAGGTGGTAGAAAGACACTGCAGGGAATTTATTAAAATAAACCATTAACTATGTGAAAATCAAACAATATGTCAACAAAAGATATTTTAGCTAAATAAAAGTCAACAACATATATAGAACATAATATCTTTGTTATAAAAATGCATCATTCCACTAGAGGAACTTGAATTGCGTCAACAACGCTTTGGGAATGCCTCTGCGTGAGCACGGTTTGAACCGCGTGTGTAATCAGTCCAACGAGACATAACTGGTGGTAAAAGTATGTCGGTAAAACAAAAAATTAATAAATTAAACTGGAAAACAAATCAAAGGCAAGCGGTCTTTAAGACTGTTTGTTCCTCCTTGCCCTCGCTTCATCACGGGGGGGATACAGTCTGTGTGTAGCTTTGTAAACGAGCTCTCGACTGAGCTGACTGCTCGCACTATAGACGTACAGTACAGACCAAAAGTTTGGACACACCTTCTCATTCAAAGAGTTTTCTTTATTTTCATGACTATGAAAATTGTAGAGTCACACTGAAGGCATCAAGGGCTATTTGACCAAGAAGGAGAGTGATGGGGTGCTGCGCCAGATGACCTGGCCTCCACAGTCACCGGACCTGAACCCAATCGAGATGGTTTAGGGGTGAGCTGGACTGCAGAGTGAAGGCAAAAGGGCCAACAAGTGCCAAGCATCTCTTGGGGAACTCCTTCAAGACTGTTGGAAGACCATTTCAGGTGACTACCTCTTGAAGCTCATCAAGAGAATGCCAAGAGTGTGCAAAGCAGTAATCAAAGCAAAAGATGGCTACTTTGAAGAACCTAGAATATGACATTTTTCAGTTGTTTCACACTTTTTTGTTATGTATATAATTCCATATATAATTCCACGTGTTAATTCATAGTTTTGATGCCTTCAGTGTGAATCTACAATTTTCATATCCATGAAAATAAAGAAAAGTCTTTGAATGAGAAGGTGTGTCCAAACTTTTGGTCTGTACTGTATGTCCCTGTGTACGCTCCGCTCCCGTAAAGCGCTCCTCAAACAGGGGGCTTTTGCTAGTGTTCCGCGAGGTTCTGGCCCCGTTTCCACCAAGGCAAAATGGTGTTTGTGGTCATGGGGTTCGCAATTGGACCTGGCAGAGGAAATAGAGATAGGCTTGTACCTTGCTCCTTCCACACCCACCAGATCCAGGGCCTTTTCCCAGGGCTCAAAAGCTCGCTCTTTGGCGTTGCTCAACCTTTTTGCCTCTGAGGAGCGGGATGAGTGGGCACCATATTGGACGAACCCGTGGAAATGCCTCCGCAGCCAGTCCAGTTAGAGGAGCTCTTAGAGGTTGTAACTTACGTTTCCAAGCTTAACATCACTTGGCCAGCTGAGAATTAGAAGCAGCATCCTCTAAATAAATTAGATGAGTGCTTCCAGGTCCTGGGGCTGCCCTTATTCGGCCCACCTCTTCAGTTCCAATGTCTCTCTCTGCTCTAAGTGGGACTAAAAGAGTGCGGCAACAGGACGATTCCCCAGCTCAAAGAGACGTTGGCCAGCAATCTGGCATTGTCACCTAAGACCCCGCTAGGGCCATTGGCCGGTTTATGGCAGCCCTGATGGCTGTGGAGAGACACTTATGTCTGACTGTGTCAGATCTCTCTTGCAGAGACAGAGTGTTTAAGGGAACAGCAGTCTCCAGCAAGTGCCTCTCTGTTAATATTAACAAGCACAGGTTGATAATGTGCATTTGATCAGATGTTCTGGAGCACAAGTTTATGATATGTGATATGTGTTATGTGTAGGCCTTGCTTAAAAGATACGAGAATTTGCACTTATACTGGGAGAGTGTGTCTGAGCCTTGAACACTGTCAGGAAGACTATTCCAAAGTTTAGGAGCTAAATGTCAGAATGCTCTACCACCTTAAGAGGACTTGGCTATTCTAGGAACTACAAGATGTCCAGAGTTTTGGGATCTCAAGGAGCATGACGGATTGTAGTGTGTTAGAAGACTGGATAGATACATGGGGGCAAAACCATTTAGGGCTTTGTAGGTAAGTAACAAAAGTTTGTAATCGATTCGAAACCAGTCTGGGGATAATAAGATTGTGGTTATATCATCATATTTATTTCGACCTTGTGAGAACTCTGGCTGCTGCATTCTGGACAATGCATTCTGTAGCTTGTTTTTTTAATGATGCAGGACACCCACCTAGTAATTCATTACAATATACCAGTCCGGAGGTCATGAATGCATGGTTGAGCTTCTCTGCATGAGATATAGAAAACATGTTTTTCTTAGCTTAGGAGTCTATTTTCTTCTGGTAGCTTCGTGCCGACCATGGTTCGTCAACCTGGTAAACCTTCTCGATCACTCACCCTGGAAGATTCCTCTCAGGTGGTATCTTCTGTCTCAGGCAGGGGGCTGTGGAGGCTGTGGCTGTGGTCTCTCAGCCGAGGTGATAGAGACCATTCTCCAAATCCAGAGCTCCCTGCACGAGGAGGCTGTATGCCACAAAATGGCACCTATTTACTATATGGTGTGAAGCCCACCAGTTAGATCCAGTTAACTGAACTGGTCCAGTGCTGGAAATCCTTCAGGAATCCTACATGTCTGCTATTGCGGCTTATCATGCTCCGCTTGCTGAAAAGATGCTAGGGAAGAGCCTGCTAATGACAGGTTTCCTCCACAGCTCCCAGGGGCTGAGGCCTCAGGTGCAACCTAGAGTGCCTTTGTGGGACCTGAATGTAGTTCTGGAAGCCCTGTCTAAGTCTCCTCTCAAACCCTCGACCAAGGTGACCTTGAGATTTCTGACAGTCAAGACTGTCTTTCTACTAGCCATCTCCTCTTTGAGGAGGCAAGGCCAGTGCCTTTCTCTACCTCAGGCCAGGTTATGTCCCCAAGGGGCCCTCGGCTGCCCTATGACCAGTCGTGCTCCAGGAGGAAGCTTAACACATATGTCCACAGAACTGCCCTGTGGAGGAAGTCGGACCAGCTGTTCCTCTGCTACGGCCGATCTGCTACAGCCTACGGAGCTGACTCAACCCGGAGCATGGCGGCCTCTAAGGCCTTCTCCTCTGGATTGTCTCTCCGGGACATTTGCAATGCTATGGGCTGGTCTACCCTACTAAGCTTTGTCAGGTCATATAGCCTTGACATTAGTACCACTCCTGGCCCCTCTGTCCTTTGACCTAGCTGTGCCCATCCACAGTAGGCAGGAATTGGTCAGTCTGGCGGTATTGTACTCTTGTTTCTAAACCGTTGTTGACCCAGCTTGAGTTACTGATGTGGAATGTCTCTAGGTCACATATGTAACCCTGGTTCCCCGAGGGAACAAGACGCTGTGTCTCGGTGCCCCACTCCCTGCATCCCTGTGAACGCTTTCTTCACTTTTAAAGCTTTCCGGTCGTGACGTCACCCCGTCATAATGTCACACGTTTCCATTTGACTGATTTCACATGTGGTTCAGAGCGTGGTTATGCAGAGGCGTTACCAAAGCTTTGTTGGCACAGCGCTCTCGTTCCCTCGGGGGAACCTAGGTTACATACGATTAGA
Source organism: Silurus aristotelis (assembly GCF_946808225.1). Classification (NCBI taxonomy): domain Eukaryota; kingdom Metazoa; phylum Chordata; class Actinopteri; order Siluriformes; family Siluridae; genus Silurus; species Silurus aristotelis. The sequence continues at coordinate 15,740,005 of NC_139579.1, forward strand.
GATGACCCTAGAGACAATTTGTCCTTTTAGGGCTCAAGATCCTGTCGTTTTGAATTGCTGGGAACCTTTAAGTCAATATAATGCTGGTTAAAACTTTTTAATAATGCACACTATTACATATGCAATAATGATATTTTCATGAAAAGTCCCTTCAGAGTTGTTCAGTGGATATTTTTCCCCAGTGGGTAGTGCTAGTGAGCAAACCTGAGTAAATATTTCAACAGTTTGCAAAGATTTCCATCAGAGTTTTCGAAAAAACTTTTAGGAATGCACTGTGACCATCATGTTTGTTTAATAAAATGGGGTAATGACTAGTGACAAAATTATGCTACAGTTTTGTACTACAAAGAGTTCATCATATTTGACTCAGAGGTGGAATGACGCATCATTTATACATACCTATTTCAGACAGCCCTACCTTTCCTTTTATTTTCAAAGCAGTGCTAGAGAAGGGTGTGCGTAAGTTATTTAATGTATAAATGTTAAAGTATTACAAAAACACAAGAATCCTGCACACATAAACAGAGCATATACTGTATTCGGAGTGACTCTTTTTAGCACTGATGATATCAAAAATGTTTGACAAGGGGATCAGTAGAAACTTTGCTTCATACTGTAAGTCACAATTTGTCTGGGGTAAAATTTAGGTTTAGACATGTTTTTAACCAGGTAATATTTAAAGGTGACAATTATTGCGAATCTTGGTACAATGTGATGTGGTGAAATCACAAAAAACCTTTCATATCCTATTTCATGTCAATATTCGTTTACTTATTTTATACATTGCTCATATTAAATGGATTGTTCAGTACAATTTGTTTATAAACAACCCATAGAGTATATTAAGCACAGTTACCACAATGGTATCATTATTATAATTATTATTATTAGTGAGGCCAATTAATAAAAAAGTAAAATAAAATAAAAAAAGCACAGCACAAAAAGTTCATGTTTAACATTTAATTATTTCATGGGTCTTTATCTAGATACAACATTCCATTCCATAAAAATTGCATTCTAGCCTTAACTTTTGCTTCATCTCTGCTTTTTCTCACACTAGTTAACAACCTTGTAGAAAACATGTATTCTCCCCAAAGTGACATGAAGCATTTGAAGAACTCCATAAGCTGATTACCTCAACTAAAGACTTCAACCAAGCACATGATCTGAGAATGTTCAAAGCTTTATAACATGTAGCTTTATAGCAATGTAGCAAGCATCAAAAACTCCACAAGCTTTTAGGGACCTGTTTAAGGGTTAATGGTGTCAAACAAGGTCAAAGAATACGTAGATCCATTCCATTTCGGTTTATGAAAGATGGAAATATTTACAGTGTAGTACACAGAGTGTAACAGAGATCATAATAAAATTAACTTCACAGTGAAAAATGAATGAACCTAAATGATTGTCTTATGATGTATAATATTTGTAAATTAGATGCATATATTTGTACATTAGAATGGTAATTGTGTTGCTGCTCTCCCAGATGTGTGTTGAATGTATCATGTGACCAAACCCAGAGAAAAATCTTTTTACATGTAAATGAATGTGGTAAATATAATTATCCTTATTCTATGTAAAAAGATTCATTGCACCCATACCACTTAGCAAATTCTACATGGTGTTCATGACTTTATCATATTGTGCATTAGTGGTGATTCTATGTCATATCTCTGGCCCATAGAATGCAAGGCAAGAATACATCAGAGAATCATGGACAGACAGAAACATTCACACACTCATTCACTTCAACATAATGATCTTTTTATGAAATATTCAATGTTCAAAATTCAAGATGAATTCTGCTGACAAGCACTTAATGAATCTGTACATTCCCCAGTTTCCAATCTCCAAAAATGGATTAAATACACTTATCATCTTTACTTGTGAAAATTAAAACCCACTTTCATCTTAAAGATCCTCTAATTTGGCTTAATATTTTGGTCAGTGGTAGAACTGTGTGGTAATTCGTGATAGTTTGAGATTGAGTGTTGTAGAGTGGTCTCTGGGTATGTGTTGATATGCAGAGGTGGCACTACTCAAGAGGTGCAAGGGTGGCTTGAAGCCACACGTATATGAAGATTACTGGTGTTGAAAAGTTGAAAACATGATTATAGAAGTGATTTTGTGAAAATTTGGACAACGCGCTACACTAGCCTATCTCACCTGCTTTAACAGAATACAATTGTATTGTATTCTGGTTTATGATATGGCTTCGGAGATTAAAAAATATACCTATTATGAAAATGAGATTGTCTTCAATTATCTTTCAATCAGCTGAGTTTGAGATATACAACACAATATTAATTTCCCTTCATAAATGCAAAAGCAACAAGAATAGATTTAAGGATGGTGGCTTGTACCCCAGAGTGCTTCATTAAATGTTTTGGACTACACCCTACACCATGATCTCAAAACAGAGGTGTAGTTAAGTGGGTTTGTCATGTTTGAACCTTCCTTAAAATATTGGCATTAGTCATGGGTGATGATTATACACAAATATAGTTCAACTGATTTTATACAGTACATGCCCAACAATATTTTATTTTAGAACATAGTTTTAATATTTTTTTTTATATACATTTATTGTGGATTTTAATGTGTATTATGGTGCAAAACAGAATTAACTAACCCGGAGTTGCCATTTTAATGTGCTTTTATACTTTCTATGTCCACTACTGCAGCACAGTGATATGAAAATAGATCTGTTTGACTATTTGCTCTCTGAGTGAAGAGGAGTATGGGAGTGACATGGGAGTGACAAAAAATGAAAAACTGAAATAGAAAAACAAAAAAAAAGGTAGAAGGTATATTACTAACGTTCTTTTAATCAGTTACAGCAGAAATGTCATAAACATTATTTATTAATCTTATTAATATAATTGTTGATGGTAGATACTGCTTGTAATGTCTGGCATCCCAAAAAGGTTAATCACACTTATATATAACTGTGCAGATCACTCAGTGATTTTATTTGGTAAATTTCCTGATCCATCCCCGTATTTAATTCCTGGCTATCCCACTGCTTAAAGGACAATCCAGTGTCATAAAGGACAAAATGTATTATCTGTCCCAATGTGCTGACAGAAGTACTGAAGAATTATATTCACTTGCCTGTGGTTTGTGCTTTGGGACACACCATAGAGGTGGTTAAATGGTAATGCACTGCGTGGCATGAAAGGCCATCATGCCACGCGGTAAATTAATTACTTTTCTAATTAAACAATCCAGGTGTGTCTAATCGGGGGAGGAGTAGAAACTTGAACATGGACTGTCTTGACCTACAGGAACAAGAACTCCTTGATGAAAAAATAAACTATTCAGTATACTGTATAATGCATTTCACATGAGCTTATAATGAGCAGCTTATAAAAATATAGAAATATATGTAGAAAAATCTGTAAATAAAATTTAAACAGTATTTGAACACAACAACATTAAACCAAGCATTCAAAGTCTGTTAATTTTTAATGCCAAGGCTGCATTTTGAAGGTTTAAACAACCCAACAACATACCTACAGTATGTAAGCGTTACAAATAGCTGATAATAACAGGGCAGTGTAAATGACTGTTTCATTTGGTATTTGGTCTAATTACATTTTAATAGCAACTTAAAATAGCATCATGATGTATTAGATTCATGCAAATGTCCCGTAGCATCAGTGAATGTACTTGAATTTTGCATTTTTTTTTATTCAATACAGCAATCCTTATTACAAAATGATATCACTGACAATAATTTGAGTTTAAGAAAACTTTTTATCTTTTAAATGTTAACATAAATTTCAGAGTTTCTCATTATACTATACTATATATAGTTGGCATGGACTCTATTGCAGTGTCAGCTGAACATGTGCGTCAGTAGAAGTGATTAGGCATGAGGCAAAAAAAACGATTTATACAAAGCAGTTTACACGGTCAATAAAACACACTTGCTTACATCTAAACAGTAAAGTAGAAACTAGCCGGACTCTTAAATATTAAATATTCAAAACACTGAATATTTACTCTCTTTTTTTTATATTTTTAATGTAAAAAAATTCCACATTTATTTGTGGTATCAGACTATATGGTCACACTGTATATACATTACATGCTGGGAAATGGGTGCTAATAATAGATATTAAGAAAAATATGGCAATTATATATACAGGATGGCAGTACATTGCTTTATAGTTAATTTATTAAATAATTATATCTAACCTTATTTTATTGTAATAAAAAATGTCATGCTACAAATTCGTTTTTGAATCTCTTTAGTGATAGCATAAGATCAAGAACATTTTCGGGTTTGTGGAGGACTCTGGATTCCCTATGGATTCTCTTACGAGTTATTGCGCAATCAAACAAGTTTGAATATGCAGAAAAAAATAAAATACTTCAGTTTGTTTACATTTTGGCCAGGTGTCTTTTCCAGGCCTTAAAAACACTGTTGTAGGGAGGGAGGAGGAGACAATTGTTACATTTCTTGCATAGCTGGGTGTGTATGATTGGCATCTGGGGAGGTAGTAGTATAAAGCCCAGATGGGAGCAGTAAGTGCGTCTGTGTCTTAGCTTCCAGACCGGGGCAGGGAGAGCTGCTACCACATTCTGTGAACCTCTGGCTTTGGAGCCTTCTTGAGGAAATAGGAACCTGACGTCTGCATGACTTCGTTAGATGAGTCATACGCGTGATTCATGTTTGGAGTGTGTGCTTGTGTTGCCATGCATGTTTGTGTGTGCTTCCTCACCAAGACTACTTCATTTTTAGGTCACTGCCACAACACACAGGAAAAGCCAGTTTAGCCGAGTTATTTGAGCATATGGCAAATGGTAAAATTTCCGGGAAAAACAAAATAGCATGAGATAAATATTTAATATAAAGAATATATCTGCATCAGAAAAAAATAGAGTTCTTACTTTCCAGAGATTGTACAGAATAAAGAATTGGTGAATTCTTATTTTTGAACACTGATCTATGCTACATACAACATTTATCCAGAAGGATGTACGGACATGCTTTGCAGTCTCAATCACAAACCATGTCCTCGTTCTAGTAGAAATAGGTCACAGTCTGAGAATACCATAATGGTGGGTCATAAGTGCTTGAAGACAATTAATGACTCAGTATATGAGGCAGCTATGAAAAGTAATTCTACCACGTTTGTGACAGAATTGATGCGTGTCTTTATCTCCTTTTCTTGATTAGGATTGCAATGCAATGCTGTAATCTGCATCTACAATAGATATAAACAGTCTACAGACATGTGTGTCAATAACAACAACAAAGTAAAATAAAAGAAAGAGAAAGAAAGCCAAGATAAATAAAGTCAGATCTTTTTCCATTTTTAATGTGATAAAACGACCAATACAATTCAGGCAAATAACAAATAGAACAGAAAAAGTAATTACGATAACTTTTATAGTGGGATTAGCGATTGTGAATTCACATTCAAAAGCAATTAACTTCAGTGATTCTGATTAACCCCAAATAAAAATCAGCTGTTTTTGCTTCTAATATTTTTTTGTCTGTTTTTTGTTTTATCTGACTAATTAAATATTCAATGTACAAGAGAACAAGTGGATGCCATCATTAATAAGTGAAAAGAAAATTGAGACATTACCAAGAACAGGGTCTTTAAAATGACGTCAGAAATGAGATCTATTGCAGTGTTAGAAGCCTGAGGAATATCTCACACATTTTGGACACACTCTGTTTATTTTTCATCTAATCTTTTGTGACAATAATAAAGAACTCACTGGATAACCATGTGGCAAAATGTGTTATTATCCACTGTGTCCATTATAACATTTTGGGCTTAAATAAAGAAGAAATGTTTGGTGCAAAACCAAGACATCACCCAAAGAACACCATATGTGGTGAAGTTGGCTAACAAACCACTATAACCCTGACTATTTAATAAGGATGTATCACATTAATGTCCTCACAATTATCCGTCCTCTCACTTGAGCCCCCTTTTTCATTTTCATGATGCATTGGTCAAGGTGTTTTTACTTTCATAGCACAGACAAATTTTTACTTCGCATATTCTTTTGATGTTAGGACGCTGGCACTGGAGTGCACGGTCAGCCATAATACAGCACTCAGGAAGAGTTAAGGGCCTTACTCAAGTGCCCAAGAGTGGGTAGCTTGGCGAAACTGGGGCTTGAATCCCTGACCTTCCGAACACTAACCCCATAGCCTTAAACACTGACCTACCACTTCTCAAAGTCACATACAAGTAGTCACTCATAGTCATAAAGAAATGACAAAAAATGCAAAGATCTGAGCAGAAACGTGAGTGTACGAGGGTGGAAAGAAAAGAATGAGTTGTGCGTCATCTGTATAAGACTGGAATGATAGGTACTGAGAGAATCCTATTAGAAATGGGTGTAGAGAGAATGTGAAAGGGGGGGGGGGGGGGGGGGGGTCATGCAGCCGTGTGGGAAATTCTGCACAAAGCAGATGTGGATCCCTTTCTGTGAACTGATATGTCCTGGAAACCATTGCCAGGCTGGGATAAACTAAAGATGTTTCTTTTGTTTCAAGCAGTTGCAATCATTTAAATGAAGTAATACAGTTTCTCATAGTTAAACGCTTATCATAAAGAGAAAAGGCTTACAAATTATTAAGCATGGTTGTAAGCATGTAGATTAGATGTGGCATAATGAATAGATAGGTGCCATGGTGATGTTATGGGTAACACTGCCATCCCACATCTAGAGAATCGCTAGTGTAAAGATCTCCCTGGCTTGCATGGCTTTCTTCATGCTGCATGGCTTTCTTCATGCATACAGGTTTGGTGGCTACTCTGCATTCCCTGTGGATGCGAATAAATGTATGCATGTGTGTGCATAATGCTTTGATTATGCTTGTGATGGATTGTGGCCTGTATGATCAATACTTTTTTCTACAATAGTTTTACTACATAAAACATTTCTGTTATGGTAGGAACACTGGAAACAAAGGTCATATAATCAAGATATAACAAATTCCCAGAACTGTTAGCCTAATTCATTAAGAAATACATTACATTTTACAATCCAATCAAACTTTTAGTTTTTTTAAGTTCATATTTAACAACCAGGAAACCCGCATGAAAATGTTAAATGGTTGTTTCTAAGTATTAGAGCTGAAATTTAAGACATACCCAGGCGCATAACGAGGTTCCTTTTGACTCTGCTTTCGTCATGTTTTTACACAATTAGGTTATGTTGCGCTATAACGTTACCATAGACGAATATGAGCTTTGTTTTGACAGGACAGTGGGGAATAGACAGGTTTTTCTTGAGATGCCAAAACCAAGCAGTGGGTTTTTCTCAATGTTCTCAGTTGACCACATTGATGGAAACTCAGACATTAAAGAGATTAAAAGAAAAACCTGACATCTGTATTCAATGAGAGTACTGTAAGAAGATCCTTTGTCATTTATTTGAATGGCATTAAGAATTCGAAATAAATGCATGCTTGAATCACATAATGCCCCCTACTGGATGGATGTAACACAGCCGAATGAAATAGGTTATGTTGGAGCAGGGGTGTTAAACTCAAATTCACAGTGGGCCAAAATTAAAAACTGGGACGAAGTTGTGGGCCAAACTCAAAATTTTTATTGAAAAATTGACTACAATTGTGCATGTTTTCCGTCTTTCCAGATATGTAATGTTGAACCTTTTCATATGGAAACAAACTTTAGTTTTGCATAAACATTGAATCTGGAACAACCAAAGTTTAATATTATAAACACATGAGAAATTAAATTTGAAATAAAACACACATAAGTGCTATTCGTTTCTTATTCTCTCTCTCTCTCTCTCTCTCTCTCTCTCTCTCTCTCTCTCTCTCTCTCTGTACAGACCAACAACAAAACAACCAAAAATAATAATATTTTCCTTCAATTAAAAAGGCAATCTTTCAACCATTACCAGTCCATGCCCTAGAGAAGAAAAAGTGCATAAAGACAACATTTATTCAAGCTCAGTTTGCTACACTATGATTTACTCTGATGCACATTGGTTGAATCCAGATACAAGTGCATCATGTCTGGGTTTAGGCTCTGAGCTAAGGAAATCCTCAGGATTGAGTGAAGGTGTTTATCAGTGAGACTCCTGAGTGGTGTTTTGTTTATCTTCATCAAAGAGAACAGTTTCTCACACAGATATGTGCTGGTGAACATAGAGAGCAGCTTGAGCACGGAGTTGGAACAGTGTGTCGGGGAGGAAACATGGAAACTGTGCAGCACAAACAGAGTCGTACTTTGACTTGAGCATGTCTCTACACTGGAGTTCAATCAGCTCCATTTGAAGGTTGGTTTGTGTGCGCTTTCCACGTCAACCACAAACGGATTACTGAGCAGGTCAAATCTGCATTTTTGGGCTTCAAAGAAATTCAGCGCTGAGTTTTTCAGCGGTCTCGACTGACGCGCCAACGCACTAACAAAGCATTCAAGGATTTGTAGTATTAGCGGGGTATGCGCTATATACTGGCGGGCCAGCTCTTATACACATTTGATATGATTTCGTGGGCCAAATATAATTATACCACAGGCCAGATTTGGGCCAGATCTGAGTTTGACACCCCTGTATAAGAGTGACCTTTAACTAATGATTATCTTTTTTTCAAGTCACCAATAAGCTGGTTACCATTAATTCCCTTTCTAATAAGTATTAATTTGGTGAGGTATTAAATCAAAAAATTAATAGACGAATATTCCTGACCCAAAAATTCATTCAAATACATAAATGATCTCTGATCATTTTCTATAGAAAGTAACATGATATTAGTTTTCCATTTTCTTATTTACCAGTCATTTCAGGCTATATTAACTTGATAAACAATTGAAACTAATCTTTTTTTTTTCTAAGCAAAACTGAGTGCAACATTGCCTAGTTAGTGATTATTCAAAAGAAACATTGGTATTGTTGTCTACACAGCTGAGACAGACTCCAACAGATCTTTCTCTCAAGCCATACTTTTGATTTAAATGAGAACTTTGGACATGCTGTCTGACCTTAGATAGATAGATTAGATATATTAGATAGATAGATAGATAGATAGATAGATAGATAGATAGATAGATAGACAGACAGACAGACAGACAGACAGACAGACAGACAGACAGACAGACAGACAGACAGACAGACAGACCATCGTTATTCGTCGTTCAAGTGAAGGGTAGATTTTTATGTAGTTGTGTGCCTCCAACTTTGTGAAGAACTATAAATGGATGGAAAAGTGTCCCAGTACAGTATATATAAATTGTATTAAATATATATTGAATATTTGTATTGAATGACATGTCTCTAAACAATAAGCATCATGGACCACATGACATGTCAGAAACATAATGCTGTAAAAGGAATATCATAAACACAAATGCCATGCTTCCTATTTGAGGAACATCACTTTCCTTCTTTTCTTTTCTTTTCTTTTCTTTTCTTTTCTTTCTTTTTTTAGAGTTAGATCACGATGCTCAAACACAAAATCCTAGTAATTCACCAAACAATGTGCTGTTTTCCTGATAGAAACCGTAATTTTTTTTTTTAAGGCTAAGAAACTCTGAGTCTATGTTTATATACGTAGGCTCTAAGTTTATATAGAATTGAGACAATATTTTTGAGTATTGAGTATTTATTACGTTGTGTATTTTATTACAATTACTATTTACATTTAAAATTAAGATGTTATAATTTCTTATATGACCATTATTAATAAATAATGATAGACTGTATATATACTGTATATATACTGTATACTGTATTTATGATATGGTATATATCAGCTTCGCACCATGTTAGTAAGGTCTCACCTATGCGCAGGTGCTGCTTCCATAGCAACGCTCTCTGGGTCCTTATCCAGCCGACGCCATTTTTTTTTATTTTGTCCAAATTGTGCCTGATCCGAAATTGGAAACATGAAACACTGTAATAAATTTTCGACCGCAAATAAATGTCAATTAAATGTAATTTGGCTTTTGGGTGATTTTTAGAAAGAGAGAAATATATCATTTCTAGAGTGTAATAATACTTGGGTCCTTTGGAACCAGGGCAGCAGGTTTGGCAGGTGGATCGGAAGTAAATACAGTTCATTCGCTAAAGTTGCTTTACCTGCGCCAGGTAGGAGAACACAAAAATCACAAAAACCTCGCAAGACAAGCTTTACATCCGCAAAAAAAGTAAGTACAAAAAAAGTTTGTCTTTCTTTATTTTATTGCCCTAGTTCCGCTTGAAATCGCTTGTTCTTCCTATAGGAAACGTCTGTTCCATTAAACTCAAGGGAAAGTTAGGTATCAGCATTGCACAATGACAATATAGTTATGTTTACTTAAAATAAAAAGCCCTCACTCTGGTGGCTTTTTTTGTGTTTTAGCTCATTTAATTTGTAATATTTAATTTGTTGACTCTCCTTAGGGAGAAAAAACCTAAAGCACCTTTTAGAAAAGATTGCTAGATTTTTGCGGACGACGTCATAGTCGAATTTGCATATTTATTAGCTCGTCACGCTATTTTGCATATTTAGATGTTCCATGAAGAAGTTTCTGAAGACACTTGGAGAATGGAGGACAGGAAAATAGAAAATAAAACTTCTTATACAAAGGAGATCTTTGGTTGTGAGAATATTAACTGCAAAATATTAATGAAATAGAAGTAAAACCATTCTTTCAAATTGGTAAACAGTTATTTATGTTCTTAAATAAAAAGGTAAACAGACCTTGTAGAGATTATAAAATAAACTGTAATACTTGCAGAATGTAAACACTCATGCATTTAAAGCAGTGTTTACGAACCGCAGATGAAGGTCCTGGATTACGTTTATAATTTATACAGATCCTCCTTATTAAACGTAAAAATGACACTGTTGACGAAGACCAATAACTTAATATCAATGTATTTTGTGTCATTCTCTATTCATTTCTTTTTAAATTCTATTGTATTATTAGTACTAGTTACATTTTACTTGCAGTACTAGTATTTTTACATGCTGGCTTTTTTGCCAAAAAGGGTTAAATTAATAGAGCAACATTGTATTTATTTGGCAGATAAGTGTTTTTCTGGTTTAGTGGCTTTAAAGCATTATGACAAATCAGCTATTTCTTTGGGCTCTTGCATATGTATGGGGCAGTGCACCTCAAAAAGCCATTGGTATAAAAAACAAAACAAAAAAACAATTCGCCTCGATTAGGTTTGTATACACAGCTTTAAATGCATGCTTAATTTGCATTCTTTTTAAGCAAAAACATGTACTGTTATTTACTTAAGGTGTTTGTTGTTTGTGCATTAATTCATTGAACTCATTTAAAAGCTAAGGTTTAAGATTAGAACAAATTTCTCTATCTATATTTCTGTATGTCTGTCTGTTTACACACACCTATTTGGTCAAAGGTTTGCGGACACCTACCCATAAGATTTCAATGTGTTTTGGGGCATTCCATTCCACATTTAATTGCTATTTGCTGTTATAATAACCTCCAGTCTTCTGGGAGGATGTTTCCACTAGATTTTGAAGTGTGGTTGAGGAGATTTGTGTTCAGTCAGCCACAAGGGTGTTAGTAAAGTCAGCACCTGATGAAGCAGAGGCCTGGGGTGCAGTCAGCCTTCCAATTCATCCCATAGGTGTTCATTAGGGTTCATTAGAGGGTAGACCATAACAGACACCATAACATGTAAATCATATCATCTATGTAGCTGACTTTGTGCACAGAGGCATTGTTATGCCGGAACAGGTTTGGGTCTCGTTCAAGTGAAGGGTAAATGTGATGCTATCGAATCCAAAGACAAATTCTGTGCCACTAACTTTCAGGAAGAACCATTTATGGTTGGAAAAGTCAGTTGTCTCAATACTTTTTTCTTATGTAGTCTATTTTTTTTTATCTATCTCAGGCAAATTTGGAGTCATTAAATTGTTAATTACATTCAATGTGTAATTTATTAACTTTTTTCCATATGTCTTTGACTTGTGTTGGTGCCTACTGCAAGTCCCTTGTGTATTTTAGTTAGTCATGTTTTATCATCAACTAAAGAAATATATATATATATATATATATATATATATATATATATATATATATATATATATATATATATATATATATATATATCACAGTGAGGAAAATAAGTATTTGAACACCCTGCTATTTTGCAAGTTCTCCCACTTAGAAATCATGTTGGAGTCTGAAATTGTCATCGTAGGTGCATGTCCACTGTGAGAGACATATTCTAAAAAATAAATCCAGAAATCACTATATATGATTTTTAAACTATTTATTTGTATGATACAGCTGCAAATAAGTATTTGAACACCTGTCTATCAGCTAGAATTCTGACCCTCAAAGACCTGTTAGTCTGCCTTTAAAATGTCCACCTACACTATATTTATTATCCTAAATTAGATGCACCTGTTTGAGGTCGTTAGCTGCATAAAGACATCTGTCCACCCCATACAATCAGTAAGAATCCAACTACTAACATGGCCAAGACCAAAGAGCTGTCCAAAGACACTAGAGACAAAATTGTACACCTCCACAAGGCTGAAAAGGGCTACGGGGAAATTGCCAAGCAGCTTGGTGAAAAAAGGTCCACTGTTGGATCAATCATTAGAAAATGGAAGAAGCTAAACATAACTGTCAATCTCCCTCAGACTGGGGCTCCATGCAAGATCTCACCTCGTGGGGTCTCAATGATCCTAAGGAAGGTGAGAAATCAGCCCAGAACTACACGGGAGGAGCTGGTCAATGACCTGAAAAGAGCTGGGACCACCGTTTCCAAGGTTACTGTTGGTAATACACTAAGACGTCATGGTTTGAAATCATGCATGGCACGGAAGGTTCCCCTGCTTAAACCAGCACATGTCCAGGCACGTCTTAAGTTTGCCAATGACCATTTGGATGATCCAGAGGAGTCATGGGAGAAAGTCATGTGTTCAGATGAGACCAAAATAGAACTTTTGGGTCATAATTCCACTAAACGTGTTTGGAGGAAGAAGAATGATGAGTACCATCACAAGAACACCATCCCTACTGTGTAGAATGGGGGTGGTAGCATCATGCTTTGGGGGTGTTTTTCTGCACATGGGACAGGGCGACTGCACTGTATTAAGGAGAGGATGACCAGGGCCATGTATTGCGAGATTTTGGGGAACAACTTCCTTCCCTCAGTTAGAGCATTGAAGATGGGTCGAGGCTGGGTCTTCCAACATGACATTGACCCGAAGCACACAGCCAGGATAACCAAGGAGTGGCTCTGTAAGAAGCATATCAAGGTTCTGCCGTGGCCTAGCCAGTCTTCAGACCTAAACCCAATAGAGAATCTTTGGAGGGAGCGCAAACTACGTGTTTCTCAGCGACAGGCCAGAAACCTGACTGATCTAGAGAAGATCTGCGTGGAGGAGTGGGCCAAAATCCCTCCTGCAGTGTGTGCAAACCTGTTGAAAAACTACAGGAAACGTGTGTGTGTGTGTGTGTGTGTGTATATATATATATATATATATATATATATATACAGTGAGGAAAATAAGTATTTGAACACCCTGCTATTTTGCAAGTTCTCCCACTTAGAAATCATGGAGGGGTCTGAAATTGTCATCGTAGGTGCATGTCCACTGTGAGAGACATAATCTAAAAAAGAATCCAGAAATCACAATGTATGATTTTTTTAACTATTTATTTGTATGATACAGCTGCAAATAAGTATTTGAACACCTGAGAAAGACAATGTTAATATTTGGTACAGTAGCCTTTGTTTGCAATTACAGAGGTCAAACGTTTCCTGTAGTTTTTCACCAGGTTTGCACACACTGCAGGAGGGATTTTGGCCCACTCCTCCACACAGATCTTCTCTAGATCAGTCAGGTTTCTGGCCTGTCGCTGAGAAACACGGAGTTTGAGCTCCCTCCAAAGATTCTCTATTGGGTTTAGGTCTGGAGACTGGCTAGGCCACGCCAGAACCTTGATATGCTTCTTACAGAGCCACTCCTTGGTTATCCTGGCTGTGTGCTTCGGGTCATTGTCATGTTGGAAGACCCAGCCTCGACCCATCTTCAATGCTCTAACTGAGGGAAGGAGGTTTTTCCCCAAAATCTGGCAATACATGGCCCCGGTCATCCTCTCCTTAATACAGTGCAGTCGCCCTGTCCCATGTGCAGAAAAACACCCCCAAAGCATGATGCTACCACCCCCATGCTTCACAGTAGGGATGGTGTTCTTGGGATTGTACTCATCATTCTTCTTCCTCCAAACACGTTTAGTGGAATTATGACCTAAAAGTTCTATTTTGGTCTCATCTGACCACATGACTTTCTCCCATGACTCCTCTGGATCATCCAAATGGTCATTGGCAAACTTAAGACGTGCCTGGACATGAGCTGGTTTAAGCAGGGGAACCTTCCGCGCCATGCATGATTTCAAACCATGACGTCTTAGTGTATTACCAACAGTAACCTTGGAAACGGTGGTCCCAGCTCTTTTCAGGTCATTGACCAGCTCCTCCCATGTAGTTCTGGGCTGATTTCTCACCTTCCTTAGGGTCATTGAGACCCCACGAGGTGAGATCTTGCATGGAGCCCCAGTCCGAGGGAGATTGACAGTCATGTTTAGCTTCTTCCATTTTTTAACGATTGCTCCAACAGTGGACCTTTTTTCACCAAGCTGCTTGGCAATTTCCCCGGAGCCCTTTCCAGCCTTGTGGAGGTGTAAAATTTTGTCTCTAGTGTCTTTGGACAGCTCTTTGGTCTTGGCCATGTTAGTAGTTGGATTCTTACAGATTGTATGGGGTGGACAGGTGTCTTTATGCAGCTAACGACCTCAAACAGGTGCATCTAATTTAGGATAATAAATGTAGTGGAGGTGGACATTTTAAAGGCAGACTAACAGGTCTTTGAGGGTCAGAATTCTAGCCGATAGACAGGTGTTCAAATACTTATTTGCAGCTGTATCATACAAATAAATAGTTTAAAAATCATACATTGTGATTTCTGGATTTTTTTTTTTAGATTATGTCTCTCACAGTGGACATGCACCTACGATGACAATTTCAGACCCCTCCATGATTTCTAAGTGGGAGAACTTGCAAAATAGCAGGGTGTTCAAATACTTATTTTCCTCACTGTATATATATATATATATATATATATATATATATATATATATATATATATATATATATATGTATATATATATATATATATATATATGTGTGTGTGTGTGTGTGTGTGTGTGTGTGTGTGTGTATATATATATATATATATATATATATATACACACACACACACAAGACAAATACAACAAATTATTCTTTGAAGAATGTTGCTGAATAAATAGAGGAGAGGCTTGCAAGGTGTATTTGTTGGTTCGGTTTGCCACGTCGCCTTGTTTTGAAGCTGTAAAGACTTGGTTTGATACTCCCTAGTTGCTGCAGACCATTTGGCCTTCCTGCAGATAGGACTGTTCTAGCAAAGCAACTGGAAGGGTACAAGGGCTTTATGGAAAAAAAAACTGAATTTTTAAGGCATTGCATAAGATATTTGATAATTTGAGTTTGGACTGTTTTACTAGGATCATTTTATTGACTTGCTTGTGTCACATAGACCTGAAACATTTATACAGAGTGGAGTACAACCCCAATTCAAAAAAGTTTGGACACTGTGTAAAATGTAAATAAAAACATAATGCAATGATTTGAATAATGAATGATGTTTTATTAGCAATAGTAGATAGTTAGCATATTAAATGCTTAAACTGAGGAAATGTACCATTTTAAGGGGGGGGGGGGAAGGTCATATGAAATTGGATGGCTCTAATTTGTCTTAAAAAAGTTTGGACTGAGCAACGAACGACTGAAAGTAGTAGATGTTATTTATAATATAGTAAAAATTGATAAAGCGTGTGGTTAAGATAAAAAGCAATCTGAGTCAGAATGAAAAATCTACTCTAAAACATAATGTTCCTGGGCATCACAGTAATGTAAAACGATGTTCCTAGTAATTCACAGTAATTTTCGAACACACGCTAAGCACCAGCTCGGATACATCCCATGTTGTTGGGACCCAAAGAGAACTGTTTCTTCTTTAGCCACCATCTTTGGGTCAGATAGCTCATAGTTATCTGACCTGTAGACAGCTTTTATGTTTACTCTTCAAATAAGATAGAGAAGCATTTACTCATTGACGAAGCCTTCAGAAGAACACTGTTAACCTGATTAAGGTACTGGACACATGGGTCAGCAATTTACGATGTCATCATAAAACATGGGCAACATACCAGTGCTCTATGAGTTCCAGGATAATGAGCATGATCCTAAACTCATGGTTTATTTATTTATTTTTTTGGGGGGGTGGGTTTTAGGCTGTCTCCTGGTTCTGTTTTCCGTGTATGCAGGCAGACAAAATGTACAAATGTTTTCTGCCTGTTTTTAATAGTTTCTAGGTATGAGTAAATAAGTGTGTATTGTGTGTGTGTGTGTGTGTGTGTATTAATAAATATATTCGCTCACTTACTTCAATTGCAATGCATGTGTCAATTAATTTTTTTAAACAATTAAAGTGATTCCTCTTTTTCTGATTATAATTAGTAGTGATCATCCTGCAGGTTCGTCACGAAAGTTGTTTGTCTGACACATTAACTCGCCCTCACAATTGTGATTACTCTGAATTTTCCTCCTCAAATTAATCCTATGTCAAATTTTTTTTTTTAATTGGCTCTGATTACAGCAGATATTTGCACTTTCTTTTTTCCCCGGGTGGAAGCTGCATTTGTAATGTGTCATTATCTCAGGTAAATTTGAATGAACAAATAATTGCATTGTCGCAAGCATTAGCATTTTACATCCCTTTTTTGTTTTGCTTTGTGAGTCACTTATTCACTAATTACAGACTAATATATCGAGTAAATTTGCATAAGCAGCAATTACTGGTACAGTAGTAATCATAAAAATTGTATTCTCATTGTTATTCCTTATACAATGCTTGCATTTGTTAATCTAACCCCATTGGGTAGTCCGGTCTGACGCCAGAGCTTTGTGGACACAGGGGATATGAACTGATGCATGAAACAGCATACAACATATTATTTCCAGCGAGCTGGAAGAAATGCTTTAATTCAAAGCAATTGCTTTTTGGAGGCATCATGCGCAGGTTAGGAGTGCAACTTTCTTTTCCATGTTGTATAACAGTTGGTCTAGTGGTTAGGATGCGGCGCTCTCACCGCTGCGGCCCGGGTTCGATCCCCAGTCAGGGAACCAACCACAGCCACTTTCAGTGCCGGTCCCAAGCCCGGATAAATGGGGAGGGTTCCGTTAGGAAGGGCATCCAGCTTAAAAACATGTGCCAAATTAAAACATGCGGAGGATCCGCTGTGGCGACCCCTAACAGGAGAAGTCGAAAGAAAGTTTTTGTAACAGTTTCAATCTAAAGATAGAAACTAAGAACAGATAGCTGCTATGTCATGATCCTAGCAGACCTTGGATCCACTTTACTAGAAGCATGTCAATAGTGTGACAACAGCACAGTGCATACGATCCATGGATATAATTGCTAAAAGAGTGATCTCTTTGACTTTGTCATGGCTATTACTGCTTCCTGGCTGTTGTGCCAGTTGGGCTAGTTTTAATTTTTTACATTTTTTATAATTTCGTTCTTTTTTTTAAAAATTGATCTCTTGCGATTTTCATGCCCAATAGTCTCTAGAATTTACACAAAATGGTGTAAAAACATTAACAAAATGCAGAATGCAACAGTTTTGCTGATGAGAGAGGTCAGAAGAGCAGGAACTAACTGGATTGATTGGTCAAGGAGAATAAAATAATTCAAATATCATTCTTTATATCCATAGTGAGCAAACCAACAAGAACAACATCTTAGAACACAGCAACACATCTTGTTGAATCTTGAGAGAAAAGTTTTTTTCTAGTCTTGGTGAACTTTTTATGGATTGTGCAGCTAATAAGTGTGGATATTGTATTACTGTATAGTCTTCTTTGGAAGTATTTAAATGGCAGGGCCAGTTTTCTTGCTATAAGATGAAGACTTTCAGGTTTTTAACGCACCTGATGCAATGTAATCAGCCGTAACAATCAGAAGGCCATATTATAACCTGCAAAGAAATAACAAAGAGCCACAAAACCAAAGAGACAAAAACAAATCACTTCTAGTGATGGAAATTAGTGATGTGATGGAAGCATGAAAGTATCTGCTTATGATACAAAACATATGAGCTCATCGGTCAGGCAGGGTAGAGGCATTCTCATAGCTTGGGGTTGCATGTCTGCTTCAGGTTTACTATTCTTTATTGAGGATGCCACTTGTCAAGTCATTCAGCAGACTTTATGCAATATTGAGCATATATTTTACCTCTCGAAGAAGAGACTAAAAGGTGAAATAGCCAAGAACAACAATTGAAAGAGAGGTACCATAATTTCCGGACTATAAAGCGCACCCATATATAAGCCGCACCCACTGAATTTTACAAATATTTTTATATTGTCTGTCTATAAGCCGCAGGTGTCTACAAGCTGCAGGTGTCTACACTAATGAACTTTACGCAGGCTTTAACGAAAGACACGTTACACACGGTGTAACGGATGAAATATGTTGTGCTTCCTTTAGGAGCATAGCGGTATTTTGGGAATAGCATGCCACTGCATTTTACCGGTATTATTGCATGTGTGCAAGACCGAGAAATATGTCCTTATTATTTTCTGATGCTCATTTCTAAGTTTCTTTGACTAACCCATAACGCTGTTGCCAAGAAAAATCAAAAAGCACGAGTTTTGGAAACCTTTCTGTTGCAACTGGAGTTAGTGAGCTCTCCCATGACCCTGACTCAACGCGTTACAACGGCTTGTATCTAAACCGTAGCCTACCAAGAAAGTCATTGTTTACTGTCTTCCTTTCACAACTATTTCTCTCGAGAGTTTATCTTTTTGCATCGTCTTGCGTAAAAAAAAACAAAACTTTTTTTCTCCCGATGCTGTGCAGCTCAGAACACAGGTGAGGTGCGTTTTTTTCGTTTCCGTTCAGAAATTTCATTGGTCTAATGTTATGGGGTTCAGTTTTTTGGCTTAAAGAAACCGGGAAAAACCCAGGAAAAATTCATAAATAAGCCGCTTCGTTGTTTAAGCCGCGGGGTTCAAAACTTAGGAAAAAGTAGCGGCTTATAGTCTGAAAAAGACGGTACATTCCTGAAAAAGCATCACGAAAGAAGAATGCAACAGTTTCCAGATTTAAGTAGAGCACAGGATTGATGCAGTTGAAAAAGGGATCTGCCAGTATTATTCAATTTAAGGCTGTTTTTTCTTATACTGTACTTTTGCCACCCTAAATTGGGTAGTCTGCCACACATGGTGCAAAGTTCTATGTTGTTAATATATAGATGTAAAAATCAGGAATTATAAAAGCTGAAATTTAGATCTAGCATCTCAAATTCATCTTTTGCTTTCAAACCCAAACGTTTGTGTATAACAGCAACAAAAGAAATTGGCCTTTCTGTTCCAGTAGTTTTGGAGGGTACTGTAAATAAAATGCCCTTATTCACACCTGGATTTGGGGATCCTCTGCCATTCCTCCTTGCAGATCCTCTCCAGTTCTGTCAGGTTGGATGATAAACGTGGTGTACAGCTTTTTTTTAGGTCTCTCCAGAGATGCTCAATTGGTTTTAAGTCCGGGCTCTGGCTGGGCCATTCAAGAACAGTCATGGAGTTGTTGTGAAGCCACTCCTTCATTATTTTAGCTGTGTGCCAGTTTGAGGTCCAGAGCACTCTGGAGACTGTTTTTGTCCAGGATATCCCTGTACTTGGCTTTGAGGGAAATTCATTGAGGGAAATTCATCTTTCCCTCAATTGCAACCAGTCGTCCTGTCCCTGCAGCTAAAAAACACCCCCACGACATGATGCTGTCACCACCATGCTTCACTGTTGGGGCTGTATTTGACAGGTAATGAGCAGTGCCTGGTTTTCTCCACACAAACCGCTTAGAATTAAGGCAAAAAAATTCTATCTTGGTCTCATCAGACCAGAGAATCTTATTTCTTACCATTTTGGAGTCCTTCAGGTGTTTTTTTTTGCAAACTTCATGCAGGCTTTCATGTGTGTTGCACTAAGGAGAGGCTTCCGTCGTGCCACTCTGCCATAAAGCCCTGACTGGTGGAGGGCTGCAGTGCTGGTTGAATTTCTACAACTTTCTCCCATCTCCCGACTGCATCTCTGGAGCTCAGCCACAGTGATCTTTGGGTTCTTCTTTACCTCTCTTACCAAGGCTCTTATCCCCCGATAGCTCAGTTTGGCCGGACGGCCAGCTCTAGGAAGGGTTCTAGTCGTCCCAAATGTCTTCCATTTAAGGATTATGGAGGCCACTGTGCTCTTAGGAACCTTAAGTGCAGCAGAAATTTTTTTGTAACCTTGGCCAGATCTGTGCCTTGCCACAATTCTGTCTCTGAGCTCTTCAGGCAGTTCCTTTGACCTCATGATTCTCATTTGCTCTGACATGCATTGTGATCTGGAAGGTCTTATATAGACAGGTGTGTGGCTTTACTAATCAAGTCCAATCAGTATAATCAAACCTTTCTGGACTGAAATGAAGGTGTAGAACCATCTCAAGGATGATCAGAAGAAATGGAAAGCACTTGAGTTAAATATATGAGTGTCACAGCAAAGGGTCCGAATACTTAGGACCATGTGATATTTCAGTTTTTCTTTTTTAATAAATCTGCAAAAATGTCAACAATTCTGTGTTTTTCTGACAATATGGGGTGCTATGTGTACATTCATGAGGAAAAGAAATTAACCTAATGATTTTAGAAAAATGGCTGCAATATAACAAAGAGTGAAAAATTTAAGGTGGTCTGAATACTTTCCGTACGCACTGTAAGTGCACTTTAGTATAGGCATTCAGTTAGTTGTTGATATACATGCTAATGGAATGGTTTTGTGTATAGCGCTGTATTAGAGATCCTATAAGATAATGCCTGGTATAATAACTAACTGGCAGTGGACTGTATAATAAGCAGAACTGACAAAACATGACTAGACAAAGACTTCAGAACATCATGCCTGCGTTTCCTAAGGCAACTGATGCAGTGTAATGCCTATAAAAATGGGTGTAATTATAATGCAGTGTATATACCATTACATACTGGTATAATTTTCTCAAATCAGTAATTACATAGTAAAAGCTGGGAGTTTGAATAAGAGGTTGGTAAGGAAATTTTGGAATTGCTTGATAGGTGCTCTCACCTTCCACTTGTTATTATTTATAGCATTTGGCAGATGTCCTTATTCAGAGAAACTTTTATCTTACAATTATCTCATACTAAACAGTTTAGGGTTAAGGGCCTTACTCAAGGGCTTAGAATTACAACTTGTTGAGGCTGGGATTTGACCTTCTGTTTAGAACATCTAAACAACTTGCCTACCATTACCACTTTTTTATTTCTTTTATTATTTATTTTTTAAGAATACCTGCACCCCCTCATTTAAGCTCTTACCCAGAACAAGTCAAGTCAAGTTTATTTCTATAGCGCTTTTCACAAAGGACATTGTCTCAAAGCAGCTTTACGAATTTAACAGTTAAGGTGAACAATGTGTATTAATCCCTGATAAGCAAACCATGGCAACTGCGGCAAGGAAAAACTCCCTTAGATGTTATGAGGAAGAAACCTTGAGAGGAACCAGATTTAAAAAGGGGGAACCCATCCTCATTTGGGTGACATAAAGAGTGTGTTTATAGTCTTTAAAATAGAACAACCAATTATCATCAAAGTGCAAAGAAAGATTATGCAGATACAGTTCAAGAGCTGCAGTTAAGGTTTTTATCAAATTTCATAGTTTAGAAAATGTATGATTTCTCAAAAAAGTTGTTTATGATGGTCATGGTTGCTGGTGAAAGATGGTCTGTTTTGTTTCATATCTGGGATTTTAAAGCGTATAGAGTTTACAAAGAATGGTCCAAAAAACAAACAAAAGAAAATTGTCACAGTTTTGTATGTGAAAAGACTTAAATTGACTCATATAATCACTCATTCCCACAGTGTTGAGCAGAAAAGCATGCGACTGTGCCCAGAACATAAAATTTTACAATGGATGCCATACAACAGCAGAAGACCACATTGAGTATCACTACTTTTTTAACAAGAATATGAGGCTACCATGGGCACTGGCTCGTCAAACCTCTGCAATCAAAGACTATAATTCAACTGTTTTTCTGTTTTCAGCTGTCAATTTTAGGTTGGGGCATGGGGAGGAGAGAATGTTTTCTAAAATACTATCAATAAAAGTATAAATAAGTGCTTTGTATAAAATGTGCAGGCAGGATTCCATCTTGACTTATCTTGCAACAAAAAACAAGTTCAGCAAATACCAGGCGGTTTTTACGTTCCTGAAATATGAAGCTCATGAGACAAGCAAAGGTCACGTACATCATTAGAGTCTAAGAGGAGTGAAATCTGTCTCTTTGTCAGTATGTATATAATAATAAGATCTTCATAAAATACCAGAACAAGTATCACACTAACTCAGCTTAGCCAGTTAAAACGGTATAAACTTTACATTTTAAGAACCTGAGTTGTAGATTAGTGATTAAGATGTTCTGATCAAAAGGTCATGAGTTCAATTCCCAGCACAATTAATCTTCTGCTGCTGGGTTCTGGCCCCTTGAGGTAGGCCCTGAACCCTCAATTGCTCAGCTGTATAAATAAGTTAATTGTAAGTTGCTTTGGATATGGGTGTCTTTTTTATATATATATATATATATATATATATATATATATATATATATATATATATATATATATATATAATATATATAATTAGTTCATGTGATACAGTACAACCACTGAAAACAGTATCAGGTGTTATCCAGATTTAGACACAGATGTAATTTTTATTTTTTGGAACTTTTTTTTGACATAAAGTTTTTGGTCATGTTAAAAATGTTTTTTTTTTTAGAGGATGGAACTGGATTGGGTTGAGAGCAGATGCGCTATTTGCAAGTGTAAATACTGTAGGACGGGGAGTTCAGGACATTAAATGAAAGTGTAGGAGGTCAAGTTGTGGAATAATTTATTAGGTACAGTAACATTTTGTTAGGTTATGCTTTATTAAGTAACAGTTGAAAATACAAATGTGACTGTCTCATGGGCTGTGATTGCATATTTTAAAAACCGATTATTTGGTATAATACCAAAGCACTCTTGAATGCTAAGTTCTCATGGCTATAAATAATTTAGCATTTTCATGGTAACCGCTCATTCATCGTGGCATGTATGGTGGAAACATAAACCTTATAAAGATTTATGGAATTTTTCAAAATCTTTTATTTTTATGTGAGAATTCATTAGCATTGACCATTTTTGGAAATATTTCCAATCTCACTGTCTTGTAATAAGTCAAGTAGTTCCTTTATGCTTTGCGACATGGGAAAACCTTGAAGATGGAAAGCTCTGTAGTTTCTCAGTAACTTGAGAAGCTGCATATTTTTGTCATATTAACTTCACATGAAAGAAAAAAAGAGAAGTTGGTATGGGAACAACAGCATAACTAATAGCAGGAACTAAATAGTTCCATTGACGTTCCATAACATTAAATGTAACTATAATTGCATAAAAAGTATGTCATGTTGTTTTGAAGTAATATATTGTTGTGTTGGCAAATCCCTGTTACATTCTTGAAGTCTAAAATACAAAAGCGTTTTTTCTGTTATTGGAAGAGAATCAGCTTTCGGGTGGTAATGACATTATACCACTCTGCTGTAGTTCATTATTATTATTTATTTTTCTTTTTTCATTCTTTATTATCTTACATGATAAATGCTTTCCAAGCAAGAACAATGTCTCAACAATAGGCAATATAAGTGGCACGACTTCGATAAACATGAAGCATAAAAGAAAATCACATGGCAAAGAAAACTAAAGAAACTGCTCTAAAACAGTGATTAGTATTAGTTAATCATTTACTGCCTGACTGTCGTTAATAATTTACAGCTCGACTTGTTATATATTTCATTGATATTTGTAACTGTAGTATGATGACCCATTAGTATGATTTTGTTGTTACTGGGCAACATCAATGGTTTTCTTCTCACAGGCATTTGAAACAGTCGGTGGTGGTGTGCGGTGTTTTCTTTGCTGCTCATCATCGTTAATCTTCTTGTAAGTCGTTCTGTGTAATAAACAGGTGAAGATGGGGCCCTGTTTTTAAAACATCCTAATCGCTGGCTGCCATGTACGGTATCACAGTGTTTTAGCAATAATGCAGGTGTCTCACACCTGTAATGGAGAATTGCCTTGTTTTCAGAGCTGGCTTTAGGAATTTCGAAACTCAAAAGACTGCATTGAAAGTGACATTTTGTAAGCACCTCCCTGCATAAACTATGACAGGGAACCAGTTGCCAAAAATAACTTTTCATCTGTATTCGTTGGCTGTTTGATCTTCGGGTGTAAATTTTGTGATTCAGCTCAGAAAACTGTTCGAGTCAGTGCGAAATGAATTCGGCCGGTGGAAAACAAAAGGGAACGAGCGCATATTTGCAAGAAATTACAAACTAGACGTGGGTCTTATCACTGGATGCAATAGAAGACAAAATGATATACATTTAGACAGATTCTGGAAAAGATGAGTTAAATTGAGGTTCACAGCTTTGAAAACATAACCCTGATCTACCCTAAGATTTGGCAGTTCATTCAGGCTTTCACCATTCACCATTCAGGCTTCCAGTGAGCCACAGAGAGGAAGGAATACAGTACATTTTATTAGGGCTGCAGTAGGGGTGTATCGGTACACGTATTCGTACCAAAGTAACTCGGCACAGGGCTTACAGGTCATTACACGTGCACCGATTGCAATCCTTTTTACAGTGCGTGCAGAACATAATTAAAATCTGAGTTTTCCCGCGTTCCCGCGGGAACATATTAAGTGGTGGACTATTAAACATAAAATATACACATTTTGAAAAAGGGTTTAAAAAATAAACTAGAGATGGCACGTGCATGAACACGCTAACGAATCCACATCGCTAACGTTAGCCCTTAGCCATTTCGTGAATTCTTTAGCGTTTTATGTCCAGCAAGGACAAAATCCTTACAATTCCTAATATCAAGGAAGTAAATGAATAAAGGATGAAAGGAATGAAGACATTTGTTAAAGTATGCTAAAATAACTAGAACAGTTAAGTAGATCATATTTTCAGCAAATTATATATTAAATGTAAAACACACATACACACACTTGCATACACATCTGTATTACCCAAATATGGTCTTTAAAATGTAAACTATTTCATACAATTTAATTTTATTATCTTTTTATTTTATTAAATCAGTACATTTGTGCAATTTTTTTTATTTTATTATTTTTTTTATTATTAATATTATAATTTTTTGTGTGTGTGTGCCGTCACAACCCCTAGGCTGCAGCTATCGATTATTTTAGCAATCGAGTATTCTACCGATTATTCCATCGATTAATCTGGTAATCGGATAAGAAGCACATTTTCTTTATTAAAGTGCAATTCTAAATATGTAAGAAATAAGACCGATCTCTTAAAATGAACAAGCAATTTGTTTCCTTTTTAGAATTTTTTTTTATTCTTGCATAAAATATCTGTGAAAACTAAACCTATTCAGTGCATTGTATTGCCATATTACAACAAAATGCAAATATAAATTAAACAAATTATAATAATAAAAATTAATAATAAAAAAAAATGTAAAAATAAATTTCAAATGATGTTAAAAAATAGTAAATGCACGGTACTGTGTTTTTTTATTTACATTTTTTATGTTGTAGTTTGAAATGGTCCCAAACTTATTGAAAACTTTGTCATTTTCTTTGGTTTTCTCCCTGTTTCTCCAATTTTCAATCTCTCATTCTGTGTTTACCTGTCCAGAGCGGTCCAGGGTTTAGCGGGGGGTATGTCAGTAACAATGGTCCGTAGGGAAACACAGTTTGCCCCGTTGCATTTTTGTATTCGAGTTACACAAGCAATTGTTTAAGCCCAAAATGTTATGTTATCGTAATGTTTTGTGTATAATACTACCAATTAAAAGTAATTCATTGCGAAAGGTCTGATTGTATATTGCAATCTTGTGTGCATACTGCATGTCAAATGTGTTCATGGAATCCTTCTTTAATTCTTAAGTCTTTAATTAGTAATGTCAGAAATGTGTAAGAAATCAATAAAAAAATCATATTGCTACTGTTAATCATGTTAACTTAGGATAATGTAAGCAGATATATTAATGTGGCTGAAAACTCTCTCAAACATTTCTGTTTAGTTTGTGCCATTAGTCATTAAGAAGAGGGTGGGTAAAGACACATCAGGAGTGACATTAAACCAGAGGTTATATTCTGTATTGTGGGACACTCCCAAAACAAAACATTTACATCATGGCTCCACCCATAATTATTACGTTTTTATTAAGCTGGATTTGTATTACACTGACACCAACAGTATCGCTTCAACTCCTGCATTTATTTATTTATTTTAGTTCTTCAATATCCACTGGTTCCAGTCTGTATTTAAATAAGGCTTTATCACAGATGAACAGTAACTGACGTAATCAGCTAAGGGCATGGAGCTTATAAACTGACACAGTTTCTATGTTCACTAATTGTGGTTCTTGTGCTTCCACCAACATAGCCCCAAGATGCGAATCTTTGCAGCTGACATGAATTTTAAAAATAAAACAAAACTGAAAATGATTAGGTAATTCAGGGTTTCTTAGATTACACCAGTAGTAACTCCAACTACTTATCTATTTAATGAGGCTTTCATTGTCCTGTTTGACAAAAGATAAGGTTGTACAAATGTTAGCTTTTTGCATATATGCCTACAATAAACTATACGTATTCACCATATGCTGTTAATTTATGTGTTTATAGTGAACAATCCCATTCCATCCAACCTAAAGTCTGAAGCTAAGAAGGCTGCCAAAATCCTTCGGGAATTCACTGAGATTTCCAACAGGCAAGGTCCTGACAAGCTTATTCCAGGTAAACAATATTTATTTTTATTCTTGATTTAAATTATCATTAAACATTGGTTCTTGTTTTTATGCTACAATCTATGGGTTGAGGAGGGGTCACCAAACTTGAGGGTGATTATATGGTGCACTAAAGTCTTGCAAACCAAGCAAGTATGTGTCTTGTCTTGTGTTGTCTGTCTGTCTGTACTGTTTGCACTAGGTTGCACTCGATGCACTTTATGTAGCTTGTGTTGTGTTGTAGCTTTATGTTATTGTTTAGTGTAGCACCAGGGTTCCGGAGGAACGTTGTCTCGTTTTTACTGTGTACTGTGTACTACTGTGTATAGTAGAAATGACAATAAAAGCCTCTTGACTTAAAGTAGGAGTAGCTTTTATTAGAGGCCAATAGTAGGTAATTTACCACTTTAAACTGTCTGAGTATTGTAAATATTCTGATTGAATCCTGAAAGTGAGGTTTCATTAATGTGATTTCTTCAAATATCACATCTATTATAAAAGAGACCTGGTCACCTTGGATCATTTAAAAGATGTGTGGGCAAATGGTCAAGTACAAGTTGAGCATTTTGAAGAGTGTTACCTGTTTGGACTATAGAAAAACTATAAAGATGTTTTCATAATCACTTGTACTTGTCAAATTGTGTAAAGTTAATAATCTGATGTGTGCTTAATTAATTACAATGTTTGAAATCCGTCTTACTGTCTTCACATACCTTTGATCTTGACCTTCAATATCATTTTAGTTTTATATTTTCTCATATTTACATGTCTATGTCTAGCTTATCTAGTTTGAGGGAACTGTGTGAGAAATTGGTGTGTATTTTCTAGATATTTGTAGTAGCTGTGAAGTTCATAGACATTTCTAATAAGCTGCAGTTTTTAATGGATTGACCTTGCTTTTCTTTTTTTTTTTCTTTCTGTTCAATTAAGCCCATGTGATTGCCAAAGCCCATGGCCTGGCAATCTTATCAGTCATCAAAGCCGGATTCATGATCACTGCTCGTGGGGGAAGTGGGGTAGTAATTGCTCGTCTTGCTGATGGCAGTAAGTTGAATTTGTTTTTAAACACCTTATTAGTAAAGTTTGATGTGTATAGGTCAACAAGTCTCAGAGAAATTTCTATGTCATTGGAAATGACACTCAAAAAGCAGAAGCATGACAATAAATTAGGGAATTGTTACCATTATAAATTATAAAATAATTAAACAAAAGCAAATGTTAAAAAATACACTACCTCACATCCATTGTGTCCAAATAGGATCATATATAAGATCAGAGTATTTAAAACAATCTTTTCAGTACTTTTGGGAACCATATTTTCTTAGTTTAAAAACAACAACAAACAACTACTGCTGATTAGATTCATATATTATTCATTCATTCATTCATCTTCTCCCGCTTATCCGTAATTCGGGTCGCGGGGGCAGCAGTCTAAGCAGGCCCCCGCCTTCGACTGCTGCCCAATCCTCACAGCACCGTCCCTTACGGTCCCTCCTGCAGGTGGTGAGCCCACGGGAAGGCGGCCCCACGTCACTCCGACGTCACGGACCTTGATATTTCCCTCGCAAGGGACCCCCGGAGCATAGAGGGTTAAGGGCCTTGCTCAAGGGCCCAAGAGTGGCAGCCTGGCGATACCGGGGCTTGAACCCCAGTACTTCCGATCGGCAACCCAGCGCCTTAACCGCTGGAGCCACCACTCCCCCAGATTAATATATTAAATGAATCTAACCCATGGTTTAAAGAGTGGGATCAGAAATTCTATTTTCAACATTTTTCCACCTAACTATTTATTTATTTATTTATTTATTTATTTATTTATTTATTTATTTGACAGGGACAGTGTACATTAATTAACATTACTGTAAATGCACCAGAATTAGCCAAACTGATAACCTCATCTTCTTTATCACTGATTATGTGAATGTTTTATTACTGATAAAAAGTTTAGCAAATATTAAGAAAATACATCAGATTAATGAAAATCAAAAGAATAAAGGCAACTTATTAAAACATGATTTTTTTCCTGTTTGTGTGATGAAGGATGGTCAGCTCCCACAGCGATTGGCATTGCTGGTCTCGGTGGAGGGTTTGAGATTGGGTTGGAGGTAGGTTTCTGATTAAATTATAAATAAATCAAATTAATTTCTGTCCAGTTTCTTTAAGGCATTGAAAGAGAACCATGTCCTAAACCAGAGAATATTTTATTAACAAGAGTAATGACTGTTCTTTTATTCAGTGATCACTGCAGGTTTGGCAATATAGGGTTTAGTTCTGGCATCATATGCTTATTCCCTAGGCATATACAGTGAGGAAAATAAGTATTTGAACACCCTGCTATTTTGCAAGTTCTCCCACTTAGAAACCATGGAGGGGTCTGAAATTGTCATCGTAGGTGCATGTCCACTGTGAGAGACATAATCTAAAAAAAAAAAATCCAGAAATTACAATGTATGTTTTTTAAACTATTTATTTGTATGATACAGCTGCAAATAAGTATTTGAACACCTGTCTATCAGCTAGAATTCTGACCCTCAAAGACCTGTTAGTCTGCCTTTAAAATGTCCACCTCCACTACATTTATTATCCTAAATTACATGCACCTGTTTGAGGTCGTTAGATGCATAAAGACACCTGTCCACCCCATACAATTAGTAAGAATTCAACTACTAACATGGCCAAGACCAAAGAGCTGTCCAAAGACACTAGAGACAAAATTGTACACCTCCACAAGGCTGGAAAGGGCTACAGGGAAATTGCCAAGCAGCTTGGTGAAAAAAGGTCCACTGTTGGAGCAATCATTAGAAAATGGAAGAAGCTGAACATGACTGTCAATCTCCCTCGGACTGGGGCTCCATGCAAGATCTCACCTCGTGGGGTCTCAATGATCCTAAAGAAGGTGAGAAATAAGCCCAGAACTACACGGGAGGAGCTGGTCAATGACCTGAAAAGAGCTGGGACCACCGTTTCCAAGGTTACTGTTGGTAATACACTAAGACGTCATGGTTTGAAATCATGCATGGCACGGAAGGTTCCCCTGCTTAAACCAGCACATGTCCAGGCACGTCTTAAGTTTGCCAATGACCATTTGGATGATCCAGAGGAGTCATGGGAGAAAGTCATGTGGTCAGATGAGACCAAAATAGAACTTTTGGGTCATAATTCCACTAAACGTGTTTGGAGGAAGAAGAATGATGAGTACCATCCCAAAAACACCATCCCTACTTTGAAGCATGGGGGTGGAAGCATCATGCTTCGGGGATGTTTTTCTGCACATGGGACAGGGTGACTGCACTGTATCAAGGAGAGGATGATCGGGCCATGTATTGCGAGATTTTGGGGAACAACCTCCTTCCCTCAGTTAAAACATTGAAGATGGGTCGAGGCTGGGTCTTCCAACATGACAATGACCCGAAGCACACAGCCAGGATAACCAAGGAGTGGCTCTGTAAGAAGCATATCAAGGTTCTGCCGTGGCCTAGCCAGTCTCCAGACCTAAACCCAATAGAGAATCTTTGGAGGGAGCTCAAACTCCGTGTTTCTCAGCGACAGGCCAGAAACCTGACTGATCTAGAGAAGATCTGTGTGGAGGAGTGGGCCAAAATCCCTCCTGCAGTGTGTGCAAACCTGGTGAAAAACTACAGGAAACGTTTGACCTCTGTAATTGCAAACAAAGGCTACTGTACCAAATATTAACATTGACTTTCTCAGGTGTTCAAATACTTATTTGCAGCTGTATCATACAAATAAATAGTAAAAAAAATCATACATTGTGATTTCTGGATTTTTTTTTTTTTAGATTATGTCTCTCACAGTGGACATGCACCTACGATGACAATTTCAGACCCCTCCATGATTTCTAAGTGGGAGAACTTGCAAAATAGCAGGGTGTTCAAATACTTATTTTCATCACTGTAATTGGAAAGATTTAAGCATGTTGCCCATGCTTTCTTCACTCAACTACTGTATAAGGACATTTGTCTGCTCATATTTATGTCCTGTTAGATATTTGTGAAATACTGTAAGACTGCTAACTGAACTTTACTTTAACATTTATATACTGTAAAGAAAATTCTAGATTAATGTGGTTAATGTTCTTAAGGTGCTATAATGGATTTCCCTGTGTTGGTTTCGTATGAATATATTTTCTTACATTTGGTTTACAGCTATCAGCAGTTAAAGTAATTGCAGTTTGTATTTCCTTAAAAGGGTTTTGTACACTTTTACACTCTTGTTTTAAAAAGAAAAAAAAGAGGTTTGGTTATCGGTAGACTTTAAAGACTGTTTGTATTAGGATTTCACATAAGTTTTATACATACTGGCATTGGTGCACTTTAAATAGAGAGCTATTTGCAGTTCATGATCTGGCTTCATCATTTTTCAGGATAGAGGCCGGATCCTTCTATCTTTGGCCTATGCAATCATCCACATTTTGCTCCTGCAAAGGTCACTTGGTCATTTGTCAGGACCAGGAAGAGAAATTCGGGCTCTGTTTTATAGCCTACAGTTTCACCATTGGATGACTCCTTTTGGATTCAGTAGTTGTGTGCATCACATTGTTGATTAATTTTGCACAGTGGTTGCTTTCAGGTAACAGGTGTAGTGCACAAAGACATTTACATTTATGGCATTTCACAGGTGCCCCTCATCCAGAGACTTACAATTGCCTCATTTATTCTACTGAGCAACAGCGGGTTAAGGTCCTTGCTCCAAGGCCCAGCAATAGCAGCCTTATGGTGCTGGGATTTAAACTCATGGTCTTCCACACAAAAATGTATGCATAACCTTAATTAAATAAGGTGAGGGAAAATAGAGAATGAAGAAACTTGGTAGTAGCCAAAACTGGGAAAGGAAAGCTTTTCCAACAAGTGCTGGAAAAAATAAATGACTGTGCACATTCTTCTTCTTCTTCTTCTTCTTCTTCTTCTTCTTCTTCTTCTTCTTCTTCTTCTTCTTCTTCTTCTTCTTCTTCTTCTTCTTCTTCTTCTTCTTCTTCTTCTTCTTCTTCTTATTATTATTATTATTATTATTATTATAGCTGGATTGTGCTTATTATTGTTTTTATCCTTAGGCATCTGATTTTGTCATCATCCTTAATCAGCAACGAGCTGTGGAAGCTTTCAGCAAAGGGGGAAACCTTACATTTGGAGGGAACTGCACTGTGGCTGTTGGTCCACTTGGCAGGTAAAAGCCAAATATATTTAGCATGTTGACAGCATCTGAGTGATAGAAATAGAATGTAATCAATTCTTGTAAGATTTCAATAGAAAGATTCTAACGTATGTAAAGCAGGTGCCTAAATAAATGTTCTGAGGTGGTTTATTCAGATTTATTCGTATATTGCGGATTTTTTTTCCTTTCAGCATTTGATTCACTAAAGATCTTGAGTCTGCTGTTTTGCCATTCCAATTTCCATTGACAACCCCAATTACAGAAAAGTTGGGACACTGTAAAATGTAAATAAATATGGAATTTTATTTGCAAATCTCATACACCCATATTTTATACACAATAAAACATAGAAACACGAGTAACTGAATTACAAAAATGAATCGATTGAATTTCATTCTTTGTTTAGTCCATTTAACTAAAAAAGGAGCACTGTGTTTCCCACGGACAATTATTACTGATGCACCGCCCACTAAACTCCGTCTCCTTTCATCAATGCTATACTGTATATACAGGTTTTAGAGCAACAAATGTTTCGATCCAGAAAACGTATTTCCAGGGAAGGCTTTGCATATTTGACTAAGCATGTATTATAATATCATGACATCCTAGTAGAAAAGTCCGGGTGCTGAACTGGTCTGCCTGCTTCAACAATTTTAAAACATTTGGCGCATCATGAAACGAAAATCACAGCAAAGAATCCTGTATTAGACACATAAACAACAACATTCCTCTCCCAAACCTTTCACAATTGGTCTTATCAGTTCTCAGATGTATAGGGACAGAAGACGTGATGCTACACAGTGGAAAATGTGGCCCTGTTCCAACATTTTTGAGACCTGTTGCAATTGAAAATCACCTTATTTTTTCCTTTAAATCGAATATATTTGTACTTTTATATAAAACTTAAAATTTTTCTTTTGTTTTACTGTGAATGGGATATGTATTTATGAGATTTAGAAATCATTGAATTTTGATTTTGTTCACATTTTATACAGTGTCCCTACTGTTTTTTTTAAATGAGGTTGTAGAATAAAATAGATATTGGGCTACTGTGGGTTTAACAGTGAGACTAACCCTTTTGTAATTTCACGGGTGCAATTGAACTGTGGTTATTAAAAACTAACAAAAACAAAAAAAACTTTTTTGGAATTGGAGTTGAACATTTACTTCATTTGGAATGTGCAGTTATCCCGAATGACTTACAATTATCTTATTTATACAATATAACAGTTAAGGGTTAAGGGTCTTGCTCATGGACTTGAACTCACACCTTACTTATAAACATGTATGTGATAGTAAAAGCAATGATTGTTAAAGTACAATATATTTAGAGAGTCAGTTGGATGAGGCCAACTATAAGATACAGAGAAAATGATCACTTAAAAAAATTATTATAAATAAACAATATATGTCAAATTAACAATAAAGAATTTTAAGAGATAAAAGTCAAGAAAGAAGACTAGTTAACAATGTACTGTACTTGGATAACAATGAATTCTAAGTTTATTTTAAAGGTAAAAATAATAATATACATTTTTTAATTGTATTAGGGCATAATAAAAATCATCTGGTCTTTATCAGGTCCTAAGATTTAGTAAATACAGCCTTGGATGAACAACACCACTAGACATATTGACATACCCTCTTATTTATTATTATTATTTTTATTATTATTATTTTTTTTTAAATAAAAATATTAACCCCAAATGGAGATGTGTGAAAAACTAAGTATAGTACATTGACCCTTATGATTCAAGCACTCATATGCAAAACCACCTTTAGCAGCAGTAACTTAATTATTTTCTTTATGACTCTTGGTCTGTGTGGTGTTAGTTTTTTCATATTTTTGGATTGTGAATGATTTATTACTATAAATGCAACAAGTAGATGGTACAATCTAGTACAATGGTTTTCCTGTAACTGAATCTTGTTGACTGATGAATAGCATTACCTACCGCCTACATATGAAAACTTTGGCTAATCTATGGGACTTCCCTGCAACAGGCATTTTTCTTTAGCAACACGTTTGCATTGTAGCATATTTTGATCAACCTCCAGGTTATTGTAACAGTGAGTAGGGACTGAATGTCGAATGAGATGTTCAAAAAGCACAAATTAATCGTATGATTTAAAAAGGTCATGAGTGAAGTATATAAACTAGTTTTTGCAACCAGTTAAATAATTTGTAAATTCACAAATCCAGTCATAATTATAATGGGCACATATAGACTTCATGTATCATGTAGGAGGCATATTTATACTTGCACTTATGTCTATACTATTTGTAATTTGTACTATTTGACATAAATATTATTTTTGGCTATGTTGCGTTGATTTTCGATTAAATGCCTCATGAGACAAATTCCTATCAATGTACAGTGAGTCATGCTTTAAGCAAGCATGAGCAAGCACAGCAGGTACAATCATTTACTTTTTAGTTAGAATTACATATAGTGAGAGGTAGCATTTTACATAAAAAAAACCTGTAGTTTAATTCAATTCTTTATTAAATCCAGAGTTTGTCTGTGCATGGAAAATTTAGATTTTTTTTGTTCTTTAAAATGATGTAAATGAAACCATGCTTTTTATGTAGCTATTGTTTTCTAGTATTATTGTTGCTATTTGAAATATAAATGAATGTAAAAGAAAATGTTCATAATAGTCTCAAACACTGAGCTGCAGTGGTCACAGCAAATCATTAGGTGAGAATAGTGTGTGTTTTTAATATGGTTCATGCAGTGCATGCATACAGACAAACCCATCTGACTAAACGTCTTTAACAGGAATTTAGAGGCGGACGTGGCATTCCGCAGCACGGCAGCCGTCTTCTCCTACTGCAAGTCACGTGGTCTCTATGCTGGAGTTTCCCTTGTTGGCTCCTACATAATGGAACGCAAAGAGACTAACAGAAAGTGTGTCCTGTTTATCTGTTACTATCAATAATTTGTGTTTATTTTACATTCTACTGTGCACTGTTTATGTTCCTTTGGCAAAATGGTCCCTTTTTCCGAAAGGTTCTATGGCCAAGATATTCGTGCATCTGCCATTCTCAATGGCGACGTGGAGCCACCTCCAGAAGCCTATGACCTGTATACTATTTTGGAGGCCTATACTGAAAAATACACTAATGATTGGCAGAGCAAGTATATGAATCCTAATAAGAAGGTCAGTGTTCTTGTCAAAACCATGTTTCCTGTTCAGGTTGTTTGGATGCTAAAAGTTAATCCTTAATTCTTAATCAATTATCTGAAATGCTTTGTGTTGTAGAATTCTACAAAAAAATCATTAAAGGTACAGTGCATATATAAAAAAAAAAAAAATAAAAAAAATAAAAAAAACCCTACTGTTAATATTCCAGGATAAAAAATATATATATATTTTTTTTTAAATTGAACCAGGATGAATCATGTTAACTTTAAATGTAGATTTTTATAGAACATACAGTATACATACCGCTTAGTGGTGCCTTTATTCTTACAGAGTATAGTCCCAAGTAGACCAGCACCCCCAGCCCAGAGATCAGCTTCCTCCTTCTCTTCAAGGGCTGAAGGTAAGAGCCTTAAACAGGAGTAAAACTACTAAAACCTCCATCACTTCTTTTGGCAGTAGTTTCTTTCTCAATGAATAAAGGCAACTTCTGGTTTAATCATTAGATCATGAAGCACTAAGTGATTTGTTTGTGATTTTAGCATTTTATTTTAATAGCTCTGATAATTTGAATCTTTCTCCATAGCTTCTTTTACAGAAACCAGGCCAACGCTGTATCCTAGTATTTCTAGCTGGGGGCCGGAAAGCTCAGGTAAGCTCAGAATATAATCTAATTTGCTAAAATTATTAAACTGTTCCTCAGCCCAGAAAATGATTCTACATAGTTAGAAAAACATAACCACTTTATGTTTTTACCAACAATGGCGATAATTCTTAACCTTAATTTTTCCTGACGTATTACTAATGTTTTTGTGTTTATATTATAAATAAAAGGCTATTTTGAGTGGTCTAAGATGATACTAAAATATTATAGATACTGAAAAAAAATGTAGGAAATCTCTTAATCTAATGAAAATAAATAAAATGTAATATTTGTGTATTAATTATACAGAAATTTCCGGACTATTAAGCGCACCCATATATAAGCCGCACATTTGAACATAAATAAGCCTACACAGCCTACAGAGTCTACACTGAAACTAATGAACTTTACACAGGCTTTAACGAAAGACAGTGTCTGTTACACTGTGTAACGGGTAAAATATGTTGTGGCTCCTTTAAGAGCAGAGCGGTATTTTGGGAATAGGCTGCCGCCGCATTTTCCGGTATTACTGCATGTGTGCAAGACCGAGGAATATGTCCTTATTATTTTCTGATGCTCATTTCTAAGTTTCTTTGACCAACTCATAACGCTGTTGCCAAGAAAAATAAAAAAGCATGAGTTTTGGAAACCTGTCTGTGCTTAAATGATTTCTGTTGCAACTGGAGTTAGCGAGCTCTCCCATGACCCTGACTCAACGCGTTACAACGGCTTGTATCTAAACAGTAGCCTACCAAGAAAGTCATTGTTCACTGTCTTCCTCCTTCCTTTCACAACTATTTCTCTCTCGTTTATCTTTTGGCATCGTCGTGCGTTTAAAAATCAACAGTGGTGGAAGTTTTTTTCTCCCGATGCCTTGCAGCTCAGAACACAGGTGAGGTGCGTTTTTTCGTTTGCGTTCGGAAATTTTATTGGTCTAATATTATGTCGCTCAGTTTTTTGGCTTGAAGTTTGCGAAACCGGGAAAAACCCAGAAAAAATCCATAAATTAGCCGCTTCGTTGTTTAAGCCGCGGGGTTTAAAACGTGGGAAAAAAGTAGCGGCTTATAGTCCGAAAAATGTGGTATATGATGAAAGATATCCTGCAGGAAAATTTAAATGTAGACAAGTTAGTGTCCGTGAATAGTGTGTAATTACTGATGCATTGTTTCAATGTTTTGGCCTTTATTTTTGTGTTCTTTAACTACATGGAATCGAAACTGGCAAAACTTAACAGATATTCCTTCTACCTAATCATACAAGACATCTGGCAAAGACTGCAGTGTCTCAGAAATGAAAGCTGGATGGTTGAATACTTTTGGATTTGAATACTAACAGCTTTATTATTGATGAGGAGCATTCCACAAATCTGTAAAAACACATAAATTCTATTGAAAAGCAGTAATTAAGCATTTCCTGAGTCATCCCTATCATGGTACAGTGAATGATTTGTGCTGGTTATATACATGCATTTGTTTTTAATAGGCTATAAAAGCCCTATGTTTACAGTTTTAATTACAGGATTAAATAAGAAAGCACATGTGAAGCAACCCTGTCTGAGCTAGTTTTTAAGAAACTCCACTCAACTAACTTCAGGATTAAAACTGAGGGGATGAGCCAGGCCCTGGCTGCTTTCCCATCTCTTCTCCATGCTGTTTGTCATGTCAGCAGTTGTCTGCATTCTTTCCCAC
Organism: Silurus aristotelis; assembly: GCF_946808225.1. Taxonomy (NCBI): domain Eukaryota; kingdom Metazoa; phylum Chordata; class Actinopteri; order Siluriformes; family Siluridae; genus Silurus; species Silurus aristotelis. The sequence continues at coordinate 15,777,594 of NC_139579.1, forward strand.
AGCGAGATGACAGTATCATTAACGCAGGGGAAAATTACACAGATTGCCGGCCAATAGCTGATTGCTGTCTGTGAGTGAAGGGCTGAGACAGTGACAGCATGCTGCCACATTAACACCAATGTCACAATATTTAACTGCTGACATGTTGCCTAAATGGAAAGCAGACCTACTATAGAAAACAAGTGCATTATGCTTTGTAGTGTATTCTTACTGCTTTTATTATCTTGATAAGGTTGCAACCTTCATTTTAGGCTTTTGCTTTCTTGTCGCAGAACCAGTAATATTTTTTACAGAAATAGAACTGTGGAGCAATGTGTAAACAATATAAAACAAAATGAAACAATACTAGCAACGGTGTGGATGCATTGCCATGTAAAGGGTCCTATCACCTTCCAAAAAAAAACATACTGATCTGTGGATTAGATCCACTAATTTGAACCCATACATAAACGAATATGTGTATTGTACACATTTTGTATTTTATGGCATTTGGCAATGACCCTTATACAGATCGACTTTATATTTTTTTATACAAATGATCAGCAGTGTTACCTTGGCAATGCTGTGAATTGAATTTGCAACCTTCTGTTTAGAAGTCCAACATCTTGGCCACTGACCCAGAAGGAACATGGCCAGGAGCAGTGCCTGAAGCAATCCTAAAAGTCAAATTCCATGCAGATATTACATTATCTAAAACAGCTTGGGTTATATGTACAGTACAGACCAAAAGTTTGGACACACCTTCTCATTCAAAGAGTTTTCTTTATTTTCATGACTATGAAAATTGTAGATTCACACTGAAGGCATCAAGGGCTATTTGAGCAAGAAGAAGAGTGATGGGGTGCTGCGCCAGATGACCTGGCCTCCACAGTCACCGGACCCGAACCCAATCGAGATGGTTTAGGGGTGAGCTGGACCGCAGAGTGAAGGCAAAAGGGCCAACAAGTGCCAAGCATCTCTCTGGGAACTCCTTCAAGACTGTTGGAAGACCATTTCAGGTGACTACCTCTTGAAGCTCATCAAGAGAATGCCAAGAGTGTGCAAAGCAGTAATCAAAGCAAAAGGTGGCTACTTTGAAGAACCTAGAATATGACATTTTTCAGTTGTTTCACACTTTTTTGTTATGTATATAATTCCATATATAATTCCACATGTGTTAATTCATAGTTTTGATGCCTTCAGTGTGAATCTACAATTTTCATAGTCATGAAAATAAAGAAAACTCTTTGAATGAGAAGGTGTGTCCAAACTTTTGGTCTGTACTGTATATTTCTAGATATATTTAAAGACATTATCATAGCACCATACTGCATATAGTGTCATTTTATACAACATCTCACCACTTGGCTTATTAATGGAAAGAGCTGAGTATAGATTATTAGCTAGTTTCAGAAGGTGGAGAGGTGAATTCTCTAAAATCTCTGGCCAGGATTTTCCTACAGATATAAAGAAAAAAAATGCTATCCATAGTTCAGAAACTGTTCCCTGCTCCCTTTATGTCGACCTACACCATACATTGCTTTACATGAAAGGATTGGACAAGACAGGATAATCGATATACAAGATAATCAAGTTTAAATCAATCATAGATTTACAGATGAATATCATTAGCATTTCCAGTGTGTTCTCAATTAGAGTGATCTGGACTCATACAATCAGAATTATGTAGAAAATTGTACCCTGGAAAACTGGCTAAATTAATATTTTGGGAATTAATTTTACTGATTTGTCATGAGATATTACTAACCTTACCCACAGAATTGGCACATTGAAAGGCTGCAGTATTATATTCACTGTTCACTGACAATGTTTTAATTAGTGCTGGATAGCACGCAGTATATAACTTTCTTTTAATTTATTTGATTATCAATTAGTTAGTTTACTTTGTTATTTGAAAGTATTTGTTATACTTTGTTATCGTACTAAAGTGAAGTTTTGAATTTTCTGTACATCATTAGCATATTTTCATTATGGGAAACTTTGACTTCACTTAATGTTTACTAAAATAATTTTCAAACTCTTGTTACATTTCAGAAAAGGATTCGGTTTGTTGCTGTTTGGTTGATGCTATGTCATAAATTGCGTGTTTGCAACAATCCAAAACTGTCCTTCAAAGATTTTGATGCGCAGAAGGTTGGAACATTGAATTGCAGTAATGATTAATATTATCATAGATCAGCATTTATTTTTGATAAGTACACAAAACTGTTGGAGGCACATTTGTATAGGAGTCTTTTGGATGCAGTAGTGCTGAATTTTTCTTCTTTAAATTCCCCTTTAAGAGACCCAGACCTGTTTCAGCATGCCCCTGTGCATAAAGCAAGCTCACACAAAGATATGGTTTACATGGGTTGGAGTGGAAGGTCTTGTGTGGCCTGTTATGGACCTCTGACCTCAACCTTAGTGAGCACATTTGGGAAGAATTGGAACACTGACTAGACCACAGACCTCCTCACCCCACATCAGTACCTGACCTTACCTTACTAACGCCCTTGTGGTTAAATATAAATCCAAAATCTAGTGGACCATCTTCCCCAGAAGAGTGGAGGTTATTATAGCAGCAAATAGGGACTAAATGTGGAATGGGATGTTTTTAAAAAAAAGCACATAAAGCTGGTCAGGTGTCTAAATACAGAGTTATTCAAAAAGAATGATCCAATTTCATTACGCAATATTTTATTAAGGAAAAGTAAAACAAAACTCCAGCCAAGTCACAAGTATTATACTTACAATCAACTTAGATAACTCCTCTTTCAAATGGTCACTGACTCATTCCATGACGATGCTTGAGAACTGAAGCAAGAGGGAAAAGACTTCTACAGAGACAGCAGGGAAAAGAGAAGTGGAGGAGTGTGTCAGTGTCAGACCACTAGTCTTCTAAATGCCGCAAATTAGACTGGAGGTTAGAGGTTGTACTTTAATTGTTGGTACTATGACTAGTAAAGGGAGAGAAAAGTCTGATATGATGGAGCGGAGAAGGGTAGATATGTTGTGTGTTCAGGAGACCAAGTGGGAAGGTAGTAAGGCCAGGAACATTAGAGGTGGGTTTAAACTGTTCTATCATGGTGTGGATGGAAAGAGAAATGGTGTAGGGGTGATTTTAAAGGAAGAGTACAGTAAGAGTGTAGTGGAGGTGAAGAGAGTTTCTGATAGGGTGATGAACGTGAAGCTGGAAGTTGAAGGCATGATGATAAATGTTATCAGTGCTTATGATCCACAAGTGGGTTGTGTGATGGAGGAGAAGGAAAAATTCTGGAGTGAGTTAGACGAAGTGGTAGAAGGTGTACCTAGGAATGAAAGATTGGTGATTGGGGCATGTAGGTGAAGGGAACAGAGAGGATGAGGAGGTGATGGGTAGGTATTGTTTTAAGGAGAGGAATGTGGAAGGGCTGATGGTGGTAGATTTTGATAAGGAATGAAAATGGCAGTGGTAAATACATATCTGAAGAAGAAGGAGGAGCATAGGGTGACGTATAAGAGTGGAGGAATGTGTACACAGGTGTATTATATTTTATGCAGTAGATGCAACCTGAAAGATATTGGAGACTGTATGGTGTTGGCGGGGGACAGTGGCGCTAGACCGCATTGGATGGTGGTCTGTAGGATGGTTTTGGAGGTGAAGAAGAAGAAGAGGAGGAGAGGACTGAAGGACTGAAAGAAGTATTAGATGGTGGAAACTGAAGGAGGAAGACTGTAGTGCGAGATTCAGGGAAGAGGTCAGACAGGGGCTCGGTGGTGATGAAGAGGTGCTGGATGATTGGGCAACTACTGCAGAAGTGATACCAGAGACAGCTAGAAAGGTACTTGGTATGACATCTGGAAATAGAAAGGAAGACAAAGAGACGTGGTGGTGGAATGAGGAAGTGCAGGAGAGCATAAGGAGAAAGAGGTTGGCAAAACAGAATTGGGATCGACAGAGTGATGAGAAAAGTAGGCAGGAGTACAAGGAGATGCGGCAATAGGTGAAGAGGGATGTGGCAAAAGGCATATGAGAAGTTGGACACTAAGGCAGGAGAAAAGGATTGGCCAGGCAGAGGGACAGAGCTGGAAAGGATGTAATGCAAGTTAGAGCAATAAAAGAGATGGAAATGTGTTGACTTGTTAGGAGAGTGTATCAAGAAGATGGAGGGAGTATTTTAAACAGCTGATGAATAAGGAAAATGAGAGAGAGAGAGAGAAGGTTGGATGATGTGGAGATGGTGAAGCAGGAAGTGCATAGGACTAGTCAGGAGGAAGTGAGGGAAGCGATTAAGATTAAGAGGATGAAGATTGGAAAGTTGGTTGAGCCAGAGGACATACCGGTAGAAGCATGGAGATGTTTAGGAGAGATGGAGGTGGAGTTTTTAACAAGATTGTTTAACAAGATTCTGGAAGGTGCGAAGATGTCTGAGGAGTGAGGAGGGTTTTTTTTTTTATTTTTTTTATTTATTTTATAAACAGGGGAGATGTGCAGACCTGCATTAACTGCAGGGGAATAAAGGTGATCAGTCACTCCATGAAGTTTTAGGAAAGAGTAGTGGAAGCCAGGCTGCCTTGATATTAAGTAAAAGACAGGAGGTGCAGCTGGAAGTGGCCAAGTTGAAGATGTTAAGATAGACAGCATTAAAAATTTGTTTATTAGAGGGACCGCACATGTAGGGCGTTTTTTCCAGGCAGGAGGAAAAGAGGAAGGCCAAGGAGGAGGTTTATGGATGTGGTGAAGGAAGACATGCAGGTACTGTAGTTGGTTTAAAAGAGGCAAATGTAGAGGACAGAGTAGTATGGAGACGGATGATCCGCTGTGGCGAACCCCTAAAGGGAGCAGCCGAAAGATGATGATGATATAGTGTACATTCAAAAACAAATACTTTGTGTATTTTTAATAGAGGCATAATTTTACTGGAGCAGTATGTAAGCACAGTGTTGTTACTTAGAACAGCTGTTTAGTCCTCGGATAGGTTTCTCTTTGTTGGTCATCATTCATTCGCTTTGGACCATGTTGTGAATGAATGAGCAAATGATTAGGTGTATTTTATCCAGCTCTTGTTCTAATGTCAGCCTCGATCCTTTGTTATTCTTAGAACAATTTACTTGTCTCAGTCATTTCCCCCCTCTTTACTTTCTTAATTGCTTTAGCTCTAATTGTAGTTAATTCATGTGTTATTTTGATCTCTGATTCAGACACAATTAGTTAGGCTTATTGAGAAGAGCATGCCACAAAACCGTCATGACCACACCTTTTACGTGTGCAGAAGACTTCTTCTGGACAATGACTCAGGCCTGGTGGGAATGACCGAGGACTCGGAGTATGAAAGCGCATTAATGTTTGGAATTAGGTGATCTGGGTGTCATGTTTTCTGATTATTTGAATCCAAAAAGTGGTCAGCTATTACTTTATTTTGATATGCAGCACATGGATGTTGCATTGTTCTTCCTTTAGTTGTTGCGTCATCGTGATCTGTGTTTTGTGTACAGAAACTTACTTTCAAGACTTACAGTATATTCAGTGTGGTTAAAAAAGATTGATCCTGTAATATAAATATATGATGAATATTTATATAATTTGATCATTCTATCAGGATTGTGTAATGCGTAGCATATGCATTACACAATCCTGATAGAATGATCAAATTATATAAATATTCATCATATATTTATATTACAGGATCAATCTTTTTTAACCACACTGAATATACTGTAAAAACTGAAAATTCTACATTCAATTTATCTAAAATGGAGACAACTGTTTAATAGTTTATTTAAACACAACACCTTCATGGAGTGTTGGTGCTTTTTATTTGTTTTCCTGCGTTTTTTTAATTACCAGAGATGTTTGTGGCCTCTGCCCAAATCTTTCCTTTGTAACACTCATGCTTCTCCTGGACCACTGAATGCCCCAGATTGGCATGTGTGGTTGTTTAAAAAAACATGCTACTGTTGTGTGATTTGCTCTTAGCTTTAGTTAATTCCAATCAGACTTATTGGTGTAGACATGAGATATATCTTAACAACCTTTCTTTTCATGAGCTGTCACTTTTTGGATTTTTTTGCATGTGCAAGCAGAAAGCTGCAGAACTCGAATGTCACCGCTCTGCCAAAACACTCCGACCTGACAGATAGGGGGGAAAAAAATCAAGATTATTTTGCTTTCAGAATTTGTGGCTTGTTGTGTCTTGCACTTGTGGTTAAAGGTTTTGACGTCTCGATTAGACGGTTATTTTCTAAGCGTTTAGAGGTGTTTATAATATTTTTTGTTAGTTAAAAATAGCAAACCAAAAAATAAAACCAGGATGTCTTGGGTTTGGATTGCCAGAGGGATTAGAAGTCAGGGGATTTCAGTACATGTGTCAGCAACTAGTGAGAAACTGGATGTTACTGTACCTTGTGTCTAGTGTCCTGCTTTTTTTGCCCACTTGTTCCACTCTTATCCTCTCTGCTACTGAGTGCGATCTTCCAAACTGATGTCAAGCAAATAATTTTTCCTAAATACCAGGCTCTGAGTTTGAAGTTTCTTATATTTTAACAATTTGCCAGCAATTTTATTATTATTATTTTTTCATATACTAATGTTGGCAAAATTGACACAAGCATTAGTTTCTGATATCGCTTAAAATAAACATCTACATGGGACAAAATGAAGGACCTTTAATAGTTTGTCTTTTTGGGGTTTTAGTGGTGTAAATATTTCAACCCAGCCATTACGGTTGCACAAGCCAGTGCACTCTTACTGCTAAACCCAAGCCTGGATAAATGGTAAGGGTTGCTTTAGGAAGGGCATCCAGCGTAAAACGTGCCAAATCAAATATCCGGATCGGTCGAGGCCCGGGTTACCAACGACCACCACAGGTATTGTTAGCCAACCGGGTATTGGTGGAAATTGGACTACTGTTGGCCGAAGAAGGAGAAGGAGAAGGAGAGGAGGAAGACGACTACAGAGATGGCAGGAAAAGGAGAAGTGTAGGAGGGTGGAGGTTAGGGTTGGTACTTTAAATGTTGGTACTATGATTGGTAAAGGAAGAGAGGGAGCTGATATGATGTGGAAGAGAAAGGTAGATATGTTGTGTGTTCAGGAGACCAAGTGGAAAGGGAGTAAGGCCAGGAAAATTTTTGGTGGTTTAAACTGTTCTATCATGGTGTAGATGGAAAGAGAAACGGTGTAGGGGTGATTCTGAAGGAAGAGTACAGTAATAGTGTAGTGGAGGTGAAGAGAGTTTCTGATAGGGTGATGACTGTGAAGATGGAAGTTGAAGGGGTGGTGATAAATGTCATCAGTGCTTATGCTCCACAAGTGGGTTGTGAGATGGAGGAGAAGGAAAAATTCTGGAGTGAGTTAGATGAAGTGATAGAAGGTGTAACTAGGAATAAAAGATTGCTGATTGTGGCAGATTTCAATGGGCATGTAGGTAAAGGGAACAGAGGTGATGGGTAGGTATGGTTTTAAGGAGAGGAATGTGGAAGGGCAGATGGTGGTAGATTCTGCTAAAAGGATGGAAATGGCAGTGGTGAACACTTATTTTAAAAAGAAGGAGGATCATAGGGTGACGTATAAGAGTGGGGGAAGGTGCACACAGGTGGACTAAGGTTGGATGATGTGGAGTTAGTGAAGAAGGATGTAGATAGGATTGGTAAGGAGGAAGTGAGAGCAGCGATTAAGAGGATGAAGATTGGAAAGTCGGTTGGACCAGATGACATACCGGTAGAAGCGTGGAGATGTTTAGGAGAGATGGCAGTGGAGTTTTTAACCAGATTGTTTAACAGGATTTTGGAAGGTGAGAAGATGCCTGAAAAATGGAGAAGAAGTGTGCTGGTACCGATCTTTAAGCATAAGGGAGATGTGCAGATCTGCATTAACTACAGGGGAACTAAGTTGATCAGTCATACCATGAAGTTATGGGAAAGAGTAGTGGAAGCCAGGCTGAGAGAAGAGGTGACCATCTGTGAGCAACAGTATGGTTTCATGCCGAAGAAGAGCACTACAGATGCCTTATTTGCTTTGAGAATGTTGATGGAGAAGTATAGAGAAGGTCAGAAGAAGTTGCATTGTGTTGCATTTGGAGAAAGCATACAACAGAGTGCCGAGAGAGGAGTTGTGGTATTGTATGAGGAAGTCAGGTGTGTCAGAGAAGTATGTGAGGGTGGTGCAGGACATGTATGAGGACAGTGTGACGGCAGTGAAGTGTGCAGTAGGTACGACAGACTGGTTCAGGGTGAAGGTTGGACTGCATCAAGGATCGGCCCTGAGCCCTTTCCTGTTTGCAGTGGTGATGGACAGGTTGACGGACGAGGTCAGACAGAAGTCTCCCTGGACTATGATGTTTGCAGATGATATTGTGATTTGTGGTGAGAGTAGGGAGCAGGTTGATAAGAGCCTGGAGATGTGGAGATATGCGCTGGAGAGAAGAGGAATGAAAGTTACTAGGAGTAAGACAGAGTACATGTGTGTGAATGAGAGGGAGGGCAGTGGAGTGGTGTGGTTGCAGGGAGAAGAGCTGGAGAAGGTGGAGGAGTTCAGGTACCTGGGGTCAACAGAGCAAAGTAATGGAGAGTGTGTTAGAGAAGTAAAGAAAAGAGTGCAGGCAGGGTGGAGTGGGTGGAGAAGAGTGACAGGAGTGATTTGTGATAGTAGAGTATCTGCAAGAATGAAAGGGAAAGTTTATAGGACTGTGGTGAGCTGCGATGTTGTATGGATAAGAGACAGTGGCATTGAGTAAAAGACAGGAGGTGGGGCTGGAGGTAGCAGAGCTGAAGATGTTAAGGTTTTCGTTGGGAGTGACGAGGATGGACAAGATTAGAAATGAGTTTATTAGAGGGACAGCGCATGTAGGATGTTTTGGTGACAAGGTGAGGAAGGCGAGATTGAGATGGTTTGGACATGTGCAGAGGAGGGACATGAATTATATTGGTAGAAGAATGCTGAGGATGGAGCCACCAGGTAGGAGGAAAAGAGGAAGGCCAAGGAGGAGGTTCATGGATGTGGTGAGGGAAGACATGCAGGTAGTTGGTGTGAAAGAGGCAGATGTAGAGGACAGGGTGGTATGGAGACGTATGATCCGCTGTGGCGACCCCTAATGGGAGCAGCCGAAAGGAGAAGAAGAAGAAGAAGAAGAAGATTATGTGTGTCCCTGTGAATGAGCTGTTTTTTTTTTTTTATTATTCATAACAATAACACACTTTATGGAGGAAAGTATTAGGGAACCTTCCTTTTCAACCATATGTGGTTCTTTCACAAAGCTGGAGGCACACAATTGTATCGGATGTCTTAGGATGCAGTAAAATAAAATTTTCTGTTCACTTGAACTATGAGACCAAACCCTTTTCCAGCATGACAAGTCTCAGTGAACAGTCCCAGAGAGCTCTACGAAGAAATGGTTTACTTTGATTGAAGTGGAGGATCTTGAGTGGTCTGCTATGAAACTATTAACTCAACCCTATTGATTTAAATATCTGACTGCACCCCAGGCCTCCTCACCTTACATTAGCACATGGCTGTCTTAACAACCTTATGGCTGAATGACCACAAATCTCCACAAGAACACTTCAAAATCCTGGCTTATATAAATTTTGGTTTAAAACATTTGGCCATCCATATGCATGACTAAAATGACATTTTTCTTTTTATTAATGGGGAGTAAATCAGAATTTTATAAACCCTTGGCAGACAGAGTTCTGACTTGTGGTAGATGTAGGTCTTTAGACGTTTTTTTATAAACACTGCTGGTGAAGCAGCTGTTTGGGCATAAACTTAAAAGATCGTTCCACTTCCTAGGTGCCAGAACAAGTCTTCAAGCATGTTTTACTTGTACCTTTGTCGGGGGACATGTCAGGAGGATCAGAGGGAGGATGGTGCAGTGTGGAGTGAAGTACTGGTTGAAAGTAATAGGGTTCTGGTCCATTTTTTTTTGCTTTGTAGGCAAGCATTGGTGTATTAAATTGGATGCAGGCAGTTTTAGTGTACGGAGCATTGCAAAGAGGTTGTGTGAGAGAACTTTGGATGGTTAAAACCAAGTTGTGCAGCTGCATTCCGGATACCACACATTTGCTTACATTTAAATAGTGGGCTAGATAAAGTGCAGAATCTGGAATATTACATATGCAAGATTTTAAACATTGACTTTTTTGTTTAAAACATTTTCTCAATAGATCCTACTTCTAGATCTAGCTGTTTAACACATCTGGATGTAAATATCAGAAAATGACGGTCTTGAATTCATCTTTTGATTTTAAACCCAGTTGTCATCAGTTTATAGAAATATAATTTTTTATTAACTTTTCTTTTTTACATTTTACTACTGCCTAAAAGGGCTGTAAATGTCATGCTACACTGCCCTCTAGTGTGCTGTTGGATCATGGCAGCCCATTATAAAGCAGACGCCTTAAAACGTTTAAAAATAAAAAATAAATAAATACTTTTTTTTTACGAAGTAAAAATCGATGCAGATTGTCATGATTCTGACTTGATATACAAAGTCTTTTATTTTTCCTTCATTTATATCTCACTTCAGGTTATCTGTGCTGCAAAAAGCACGCAAAACATGTAAAATCATGTTTTTACTTGATGTGCAGCAGCAGATTTGTCAAATTGCTTTACTTGAATTAAGTTATATTTATATGCATAAGTGTGCATTCGTTTACGCCTCAATTTGACAAACATGCTGCTGCACATCAAATAAAAACATGCTTTTACATGCTTTTATAAGTCAGGGCAGGTCCTTTTTATGCCCCCTCCCCCCCTTCCCCCCATCTTTAAACGTTTCAGGTTAATTAAAACATTCATACAGAGTATGAAATGTAATGAAATGCTTTTTGAAATTGTCCAACATGCAAACATGAAAATAGAATATAAAAATAAAGTAAAATAAATTAAAATAAAGTATATAAAAAATATAAGTATAACTATAAAGTTTGAAAATAAGGTGAATAATAATATACTATAATATATACATACTAGAAAAAATATATAGTGTGTATATATTATATATATATATTATATTATATATATTGAATATGAATTAGACAGAAAGGGATGGATACAGAATGTGTAAGACAGATATTGACAGAAGTACAAATTAATCAATTAATAGGATGTGGGTTTGGTCAGCAGTCATTTCATGAATCATTTTCTGAAAAAAATTGTCCTCTACTCACCTCTCTCCCTCCCTTCCCCTTCTCCCTCATCTTAACCCTGTTTACAGACGAAGCATCTGGTGGCGCTCTTGTAGTCTCGGCCATGCATGCCTTCACTGGGCAGCAGCCTGGTGATCTGAGCTTCGCTGTGGGAGATCGAATCACTGTCATCACAAAGACCGACTCGCAGTATGATTGGTGGGAGGGAGAGCTGAGAGGACAGGTGGGTATCTTCCCTGCCAACTTCGTCTCCCTTAACTAAGAGTGCAGAAAAGGGCTTGGGATTCTAGGATCTCTGTTTTTCAGATTCCAACATGAAGAATTTTTTTTAATGAATAAGCTAACTTGCCAAATGAGCGTATTTAGATGATTATTCTTACCTGAGATTCTTGTCTTTGGTTTACATATCGGTTACTGTTTAAAAAAATATGTAATAGTAAAAGTGCTCCCACAGATTCATACATATTTATGGGTTGTTTATATGGATCATGGGTTTTTTGTATTTAATTACTGGGTTTATTTAAATATGTTTAGCAATGCAATCAGCATAACGGTAACCCCCAGGCTAAAATGATCTGATTTCATGCTAATAGTGTTTTAAGGAGTGTTAAGTTATCGTTCTGCTGCCAGTAGCTTCTTCTGTCTTCATTCACCTTTTACTTATATATTTAATGCATTTATTTACATCATGTAAAATGTTATGTATCTCAACTCAGATACTGGTAGAAATGAACAACACAAGATGTAGAAGAATTGTATCATTAAATATTTTTTAAATGAATTGTTGTATTAGCTTTGCCAAATGTGCCTTTCTGGATAAAAAAAACAGGTTATTTAGGTTACGTGTCATGAAGTGTTTTTGTATGTATAACTAATCAAATGCAAATTTCGACTATTGGTGATACTGATATTTTTATACCTGTGGTTCTAATAAATATGAGACATTTAAGCCTTTGTTATCATTTTGTAATTAATGTGAATTTTTCACATTACTTTTTTTTTTATTAAGAAAATGCAATTATTTATAAAATTTTTATAACCAGGTTTTATCCTTTTATTGAGGAGTGGGTATGAACTTAAATTCAATTCATTTAGACATTGTCTCAAATCAGCTTTACATAGATAAAGTGTTAAGAAGGGATGAATATTATTGTTCTTTATAGTGTAAGTTTGTGCCTAATGAACAAGTCGGTGGCGACTGGCAAGAAAAAAACTCCCCGAGATGGCATAAGGAAAAAAACTTGAGAGGAACCAGACTCAAGAAGGAACCCATCCTCATCTGGGTGGCAGTAAATGTCTATTTATTAGAGTTGAGATGTTGAGGTGTGCAGTGATGGTGATCAAATGCAAACTCTAGTCCTGAGTCTGTGTAGCAGACTATTAACATCAAGTACAGTCCAAATCCATCCTCAAAGCTCTTGCGTTACTCTGTAATTTCATGGATCACCAGGCCGTTGATGTGAACCATCCCAAGCTGCACAGAGTGACCTTCAGTCGAAGAGAACACCATCCAGAGGCAGGCCTGGATAGAGTGGGCAGATCCGGGGAGAGGAGGGGGCAAGAACAGTGAAAATCACTGATACCTCAGGAGCATGTTTTACTTGACAGAGAGAGGGAGAGAGAGAAGGGGGTAATGGGGAGAGAAAGATATTGATTATTAAGTATCCTTATTGTTGTAAAAAAAGCTAAGCACACGGTGCAGTTGGGGACTCGGGTAAGACTCACTGTGGCAGCATAACTAAAAGAAAGAGCCAGAAGGTGCTACAGACATGAGGGATCTCTGGGATAAGAGATGTTCCGCCACACCACCATCAACACACCTAAAAGTGAGGGCGTGAGATTGAGGGGACGACAGCATACAAATACCAAAGTTCACTGAACACTACACCCATGATCCTCCAGATCTGCTCCTTTATCAGATTTTTTTTCCAACACATCAACTTTGACACAAAATGTAATTCGAAAAGTGAGATCAAGAATTAGAACACAAAATTCCAAACATATACAGTAGTTTAATCATAAAACTAGCTCAACTTGTTTGTCAATATACAGTAATTACTGAAGGTTACCTAACATAAGCAACCATTTGCATTTTTAGTATAAACAATACATGCCGTGGATGTTATACTCTTAAGCTGTATAGACCTGCAGAAATCTAAGCCATAAGCCAAAATTCAGTGATCTTAGCAGTCATGGGTGTATAAGCGAATGTACATTTCTGTACAAACTATGCTCTCATGCCTTTATTTGACCTATTCTAGAGACTTTTTTTCACAAGATACATGTATTTAAGTGATGCTATTTAAGGGAATCCTGAGTAATGCAATAATGTTATGGTTAAAAATCTTTTAGCTTCCTTGCCTTTTTGATGATGTTTGTTTAGATATTTGTTCTAACAAACTCCTCTGAAACTAATGATGTGACTCCTGACTAATTTTGGGGTTTTACAGCAATGTGAACACGTGTCACATTGCTGGTTTGTGTGGATTCACAGGCATTGCGTACGGATCCGGAAAGTATTCACAGCGCCTCACTTTTTCCAACTTTTGTTATGCTACAGCCTTATTATAGATAGATTAAATTCATTATTTTCCTCAATATTCTACGATCGATACCCCATAATGACAACGTGAAAGACGCTTGTTTCAAATCTGTGCATATATAATAAAAATAAAAAAACGAAAAAATAAATCAAAAATCAAATGTACATAAGTATTCACACTCTATTTTTAATACTTTGTTGAAGCACTTTTGGCACCTATTAAAGGTTCAAGTCTTTTTGAGTATGATGCTACAAGCCTGCCACCACTATTTTTAGGCAGTTTCTACCATTCTTTTTTGCAGAACTTCTCAAGTTGGATGGGGAACATTGGTGCACAGCCATTTTCAGATCTCTCCAAAGATGTTCAATCGGGTTCAAGTCTGGGCTCTGGCTGAACCACTCAAAAACATTCAGAGATTTGTTCCATAGCCACTCCTTTGTTATCTTGGCCGTGTGCTTAGGGTCGTTGTCCTGTTGGAAGATAAACTGTTGCCCCAGTCTGAGGTCCAGAGTGCTCTGGAGCAGGTTTTCATCAAGGACGACTCTGTACATGGCTGCATTTATCTTTCCCTTAATCCTGAATAGTTTCTGCCACTAAAAAACAGCCCCAGAGCATGATGCTGCCACCACCATGCTTCACTGTAGGGATGATATTGGCCAGGTGCCTGGTTTTCTCCAGACATGATGCTTGGCACTCAGGCCAAAGAGTTTAATCTTTGTTTTGCATGGTCTGAGAGTCTTTCAGGTGACTTTTGGCAAACTTCAGGCAGACTGTCATGTTCCTTTTACTGAGAAGTGGTTTCCATCTGGCCACTTTACCATACAAGCCTGGTTGTGGAGTGCTGCAGAGATAGTTGTTCTTCTGGAAGGTTCTCCTTTCTCTATAGACAAACACTGTAGCTCTTTCAGAGTGACCATCGGGTTCTTAATCACCTCCCTGACTAAAACCATTCACCTTGGATTGCTCAGTTTGGCTGGGTGGCCTGGTGGTTCCAAACCTATTCCATTTACAGATGATTGAGGCCACTGTGATCATTGGGACCTTCAATGCTGCAGAAATGTTTCTGTACCCTTCCCCAGATCTGTGCCTTGATTCCTTGGACTTCATGGCTTGGTTTGTGCTCTGACATGCACTATTAACTGAGAGACCTTATATAGACAGGTGTGTGCTTTTCCAAATCATGTCCAATTGAATTTACCACAGTTGGACTCCAATGAAATTGCAGAAACATCTCAAGGATGATCAGTGAAAAGCATGCACCTGAGCTCAGTTTTGAGTGTCATGGCAAAGGCTGTGAAAATGTATGTACGTGATAAAAAAAAAAAAAATATATATATATATATATATATATATATATATATATATATATATATATATATATAATGTATATGTGTAATAAATTTGCAAACATTTTTAACAAACTTCTTTTACGTTGTCATTTTGGGAAAAATAATGAATGTAATCAATTTTGGAATACGGCTGTAACATAACAAATGTGGAAAAAGGGGAACGCTGTGAATACTTTCGGTATGCACGGTAAATTGTTACACCCAATGACGTAAAATGGCATTACTGTTTCAAGATGTTTTTCAGAGAACTGCAGATGTGAAATATTATCAATTATCAAAATACCTGGATACCTTGAAAAAGACTTTTCTGAATCTTCTATTCTATCTTGAATTGGTCCATAAACACACTATGTACACCAAAAATATATGAATACCTGACCATTATAGCTATATGTATTTCTTCCCAAATCAGGTTCCCTGGTGGTCTAGTGGTTAGGATGCGGCTCTCTTAACTCTGCAGCCCGGGTTCGATCCCCGGTCAGGGAACCAACCCCAGCCATTAGGGTTGCACAAGCCTTAGTGCCGGTCCCAAGCTCGAATAAATGGGGAGGGTTGCGTTAGGTAGGGCATCCAGCGTAAAAACGTGTCAAATCAAACATGCGGATGATCCGCTGTGGCGACCCCTAATGGGAGAAGCCGAAAGAAAGTAATTTCTTCCCAAATCAAACTTAGAAACACATAACTATGAGAATTGTGGGATGTCTTTATATGTTGTAGCATTAAGTTTTCCTGTTCACTGGAACTAAGAAGCACAAACGTGTTCTAAAATAACAAAGTAAGGTCCAAAAATCCAGGTTGGTGTAGAAGTGCTCACGTGCCCTGCAAAAAGACCTAAACTTAATCTTACTAAGCACCTATGGGATGATCTGAGCAGGCTGGCCTTCTCACCAACATCAGTGGCAAACATCACCAATGCTTTTGTAATGAACTGAGCACAAAACCCTATAGCAACACTCCAAAATCTAGTAAAAAAAATTGATGTTGTTTTAACAGTAAAGACCAATTACATCTAGAATGGGGTGTTTAACGAGTACAAATATGGGTGTAATCATTGAGGTGAAAACAATAAAATAAGAATAATTTCACATTTTTCACAATTTTCACACTTTTTCCTGTTTTGACCAAAAGCAATGTCTTATATCTTAAATTACTTGTGAATTACCAGTGACTGACAAAACTCACATATCTATAATTATAAATCAGCAAGCCATTTATTTAATTGATTGCTTTTGTAGTACAATGAATGAAAATGACAGCAGTTTAATGATAAAATCCGTTTAGTCATGTCTAAACCTATTTTGGTTGGTCTTTTTAATCAAATCTACTGGAATATCGCAATAATATGTATTTAGATTTTTATTATACATCTGGATACAAGTATATCCCTGTTTCTTGTGCAGTTTAAGGCTATACATGTAAAATATCACAGAAAATTGGTCAACAAACTTTATTGCATTGAAAAGAATCAGGCTTTTCATAGGTTTCACCCCAGCAGTATTATATATCTACTCTCAGGCTATTGCGGATATGGTAAATGGAGTTTTTGAACTAGAACAAATAGAATATACAAGGCTTTAATGGGAAATCGTTGAAGTGCAAAATAAATGAACAATACATAAAAACTACAACAAATGAAAAATAAAATCCTAGGAAATTTTAGTCCTCTAATAATAATAATAATAATAATTACTAAGAAAAAAGTGCTTTTATAATAGAATATGTTGCTGGTTTTCTCAATTGCTGCCATTGCTTCTGAATTTAATATCATGCCTTCAGATTTATTAGTGTTTTTTATTTTATTTGCACTTGTGTTCATTGATTTCCCTTCCAATCTTTAATTTGTCTTTTATCTGTTTCTTTTGCATTTGCGTCATTGCCAAATGTTTTTTGTTCATTTCTTTTGCACTTCAAGGTTTCCATACTATACAGTACCTCTGAAGCAACATTAATACAAAAGTGTAGTAATTTTTCACTGAGGGCCAGTACTAGCAATATATGTGTTCTAACCCAAGCAGTCTAAATATGCATATGATATTGAGCATACAGCACCTGTATTCTTTTCATATACGTAAAGAAAAGAGGATTAGATTGCTTGGTAATATTATACACTACATGTTTTGGTTTAAAAAAAAAAGTATGAAAGCATTTGAACATGTGCCCATTCAAAAACATTCTCTATAAACTGAAAATTGTTGGACACAATAGTAATTGGGATTTGAAATGTAGTGCAAATCTACTGTGTTGAAGTTCAATATTTCTAAATACCTCCAAAAGCCTCTACTTTTATCCGACTGTACATATACACATCTCCTTATACATTCCTTAACAACTTCATTTTTTACAGTTATTAGTGTTCTCGTGTTAACTAAGACCTTCTCATACATACAGTATTTCACTCCATACTTTTGACCTAAACCTCTTTAACTTATCATTTGTGTTGGTAGGATGTGCTGTTATTTCCAACACATGCTTGATTTGGTCATCAACTAATCAAGAACAAGCTATCTAAACAAAACCTCTCACATTTCACCTGAATCCTTCCTTCTTAACATGCCAAAATGAAACTTACGTTTAACCTGCTCTTCCTAACCTGCAAATAGAGAAAATAGATGGAAAAAAGGTAAACCTCTGGGAATAATTAGACATTTCATGTGAAATTTAAAAAGCTTCCTATAGAGAAGAATGAAAATAAAGTTGTAGAATCCACTTCCCCTTTTCCACATCTCTCTTTGGCTACAGGGGGCCGAGTGTGTGAAGCGAGCAAGATCTTAGTGATCTGTAGTTGAGTGTAACAATTTTTCTACAATCTCAAGATTGGTTCGAACAGCTTTGGTCTAAGTGCTGCCCTGAGCACACACTGTGCCACTGGAGGACAGTGACACAGGGAAAGGAATGTTACAACAGTCTACTGACTCTGTCACTTCCCCTTCCTTCTCGCATATCACAGTCATAGGTCCACTAGGGATGCGACTACGGGAGTTATACCGGCTGCTGGCAGCACAGGGTGGAGTACTGGAGCGCCCATATTTGGAGTGTGAAAGTGATGGCGAAAAACGAGGCAATGCACCCTCTGTACGTGCCCACTCCTCCGATGCTTTCCTGCTTCTCCCCGGGGAGGTGCACTGAGTTAAAAAGGGAGATGAGGCCTCTGCAGTGGATCTCTGTAGCCTAGGGTCAGTGCATTTTAACATCTCTGTAGCAGACATTCGGAAACCAGGCTCTGACCGACTGCCCTTCTTCAGGAGTAGGGCTTTGAAGCTGTCATTACTAGTGTTGGAACGGCGCAGCCTACGCTGGCTGTAACTGTTCTGCCGGGGCATCCGAGCAATGCTAGGGCTGAAACTTGTTGGTGTGATGGGTGGCGATATAAAACCACGGGAACGTTCCTCCTCAGAATCGCAACGCCCTAGAACCTTTCTCTTTGACCTGTGGATGATAAAAATTGCAACTTAACAGATTTTGTTGATGTTCTATTATTAGTTTCAAGTGGGAGCTCTAATGCTGCATCCGAGTTATAGAAGATATAAGATTTGGGATACCTATGGATTGCTGCAAAAAGGTCATCAGTAGTTCGTGGACATGTAGGTGTCATTATTTCCTCGATATCTTCTCCAGTACTGCTGAAAGTTGGAGAAGAGCTATCTGTTCCAGAGTCAAAAACAGCATCTAGGACACACAACACCAAAACATATGTATCTGTTTACTTTTCTATGAAATAAGTCTGATATGCTAACAGTAAAACTAAAACTGAATATGAGTCAAATGCAAAATGATCTGGAAAAATACAGGACTACACTTCTGCAAACATTTCTAGCTGTATGCAATAAGCTCAGTTATGTTGAAAATTTTACATGAAGCCATTAAAGAATCTCACCATTTTCATAATTGTCTTCCTCTTTGAAGTTGACCGACCCTGAGCTACTACTTAAGCTATCGTCTGCAATGCCTTTATCACTCAGTCCAATATCTGAATCACACAATCCAATATCTTGGTCATCAAGAGTCAAGTTAGTGAGCTGTGGGTCAATTAGACTGTCTGAGGAGATTTCACTGCTGAGTGAGTGTCTTTGTGGACTGACAGATGTAGAATGCTGGGAATCACTCTTAACGTCAAACTCAAGATGTAGTTGATTTTCATACTGATTAACAGCATCTGCCAGAGAAGTGCTGTGTAGGGTCTCTGGCTCTAAGGACATTGTTAAATCAGTAACTTCAAGCTGCACAAGACCATTCGAAGCAGGCTGGTGCAAAATGGGTGGGCTAATCAAAGAGTGATTGGATTTTTTTTCAGGTGATATTGGAGACCTCTGATCATGGAGTGTACCAATAGAGGCACATGGCGTAACTGTGGACTGTAAAACACTGGAGGAGGCAGGAGATGTACTTAGAGGTCCAGAGCCATGTGGGGATTCTAGAATGTTTTCACTAGAATTGGTACTGCTCACTGGTTTAGGTAAAACAGTTGTGTTAGGGGCCAACTTTGTAGGTGTGGACTTCTTTGATGGTAAATCTGTTGTCTCTATGCCATTCTGAAGTGGACATACAGAATCAGGTACAATAATATTTTGGTCAACCTCTGTTTCAACAGGTTTGTCTGTATTTGTCCTGGGCATCTTATGATCTTGGTTTTCTGAGCCACAAACTGTTGTTATAATATCTGTAAAAATATTTTCCAATTTCATAAGCTTTATTGGTCGGAGCTGTACCCTCTGGAGAGCTTGTGCAGAAATGACTGGCCTTTCATTTCCTGCAGGTCTGTCAGACTGCCTAGAGATTAGTTCATTTACCTTTTTCGTTGTATCCAAAACTATAGGGGAATTTGTTGCTTTTAAAATGGTTACGGTTTGAAAACCTGTCCCAGGCAAAGGTGGGGTGAAAGACTGAGTGTGAATATTTGATGAAATAGGAAGAGGTGGAGGTGGTGGGAGTTGTGGATGGCTCATTTTATTTTCAATCAGCATCAGAGATGAGGCTTCAGATGTAGGGGAAGGAGAGTTAGATGAAGAGCTTATGAATGTTTGACATTTTTCTGGAATTGTAGATGGCTCTGGCAGAGAGCTTATAGACAGAGGAGATGATAATGGCATGATTGGGGATACAGTGGTCTTAATTAAACTGGGCATAGGAATAGCTGAACTAGACTGAGGGATGACTAAACCAGGCAATATTTGAAGCAGAGGAGGTGTTGGAAGGCTCCTGACAGACTCTGATGAATTTGAAGACAGGGATGTAGAGTAAGGGGATACATAGGACCGTAGTGAGGACTTTCTTTCTGGGACTTTTGGTTTGGGCCTTTCTGATAGAGATTTGACTCTCATAAGTGAGGTCACTGGGGTACCTGCTGTTGGTGTAATAGACTGACTTGAATAACCACTAGATGGTGAAGTCAAAAGTTGGACTTTGTCTGGTGATGCAGACACCTTGGATTTCTTCCCAGTCTTGTTGCAGGCAGTTGATGGAATTAAATTATGATCTAAGCCTCTTGAATTCTCTTTGGTATGTACAGGCCTCGTAATTTGAAAGGATTGCCCATGATCAGAGCATGAGCGGGGAAAATCCATGTAAATGTCCCATGATTCAGTGTATTCTGAGTGCTGACTGCTGCTGTCACTGTGTGTTGGTGTGGTCGGACACACAGCAGCTGGTGCTGACATTCCACTGCTTGCTACACTAACTGAGCTCTGGCTTCTTAGACCCAGTCCCCAAGAGTCTTCTAATCCACTAAAGGACATCTGGCCAAAGAATGAGGCACCGTGACTTTTCAGTGATTCATTAAGACTGGAGATCAGTTGCTCTTTAAGCACCTTCTCATTGTGGTATGTTTTTTGTTGTGGTTTGCGTTGCAGCGAGTCAGTTCTTCTGGGAGGGAGTGGGGGCTTTTTGGTTTTTCGCAGAGAGATGCTGCGAGTTACAGAATGATTACTATGCAGGCTTACACGGTCTTCATGACTGTGGTGCTCCTTACACTCATACAAATTTTGTCCTGCATCCTCTGCTTTGTTGATGCAACCATGACTGTAAGATTTATACTCTGGTACCAAATGAATAGAGCTATAGAATCCCTCATTATAAACAGAAAACCAGGAATCTGTCTTTCTGGGTGAATGTTCCAGACTATTACAAACATTACTGCTATAGGATGAACATCTTGAGGTACATTGGTCCACTGAAGCAGGTTTATACTTCCAGTGGTCAGTGGTCAGTGTGCTGCAGCTAGGAATGCTCCCTTCTGATATGTCAGAGTCTTCACAGACACTACTGGAACTACAGTTCCTTCCATCAAGCATACTACATTGTGACTGGGTCTCTGTAGCCATGTGGACGGAGGCTGGAGACTGACAGCAAGAGGAACTGGCAGAACAAGAGGTTTCACTACTGCTAAAAGGTTGATCCGAGGGGCCATTTGGTATAGGATATAGTGGGGCCTCTTCTGTGTCAAAGCTTTGTGATGAGTGGACAGAACTATGGTTTCTTGAATCCTGTAAAACAATTCCAGCGTTCAAAGAGGATGTGCTACTACTGTGAATGGAATCCATGTAGCCTGAAGCTGCATTATGGGATTCATTCATTGAGTCTGGGCTAACATTTTGCCTGGTAACCTGGTAGGGTAAGGAGCTTGTGGAGCCTAAAACAGCCAAATACGGAGAACTGCTGCAATTTGCCTCGAGCTTTTGAAGACAAATTCGAGCACCCTGACGAGGCAGACTATGAAATCCTTGCAGACTGGCATTAAGTTGATGAGTAGAGACAGCACCATTGCAGTCACTCATGTTCGGGATGCTACCAGAAGACGAGAGAGACATGTTTGCCATTTGAGTAGTAACGCCATGACCCTTTTGTGAACGAATTCTACGCATCGAGGGCGGTGCATTCTTTATATCATCTGTCTGGCAGCCAGATTCACACGTGACTAAATGCTTGATTGAGCCCAGTGTAGAGTACTGGTCTGTTGTGTAAATGGATTGAGATCTGTTTTCAGTTTGTTCATTGTTTGCTGTAAGGAGAGAAGTATTGACATGATTATTTTGCCATATCTTGTACAAACATAGTAAATAAACATACGTTATGCTTAAACATGCAGTTTAACATATGGTAACAAACAGTTCTACATGGTCTCCAAGATTTAATGAAGGAGGTCACAACTTTTTGAAAAATGCAAATAAACCAAATTTACAGGACCTTAAAAACCTTTAAATTTATTCAACTGTTACTTTCTGGCTTGTTAAGCTCAGAAAAGAGAACTGCGTACTACATAGATGTTAATAGAATGCAACTAAAACCAAACTACATTTTTAAGAGGATTTCATACCTAATTCTCTTTTGATGTTGTCTGGAACCCCTGTTATAGTCTTCCTTCGTTTCACCCTCTTTGACCTCCGTATTATAGTGTCAGTGTTAATTATGGTACGACGAAAACTTGCCTGCCGGTCAAAGTTCTCTCCTGTAATGAGGTGAGGAAATCAAGCAAGTCACAGCAAGCAGGTTAAAACAAGTCAGGTTATTTATGATGCTTCCTTTTTACAGTAACTGTACTCAAAGCCCTGGATGATTCCAAAATGTTAAAATAAATCTATAGTATAGAATGTATACAAACTACAACAATTTCCAAAAATATTTTAACAATATTTCTGAAGAAATGCTGTACCTGTGATATTGATGGGGACAATATCAGTAGTCACAGATTGTGCTTCCTGCCTCATTTTCTCCTCCGGTGTTGGTAGGGGTAGACATTTACTCCAGCTGTTATGGTTGTTTATATCACTGATGTTATTCAGCAGAGGGGTCTGTGGCCTGAAGGAGTACACCAGCTTCTCTTCTTCGGCTGACGTCTCTGATGACTGAACACAACACATACACTTATACATGCTGAGAACTTGGTTCGGAGAACTTCTTGTCTGGTGAATGAGGCTGGATCCAGACACAGAAATGGAATTATATTTCATAATTTTCCAGAAAGACAAAACCAAATTTTTAAAAAAAAAAAACTTTGCCTTGAACTCTGTGCAAGAGAACAAACTGAATGAAACATTTCTCAGTGCAGAAAGCTCTGGCATAGCCCTCTAAATTATTCATGCTAATTTGATCTCCATTTTACAATGGCTGCTTAACACTGAGCCTCCAAACTGGTTGTAATAGAAGAAAATTGAGCAAACTGAGGTTAAAAAAAAGTATTAATTTGCTGGCATCACTTATATATTTCTATGCTCACTTTCTGTAGATTAGATAGTTACAGAAATATAATACAGCCAGCTCCAGACATATTGGTATCCGATTAGTACCAACTTACTTGGTAAAAACAGGTTAAAAATGTATTCTAATTTCTAAGTACAGTAAAAAGCAATAAAAGCACTTTGAATTATTAACGCAACCTTTTTCAATTCTCAAAAAGAGTCTTAAGTAAATATTATGAAATATCCCTCAATAAAGACTCTCTCTATGTCTGCCAGGCTCCTTTGTCCTTTCTGGCAGACACCCCTCTTCAGCTAACACCACCTTTTTAAATAGGGTCTAAGTCAGGAGACTGGTCTTCTGTTGTCATTGTAATACTCACCCATTTATAGCTTCTTGGCAGAGACAGCCAGATTCTTATCATGTATACTAACAAGGCTCCAGAGCCTTTTTTGGATCAAACAACTACACCCACTTTATGAGAGATTCCATTCTTACTTAATGGTCTCTCTTGATATAGAAATGCTTCTTTATACAATAAACCACCATGATTATTTATTTTACGAAAATTAGTGTTTAGGTAACTCCAGGTGCTTGCATGTGTGTTTAGATAAAAGAAAAGCCTTTTTTTCTGGCACTTTCTTTGCAAATAGTTGGTTGGAATGAAGATGGTGTCTGACAATAGATTTGGAGAATAGGTGACACCCAAAAAAACTATCCCCTTTAAAGTACCTCAGGCAAAAGCAACAAGAATTCATTTCCAGATAGACTGCACGATCCAGCTGTTTAAAATATCTGAATTATTTCTCACGCAAAATATGGCTGATTTCAGGTTTAGACATTGTCTTATTATCAGAAACACACATTAAATTTTATTCTCAAAAACTACTCATGTTAAAAGATGACTAACAAAATTTGGCCTCTTCTTTATCTCATATTCAC
Organism: Silurus aristotelis; assembly: GCF_946808225.1. NCBI lineage: Eukaryota > Metazoa > Chordata > Actinopteri > Siluriformes > Siluridae > Silurus > Silurus aristotelis. Next base: position 15,801,700 of record NC_139579.1, read on the forward strand.
ACTCCAGAAATACACATTTTTATGGGTTGCAAAAATGTAACATGATTTTGAAGTATTTTTCTTTCTCAGAATAAAATGCACTATAAATGTAAAGGTTAGCTTTCTTAGATATTTTTTATTTAAAATGTTAATATTTCGCCACATTTATAATTTTTCTAAATCTTTACAAAGTAATTCTGGAGCTGACTGTTTTTGGGATGGTAGTGTTTGGGATGGTATTATACTATTAAATGTAAAATAACGTAATGTAAAAAAACTTTTAAAAAGTTTAAACTAACAGAATTATTTCTGCACAAATACTGGATACTAGAATAGTGCATGAAGCAGCTAGAGGTTTTTTTTGTTTAAAGGATGAAGATCTACCCGTTCTCAGATATGAACAAAGTGCTACCCAAATCTAGAGCCAGCAACATCCGTACCTTTTTCCTGCAAGGTTTCAACTGATAGCAGAAAGAGAGGCAATACTCTGGCAAACAGTCTAGTATTCTAGACCGCTTGATGGGAGAACAAGAATAAAAGTTACAAATGTATGTAAATTATACTTTATACTAAGGTTTATATTTCATTATTTGACTGTCAATTCCAATAGCAAAGTTCCACTAGAGGGCAGTAAATAATTTCGTTTTCAAATAATATGGAAGCATGTGCATTGATGGAGCATGTGCATTCTGTCCACGCGTTGAGACTGTAGTCAGAAACAGGAATCAAATCGTGATTTATTACGTTAATAAATGCGTTACCAACCATTATATTTTTAAAAAATTAGTTTTTTTTTATTTTACAAAATTAGTATTGTGTCAACCATTTTGACTTTAAAGAACAATGAGATTAATCTCCAGCATATGGTAATACGTATATATTATTAGAAGAAATCAATCAGCTCATATGAGCTATTCATTATATTTCATAGTGCGGTTTTTACAGGTAGGCAACAGAAAGTAATAAAAGTGCTGTATGTGCACTTGTGTACTTGGAAAGTTTACCTTTTTTTTCTTCTCAATCTCAACTTGGTCCAGTTGCCCATCACTATCAGTCAAGAGAGGCGAGGAGAATGTTGGGCCTTGGGAGTAGTACTGGGAGACACAAAAGTCATCTTTCTGCAGCTTGTCACATTCTGATAAAAAAGAAAAAAAGGGAGTGGATGTCCGATTACCGCAATATATTAAAAGTTCTTGATTGCTGCTGTTTTATGTGTTAAAACCTTTTATCACAAAGGTCCATAGGAGGACACAGGGGTTTGCAATAAAAGCTGTTACTGAACATTGAACTCACTAAAACATGCATCAAATTGTTCTATTATTATTAGATAGATAGATAGATAGATAGATAGATAGATAGATAGATAGATAGATAGATAGATAGATAGATAGATAGATAGATAGATAGATAGATAGATAGATAGATAGATAGATAGAACTTGTCATTGCATAGTACAGGTACACAGCAACGAAATGCAGTTTGGCATCTACTAAGTGCAAAATGTAGCAGTCGTGCAAAGTGCAGATAAACATGTAGCATATTTACAGCATGTGATATATATATATATATATATATATATATATATATATATATATATATATATATATATATATATATATATAAGAATATGTACAGTGAATAAATATAAAGGCTATAACAGTGCAGAGATGTGTGTACATCATTAAGAAGTACAGACAAATGGTTCTAAGGCTATAGCATTAAAGAGGAATGTGCAGAAGTGAAAGGTTATAAGATTATGGCATTTAAGAAATGTGCAAGCTGAATAAACAAGTCTACTATATATATATATATATATATATATATATATATATATATATATATATATATATATATATATATATATATATATATATATACACATACACACACACACACACATTATATACACATATACATGAATGTGAAAAGTTGGGCAGAATGTACAGTAGGGATATAAAGATACATATAGATAAAAAAAATAGTGCAGATGTAATGAGGAGTAAAAAAGATATATTATGTAATATGTACATGTATAGTACAGAGGTTATATACAGTGCTTTGTTAATAATACCTTGTACTCATTTCTCATATACAGTGGGATTCCAAAATTTTAAAACTGCACTGAAAATCAAAGATTTTTCTTAATCTAAAATAGGAAATAAACAAAAGCTGTAAGAAATATTTCAAACAAACTATGAAATGTCCAATATCTCATATAGAAACAGCATTTAATATTCAAGATAAGATTTAAGCAAATGTGTTATATGGACCATGTTATCTGTTTTAGTCTTTTTTTATTTTAGTAATAATTTCACCTATTGATCAGATAAGGCTCATAGATTTGTTGTATTATGGATTATGGATTTGAACTTGTGGTTTCTTCATCCAGCTCGAGTGCACACTGTCATTAAAGCAAATAGGATGACATAGAAAGTACTACTTCAAAGATTTTACTTTTTTCTCAATCTGTTGTCAATAATACAATTGCAGTGGAAACTGTTGAATTAAAAAGTAAAACAATGCCAAATGTAAGCGTTTTCAATAGTGCTGATACTAGTGACTTTTGGACCCTACTGGTCCAATGTTACAGCTTATAACCCTTCATTACAATCAGCTTAATGAACCCACTTTGGTTACTGTCTTATACGATTTTTGTTATCTAGGACACTGTTCCAGTGTTCTTTTCAGCTATCCTACATATGGACTATAAAACATCTCTGGTCATGTCGTTGTGAAAAATAATACGCGGGTGAAAAAGCAAACGTAGCTATTCATAGGTCTTCTGGATGTGATAAATATGTACGATGTGTAAATTGGTTTTAGCAGCATTCCAGTAGATCAACTAATGTGGGATGAAGAACAACTACTTTAACAAGCCTGAGCATAACCCAAGTGTGAGTTACATGGCCTACTTTCTGGACACAGAACGTTGTATTGTATACACAGTCCCTGTGGGAACAAAAACACTTGATTTTGGAGTGTGGTTGTGGAGATTTGTGGTACTGATGGGGTGAGGAAGCCTGAGGTGCAGGTCAATATTTAAATTAATCACAGAGGTCTTTAATAGGGATGAGGTCAGAGCTCTATAGCAGGCCACTCAAGAAAATCTAAATCATGTAAACGAGATCTTCATGGAGCTCACTTTGTGCACAGGGTCATTATCATGCTGAAACAGGATCAAGTGAATGGAAAATTTGCTGTTACCACATAAAAAGTCTGTTGTCCCAATACTTTTGTCTATATATTGTATAATAAATTTGCTTGCTAAAATGCTGTATCTTTTTTTTTTCCCCAGTTATTGTATTACCGATGATAAGGTCCCCGTCATGTCCCAGTAATTTTGCCCTTTCAGTATACACAAGGAATAACAAAGTAGGCACTGGCAAACTATTTTTTTGTCACTTTAACTCCCCAATTAAATTTAATACTGTAGCCTGAATACATTTATTTAGTATACATTTTTTTTAGACCCAAACTGTGCTTCCCTCAGACATTCTTTAAGTCATGACAAGCATCCATTATCTATAATATTAATATATACTGATCGCGTTAGACATGTGCCAGAATTGATGAGCTATACATTGCTAGGCCGAATAATGTCAGTCACATAGTACAGAATCATCATATACTGTTTATACTCATAGAACATTTAGAGCTAGCAAATAGTGCTATAACAATATACAGTATAATGGTGTATTAATATTATATACATTATATTTATAATTCCTAACCCTAATAAAATATATACACAAATACTCTATGAGAAATAAATAGTAAAAAATAAACATCTTCTATATGTACATGTGCAAGAATAAATAGCTGCCAATTGAGAAACACAGTGAAAGCGAGAGAGAGAGAGAGAGAGAGAGAGAGAGAGAGAGAGAGAGAGAGAGAGAGAGAGAGAGTGCATGTGTCAAGCTTTCCTACTAATACCACAGCAGAAGGGGATTAAATACTGTTCTTACACACACACACATTCAGTTAACATAATTACTTTGACCTCTTCAATACACACACACACACACACACACACACACACACACACACACACACACACACACACACACACACACAACTTTCCCAGCCACAGACCCCACCACAGTATTAAACTAAAAATACATTACTTATACAATTTAATTACTTATAAAAGACTCCCATATAAAATTATTAGATTACACTTAGCTTTGGTATTAAATGTTATTTCCAATTATTTTGACTATTACATTTATTAACACAGTAATTGTATTTTTATCAAAAAAGAAAAGAAAAAATGAAATTATAGTTATTATAAAGCTTTCCATAAATTGGCCATACTAATTTGAACATTCAGGAAAGATTCAAATGAGTTTTCATTTATTTACAACAAATGAAGAAGTTTTGAATTCTAACCATATCTTTGTTTATTAACAAATGTAAAATTGTTTTAAAATTTGTTACATGTACATAGTAGCAAATGCTCCTGTTTGTTTGCTAAGACGTCAGTGGTCACAAAAATGGGACAGAAACTGTGCTCAGGTGGCCACCTGCTCCTCCTGCCTCCTGCTGATACACAGGCAGCATACACACATACACATGCACATGAAATCTAAATATTAATGTTCTACTGCAAAAAACTGGAAAAACACTGGAAAAACACATTTCCAAAAATATTTACTCAGAAGACTCTCTAAAAGGGACCAAGAATCACCCACTGTCTCAGTAAGGAGCTTCATGAGTGGCACTGAAAATGGTCAACCAAGATTGTATTTTTATACAAAAATATGATTTAGAAATATAATAAAATAAGCTTTACTTATATTCAGCCTTGAACAGGTCCTGCCTTACAATTCTCCAGATTGAAGTGTTTAAATTCCCACCTCTATTGATCATAGCCCTTAGATATAATATATACCACTGCTTTATTAAATTTTTCACCTGGTCTGTCAGAAAAACACTTTTCAATCTCCTTCATTGGACTAGTGTAATTCTTCATGTTCTCTGTATGTCATACCTCTGAGGACAGTCTTCAGGTTGACCTTGGCCTGGCAGTGCAGCTCTTCCACACAGGGTGGTCTGCTTCCTGGCAGAAATACATTCTCTTGCTGATGCCAGGGAGCTGTGTAATGTACTGTCCACTTGCTTTCTTCATCTAAACTGGACACAGCTAGAGGGCAGAAGGAGAAGATCACTCATACAAGTGTCATACAGAATAAGAGTCGAAGAACATTAAAAGGTGGTCATTCAATAGATTTTTCTGTTTATAAAAAGCCCTGCAAATAGGTCAAAAATTATTGAAGTACAGTTTTATAATACAAGACTTGGACTTTGTTTGGAAACTCCAGTGCATCTGAACATAACGGCTCTGCATGTCTCGGACTGGTCAAAGCAAACCCAGATTACACTATTAATTATGCCATAGGCCTCAGGGTGAGGGAAAACTGGTGCTGTCTGGTGTTTATTGATCCTTCTGTTCATAGTTACACTAAAATGGAAATATAGAGCTAAAAAGCTTTAAGATGAATGGAGTGTAAATATATATTTTTTAATTAAAATCTAAACTGCAGAGCTTTTGCAGTTTTTAGGACGTTTATTTAAATGGTAGGAATTGTGCTGGTTTATGTTTTGGTACCATTTGCATATGTAACTGCTCCCCCTAAACACTTTAGTGTAGTGTTAGAGAGGAAGGAACTGAAATGGTTTAAATGTAATTCTAGGCAAATGGTGTGTGTAAAGCGTTGTATCATTTCCAATACACCTACCTAAAGAATAAGGTAACATAAACTATTGTATATTATTATACATGTGTGACTACTAAAAGTAACTGTTTGTACCAGAATTAACTTCACAGCATTGGAGGTAAAAACGTGTGCCAATTACCCCTTCACTGCCCCCGTCAACCCCTTCAAACACACACACACACACACACACACACACACACACACACACACACACACACACACACACACACCATTATGTGTGTTAACATATGATGTCTTTTGCTTTGTAGAGTTTAGGGCTGCCAAAACTAATCGATAATGAAATTCGTATTCTTTGTTAATTTCGTTATCGATTAGTTGGGCTGCTCAAGTTTCAGTTTTGCAGGACGGCAAGATAACCCAGCCGCTTGCGAAATGGCAGAGAATACAGGTCAAACGGTAGCAGGAAAACATGTGCGTCCCAAGTCAGGGATAAAGGCGAAACATCAGCATGGTAAATAAAAACCGTATAATCTTAATCATGTGAAACTGCTATAATTTAATGAAGTGGTATTGTGTAAACTGTTTGTTTGCTAACTTAAAGACAGATGCACTGGATCCGTTCTATCATGACAGTGATGGATTCAATTAAAATGGTGTGAACAAACACTACATCTAAAAGCAGCAAATAACAGCAGCAGTTAATGATTACATTTTTAATCACTGTTGTGGATTTCAGCAACTGATTATGCATTTGTACACCAGTGCATAGTTTTTCCTTTTTTTAATCAAGCCTGTTAGCTTGCTGCGTTTCGTTCTATTCTCTGTTCTTAGCATTTGTCTACTACAACAGTTAACTAAACGTGATTCTCTGCGGCTTTACTAAACTTTCAAATGCTCGTTTTATATTTATTTTAAATATACAAAATTAAATTAATTATCAAATTGTCAAAACATTGTTGTATTATATTTTATATTGATCTTTTAAGCATGGCTGTCAACTTGCCATCTGCAATTACCATTAAAAACAATACAAATGTTGATTTACACAAATTTCTTTACCTTGCAGACTCAAATGCTGTATTTTTTTTTGTTTTCATTTTTTTTACAAAAAGAAACAACCCAGCATGAGTGAATTTGGTTAAGGAGAAATCCCCCATATACTCGAAAAGGCAGCCATTTTAAGCTTAATAAAATGTAATTAAAGGTTTTTTTTATATATAAAATTAAATATAGTTATAATTAATAAGTGGCTTTTGCATTTTTACACTTTTATACATAAATAGCCTGAATTAGGGTATTTTTAAAATAAAATAAAAAAATGTTTTTGTTTTTAATCTGATCAATTGAAAAAATAAATAAATGAATAGATAATTGTTTGATTACATTCGGTCATTACATTATAAAACATACAAATATTGTCAATTCTTATGGAGCACAAGGTAACAAAGCAAAACTTTATAAGCTGTCAGGCAATATTTTTCAATATTATTATAAAAATGCAATATCACAATAATAAATAATAAATGTGCTTTCCTGTCCTCATGGCCATTGCAAGCTAATTTCCCTTACCTTTCATTTTACCATCACCATAAAACTCTCAAAACATCTCAAAAATAGCGGATACAACATATGTTTCAAGAGTTGTACGTTCAGAAAAATTAACCAGCTGCAGCAAATCCCTAATCAGTCATTAAATAATTAATATTCATGCATCTAACATTTATCACTAACAATCATTTTAATTAAAGCCAGATGCTTACATTAGAGAGAAAACATGATTAGCTGTGATTTCACAATAACCCTAAAGCAAACAGAAATTGTCTATGCTGGTCACTAAGAACTAATGAAAGTGCAGTGCAGCTCAGTCAGAATGCTCCGTAATCACAGCGTGTCATCTTCAATAAGACTGAAGCATTAGCCCAATTACAAACCATAACTGTCACATTTTACCAATACCCACAGGCAAGGTCACTCAAAAGCCAATTCATTCTCCTACACAAGCATATGCATCTCACCCAGTGTGGCAGCAATGAAACATCCCGCATCCTTAAACATGTACAGTATAGCTGACCTTGAGCCAATGGAGTAATGATTATAAACCTGTATGCAGAATAGTGTCAGGCAAAAGAAGCCTACCTTTCCTCTTGAAGTACTTAATGAATGATTTAAGAGTTGTGCCAATGAACACCATGGTAGAACCTCAAAGCTGGCAACAAGGCTTTTTCCTGAGAGAAATGTGTGTGACGGTGCTTGTCTAGCATTAGCGTAAGTGCGAGTGTGTGTCTGTGGAAAAGAGGCAAAAAATGAGTGCAGGGAGGGAAAGCGACAAATTGGTACTGCCCACTTTACACACATACTGTAGTCTCCTTGTTTTATGCTGACTGGGAAAGCAACGTTCAATCTCCCCCTCCCCACTTTCTTTCCCTGCACTCTCTCTCTCTCTCTCTCTCTCTCTCTCTCTCTCTGCTGTCAGAGTTCTGCTTCTTTTAGACCCACCCATCCTCTGCTAATGCATTGTGTTTCGTTTTTCTTAAGTCTCTTGCCGCAGAGCAGGTCTGAGGCTTGTCATTCTGCCTTGCCGGATCGAGCATAAGTCCCCTCTCTCACCTTGTCTTCATTCGAAAGCTGTGCAGGTGTCCTGCAGTGCGCTATTCATCACCCTGCTCTTGTTTCAGCTCCTGTAACACCTTTAACACCTAACACCAGTAATCTCTCAATCAAGGCATTTTATCTAAAGAGTTAAAGCAAGTGAAAGTAAAAAGCACTGTAAAAGAACCCCATATGATGAGAGTGAATTTCTTAGTCTTTTTTAAAAGTCTAAAACTGAAGTACTGCAGTGGCTGATCACTGAATCATCTCTTTCTCTCTTTTACGCTCACTCTACTTATATCTCCTCTCTCTCTCTCTCTCTCTCTCTCTCTCTCTCTCTCTCTCTCTCTCTCTCTCTCTCTCTCTCTCACATCTGAACTATGAATGAAGCACTCAGCGTTTTCATGTGGAGCCCTGGTTCAAAGCTGTAGGTAGTTCAGTGCAGTAATTCGTCCATCATTTATATTCTGCACACAAGATCCTGCATGCTAACCACAATTAAATTGCAGACTGGGTGTTTTTTTTTTTACATGTAGCTGAGTCTGAATAAGACATCTGTTCTTTTGTAAAGGCCAATAGGTAAAGGGGTTTAAGATCTTATATTTTCTCAAAAGTAAAGGAGCATATTTTGACTTTTCCACCTTTTGTGGCACCAAAACTGAGATTTGATTAAACTACACAAAATTCAAAAAATATATAAATGGACAAAAAAGTCACCCCAGTCAATTATAAGGTTTAAATCTGAAACTCTACCTTGACACTGAGTTTTGATGGACGGCTTCCTACAGAAATTATGTTTGTGTCTCATTCTTTCCGTTTTGTAATTCTGAAAAAAAGAACCCTCCGTGGTGATTGAATTTGCTCCAGAACTTTATCCCATTTTCTCATTGCATCATGAAACTCAAGATGCTGTATTTTTTAAGCAGTGTTCTCTAACAAATTCCGAGGCCGAGAAATTCATTAATTTATTTCACTAATTTTGTGTCTGTATTTGGTTACACCAGACCTCACTTTGCCTCCGAAGTAAAAAAAAAAAAGGTCAATCTTGTTGCTCCTTATATATGTAAAAAGAAAAAAGTATTTCAAGTTTATATAAATAAAAAGTACTGTAATTTCCGGACTATTAAGCGCACCCAAATACAATTGAATTTTACAAAGATTTTTATTTTGAACATAAATAAACCCAGGAAAAATCCATAAATTAGCCGCTTCGTTGTTTAAGAGGCGGGGTTCAAAACGTGGGAAAAAAGTAGCGGCTTATAGTCCAGAAAATACAGTACGCAATTTAAAGCAAGAAAATTTACTAACAAACATTCTCATGTGAAAATTATAATCATCAAAACTTCATCACGCTAACTTCCATAGTTTCCTCACAGTTGGAAGTAAATTCCGAACACACCGCTCATAGTATCCTGGACTCACATTATGGTTTGCTCCTCTGCCATGCTGCTTTTATTGTATGGTAGTTTAATCTGAGAAGGCAGACGGGTTTGTGGAGGCTCTTCCCCTCCTCCTCAGACAACAAATTCAATAAAATACTACATAAGCAGCAGGGAGCCGACAGTGCAAGTCTTTAATACCCAGACTACCACCTCTGAGGCTCCACCCTGACAACGAGGATGAGAAGAATCAGTGGGGTGTCTTCCTGGGGTGCAGAATGTCTTCACTAATCAACTCAGCACTGATTTATAACCAATACATTCTGTTTGTAAGTGTTTAAAAAATAGTTCTTACCCCTGAGATGCTTTGTAAGAACTCTAATTGTTTGGATTTGCTTATGATGTGACAAGACTGAGGAAAATGTGCAGATTGAAGTGTAAAGAAATCCACATGCCTGACCTAATTGATGGCACTAGTTTATAGTGCATTGTCCAATTGCAAATGACATGACATGCAAATTGGGAATCCAGGGCTGCATTAGGTTTGGTATTTCTTTCTTTTTTCTGGGACAAAAGCCTCTGGAGAAAATGAGTTTCTCAGCTGTCTAGTGTGCATTGTGGGGTCACCATGAGATGACAGAAAAGCTTCAAATTTCAATTTATTTATTTTTTTAAATGAAGCAGACAGTCATCAGAATAATACACAAAAAGAGTTCATATGTGTAAATTAAAGATCTGTAAGCATGTTAAACTGTCACATAGAAAGACTGTACACACATTTGAATGCAGTAAACACTTTCTCACTTACAGTAACCACGTTGTACTGGTGTGGAAATACACCCTAAATGAGACACCAGTTTATTAGAAAGCATCACACACACACACACACACACACACACACACACACACACACACACACACACACACACACACACACCAAGTAAATACATTAGGATACAATTAACAAAGCCATTCACAAACTGTAAAAAATTAAACTGTTGGTTACTTTAAAACTAACCTTCATCTGGGAGATCACAGGGATATAAATGTGAATATTTGATCTGTTAACTGGTTGCAAATGTCAGATTTATTGCATGACTTGGCCAGAAAAAAGCTGTTGCTATCAATCATCGTTTACTTAATCAACTGAGTCAGTGTAATGGTGAAGTATAGATCAAAGCTTTGTAAAGAAAGTTCATGCTCCATTGTAAAAGTTTTTCTTTTCTTTTTTTATACAAAAATACAGTACGGTAGTTTAGTTTGATTGTGGCTGCTGTATTCTGTCGTTTTTTTTAATACACTTAAAGATAAGGTATTTGGTATTTTATTATAAAATACATTTTGCCACACAAAACCATTTAAACCATGTTATGGGAAGCTGAGGGAAAACTGGTAAACCTAATGTGCATAGGGAGAAATTCCACACTGAGAGTAATCTAATCTCAGGATCCAAATGGGGCCCTAGAGCTGTGAGCAATATGCTGCCCTGAAATCTGTTCCGAAAAGAAAAAATCAATTTCTCTTTAGTGGAAATGCAAAATATCTTCTTAATATAAGCAAATCCTTGCTTAGTGTAAAAGAATATATGTTATGACTTTAACTGGAAAAAAAGCTGATTTTAGATTGATATATTCATTATTACATTGCTACATGTGGGAAAAATGCTTTTCATAAGAAAGAAATGATATAACTGATTGAATGCAAGAGTCCAAATACAGTGTTGAGTTCTTTTACAAAGAGAGTGGGTACTCTTAGTGATGACGACAGTCAAATAGGGGCTAACAATATCATCATAACAAGCTCTTATCATTCGTCCTTCACTCGGTAGCCCTGCACAATAAAGCCATTCAGATCCAATGTCATCAGTCACCAGCAGGTCAACAAGCTTTCATCAATCTAACTGCAAGCACACTGGCACCAACAGCCGTAAATCGTAAAAAAAAATAAAAAAAAGCAAATGTGTGTTAAATATTGTGGGTTTGTGTTTGTGCTGTTGGAAGACCACACATGGCAACAAATGCACAAAACTGCACATGTTTTTGTTCTACGTATCCCAGAGACATACATCTTACACAAAACTATTCAGTGTAGTTGTCAGAGAACCACCAGCAATGCCTCCCTCCAGGGCTCACACTCAAACTCAGCCTCTCCCTGCTACTACTGTATTTTTCGGACTATAAGCCGCTACTTTTTTCCCACGTTTTGAACCCCACGGCTTAAACAACGAAGCGGCTAATTTATGAATTTCTCCTGGGTTTTTCCCGGTTTCACAAACTTAAAAACTGAGCGACATAACATTAGACCAATGAAATTTCCAAACGGAAACGAAAAAACGCACCTCACCTGTGTTCTGAGCTGTTCACGGCATCGGGAGAAAAAAAGTTTTTATTAAACGCACAACGATGCCAAAAGATAAACTTCCGAGAGAAATACAGTAGTTGTGAAAGGAAGGAGGAAAACAGAAACCAATGACTTTCTTGGTAGGCTACTGTTTAGATACAAGCCGTTGTAACGCATTGAGTCTGGGTCATGAGAGAGCTCGCTAACTCCATTTACAACAGAAATCATATAAGCACAGACAGGTTTCCAAAACTTGTGCTTTTTTATTTTTCTTGGCAACAGCGTTACTGGTTAGTCAAAGAAACTTAGAATTGAGCATCAGAAAATAATAAGGACATAATCCTCGGTCTTGCACACATGCAGTAATACCGGAAAAAATGCAGTGACAGACTATTCCCAAAATACCGCTATGCTCCTAAAGGAAGCGCAACATATTTCACCCGTTACACCGTCTGTAACGTGTCTTTCGTTAAAGGTGACGAGACCTGGGGTGCAGTCAGCATTCCAATTCATTCCAAAGGTGTTCAGTAGGGATGAAATCAGAGCTCTATAGCAGGCCACTCAAGATCTTCCTCCCCAAAGCATGTAAACAAGATCTTTAAGGAGCTCACTTTGTGCACAGGGGCATGGCCATGCTGGAACAGGTTTGGGTTTCCAGGTTCAAGTAAATAAAAAATTGCATTACAGCGCATCTAAAGACGTCCTATACAATTGAGTGCCTCCAGCTTTGTGGTAACAGTTTGGAAAAGAACCATATGTAGCAGGAAAGGTTAGGTGACCCAATACTTTTGGAAATATATTGTACTTGGTAATAATTACTGCATATTAATGACTTACAAAATAGTCTCTGTTAATTCCTACTCAATAAAAAAAAAAGCACGAAGCTAATATGTCAAATTTTCAAAAGGTCATATGTCACAATAGACAGCAGAGAAACAAAACTCTCCATGCCAGCCCACTTGGAAGCTTTATCGCCTTTTACAGCTATTACACACTACAAAAGACTCCTACTCTTTCTGACTCCTACACAAAACATGTAGATGTAGACATTTAAGACATTACTATAGTAACCATGTTTCAGAAAGGAACACACATTGTGACTAATGATAGCCTTTGCATCTCAATCCACAATTAATATTACACTTTTCAGTGTCCCGTCAGCTCTTTAACCAAACATAATAAAGGTACACATTATCTAACATTGATTTCAGTTGTAATGTAATTTAACATTTAACATTTGCTATTGGAGCTGGTGTTTAATAGGTGACTTTCAAACTTGCCCACCCAAATGAATACAATTTTACATTTCCACAATCACTCCTCAATGTGTGTGCACTTAATCATCCTCTTCCTGCTTCAAATATTTCTTTTAAAAGTATAATGGTCTAGATTTATTTTGTGTTTGTTTATTTTATAATAATATACATTTACCATACACTTTTACACAGTTACATAGAATGAATAACTATCAGATACTGATGTAGAGTGAGGAGGACTGGGGTGCAGTCAGCATTGCAATTCATCCCAAAGGTGTTTAATAGGGTTGAGGTCAGGGCTCTGTAGTAGACCATAGCGTATATTAGCCAATCCTGTGACAACAGTATCATACAGAAAATCTTTAGATGTAGTTTAAGAGCTTGAGTTATCCTTCAAAGAATAAATATAAGTATTTCAGGTGATCTACCTGGATTTCTACAAACAACATTCGATATATGAAAAACAGGAGAAAAGCATCCACTGAGTAAGGGGCAGCAGACTAAAACATCTTGGTGATAGGGTTGGAGTTTTTAAAGAGATTAGAGATCAGAGGTGAATGACCAGACTGGTTTGAGTTGACAGGAATCTACAGTAACTCAAATAAGCACTCTTTACAACCATGGTGAGCAGAAAAGAATGTACAATGCACTATACATTGATGTTAGAGAGCTACAAAAGCAGAAGAGTTTTTGGCATATATTCAGCCTCTAAATACACAGTCACACATCATATGGATGCCACAGCCTATCTGATTATTGTTGCTTATTAAGTAGATCTCTTTATGGTCCAATAGAGCACCATTGGGACATGGCAGTACAAGAGATTCACATCGTTAATATGTGGATAATAAATGTACAGCATTTATGTGGTGCATGCCAACATGGAGCAGAATCCATGCCATAATGCCTGCTCTAAGAGCAAAAGGGGGACCTAGCCAGTATTATTATAGTATTTATAATTAAGTTGGTGAGTACAATTGCAAATGTTCTTAATACTGTAAAAACTGTAAAGTGCAGTTTTTAAAAAGCATATGTTGCCATGTGATAAATATTTGATTTGAAATCACATTGCAACCCACTGCAGTGTCACATGCACTCCTGCAGCCCACAGTCAAGATGCAGCTTTATTAACACAATGCAGACAAAACCAGTAGAGGCAGGAGGCAGAACATATTGCAGACCTGCACTTCACATAAACTGCTGCTGAGACGTAACACCTCAGATCGCTAACAAAATGCAACGCAGGATGTCTTTTAAGAGTTACTATAAGCTCCTGTAACTGTATTAATCGCAGTGTTAGACATGAAAGGACAACCGAAATATGCAAAACATTTTTCTACAAATAAATCTGCATCCAAGTCTCGAATGTTTATTATTAGAGTATTGACACATTTTTATAAAAGTCATATCCACACAATCTAACAATTTTATGGTGCAGGCCATTTTAATATTGCCCTTTAATATTATATTGCAGATTCCTATTGCTTGATAAAACAAAATAAAATATAATACATATCAAATAAAATAAAAAAACACACAACCCACAGTAAATTTAATTGTACCAAAACACATGCCTTCCATATATTACACGTTTGTAAACATCTTTTCTATACAGTATATACTAGAGCATAAAATTGATACAACACAGAACATAAATCCAGAGACAGAACACATTAATAACACCGACACCAGCCTTTACTCTGTCTACAATGGCATATGTGGCTTATTGATCTGTGAAATATCTGCCCTGCCAGGAGATCGAAAAAGTGTGCCAATATCTGTGTCAGAAAACTGGGCCGGCTCCAGCTAAATGGGAAATCTGACCTCCTACAGTAAATCAGCAGAGAATACAAGAGCCTTTTAGGGACTACTGTTACATGTCTACAACATATTATATGAGTGAGGGTGGGGCTTTGTGTTTTGGATAATACACAGATGTAGTCTAAAAGCCTAGTCAAGATTATGTTTGTCATCAGTATTAAACTAATAAGAATAATAAACTCAAATTCTAATTTCAGAGTGAGCTATATATATACATTTTTGCTAATAGCCTTAACATACAGTATAAAAGCCTATCACCTGTAGCTGAATTGGAATGAATAGCCAAAATAATACACACTACACATTATAAGATTTTGGCAGTCACATTGAGCAATGTAATAAATCACAGTCAAGCTGCAATAAAGCAGCTTATACACTATATTGAGAGTTGAACATCTTATTTCACATTTAGGCCTATTTGCTTTTATAATAAGCTCCACTCTTCTGAAAGAAGGTTCCTCTAGATTTTGAAGTGTGGCCGTGGAGATCAGGTACTGATATAAGGCTGCGCTCAGTGCTCCAATTTATCCCAAAGGTGTTCAATAGAGTTAAAGTCAGAGCTCTACCACTACAACCTATGCAAACCATTAAAAAAATGTATTAGACTTGTGGCTTAAACTTAGTGGCAACAGTTTAGAGAAGAACCACATATGGTTTAAAAAGGCGAGTGTCCGAATACCTTTGTCCTGTGATTTAAATATTGAAACAGAACTATATTAACTATGAATAGATTGCTAACAACTGCTATTATCTATTTAATAAAAGCTTAACTGTTGATCACATCCTTAATTAGGATTTTTGCCACTTAACTACAAGAAATGATTAGTACCCTTTTTTTTGAGAAGTGCTTCATAGACATTTAACAATGCATCTTATTCAAAGCAGTATTTAAATTGGAGTCTTTTAATGCAAACAGCCGAATTAATGCAGCATTCCTATCATTAGAAAGCAAGCTTCAGTGCTCAGGTGTCAGTCTGTAATTTTATACTCATTTTTTATCAGTGAACTACTTTAGATGCTACTGTGCATGCCGTGGAATATAGCACTTAAAATAGTAACGTCTATTTAAGGTGCTAGATTCCAAAGTCCTATGGTCCTGCTGGCAAAGTCAAACCAGGGAAAATCAAACACAACTAAATTTTTCAAAGCCAAATTCATATGTGCACACGATTTGTTTTGCTTATTTTCATAGTATTGATTGGTAGTACTATGATTAGTAATACTGTAGATTCCAAATTTATCAAAAACAATGACTAAAACTGATTTAATTTTCCTGGTGTTCTGTTATACTATATGTGAAACCAGAGCATGTTTTTGGAAGAAATGTGCCTTCATATGTCTCACATAATTATGCAAATGTGTAAGACTTTTAAGTGTAATTAAATTAAGTGTAAATATGCTGCAAGTAGATGAGTTTGGTATGCAGATTTCCAATGTGTGAGCCATTTCTTATTCACAGAGCCCCTGTGCTGAAGGCAGACTGCTGATTGGCTCAAGAAGAACATGACAACAGGAGAGAAAAAAGCAACCAATCATGCTGGTTCCCCTAGAACTTCTCAGTCATTGTTCATTGCTGCATTAATCACTGAGTGCTGAGGCTCATGTCTATGCTAGAGATGGGTCAAACTAATTAGATACAAATATTTAATGAAAAGTCTGATGCTATGTGACAAGATGCCATGCCATCCATGTTCGCTGAATAGGTATTAATGCTTGCATCTGTCTAAAGCCATGTGTAAAATCCCTTGCTGATCTGCTCATTCGTCCACCATGTGGATTTCTCTTCTGCTGTAAAAGCCTAGTAAAATAATAGTAACAAATTAGCTTTAAAATTGAATCTGGGTAGTGGGTGATCTCCTGCATCCTGTGAATCACATTTACACAATCGCACAGCCTACCTTTAAACCCTGCTAAATATCCTCCAACATCCCAACTCTATTTAAATAAACAAAAAATGTACAGAATTTGTACATTATCCGCTTCTTGCATATTGCAAAGAACAGAATTTGATCAATTTGGTGAGTTTGATTTTTAATTTTAAACAGAACTGGTGCCATCTGGTGGAGGACATGTCCTTTGTAAGGTCATGTAAAAGGTTGCATACTGTAAAAAATGCAAACGAGGGCTATTATTATTATTATTATTACTATTATTATTACTAATAATAATAGTAATAATAATAATAGTAGTAGTAGTAGTAATAGTAGAGGCATGCATCCTTTGATTACCTCTTTTTATTTTGTACCCTAAGTGGCTAAAAGGTACACAATGGCCTGTGGTTTGTATCGGTTACTAAGGGCATAGTGCACTCTGGAGAACATCTCTCTGCTCTATTAAGCCTTTAACACAAAAAAATAAGTGGATTGACTGCTACACCTTCTGTTTTGCTGCACAACAAGTGAATGTAATGAAATTCTAAGGCTCTGTATAGTACAGCCCTTGAGAGACATCCGTCTCCATGTTGTCAGGTGGGATGAGCTGTTACCTCAAAGTAATTTTCTTTGATACTTGCTGAGAACCTGGAGCTTGATCGTTACTTTAAAAATGGATCAGCCAGTCCAAACAATGACCAGATGCACAGATCCAACGATAATATACCCAGCAGTTCAACATATACTGTTCGAGTAGCACCTGCTCCAAGTATATTTAAAATGCCCACCTGCCTGAAAGACTTAGCATTAGGAATTAGCATCTGCTTTTGCTGACAGGAATTTCATGAAAATCTGTTACAGAAGCACAGCCTCCATGTGGCAGTTTCAGTGTGATGCATATTTTAATTAAATAATTCACTGACTCATTAAATTAAGTCAAGTCATTAATATTAATTCTGACACTGTCAGCCAACAATATGTTCTTTTTTTTTAGAGCTTTTTTGTCAGGCACTCATATAACGTAATAAAACTATAGTGTTTTACTGTCCTTACACCCTAAATGTAAAATTATGTATTTCTGAATAGTGAATGGTTGGTGAAGCCACATGCAAGAGATTATCAAACAATTTAAGCAAGCGATGAATGCAGAGATAAGATAAAGGGAAGCATACCACCCTAAGCTCCCCGATTAAATCGCAAAGTTGTCTAAGTAAACTGTATTTCAATTTAAACAGCATCTGTCAGCAACTGCCTCAGGAGCTTGCTAGTCTTGGCCTTCCAAAGACTGTGCACATTCTAATAAGTCTAGGCACCAAAATATACACTGGTTTAAATGCCACCCTGAAATATTGTACTCATCTCAAAACGTTTACAGCCCTGGAGCCTACTCATACTGTTTCAACACCTGCTAATTCCATCTGATAACAGAAACTGTAGCCTCTGGGAAAGAATATTCTCCACCTCCATTTAGCAATAAAAGCCAGCATTTGGGATAACTGAAACATTACTGATGATGAATAAATGAACCTGCATTGAATGACCTCCAGCTGATGCAGCGTCTCAAAGCTCTACCTGTACAATCCTCCTGCATGGGCTTGAAAGTGCTTCTGTGCTGTGTCTGAAGTGGTTGAATGCTTGTAAATAATGAAGGTCCATCCCAGTTTCTGGAATACCAAAGTCTATCCTGCCGCTCATGGATCTTGGAGACAAGAAGCCTGCGACGGAGGCTGCCCCCATTTTGAGACTGGAGGTTGTTTGGTTTGTGAATGTAGATTGGAAGGAGCTCATCCTCATCTTCATAGTAAACCCTGTTCCAGCACTTCCCTGCCAGTTGGGGAGAGATGCAGTTCACGTATGCGATCATCTTCCCCCTTATACAAATTCCGGTTCCTCTGTTTCTATATTCCAATACAGGACATCCTCGACCTATTTTTTTTTTTCCCCTGGATCTACTGAAAAGCCCTCAAAAGTATGAGTTAAAAAAAATTTTTTGGCCTTTACAAGAATGAAATAAGATGTAAATCTAGAAATTAAAATTGTTGAAAAATAAGAATGTCTTTAAAGAAAAAAAATTAAAGTTAAAATAAGATCAGTTATATTTGTTCAACTCCCAGAGAGTCTAGACTGAAGGGAAGCATTACCTAGCATGCCTACTTTGTTCAGCTAATCTGTAAAACTGGATTATCTGTCTCCATCCTAATGCTAATAATGAGAGGCTCCCACACTGCAGATGGTCAACTTGGAGTAAGCATTTACTGCAACTTGTCTGACTAAAGGTCTTGTATATTACCCAGTTTGTTTGTTTATGTCAATGAAACATCCACTGGTGCGCTTGTTTTGTTAATGAGACCTCCACAGGGAAAAGCTACTGTATGATGATTATCTAAAACCTGTGAAGTTTCACTACACAAGCACACCCTCAAATACATACAGTATATAGAAGACAGGGCTTGACACTTGAAGCTGTTACTTTTGCAAGATTTCCTTTTAATAAAGAGCTGTTGCTGCCAGAAAGTAACGCTACTCCACCTACTGGTGATCAATAAGCAGTGCACCAAATGGATGCACCAAGGAAAAAAAACATAATTTGTGTCTCCTTCATAACTTTTTCTCCTTTCCCTGTTTCCTGGTTATTTTCTTAAAGATATTTTCTATTTTACAGCTGTATGCTCATAACATGCATTTCATATATAGAATTTAAATTCTCTTTGATATTTTGCACACATAAACACTTGAAATTTAAACGTGTGACCAAAACGAGTCTCTTTACTGTGATATTGAAAATCACTTATACATATAAATGGTCTAAAGCTTTAGAAGGATAGAAGTGGGGATTAACATACTAACTGACCAGCCTGATATTTTGTTTTTTTGTTTTTTTCCCCACTGGAGAAAAAGTGAACAAATCCATGGTTAACTGGATGCATTAAAAACTGGACTATCCGGTGAATAATGCATGCGTGGCAACCCCAGGGATCTTGGATCAACAGCATTGGAATACACACGCACGCACACGCACGCGCACACACACACACACACACACACACACACACACACACACACACACACACACACACACACACACACACACACACACACAGACACACACACTCACACTCACACTCACACTCAAATTCAATAATTGTTGTGGTGACAATAAAAAACTGAACAAGACATACATTTTAGAACTTGGCTTCAGAACTGCTGACTGTGAGCTGAGGTCCAGAGGGACATCATTCATACAACAAAACAATATAAAAAGACTTTTAACATGTCCATTACATCACTTTATTAGCACACTTTGGCCAGAAATACTGCAATCAGCCATTTTATCACACTCAGATTTGATTACAGTTCATCTAAAGTATGGTCCAAACCCCAAGCTCAGCTCCATAGATGTCTGAGATGGTAAAATATAAGTGCTCCACCTAGCACTTACATGCCAAAAACACTGGGAGGGAAATCCTCTCCACTCCATAGAGCAAATAATCCCACCACATCATTGCTAAACACCAACAAATCTGACCATTTATTAATTATAATGATATCTGGCTGCTGTAGGTGTGTCTTTGTTCCTTTGTGTTCATTGTTCAATGTTCATTAGCTACTAAGTATTGGGGTAGTTTATCAAAAGCTTGACTATAATGTCAAAAGGATACATTAAGTCTTATTTTATTTATATGGGGCTACATAGATACTTCACAAATAATTTACTTTGAAAAATATTTTATTTGTAGAAAACACATTCAATATACCTTTAACTCCTGTGAAAGAACTTTCAAAGAACAAAATGGCAAACACATACACATAAGTTCTGTTGCCCATTGATATTGAAAACCTCCAATATTGACATCACTAAAATCAGCAGAACTCACTCATAGGTTAACTGGATGAGGTCAAATCAGTGGTACTCATGGAATATATAGTTTTCTATTCCAACCTCTAACACCACAACAGTTTAGGAGCTTTACTAAGAAAACCATTGTTGTGCCCTGTTAATTTTAAAGTCATTTATCCGGCTGACAATTTCAGCATTTTATGACCTGAATTCTCAAGAGATAT
This sequence comes from Silurus aristotelis, assembly GCF_946808225.1. Taxonomy (NCBI): domain Eukaryota; kingdom Metazoa; phylum Chordata; class Actinopteri; order Siluriformes; family Siluridae; genus Silurus; species Silurus aristotelis. The sequence continues at coordinate 15,822,675 of NC_139579.1, forward strand.
TCGTTTCCACAGCTGCTGCACTCTTTGCCATGGATACAATAGGGTTTCGTTAAACAACAGAGTTTCACACTGACACTAATGGCAATGCTCTGTTAAACATTCAGGTTTTCTTTGACTTTTATACCATGACAGCGTAGAGTAGAGTGCATGTGGAAGATCAACAGGTTAGATATACTGAAAAATACCGGGTGATACTGCTGGAAAAGAGCATACAGTGTTGAAAGAACTTGCTTTAGAGTTTCTAAAAGGCTGAAGAGTTTTGGCCATCTGGTGATAGCAAGCTCAATGCCCCATTAAATAACACAATCCAGTGACTCTGAATAGAGATTAGACTCTCCCATAAGGAGCATAATAGTTCCAGAGGCCATGCTAGACAAACTTAGTTGGCTATAGTTTTAACATCCTGTAGTGAGTGAACCATATCATCACGATTGAAGGACTAGGAGTGAGCAACAATGACTGCCATCGACCCAGAGGCTTCATTCGAACAGAACCACCAGCATGACCAAACACAATAGTCAGCTGGGTCCTAGTGCCAGTCCAGTTTATCTTTCTGGCTCACATTTAATAGCATGATGGGAAACTCGTTGATTAAAATCTCACCATAATCAGGCTACACAAAGACATCAGGTCGCCTGCAATTTATAAGATACGCTTTATTAGTTTTATTAGCTTTATTCAAAACGGTGGCACACTCATAAGGCTACAATTGAAAGTTCTTTAGTTATTTGTTAAGCTGTAACATTATAACAGAGTTCAAATAAATTGTTTTTATGCTGTTGACATCTGGTTGCTTTCACAGCAGAATTGCTCATCTGATGACTATGACTGAAAACTGACTGCTCTTGAGAGCTGCAATTAGCTTGTTTACCCTGTTTGTCCATAGAAGCCCAGTATACTGGTTCAACTTTTACCCATGGTTGGTTTCATAATGTTTTCGAAATAGTAAATTCTTTGGGCACAGACATTTCCTAAGAGGAAATTAAACAAATGGATGCCTGGTTTATTCCCCAGAATACAATATGTCCATTTCTCTTGGAACACTGCATTATATATATATATATATAAATATATTGAAATCCCCGTTTTATCGCAGTGGTTTAGAATATAGCAAGATGTATTTTGTGTAAATTCATAGAAATACAGTACACTGTATCACATTTATAGTGCGTACATGTACTGTACAGTATACAGTTTTATAGTATGCATAGTTTCTCTGCTTGGTTATTGTTTGAAGTGTACTATGACGTAAAAAAAAGACTCAGAGTTAAAAATACTTTCTGTACTGTACTGTATTAACATTTTACTTCATTTTATAATTAATAATTATATTTTTATTAATAAATTTTATTATTTCAACATTAAACTCCATAAAAACAATTCCCTATAAGTTTCTTGGTCTATCGTGCTATCTGTGAGAGACCGGGAAAATCAGCGAAACAAATTAGTTATGTGGCAAATGCAATTTCACAATAAACCGGGGGGTGCGAGATACAAATCACGGCAATTCAGGGGATTACTCTCTCTCTCTCTCTCTCTCTCTCTCTCTCTCTCTCTCTCTCTCTCTCTCTCTCTCTCTATCTATATATATATATATATATATATATATATATATATATATATATATATATATATATATATATATATATATATATATATATTTTAGCTGTTTGTGTACTTTATCCTGTATGTGCTATAAAGAATCATAAACAGAAAACCAAATCATTCCAAGAAAATATTCTAGTGGATAACACAGAAACAGCAACTGGGTATGCCAAAATATTTGCTTAAATATAGCCACTCCAGCTAATGGTGGTATGGCATGCTGTTTAATGAGGCTTATTATAGCATATGGGACTTACACTTAAAACCAAAAGTTGCATTCTTTCAATTCTAATGCTAAATCTCTGGTAGATCTTCCTCTACTCCTCTGAGTAGAAGCATTATTAAGGTTGGAAAGGTAAAAAAAAGAACAGTGATATGTTGCATAGCAGACACTGACATATCTGTGGTGTGCCAAAGAGAAAGTTTATAAGCTTTACAGTAAAGCAAGGGTAGCATTTAATCACTAGCTCAAAAGATAAAGTTGTGGTATACTTAAGAAATCTTTGAGAGCGGTATAGAAATAGCTGTCCTGACCCAAATTTGGAGGAGAGCTTTAGATGTGGAAAAAGGTTAAGAAATAAGATTCATGTTGTACTGGAATACTTGCAAAAACAGAGCATAGATTATACATTCTTATAATCACAGCATACTAAAAAAAATAAAAATAAATAAAGAATAAATGTTAGCCAAGCTCTATAAAAAGCCAATCTAATTTGTGATATTGTAACATTAATCATTACCATTAAGGTTTGCATTGTGGACCACCACCTTCTTCATTTTTCATTCAGAAGAATTCCTTTGTTTTTCCATCTGAACTATGGGGACGTGTGAAAGTCAAGATCAATGTCTCAACCTCACTATTACCATTAGGGTCAGATGCAAAATTCCACAAATGCTAGGGAGGGTCTTCACACACCAGGCAGCTGTGCAGGGTGTGTCTGTGTGTGTTGTGTATGGTTACATGTTCATGAGGATCTGACTCCATCAACCAAGATATCTGCAGACATGGTACACATTTTGAATGACCTTTAATCCCAGAAGTATGGTCACATTCCAAAAATAATGTATACATTATTTTATTATAAAATATTAGCCCAAACAATATGAAATGGTGGATTCAATATTTGAAAAAAAAACCTAATCTGTGTTCATATTGCAAAAAGGCATGGATACAGTTTAAATAATATACTTCATATTCTTCTATATATAATTTTGTAAATATTTTTTTTTTCTCAAAAACATTACTTCTGACGTTGAAATGACAATGATCTGTTTTCCTAGTGCAAAAATATGAGCTTGTACATGTGCAAATTCAGTTTCTCATCATCATGGGGAAAACAAAATACTTTCAACACATACAGTGAGGTTGATATTCCTCTTACCATCGTTATACATGAATAAAAACTGCATGAGGAAAAAAACAGGACACACTGTATGAGCACACTTTCCTGTGTACCCAAAGACCACACTTTCTTTCAGTCCCAGGTACTCGATATTTTAGCCTGGAATTAAGGCCATAAGTTATGGCCATTAATAGACCTTCGAGCAAAATAACAACCATGACCACACATTCTAAGTTAACATAGAATTTCTAAGTTAACATACAACTGGTAAAAAAAAAAAAAAGGATTGGTAGTGGCCTCCAGATTTAAATTATTCTGAAAATCTGTAATATGAACAAGAGGGAGGCTACATACTGTATAAACATTAATATAGTGTATGATAAGGAGTTTAACAACCCTCCCTAATCATTTGACCAGTTTATGGGGTCATGCGGTAATGTGCATATTATTTTAATATTATACAGAGTGTATGATTTTATTTCAATTTAATTACGTATACACCGAACAGGCAACACATTATGACATTATAACTGACTGGTGAGTGAATAACACTGTTTATCTCTTCATCATGGCAGCTGTTAGTGGGTGGGATATACAGTAATCCCCTGTTTATCGCGGTGGTTCCAAAACCGCCCACTATAAATTAAAAACCGTAATAAACGGATGCCACCCCAAAAAAAGCTATTTTATGTATACAGTACTATACTTTATTAACATTTTAATTAATTTTATAACTAATAATTATATTTTTTATTAATTAATTTCATTATTTCAACATAAAACCTCATAAAAACAATTCCCTATTAGTTTTTTGGTCCATCGTGCTATCCGCGAGAGACCGGGAAAATTAGTGAGTAAACATTTTAACATATGTGTTGGAAGCAGGAAAAATGGGCAAGTGAAAGGATTTCAGAGAGTCTGACAAGGGCCAAATTGTGATGGCTAGATGACCAGGTCAGATCATCTCTAAAACTGCAGCTGTTGTAAGATGTTCCCGTTCTGCAGTATTAAATATCAAAAGTGGTCCAAGGAAGGAACAGTGGTAAACCGGCAACAGGGTCATGGGCATCCAAGGCTCACTGATGCACGTGGGTTGTAAAGGCTGGCCTGTGTAGTCCGATCCAGAAGACAATTAACTATATCTCAGATTGCTGAAGGAATTAATGCTTTTAATGCTTGACGGGTTACGACTGTTTCTGCAGCAAAAGGAGGACCAACACAATATTAGGCCGATACTCATAATGTTATGCCTGATTGGTGTATAATGAAAATGTAACTCATCATAAGGCAGGAACAGTGGAAACTTTATTTATTAATGCATTAAAAAACTGCTACTGAAACAAGTGCAGGAAAGTGTTTTTTTTTTTTTTTTTTTTTTTTATAAAACACCCTGCTGACCACAAGGGTCAATTAAATAGAAAAAAATACATTTTTGTAATCTTGAATTTTATCTTTCTGTGCAGCCCCCTAACAAAGGATCCACAGGAATATAAAATCCACTTAGAAGTGTTTCCAACATTGTTATGCATTATAAGAAAATAGTACTGATAAAAAAACTCTGCAGAGTAAAGCTTTCTGAAAATTGCAAGGTTTTAAGCAATGTTTAGCTAAATTAGAGTGATAAATGTTTAGCTAATTACTGCCCAAAGTGTCAATACTTGCATTGTTATTAGTGCTAATTGTAATGATAGGTGCCATTAATTCTTCACTGTTTAACTATTTTATTAGGAACTATTGCTATTAGTCCCAAGTCATATTCAGGAAAACTCAAATGTGTAGAAATTGTCAAGTTGCGAAACGTGTGTGTGTGTGTGTGTGTGTGTGTGTGTGTGTGTGTGTGTGTGTGTGTGTATGTGTGTATGTGTGTGTTTGTGTATACGCTGGACGTTTCTCAAGGTTATTGTGATATATTGTGAAATATTTAAACATATTTTACCCTCTGCCTCCCACAAGAACTATCTTTATTCCACATGGTTTCTGTCTGCTTCAGAAAAAGGTGAAAAACAGATGCAGTTTCCTGCTCATTAAAGATCTATTCGACCTTGACTCTCCCCCACTTCCAAAGGTACAACTCAAGGTAGAGCCGGGGGGCTTCTGCACACATTCGCACTCACAGTAACTGTCCTGCTGACAACGAGGCTCATTTTAAAAACAAGCTTTATGGAAATGGCTATCTGCACTGAGGCCTTTCATTGCTGCTGTTTTTCACCCAGACTTGTCTGAGTATAGGTAGGTTGACACAAGCATCTCAGAGCCTCACTATTTTTAGTAGAGGAGGTGTGGTAGTGGTGGTGGTGGTGATGATTAGGAGGGAGGGTTCTAATGATTGGCTTGTTTTGTGACTTCGCTTTAAAACCTGTTCTAACCTGTATAGTTGCAGCCTTATAACATCCAAGCACCTTTCACTTCTGCTAAATGCTAATATGCTCCTCTGGCTCCTAGAGTAGAAAAAGAAAACACACTTGTTCTTATAAAATTGCTGTAACTAAGGGCCGTACAAAATCTGTAGCTTGATTGTGGCAATTGTACTGAATTAGTGTGCACATAAGGCACACATAATGCAGATTTTATTAAGTGACTCTAAAATTATATATATATATATATATATATATATATATATATAATATATATATATATATATATATATATATATATATATATATATATATATATATATATATAATGTCTTCTTATTTAAAGTGCCTTTTCAGGTTTTAGAGCTTTACAGTTTATATTAAGCCTGTTATATTACATTAAATACAAAATGTAAACATGTGGTTAACACATGATCTTACAACAGAACAAGCATCCCTACAGACACATTCAGTTCAGTGGTTCTCAAAGCAGGAAAAAAATCAGTGAAGCATAGCCAGAGCCTTTTTTTATATTTTTATTAATTACCCAAATGGAAATCAAAACCTAGAATTATAAAAGATATCCTGCATATGAAGTTCTTATAGTCATTACTATAAACTTTAATCTTGGACCTAATGTGATTTGACCATGGCTCTATAAAATTTAAAATGTTTATTGTACACATTTGAGGGTTGATAAAAAAAACCTGCACACTGAGTGAAACTTCACAATGTTTTAAGGTTGGCAGTGTGAGAAGTGACTGAGCTTCAGGAATCCAGGTCACGGTGGTGAACAGATTAATTCTACCTGACATCAGGAGGGGGTATGATGTGCATGGTGAAAGGTCACACAGTATTAAAGCCAGATTAAGAGAGAGTGAGTGAAACTTGTGTCGTGAACTAATCACATAAGACTGAAAAAAAAAAATGCTAAGCCTCTATAGGTTTCATCATAAGAAGTGCAGATATGCCTTTTTTTGCCATTCATGCATTTACAAGAACAACAGCAACAGAATGCATTGAGCTTTTGTAGACCTCTGGGAAATACTCACACAAAAGACATCAATCTCTCTCCCTTTTAAACAGCTGAAAAATCCCTGTCATTTATTCCCTCATCTCTCCCTTAGTAGCCCGTTAGCTTGGTTTCTTCCCGAGAAAACAAAGGAAGCAGAGAAGAACGAAGCAGGGAGCACTTTTGAAATCCAACACTGCAGCCTAACTACAGCTGAGCACTGCTCTCTTTTGTTTTCCTCCCTCAACTTTCTGCTGCAAGTTCAGCAGTCTATCGCAGACTCTCTTTCTCTCTGTCTTACATCGAAAAGAACAAATCTTACCTCTCAGACAGAACATGTTCTCCTCTCCAGTTCAGTGTGGGCGTATGAGTGTTTTAACAGTGTGTCAGAGTTTTTCCCTCATACAGCCTGGTGTCCCAAATGAAGTAACTCCCTCTCTCGTCCCAGCACACACTCACACAAGTTAACAGATACAGGCTTGAAACTCCCTCCCTGGTCTTCTTTTGCACACACAAACACACACGCTGCTGCTCACTCCTATGGCAGGCAGCCAGCTTTAATAAGAATTTTGGTAGTGTTATTCGAACTGGCCATACATACTACTGTACTTGTGCGGCACAGACTTCTCTAGACGTACAAAAGTAAAAGATGGAGGTGGACAAACAAAGAAAAAAGAAAAGAAGACAGAGTCCTACAAAAGTGTGGCCAGAGGTCCCTTTTGCTTAACTTTATCTCCAGCTGTAGCTCGACTGATTGTTCTCTGTTTGGTGGCGAAAAGTCATCTGACAAAAATAGGCAAATCTCTTAGACTCAATTGTTATCCAAAAAGCTGACCCGGGGAGAGCTTTCCGAGCCTCTCGCTATTAAAATAACCCTACAAATAGAAGGAAATCTACAGAGTGACGACATTTTAATCCTGCCAGTTCGGATAATGACCACAAATAAGGATTTTTACACTGAAATATCGAAATCTTACAACTTTGTCCTAAAAATGTTTTTCTAAGATTGAAATGTAAATCCTGCAAGGACACTATTAGTGTTTTAGTATGTAACAGTATGCCATTTAACACCAATCCAACAAATTTGTACTAAATAAATCAAAGTTTAAAGCAATTTTAGCCAAAAATGAGTGATAGTACAGTTAATATAGACAATGCAGCTTGTCTACAGTTAAATTGACAGGGTTTCCAGCTGTTGCAATTTCTTTTCTTTTTCTTTTCCCTTGTGTGCAGTTAAGTATAAAAATATTGCAAACCTTGGCTTTTGAATGCAAACAAACCAAAAACTATATTCAGTATGTTTCCTAACCATTAATCTATTGTCCTATAAAGTTCTAATAAAGTTAAAAGTTGCATGCATTTGGTCATGATTTTTTAGGCTCCAGACCCGATTTGAGAAAGACAGTGTATGACATCTGTTACAGCAGTTATAATAAGTTGTAACAGATGTGTCACGAAATGAAATGTGTTGGTAACTATGATATGGCGGTGGTGAATAATCTAACAGAATAGATCCAGAAGCTTTTCTAGAAGTTAGAAAATAGGTTAGATGCAGCTGTGTGGGAATACAAGCTGAATACAAATCATTAGTTTTTTAGTCAGACAACACAAACATGATCATGAAGATTTGAAGATTCTTACCGTTGTCATGTTGTGGTTTGTATACCCACTGATCATAATACTTTTGAGAGCCAAGTTGGTCACTGGTGCTCAAGAAGATTTGTCCAGACTGTTGATACAGTGAGGACATGTCAAAGAAACCAAGGGTTAAGGAGATAAAAGAAGCCTTCGCATAGGCCCTGTAGAAATTCAGTGAACTTGAGTTTCTTCTTATTGTTCAAACCCTTCTCTTTCTCCTTAAGGTTTCTTGAAAAAGCTCAAAGTCTGTCCAGAGTTCTGCTTAGACCCCTTAAGGCTGCATTTGGATACACAGGTCATTACATCATTACATCATTAGGTAGTCAAATCATGTCCAAATGCTCACATTCATGGTGTTTAAAACTCCATACTCATATCCATAGGCAACAGTAGCAATTCTAGGGTGGTAGTGCTCTTTTGAGTGATGTTGTCCTTGCCAAGATCACTAGAGATTTGTGAAAAGAAAGCAAAAGAGCAGGCAGACGCCCTTATGTTTCACAGCTGTCCATCTGGCTGGAGTGTGTATAAATATGCATCCCCAAAAAAACCCCACAATGCTGTGTTGTGCATGTATGTGTGTGTGTGTGCGCATGTGTTAAGCTTTCAAACAACACCTTCCTGACTACCCACAGTTTCTTCTTATGTCCTTTCTCTCCCAACAGGTGTCCATATGACAATGGAGACACAAAAACTTTGAAACATGAGGCCCTTCCTCACACACGCCAGCAAATCAGTATTCAGAACTGATCATACAGCTTAATCTAAACAGGAAGCACATAGAAAAAAAGGGTAGAGGCAGCACACAACTAACTCTCCTACACACCTTACTATCCCCCTCGCTCTAATCTTCAGGAGTTTGTATGCACTTCCCAACAGCCCCTGTACATGCTATAAATAGATAAAGTGCTTTGCACTGAATTAAAAAGCACACATTTGCACAATTGCTTATTGCAATTATCATTTTAGGGCTAAACTGATTATTCTTTAAAAAAAAAATAAACAACAGACAGTCCAAATCTTAGATTGCCACATTGAAATTTGGCACTAATAGTAAAAGTGAAAGATGGCTATGATATCTATGGTCATCTAATATCTATGAATAGTTTAACAATGAAACTATTAGTATTATATAATGCATTCTAAAAGTAATGTGGGGACTTTTCTCTGGTGCTTACAGTTTGTAATGCCCTTACTGGTTTAATGCTGTGTTTCTTCAAAATACCAGACATACAGAAATAAACAGGAAAATTATAATTTTATTTTAATAATAATAATAATAAAAAAACTTGCAGTTCTGCGATGTATGAGATTTGTCCTTCAATGGTGTGCTTTGACTGTGTATTCCTCACTTTTATTCACTCACTTTTCAAACTGTAATTTTCCCTTCAAATGCATTTTGAGGGAAGAACAAAGAAAGGTAAATATTCCATTTTGTTCACATTTATTCCGACCACAATTGCTGATGCTGGGTTACAGATGTGAAGATCAAACCCAGTGTTTCTCTCACTACTGACAACTGACATTACATAGTTGTTTGCTAGCAATAAACAATTTGTAGTCAATGGCAAATATTACATTAGTTCTGCAAGCTCACTATCAGATAAAAATAGTAGAATATTTGGATTTAGATTTAATAATCAGTAATATGCAAATAATATTTAAATTTTTCAATGCTTCTCATTGTCTTTTAGTTAAGGACAAGTGTGAATATTCAACTTTGTTTGATCAGACATCCAGACTTGCATTAATATATATTTAAATAAAAAAAAAAAACTGTGTGATCGAGTAGGTTCTAAAATGGCTATTTAAGTTACATTTACTCCAAAGTAATTTTCAAGCACTATTATTTCACAATGTCAGACAAGTGAAATGTGATCTTTGTGGTTTAACTTTATTTTTACATAAATAGACTTTCAAACAGTTTTAATTAGTCAGAAAAGTTACATGACTTATAAAGGTTACAACTTTATCCACAAGATGGCGATAGAGAACCAAACATTATTTTAGTTACAAAGACTGGAAATTACTTACCTAAATAGTATAAAATGCAATTATTGGATTTTATTTTTATGACTTTTATAATAAACTTATTGCATCCATTTTTTATGTATTTCTTGCTGGAGACTTTTAAGGACCTTTGATAAATAATCAGGATCCTTATGATGAAATGATGAGCACATAAGCATGAAAGCTGATGAAAACAAAACAAAGACACAAATTTAATAGCTTATCAGATGTGTCCAAAATATTAATGCACTAGTAAACTCTTTTCTGTCTGAGCCTGTTTGTGTTACTTGCGCTTTTAATGGATAAGACGGGAAAGTCCTAGATTTGTCCTAGATTTCCTGCAGAGCAATGCAATGATTTAGCAGCAATGATTTTATTTGGCATGTTTGGGTTTTCATGTCTTTCATAGAAACCTCATAGGACTAAGTGTCTGTTCCATTTAAATACAGTTTCTAATTTGTTCCTATCCAACAACGAAGATTAATTGCCAAAGGGAACCACAGTATAATACTACAATGCATTTTAGTTTTCGTTGTTATTTTCTTTTGTTCAGGGAGTTCTACACTTTTTGGATCTAAAAAAAAATATAAAAAATTCATGTTGACAGTCCTTTTGTTTAGAATAAACTGAACAGACAGTTATGTTATGTAAGTAATCCTTGTTCCCTGAAGGAATGAGACGCTGCGTTGAAACGCTTTGGGGATGCGCCCGAGTGTACATGCTCTGAAATAATGTGTGCAATCAAAATTGGACGCTGGGTGTCACCAGCGGGGTGACGTTACGACCAGGAAGTATAAAATGCACATGAAGTGAGGCGAGCTCCAGCTTCTGGAGAAGGGAGAAGGAAGCGCTGCAGGGTTCAGGGAACTAGGGTTGCATACATAACCTAGAGACGTTCCCTTTCAGGTAATTGAAAACGCTTCATCAAAACGCTTTGTGAACAAGTGTCCAATCATGCCAGACTGACCAGTCCCTGACTAGTGTGTATAAGCACAGCTAGGTCGAAGGACAGAGGGGCCAGGAGTGGCACTGTGGTCCAGGTTGTCCAGACAAGGGTCAGCGGGGTGGACCAGCTAATGCAAATGTCTTAGAGGGATACTCTAGAGGACCAAGCCTTTGAAGCAGCCACACTGCAGGGGGTTTTCTGTCCCTAAATGGAGAGTGGAGACCAGAGAACTCATATTATGATGCAATGCCATCAATTATCAATCTGCTAACGGTCTGCTTATGGGCAGGGAGGCCTCTCCTCAGAGAGCCGTAGCCGACAAGCAGTTGGTCAGACCCATCCTATGGACTTAGGTGTCCAGTGCGCATACCTGGCATAGCCGGTTTCATTTCTCCTGGTCTGGGGCCTAAGAAAGAGGAGGATAGAATACCTGTAACCTTACAGGTCATTGGATGACCGAGGGCACCTTGGGGATGTTAACCTTCCTGGGGTATAAAAAGGCACTGGCCATACCTGGAGTAAACACCAGGAAGGAGGGGGCCACAGTGGGGGCCTGTAGATCTCCTACACGCTTAAGAGAGCAAATGGCCAAAAAAAACGCAGTTTTGTTAGAGAGATGCCTCCAAGATGCCTCGGCCAGAAGTTTGAAGAGGGGCTCAGAGAGAGATCCCAAAACGAAGGCCAGGCCCAATCCAGGCACTCTAGGTCGCACTGGGGGCCTCAGCCTCTGGGTGCCCAAAAAAAACACATAACAGGAAGACCTCTGCCCAGAGACTGCCCTGCTAAGGGCACTTTATATGCTAAAATGGTGGATGCGTAAAAATTTCAGGGTGGACGAAGCCAACCCTTTCGCTAACTGTCCTTGAAGGAAATCCAGCACTGAGCCAACCGGGCAGTGGACTGGATCCAGCTGGTGGTGATTGCACCACGAGCAAAACAGACGCCATCTGGCGGCATACGACCGCCTCGTGGAAGGAATTCTGGTGTGGAGAATGGTCTCTATCACCTCGGTGGAGAGGCCAGAAGGGGCCACAGCCACCTTGGAGCCACCAGGAGGAGACAAAATCTGTCCTGGCGAACTCTCTCCAGAACTCCCGAAAGAAGCAGCGCCCAATTTTGACTGATTACACACATTATTTCAGAGCGTAAACACTCGGGCATGTTCCCAAATCGGTTCGATGCAGCTCGAGTTCCTGAAAAGGAACTATGCACCACTGGAAATACAATACTCAGAAAAAAAGACGAGCCATAATTTAGTTATTTGTTCAATCAGACCCACCCGAATGAGAAGACAAAAAAACTTATTCCCTCTCACTTTCTTACAGCCCAAACAATTAATGTAGTTGGATCTGTATCATCTCATGACTTTTGAAATACACACTCACCAATACAAACATTATTTCTTTTTTTTTAAATAAAATGGCTGAATGCCATTTTACTCCCCATTTGCTCTGGTCATGTGGTAATAAATTACCAATAAGTTTGGAAATCTGAGTTGTGAAGCTGCTGAATCATGAACAATGACCGCATTTGACCTTTCACCTAAACACTGCCCTCATCACCTGTGCTGTCAACTCTGTGCATTTTTCACTACTGAGGCTTTAATCATGTTGTCAACAGGCTGACATTTTAGTGGTTTTGCTTTAGCAAAGCAAGGTCAAGAATCGGTCTCAAATAACACCATTCTGCTTAAACTTGTGCAAATTTAGCCTAACACTGTTCCATATATTTCCCTGTTTGGTTAAACCCCTGACCAAAGATTTTAGCTCTAGTGGTAATCTTTGATATGACTAAGGCCTAAATAACCCTTTTTCCCTTTTCACTCTCTCAAACCTCATTGCAGAAGATGCACAGCTATACATTTGAAAGGAATTAAAGATTTATCCAGCTTCTGAAAAGGCTTTCAAAAATAACATAACATGTTGCATCATGTTGTCCTGATCTAATTTCACTAAACTTTTGACAAAAACACTTCCCAAAGGCACAAAGCATAGACTCGTGACTCCAGTATCTTCTCTGGAATTTGGAAGAACACAAAACACAATCATTTCTAACTGTAACCATTTATCAGGGTTTTAAAGCAAAGCAAGCAAATCTGACAAATATCAGTGACAGTGAGGGGGTGGGCTATCCATAGGGCTAGATTACCTACCCCTATACCCCATTTCATATGTTAGGTGTTTAACAACTTCTCATCAAATGATTTTTGTCAGATGGTTATTTGGTTGCATCTCTAGATGTTATGCTAACTAATATTAGTGAACCTGATATTTACATTTTATCCAGCATTCACTTTTTTCAGACACCTCATGTGTTTCTTTCTCAAGCAAATGCATAATGACATGACTGTATAAGCTGTTGAAAAATATTGAAGCAGTACCTTTATAAAAAATAAAAGTGTTAGTTATGGTCAACTAATGCTACAAAGGGATAGTTTTTATGTGTACAGTACAGTACATGTACATATGCTTATCTGGAAAGACAGATGTGTTAACTAAAAACAATAATTCAAGTGAAGCCAGACTGTACAGAGGTACTGAGCTGTTCGATGCATTCCAAGATTCCAGGTGCGAATGCACTGGCACACACTCAGAGTCTGGAATGTGTTTAGCTTTCTTTCCAGCTCCCTGAAACCATATTTCACTTTCAACCCAAATATCTTTTCCATACTGACCCACTTCTTCCATCAACATCCCCTGAGATCTTTTAATTAGCATGCAGTGAAGGGCAAGCTAAAGGGGAATCTAGACAAAGGGTTTATGACGCTTAAAGACAAAGGAGATGATCGCTGGTTAACTTACAGGGGAAAATACTAATATAAAGTCTATCTAGTTATATTCTTAGAAAGTCATTTTTAAAAATAATATTCACTAGAGAAAAAAGACAAACAGACAAGAACAAAAAACAGACAAGGACAAAATACTGTAAGATAAAAGATAGATGTTTTAAATGTTTAATAGGTTAGGTGTAGGCTGAACTGCTATTTATAGTTATATTTTTATTGCTCTATTTTAGTAAATATATATATATATATATATATATATATATATATATATATATATATATATATATATATATATATATATATATATATATATTATATCTATCTCGATTTGGTAAACTAGAAAAAAAAATTATAGTACCATTCATCCATAATGCAGAACTTCATAACTTCACTTAAAACTTTATAGCAAAGCCCTTTTTAATCACAGAACTCCACCAAATAAATATTTTTATAAGGGTCTTGACATGACTTCCCTGGATGAACAGTGAGTGTTTATAGCAGACTACAACCAGAACTTTATTTCACATTTAGTTGGACCTGTGCCAATTACAACAGGTCTCCATCATACAGTATTAGGAAAAAAGGATTCTTACTGCAAATCATCACACACTGTTGACAGAGATAAAGAGTATAAACCCAACAAAAATATTCAGACCTGGCCTCTGTGGACATGTGATTCACAGTTAAGCCAATTCCCTCATAGCAAAAAAATATATAATTAAATAGTTACAATAGTTTCAGTTCAGATGCACTTACATGATCCTCGTCATGAAACCTAATCATGAACTACATCACATGATTATCCACTGGAAAACCATTTCTGTCAAGAAGAACGATATAATAATTATGTGTCCGGATATCCAGCTATGACTGTTTAGGTAAATCAAATTCAGGAGATAGTATGGAACATCAAATACAAATGTGAAATCATGTATATAATTATATTTTTGTACACGTACAGGTGAAATAATCAGTAGTAGTTCTGCAAAAATGTTGCTATAGATAGGCTAAAAAAAGTTTATGGCAAAAACACTGTGGAGTGAGAATGTAAGTGAGGAGGCATTATTAACGAGAAAAGAGGCACACCTGAAGTACTTAGTTTTCCACAAACGTTTGTTCATATAGTTTGTCTTTAACTTGGCCTTGAGTCTTACTGGTTAACTGCCAGTGTCATATTATTGAGCATGTAGGCTTTTGCAATTTAGTATTCCTTGGATTCAGTTTAGCATTCCCTAATAACAATTAATTTATGCTTGTAGGTGTAGGCCCACAGTTTCTTCACAATTTCTACCTATAATATTTGCACACAACAACAACTAAACTATATCTGCAGCTCATCAGAACACACTGACTAGTTGTACTGCAAATCTCACTGGTCCAGTTAAAACTGAAGTAATGTTAGGCTAATTTAGTGGAGCAAGGCAAAAACTTGAAAATATCCAGATTTCCTTTTTATTTACTCTTCAAAGGGCATACTGGTCATAGCTGAGAAGTCACACTAACCACAAGCCAAAACCATCAACTGTTTACAACAAAACAGCTGAATTTCAAGTTGAAGTTCATATTCAAGGTAGAGTAAAGAATATTTGCATAAAAATTTCACTTGCCCGTACCACATGCTAAGAACCTAAGTACAATTGTAAAGCATTAAAACTGGAGCATGAGCAACTACAAAAAAATAAATACTTTGAATAAAGTGAACAAAAACAAAACACTACATACAAACCATCCAACTCAATCAACACAAACTTTCTGCCAATTTGATATCCCCTGTACTTGTGGGAAAGTCAGAGGCTGCAACTGTCTAAACATGATGTCACCAAAGAAAAAGCCTAGGATGAAAATCTATCCCAGATGAGTGACTATATGCAGGCTTGTATTCACTAATAAATTGTATATATATATATATATATATATATATATATATATATAAAGTACATTAAAACAGATAAAAATGTGCGATTAATCATGATTATTCGATTGACAGCCCTAATCAACATGGCCATGGACAAATATGGATGCTTTATGCAAATCTATGTTCATTATTAGTGAAACCATACTCAACATATAGCATGAAGACAAAATGTTTAAAGGTAATTATGGTATTTAAAATTACAATTTCAAAAACAATATATAAGAAGCATCCATGCATATCACAAGGTACTGTGCTGTTTGCACTCCAATATTTTACTTGTCATTTGCATGTACCTCAGTACCTCACCTATTTGCACATTACATATATACTTTATATACATTATACTACATGATCATCTCTAAGTTACATATGTAACCCTAAAAAACAATGCTTTGGGAACACTTCCGTGTGTACACACTCTGAATTACATGTGTAATCTGTCCAACAGAACAACGCGACATCACCGGCAGAGAACCTGACAAAGGTCAGCGGAGTGGACCAGACCGCATCGTTGCAGATGTCTTGGAGAGATGCTCCAGAGGATAAGGCCTTAAAGGCCGCCACACCCAGGGGGGAGTGAGCTCTGTTTCTGAAAGGTACGGGGAGACCAGAGGACTCATAAGAGGATGAGATAGCATTTACAATCCACCTGCTAAGGGTTTCCTTGTTTGCAGGGAGTAAATTTTTTATGGGAACATTGGAAAAGGCACTGGATATGCATGGGGTAAATTCCAGGAGAGACGGGACCACGAAGAATGCCTGAAGGTAACCGACCCTGTTTAGGGAGGAGATGGCCAGAAGTCTTAACTGTAAAAACTTTCAAGGGCACCTCAGGCTATGGCTCAAAGTTTAGACAAGGCCACCAGAACAACGGCCAGGCTCCACACAGGCATTCTGGGTCGGGGGAGGAAAGTGTCCTTAACGGGTCTGATCAGCGACTGATCAGCGAGTGGAGCACGATAAGCCACAATAGCGAACATGTAACCTTTCAGGGTGGAACGAGACAACTCTGTGCTGAACTGTTCCTGAAGGAATTCCAGCACTAAACCAACCGGGCAGTTAACTGGATCCAATTGGTGGCGCTTGCACCACATCGTAAACAGGCGCCACTTTGCGGCATATGACCTCCTTGTGGAGGGCGCTCTGGAATGGAGAATGGTTTTCACTACCTTGGCTGAAAGACCAGAGGCTAAGAGCTGTGCTCCCTGAGGGGCCACAGCCTCCAAAGCTCTGGGCATGGGGTGAAACAAAGCGTTTGAGAAGAGCTAACAGGTACGCAAACCATGGCCTGCCCAGCCACCATGGAGCCACCCATTGAACTTTCTTCAAAACTGCCGGGATCAGCGCAACAGAGGATAGACTCGACCCAAGCAGGAGACAAATAACGGTCGAATCCCACACAACGCCTAAATAGGTGGTTTTCTGTGCTGAAGAAAATACACTTTTCTTGGTGTTCAATCTTAACCCCCAGTTCCTTCATGTGGATGAGAATGACATCTCGATGCCGGACTGCCAAGTGCTCAGATTAAGCTAATATCAACCAAACGTCAATATAGTTCCGAATTCGGAGTCTCAGGATATACCTTCTTATTCCTGTCTTCCTGACAGGTATAGAGCCTTTCTGCTGGATGCCCCCATAGTACCTACTGGAATTTTCTATGTATCTATCCTTTCTTCACACAGAAAGTTCCTGAGGTTTGCTTTCGGGGGCTGAAGCTTACCAATATCTGGTCCTTCCATTCATCCTTGCACTCTCACCCCGCACGAAGGGTAAGCCAAAGGGGCCTTTCAGTGGCCACCAGGGCTGACATTGACAGGCCAATGGCCCTGCCGGCCTCTTTAGTGGCCCTCAGAGCCAGGTCTGTGGCACGACGCAGCTCTCAGACATCGTCAGCACCTGTAATAGCTTCCTCATCCAACAGGTCAGCCTGATAATCTTGCAACATGGCCATGGTAAAAGGCCATGTAAGCCTTGCCCACCAAGGCTGGGGAAGTCCGAAAGGGATTGTTGGCAAGTGCCGCAGCCCTAAGGGACGATGCAGCACCCGGGGAGAGATTGCCAGCTAGTGTCTCTTCAACTCGCTCACCCGACGGTCACTGGACATTTTTACTTCAGTACAATGCACCAATATATTTGCACACTATGTCTTTTGAACTGAGCTGGTCTCGATCTACTCACTACCTCATACCTGCACTTTTTATAGAACATAATATATACTATATATAAATACTTCTGGTCAGATCCTAACTGCATTTTAGTGTAATTATTATTATACAATCAATTTGGGGAATGTCTAATCTTGTTAAATCATTTGTGGTATAGAAACTTTTATGTGAAAACCACACTTTTATGTGAAAGAAATTAAATGAGTGCAGATCTTATCGACTGCTTCTTTTAGTCCACTGTTTTCCTGCAGGAATGCAGAATGTTTCATGATGATGTTGATTTCATACCATCTTTCACCATCAGGAGACCAGACTGTAATTCTTGCAACATGTGTGTGTGTGTGTGTGTGTGTGTGTGTGTGTGTGTGTGTGTGTGTGTGTGTGTGTGTGTGTGTGTGTGTGTGTGTGTGTGTGTGTTGATATTTTCTTCCCAGTGAACCTCAGAGGAACCCTAAACAGGTAATAGCATTTCTAGGATTTGGATTTATGCAGTAAACTTTCCAAGCATGTTTCTCTCGGTGGAAGTTGAAACGACAATACATAAATGATTATACCTGCAGCCGAAAAGAAGATGTGTAAATACAATAAGTAAGTGAGGATCAATAGAAAATTATGGAATAATGACGAAAAAATTCACACACCAATCAATCTGTAGAAAGAGTACAGGTGTGAGAACAAGTGAACAGGAAAGTGTGTGTGTGTGTGTGTGTGTGTGTGTGTGTGTGTGTGTGTGTGTGTGTGTGTGTGTGTGTGTGTGTGTGTGAGTAACTTTACTAAAATAAATGTCAGGGAATGCCTTTAGAAGGGCTGGAGGCACATCTGGTTTTGACGCGTTCTCCTCCTGCAGAAGATCGTTGAGGAATGAGCTAGAAACAGCACACTGCAGAGAGGCGGCAGGAGTGGAAAAGAAAAAAAAAAAAAAACAGCTGGAGTTCATGGAGTGTGTTTGTGTTGACTTTTAGACTCAGCAGTAAGTTCTGTATCATGTACTGTGTATCATGTGATTAGAATTACTGTAGGAAAAGTCATATTGTGCAACTTATAGCAACATGCCTGGTTAATAGCTGCATTCCTTAAATGTCTATTATTATTATTATATTAAATATTATATTATAGATTCTTTTTCATCATGGTAATGAACTAATTGGATTTTTGGACACAAAGGAAAAGCTTTAATTGTTATAAATCCATTTACCTTTTACCATGAGACTACTCTAAATGCTTTTGTAAATGTTAAAGTGAAATATGAAATATTTAACTGCATTCTTTTAATGTACACCTTCTATTCTTGACTACAACACAACGTTGATTTTTCAAACAATGCCATTTAAACCAAGTAATTTTTCTAGCAGAAAAAACACAGCAGTAAAAATCTGTTCCAGGACTTGAGTATAACAGCCCTAAATCGTATACGTAGTTAATACTATCCTATCGTATGCAAAGAACAGAGGTGCTCTCTTTCCTTGGGTCTGGTTTTGCTAAGGCACAAGGGTGCACGTGGGTTCACTTATCGTCTGTTTCCTGCCCCATACTCACCTTACTCTGGACTAAGCACCGCAGGCAAGAGCAGTGAAAACACCCATTGTTTTCTTTAGAAACACTAAGAAATGCAGCAGTGGCTAAGGAACATACGACACACAACCTGCAAATAGTCATTGCACTGTGACAAAGAATAGTCATTCATATGGTGTTGCTATTTGTCTTCAAATCGGCACTGTACCTAATCAAGGCCTATAGGGAAAAAAAGAGTAATATTTTTCAACACAATCTGTTCGAACAAAGGGGATTGGTGTAATGTATATATATTTTTTATATTTATGAGCAAAAAAAGTCACAAAAAAACTATTTGGCAGAAACAAAATGCTCATCCATATATTTTGTTGCATCTCTGGCACCAATGTCTCTCAATATGATTTAATGTAACTGGAACCACATGTTTCTCCTATGCTCTACAACCCTTATTAGATCTTATGTAAAAGTAATATGTATCAAGATGAACTGATAAATGAACACATTCCACTAGGGGTGTTTATTTACCCAGATTAAAGAAAAGAATTCCAATTTTTCAGGAAACACCCATATGCATTATCGTCATTACTGCCTCAGTGACCTGACCGAATAACCTCCATCCTGACTCAATCTTTTGTTCTCCTTTGTAGCATAAAGAAAGAAGACAACCATGATGAGTAAAAGAGAAACACAGACATAAAAAGCCAGAAAGCATGAAGAAAAGAAATAAAGGATTTATCTTTATGTGCCAGGAATTCTTTCATCTACCAGTGTAAAAGACAATTAAATATACCTTATATCTCATGAAGGCTACATTAAAGTTATTATTTCTTCATATGCAAAATGGGTAGGAGACATCTCCTTGTGAGTCTACAAAAAAATTATAATAATTTAAAAGATGTTTTGCATATAAAGCTTTTCACTATGTATGGAGATGTTTATGATGCTTTGTATTTTTGTCTGACATGCTGTATTAATAAAAAAAAAACTTGACTCAGGTGTTTTATTCATCTACCCATTATTCCAATCACCTATGCATCTATTTATCATCCCAACCATCCATCATAAACAGCCAACTGTGTTTGTCTTCTTTCTTTATTTTCTTAATTTTTGCAAGACTATAAGATAAATCATCAATGAACTTGAATATCATTTCTAAGCCTTTTTCCAGAGTAATTTGACAAAGACAAACAGAAACATCACTAAAATCCAAACATTCCACTACAAATACCATAACAAACCATCAGCTGTTCACCATTAAAACCTAAACATAAAAGACATTAATATCAAACCAAAGAAAGCATTGAAAAAAAAACTTGGAATCTGGATGCTTAATAATGTCCTAAAGGGACAACATGTAATCTCCAATTTGCCTTAAGTGTTCTATTGTTTCTTAATAGGATCAACTAGACATAACATGCCACCAATAGAAGCAACAAATTACAAATGTCAATTCCTATCCATTAAAACCATTACCGAATGGTTTCCATTCAGTGTATCCATCAGAAAATCTATTTTTACTAAACATGAAATCTGGAATGCTTAGGTCCTAATGACCCTTACTGGTTTCCAGTAGATACCAACATGTGATCTATGGTTCCCAAATGTGTTTTATTGTTCCTTAAAGGTAACCAATATGCATAATACACAGGAATCACTGAAACCAATACAGTTCCAATTAAAAACTACAAAACTATTACACTATTATATAAAAATTTTCGATTGTTTATTATTATTGTTATTATTATTTTACTTGTTACTCCTTTCTATTGCATACACAAATCCTGCAGAATAAACCCCAATCTCAATGCGCACGATCTCAAAAGCGAATTACTTACAGATTCGTATCTTCTTATGGTCGAGTTTGAGCACTGTGTGCTGTAAAGTGTCCAGTCTCCTCTGCAGCGCTGCGCTCCTGTGAATCACTGAAGCCGCTTCACTCTGGATCTCCAAGAAGATGCTGCACGCATGCCGGGACACATCCGCGAGCTGCTGCAGGATGTTCTTCAGAGTTGTACAGCTTACATTGTTCAAAGATGTCCCCAACTGCTTGCCAAACACACTGCAGCTCTCTAACTCCGAGTGAGAATGTCCTGCACCAGATGCCACTGGTCCTGGTTTCAACCTGCAAAAGTTCTGAGGCTCTACACTGCGTTTATGGAAAGGCATATCTCTTAAAATGTTTAGGGGGGGAAAAAGCACCTGAAATACAAAGATGATCGCCTTAAAGTTCAATCAAGGTTGCCTGGAGTAAACAGTGAGGTCCCGCCACGTTATTCATAGGATGAGAGTTCTCCATGCTGTGAAGAGTTTGGAGTAAAACTCACTCCTGAAATCTGGTGTAATGAACTCTGAGTAAAAGCAGACACGGAACTTTGAGACTTCATGGATCTGGAGCGCGCATGGTAATGCATGGACACAAAAGATATAAATAGTTAATAGTAAAATGGGTTTTTGGGAACAGAGCTCTATTTGTTATAAATAAAATGTCCAGACACACACACACACACACACACACACACACACACACACACACACACACACACACACACACACACACAAAAACAGACCCTAGAAAATAAAAATAAACATTTGTTATAAACTTGAAATGACCTTACTAGATGTTAAAAAGGTGCCCCTAAGAATCTGTAAAAATTTTGAGAAAACCTGCTTAAGTATTGTAGAATGTTTATATGGTTTACCCAATGCAGATATACCAAGACATACACTTTTTTTTATTTCCATTATGAATAAGCTATAAAAAAAAATATATATTATTATTATTATTTTTACGTTACAATGTAATTATTACAAATTGCATTACAAATGTAATTATCACAAATTTAACTTTGTGTGAAAGATGACAAGTATATAAATGAATGTCCCACTTTTTAGCTATTTTATTTAATTATTTCACATTTTAAAGATATAGTACATGCAGTCTTGCTCATTGAGAAAACTGACTGCAAAGTATCTTTAATAACATGGTAATTTGGGACAGCTTGACTGAGTTAGAAATAAGTGCAAATATTTTAATATATTAGTCTGTTACTTTGGACTATCTTACACAAATGGATTATAGATGTGTGCAACGTAATGTAGGCCTATTAGTTATGGCAATATTATTCACTTTCTATAAAATCAGTTAATGGATAACTTCCTTGTTTGATGCTGCATGATTTAGTAATAAAAGTTTTGTAAAAAAAAAAAAAAAAAAAAAGGTTATTTTTATTTATTAGTTTAGAATTAAACTGATACCTGATTTCAACTTATTACTGCTGCATATTTCTAGGAGATTTACATAAGTCTGTTGTATAAACAGTTCCAAAAGTTGCTTTTAGATGATTACCCTATAGTAACTACAAGTTCCCCATTCGGGAACTCGAGCTGCGTCGCAATGCTTTGGTAACGCCTCACCTTGTCCACGCTTTGAACCACGTGTAAAATCTGGCCAATATGCAAGTCGTGACATCATCGGCGGGCGATGTCGCGACAACCAGGAGCTACAAAATGGCTGCACAGTGGTAGCGACATTAGCTTCTGCTTGTTCAGGTAAGCGCTTTGTGTGTGAGATTCTGTTAAGGCATGGCTAACAAACAAAAATATCGTCTGTTTATTCATCCTTGCCCCCGATTTATTATGGGGAAGGAGATGAATGACCGTTGCGTTGTTTGTTTGGGAGTGGAGCATGCTCAATCGGCTCTCGAGGGAGTTGATTCTTCGCATTGTAGCCACATGGCTATGCGCACGCTTCGCACCTCTTTGAGGAGAGCGTTCTCCCTCACGGCTCCAGTCCTGCTCTTGCCGAGGCTAAGTGGCGCCGGCGGTCGTAGGGCTCGCAGGCGTCCGATGAGTCCTCTCTGGCCTCCCCTGCTGGGTCGAGCGTCTGATCTCTAGGGGAAGCACGCCCGGTAGCTGCTTCTTCTTCCGGTGCGAGCAGTGCGGTGCTCCACATCTCTTCCTCCCAGGAGGATGAGATGTTGGATGCTAGCTAGGACTCCTCACAGCCTATGCTGTACGAGGAGCTCCTTAAGGTTGTGACGTGGGCTGTGTCCAAGCTCAAGCTAGCTTGGCCCGGTCGAAAAGCGGAAGCAGCGTGCACCAAGTAAGCTGGATGCGTGCTTCCTGCGCCCCATGTGACAGCCTCAGCTCCGGGGCCTACCTTTCTTCCCAGACCTGCACACCAAGGTGTCTAGGTCCTAGGAGACTCCGTATGCGGTGCATACTTTTTCCCAACCTTGCTGTACGCGAATGTAGTTGGGACTAAGGAGTGCGGCTACGGGGCGATGCCGCGTGTAAAAGAGATGCTAGCAAGCTAGCTCTCCCCTAGCATAGCATCATTGCTCAAGGCCTGGTGATCCCTACTAAGCCGTTGCGGACCACTACTCCCTTAGTGAGGAAGGCTTACGCGGCAGCAGGTCAGGCTGCGGGTTGCCTCCACAAAATGGGTGTGTTGCAGGCATACCAGGCTGACTTGCTGAATTCCGGAGTAAGAACGGGAGCTTTGAGGATGGATTGGACTGTAGTTGATGTCAACAGTCTCCTACACTGACTCAGGAATACATTTCGCTTTTGATCATCATCACTGTACCCCGCAACATTGTATACCTGCCACAAATGGACATTCCGTGTAACCCAGATGAGGATGGGTTCCCTCTTGAGTCTGGTTCCTCTCAAGGTTTCATCCTTATGCCATCTCGGGGAGTTTTTCCTTGCCACAGTCGCCACCGGCTTGCTCATCAGGGACAAACTTACTCATAAAGAACATATTCATTTTTAATCACCGCATTATCTGTGTAAAGCTGCTTTGAGACAATGTTCATTGTTAAAAGCGCTATACAAATAAAAATGAATTGAATTGAATTAAACTTGCTGCGGGAGTTGGACAAGGGACTTAGATCTGAGGCTATTAAGGATATTAAGAAGTTGTGTCGCACGGCCCGACTTAACTTATTTGTGACACATCTGTGTCTAAGTCTAAGAAGCATTCAGCAGCGTTCCAGCGGTACACTCTTCCCAGCGGTACCTCCCTCGCCGCTCCCATGGGGCTGCTCGGCAGCAGCCTCAGCCTGGCCCGTACAGGCACTGCAAAGCCCAAAAAGAGAGTGGTTCTAAAACACTTCCTCCTAGACCTGAGAGGCTACCTATGTTGGTTGATACGGACAACACAGCGGTGGTCTTGTATATCAACCACCAGGGCGGTCTCCGGTCTCAACAGATCCTCCTGTGGTTCTAGGGGAAGCTCCTCTCACTGAAAGCAGTTTATATCCCAGGACGGTTGAATATCAGGAGACTTCGCACTGTCCCCTTTGGTTCTCTCTCTCTCACCCAGCCCCATTAGGGCTGGATGCTATGGTTCTCTATGCCTCCCCCCCGATCGCGCTGCTCTCTGGAGTTCTGGAGAGAGTTTGCCAGGAAAGGAGCTAATGCATGAGTTTTAAATGTTGGTGAAAAGAATTACTCTGACTGTAAATACATAATGGTCAGGATATATATACAGCCACAGGCAAGAAGTTATGCCTAAACTAGGCTTAGTTCAGCATTATTAAATTCTTAGGATAACTTTAATTACTTATCCTGGAGATATTTATGGTACGGTTGAAATCCGAGCTCTATTGCTGGCAACTCAAAATTTCCCACTTCAAACCATGTAAACTATATCTTCATGGAGCTTGCCTTGGACAAGGGCAACAATGTTATGATTGAACAGGTTTGGCTCTTCTAGTGTAGGGAAAATATTATGGTACCACATCCACTATATCCTACACAATAGTGTGCCTGGTAACAGTTTAGGGCAAAACCACATATGGCTTAAAAACTCTGGTGTCCCAATGTTTTTGTTCATATAGTGCATCTTGTATGTAGCTCTGGATACCCCACCACATGAATAGGCTAACAAAATGGTAGATTCCTTACAATATAAACAATACATACAAGGAGGATTGCAGTGGGTTAGAATTGTCTTAAGAGTCCCAGGGGTTTGGCTGGTGTTTTCATTTAAGATGGCCTACATGGCTAATGCAATTAAGCTAGAATCAGTAAAACATATTGTTGCAATTTATTTTAAATTTGGTTTATTGTAAGACTAACTGATGTCTACAGTTTTTGTAGCACTGCAAAATGAAATAGATGTAATAAAGCAACATTTTGGCAGCTATTTGCCCCAAATCAACACAACTATACATGTATTTATTGTTTTTGATTTCTTATTCATGAGCACAGGTGAAAAATACGTGAGTAATTTTACTTTGCTTTCATGCATTATACTACACCTAATACAGAGTTATGTATATTGTATAGGCACAGTTTGGCATAGCCTTTACAATTTGGTGTAAATGTGAACAGAACGATCATAGGAATCATGCCAGTTGGTTATCTCCAGTGATCTTCTCATGCAACTCAATGTAGTAAATGCTATAGATACTGTAAGCATGTGCACATACATTAGCTAAGCAGTAGGCACCAGTGCAGTCACCTTTTCCTCACTGGTCTTCTGATTAACTTAAGACAGAGCAAAACTATGGACCATGAACTGAAGAAAATCTTGCAGCATACAACAGAGCTGACATATGAGTTTGCTCATTGCTGATACTTACTGTTTTACTGTACTGTATTTGTGATGAAGCAAACGTGACAGCAGACATGAATGCAATATTGACATTTACTGACAATAGTGATATATTTGCATTTACATGCAGTTATTTGGTAATCACTTTGATCACTTTTACCCATAGGCATAATGCAATCCTGGCATGGGAGGAATAAAAAATTAAATAATGCATAAAGCTATTAAATCTAGCAAAAGCCAGCAAAGAAATAAGTTTGTATATGAATTAAAACAGGTGTATGTGAATATTATCTCAATATTGTTTTTTTTTTATAAAAAAAACAAACAAAAAGAAATCCAATATTTTTTTTAAAAAAATTTACTGTATCAGGATTTTCATGTGTCAATTCTGTTGCTAACTGCTGCCATTTAGCCATCTGAAATTGCTCTAAATGTGCCTTCTATGCACTGCATGTACTGTACCTAACTTGTAATTTTTCATACAGGCCTGAAGATAATGTGGACAACTGATAATCTTTAAAAAATTCAGTTTAGTTCAGAGTTTGTAAAAAAGATACATATTACAACATACTGTACTCATAAAACATTCACAGAACCAACAGATGGTGCTAGAGACCTTTGGAAAACCTATAAAGCATTTCACATTAGTATTCTCCATGTCTGAGAACAACAGCTCACAGGACTTGTCTAAAATGTATTGGTACGGTATAAGAAAATAACAATCATTATAATAATTATAATAATAATTAAGAACAATAGCATGCTTCACAAAAATGTGGCACATTAAAATAAATCATATTAAATGTTTATTTTGTGCAACTTTATCATTTCCATTGATTACTTTTCCAAGGTAAATGTTACAACTGAAGTATCTTAAGTTTTAACATTTAAAATAAAACAACATCAACAAAGAAAAGAACTAAGATAAGTTTTGAAGATTTCCTTATACTGACTGAAGGTATAATGGCATAATAGATTTATGATCATGACATTTTTAAGGCCAATTTGTAGGCAAGCAAAATCTCAATTTTACTTTTAAACTTTTCCCTTTTCCATAAATACCCTTAGTACATTTTCTTCATACTTATAAAATGTCTTATTTCACACTACTAAAAGCATGTGTGATTTTCTAAAACTTTTCCAAAATAGAGGGTGTGGTGACACAGTGGGTAGTGTTACCACCACACTGCTCCAGGGCCTGTGGTTGGATCCTGAGCTCAGGTTACTGTGAGATGTTTTTGCTTCTCTATTGTTTATAGATTTTCTCCAGATTCTCCATCATGCCAGTATTTGGTTTGACTACATATATGGTATGAATAAGGAGGAGTATATGTTCCTGAGAACATAAGGCTTTAGATTAAGCAAATATTAATGAATCAGGAACTTTATACTGTGTTCAACACATTTGCAAAAAATAATGAACATGAACAACTTTTAATAGGCCATAGGATATCATTCACATAATTCTTTTACTCTGTCCATAATACATTAAAGCCACACCTATCTGGATAGAAATGTTTCATCGTAAACTAAAATGATCGTTTAGAGTAACATTGTTTTTATTTGCAGGGATCTTCATTTTAATAGGGTTATGTAAAGATTAATTATCTCCCATAAATATCCCTTAAAGTAAAACAGAGCCACCATTTATCCCTTTAATCTGTCAATTTGTTAATCTGCTCTTAATTAATTCTAATCTGCTCTTAATTAATTCTTGTTTGATGGGAGGACATAGTCAATAAATACATTTTAAGAATGCAAGATGCTTACAAACAAGTTGTTGCTTAAATTACTAACTAACAGCAGTACAATGATTAACCAGATGAGGGCGCTCAAGCACCATAAAAAAAAACACACGCTTTAAGAGTCACTACAATGCATTTCTCAGATGAAATTGAAAGTACTCACGTGCATATCCCTCATTTTAAGAGAAAGTTTCAAGTTTAAGCCTTTTATAACACTAAAAACAACGCCTACATCAGCTTTGACAGTTGTCAGTCAATTTACTATAACGATTATGAATAAAGATGAAATGCATTATTAATAAGGACATGGTTAATCTTAGTCTATTTTTGTGATCATTGTTACAAATAAATGAAATCATAAATATATACAGTACCTGTCAAAAGTTTTAAAACATTTAGTATTTTTATTGTTTTTTAAAGACCTGCATGTTCCTTTTGTTTATATGCAACAAACTAATTAACAGACAAATTGGACAGTGAATGAATGGGAAACAAATGGACATTTTTGGCTCTAAAAGTAAAATGTATTTAAGAACAGGAGAGATGTTACCAGACTCAGACACACAGTCAAATGTGGAGGTGGTTAATTAATGATGTTTGTTTTGAATACTTATGTTGGAGACTTATTCCAGGAGAAAGAAACACAGAACCAACATGACTTCCATTCTTTATCATACAAGCCATCTTTACCATATAAGACAATTGCCCAAAGCATACATCCAAACTTAGTAAGCATTTTTTAGAAAGCAAGCACTTGGCTGAAGTGTTATCTATCATGGAATGGCCTGCCCAGTCACTGGACTGCTGGACAACAAGGTCAGAAAGAAATATGTCTGGATGCCAAGGGTGTGTAAAGCTGTTATTCATCTTAAGGGAGGATTCTACCGATTAAAATAAAGTTTAACATCTGAAAATTGTATATTTGTTTGGTCAAAGTAAATCTTCATAACATTAAAATACCTGGGCTGTTGCATATAATCAAAATAAACATGCATGTCTCTCAAAAGACCAGATGTTTCCAAAATTTTGAACTACAGCAGCAGGGTAATCTGTTCTAGTCTATTTACTATTTAGGGTTGGGTTGTTTTTTCTTTGTTGTAATAAAGATGTAAAATCTATGATGTAGATGCATAGATGTAAAATCTATGATGTTTACAGACTTAAATTATTATTTTAAGATTAGTGACTCATATCAATCAGTTTAAGAATCATTGCAATTACTAAATTCAAGCCTCAAGGGTGTGTGCATGGTTGCAGGATTGGGACAAGATCCCAACACCTTCATGACAAAAACCTGCTGCTGCCTAAAGTGTTTCACCTGAGTGTTCTCAGCTTTGCCCTTCACACAGGTGTTAGACTCATTAGAGTTTGGAAAGCTTGCTCCAGCCTTCAGGGAAGAACATTTTGAAAGTGGGTAATGGGAGTTTTGGGAAAACCCAGAGCTTGAAATGCACTTCAGCTATTTGTAATAAGTGCCAATAACAAAATTTTTAAAAGCTAAAAATGGCACTCAGCAAACCTTAAAATGACTTTATGCAATCTACATTCAAGCTGCTACAATGGTTTAGTTCTCTATGACAGTGGTAACACAATTTGGTCATAAGTAGAGTAGGCTATATGTATAGTACTGTGAAATTATGCCGGAAGCTGGTACACACTGTAGTACGCCACGGCTAGCGATTGTGGTCGTAAAGTCGAATGGTCGTAAGCTGCATATATAGATTTTAGAGCTTTTTCAGTGTGAAACTGTATTGTTGTTGTTGATGTTGTTTTGGTGGTGGTGGTTCAAAGAAGGGTAATGACTGACCAATATATCAGTGACTACTCATCCATAGGGGCTGGTAGGGAAGAAAGCACCTTACACTATATAAGTCATTCAACGAAGTCCTTGTGTATTTAAAAATACCAATAATTTTTTTGTCACCAACCATTTTTTTATTTTTATTTGACAGATATTTAAGTTGATATTTTATTGATTAGCTTGATCTTAGTGGTCAGTGCCTAATTTAACAGTATAGAGTTTTTATTGTAGCACCTAATGGTCAAAAAAGTGCAGACTATGATGTACAGAACCATTAGCGAACGGTTCAGAGAAAGTGGGGAAGTGACCAGTTTCAATAGGACCAGGTTTCTTTATTGGATTTCTGCACTTTTGCACACATGCACACACAGACACACATTTCTCTGTATTACTCCATCACTCCTCTTATCCTTTCCCCCCACTCACTGCAAAAAAAAAGAAAACACTGATTAGATACATTCCCAACAGGTGTGCGATTCTTACCACTTGTCTTCCGCGGCCTTGCCCTCCATTCACAAACTGGCTGCCACCGATATGAGTGAGGACCACCCATTTGATGGCCAGTTCTCTATGGTGATGTACCGGCTTTTCTGCACTGACAACTTACGGCTGATGAACAGCACCAGGTGCTCCACCACCTGGGACAACATGGCCCCCAGTCCTCCGTCCAACACATCTGTCTGCAAGACAAAGGGGGAGAGAAAAGTCAGCAGAATGTAAAAGTGCTCCACAACAGAGTGGAGCTTTCACACGAGACAAAAACTTCTGGCATGACTCCATCTAATGGACCTGATCTGGTGATCCCTTTTTAGTGAGATCAGTCAACGGGGTGGATAATCAGGGACAAACCATCGATAATAGCCAGCCCCAGGAATCATCTCACCTTCTTTTTGGTCTTGGGTTTTGGGGAGGTGTCATCTTATCAATTTGTGGATGCACCTGCTTATGACCCAAGTGGAATTTCAGATGCCATACTTCCACCCACCCAATTGCACACTTCTTTGGGTTTGCTGTAAGTCTTGCCCGTCTAAAGGTTCTCAGTACCGAACTGAGGTGTTGCATACGCATTATGGAGTCAGGGAATTCGATCCATGAGGCATTGAAACATCGCTGGGGCCTGAAACAAGCAAAACGGAAGTGTTACGAACTGTGTAAACCGAATGGAGTGGAAAAAGCTGGGTTTTTTTTTAGACATTGAAGTCAAGGGGTCTGCCAATATCCCTTGGTTAAATCCAGTGTTGAATAAAAAACGTGCCACATCTAGCCGATCGAGGAGCTCATGTGTGGGGTGAGGCATTAGATATGCGTCAAATTTAGACACTACATTGACTTTTACGATAGTCCACACAGAATCAGATCGACCCGTTGCTCTTGTGCACCAAGACCACTGGGCTGCTCCAATCACTGTGAAATTCCTCTATTACCTTATAACAAGCATAGCCTTAAGTTCATCCCATACCATATTTTTTTGTGTTTGGGTAGTCAGTTTGGGGGACTGCGCACCACTATACCTGGAGGCATCTTAATATAGTGATCTATGAGGTTTGTTTGTCCAATTTGGCCTTCGGTCTCAGCTCCTCCCTCTTGGGAACAACCTTTACTAGAGACACAGGCACCACCTTCCTCCATGGTTTCAGGAGGTTGAGGTGATACACCTGGAGTGCATTGTCCCTATCTGTGCATCTAACCTCATAGTTGACATCTCCAACTTGCTATGTAACCTCAAAGTGTCTTTGCCACTTTGACAAATAGTTTAGAGCTCTATGTGGGTAGTAATATGTGGACCTGTGAAAATTCCTGCAGGTGTGCGACTCATTATACAGCTGGGATTGCCATTCTCAGTGTGGCTTGCAGGCATGATAATAACTAGAAAAGGGAAAACCCGTGGAGGCTTGCGGGTACTCTGGTACTGCGAATAATGTTCGATGTTTGAGCCATTTATCCCAGTTCCGTGCATCTCCGTGCATGAACGTCCGAATCATATTTTTGAGGATTTGTGTAAATTGCTCCACTAAGTCATCGGTCTGAGGATAATTGATGCTAGTATGGATCAATTTAATCCCCAATAATCTGTTAAATTCATGTAGTGTACGTGACATGAAAGCCGTACCTTGATCAGTCGGGATTTTTTTTGGGATTCAAACAAGGGGAGATAACAGGGAAGTGCAAAGTGGCACTGCTTTTGGGTATCATGTTGCGTAGTGCACCAAAACTAATACAAAGCGATGCCCTCATGCAGTCTGCTCTAATGGCCCGACGAGGTCCATTCCAATTCTCTTAAAGGGGACCTCGATTAGGGGTAATGGGCACAAAGAAGCTTTTGGGATGGCTAGCGGGTTCAACAGCTGACATTCGCTACATGCTGCATAACATCTACACACATCGCCACAAATGCCCAGCCAATAAAACTGCCCATTTGTGGCGGGCCAATAAAACTGGGCAAAAATTGGCGGGCCAATTCGTTCCCAGAATTAGTGGATTGGTAAGGCTGGGACTAACCGCCATCTAGACGCTGGGGTTTTCTCTCTGTGCAGTGTATGGCCACTAGTGGGTATTCGTGGATATCCCTGTGCACACACTTTAACTTCACCTGGCATGCAGTATTCAAAGCCTCACACCAAACTAGGATTTGGTGGATGTTGGTCTGGCCACAGCCCGTACCCACCCACGCCTGGTGTGTACCCTCTTGGATATTTACCGGTCTGCGGTTCGCTCCAGCTCGATTGGTGGGCAGTCTGTTATACCTTGGGGATTTGGACCAACACCCCTAACTCCATTACGCCCTGCAATTGCAGAAGACCGGCCCAGGCTTTCCCCCGCGCAGGGACACCTTCCGGTCCTATGCCTGGCGTGGATCAGCTCCTGGAACTGCTGTTCCTGCTTAGCATGCACCTGAATGAAGTCTGGTGTTGGGTCTGCTGGAGCTTCTGAGTGCTTTTACCAGCTCACCCAGCAGCAAAAACTCCATGTAGGTGTACCCTTCTTTCCTTTACGGGTTTCGGCACCAGTGTAGTTGAGTGAACGGTTGAGGGGAAGAAGAAAGGTTAGATTTCTGTACATGCATGCACACACGTCTCTTTGTTTCGATCTCTCCAGCATCCTTCACTCACTCCTTTTATCGTTTTTCCATACTAAATGCAGAAAAAAACACTGATTAGATACATTCCCAACAGTTGTGCAATTGAGCTTGTCTCCCCTGTCTTCACCCTCCATTCCAAACCTGCTGCCACAGATTTATTGCAAAGTTTGGGAGAGGGAGCAGAGTATTATATAGTGGATAATGACCACACAACATAAATGCATGCACACCATGGTAAAAAAGAAGCATTTTGGGATGACAAAAGATCTTTTTGTGAGTTGTTTCTGAGACGTAGCTGGGCTGAATAATTGCCTGTACCACACCTATGTGTAACAGTGTAAGGACAGAAAGCCTCACCTGCTGAAGCAACACAATTGAGCAAAAAAACATTTAAACAGTACATTTTTTCTGCACAATTGTATATGATGTCGACTGACAGATGTATATTATAGGGTTACTCTAAAAATGGACTGCAATATCCACTTGACTTCATTTGGTTTGTGGTTGATATAAGGTTTAACTTGAAAAAAATATTCAGGTCTCTATAATTCCATAATTCCACTCTCCAAAACACACCTGGGTTGCTGTTGTTTAATATCTCTCATAGTATGTGGCAATAATCAGAGGAGCATTGATAGGTTCTCTCTTGGCTGTTCAGCAATCCACTGCTTCCAGCCATGCACCTGTACCCCTCCTTTCTCAACCACTCCAGCGCTGTCGGCATGAAGCTTGGCATTTCTCATTAAAAACCCATACAATCTGACAGCAGCATTTTTAAAATCGAGGCTTTAACAAAGAACGTGTCGAGCCAATTGTTTGGGCTTGTAGATAACATCTCGTCTCGATAAAAAAACAAAAACAAAATTGTTTCTTTATCATATTCCTAGCGAAGTCAGGTCTATGAGTTATAATGAGTAGAGCTATTTTTATTATTTGCAGGCTTGAAAATGAAACTTCAGCGAAGGCAATGTGTGTTGGACATAAGGAAGAAAATGTCAGTCTGACTTTGGAATGACAGTGTGCCAAAGGCAAGTTGTGTTATTTGGCCCACAGACAGCCAACATGACCCCAGAATCAACATTCAAAAACCACTTTTTCACGCACATTGGCATAGGATTCGCAATATTTCTGCAGGCTTCATTTTTCTTGCATTTAGTCTATTTTTGGCAAAGCTTGGCAACACTTCGAGCTGCTTTGAGTCATAAGTAAGTCTTTTCTCCTTAGTGCTGAATTTAATGATGCTTGAATGTGCACCTTCTTACATGCGTAGCCCCTGTCACTGGAAAACTTTTTGAGAGGCAAGTTAACAGACCGTGAAAGGGCGGCACAGATGGTAACATCCTAGGTGGTAATTATCCAGCACCACCATGGAAAGGAAAAAAAAGTGAGAGAGGGGAAAAAGTGAAGGTAAAAACACAAAACAGGTGTTGCCATCAGGTCAGCGTCAGATGTGTCTCGCAAATCAAATCAAACCAAACCAACAGGGTTCAGAGACAAGGACTGATGGTGCAGGTCATATCGCTCAATAAGAGGGTGATTTTTAGCTCCAGTGATTTTGATGTCTCATAGGAGTTGCTTTGTAAATAGAGATCACGCTGTATGTTAAATCCTAATCTTAGGCATGTCTTCTTGTTGCTTTTTCTGCAATTGGTTTTATTCAGTGTGTATGTTTTACGAATTAGCCATCTTTGATGAGCTTGTGATTCACCTCATAGCAAGGCTGTAATTAGCCAAAGTGTCTCAGTATGGGACAGACGTCTCTAATAGGAGTGTTTATGCAACATTAGGCAAGCGGAGGCTGTTCTGAAGAGCTTAAACGTTTATTCTGGTGCTGATCTATTAAAATTGAAGGTGACAGCTTATTTAAATCATGTTTGATTTTTTTTCTCTTCCTTTGAGTTGGGGAGAGAGGGTAAGGGGTGTTTTATACTCTTTCAGGTGATAACCCCTGCTGCATATAAGCCTCCATGCAAAAATATGTTAATATTTCCCATATTAAAATCTTTGTCTGGTTGTCATTCTCACATGGGGCACATCAAAGCCATATGACCCGATTTTGCACCTGCTGTTTAATTAAATTTACAAGACAGACACACTCTCCACTCCTGGTGATATACAAATCAGTTTTTATTACCCAGGTCCTGTGATTTACAAGGCAATTGACTGCTGGGTGGAGGTGGCACATGCCAGAGTTGTCCAGCCGAATAAAAAAACGCTACATAAACTCACAAGTTGGTTTCTTGAGGGCAGGCTAAAACAAAAACAAAAAAAACACCTGCTTGTTCAAGCAATGATGCCTAATGCACAGTGCTATTGAAAGAGGTTTTTTAGTACGAAAAGATTCCAATTAAAAAAATATTGGGTAAATTCTCGAACATTGCAAATTAATGTTCTCCAAGTCAGATTACATGAAGTAAATACTGTAACGATAAGCCTACATTTTAGGAAATTACTTCATTCAGTTTCAGTAATCAGTCAATGGGATGCAGGCTTGTGCAGAAAATATGGAAACAAATAATAACAAACTTGTTTCAACATGAGCTTAAGGTAATAAGTAATTAAGTCTTTCAGTCCATTTGTCTTTGCCATTACCACTAGCATGTTTGTAATTTTTCTGTAAGTTTAGCATGATCCTAAAACCCCAATTCCAAAAAACATTGGGAAACGTAAAAACAGAATTAAACAATTTAGATTAGCAAAACTCATATTTATTTTTTTCACAATAAAATAGAAATAGGTCCAGTCAAAGTCCTGATCTAAGCCTGACTGAAATGCTTTTGCAGATTCACAAGAGAGCCATGCATAAACAAATGCCTGCAAACCTCTGCAAATAAACTGAAGCAATGTTATAAAGAAGAGTAAACCGAAATTTATTCAGTCTAAAAAAATATTACAGGAACCGATTACTTAAGGTTTTTTGCTGCTAAAAGTGGTTCTACAAGCTACTGAATCATAAGGTATACTTCATACACGGCCTCTCCATTTTGAATTCATTTCTGTAAAAAAATATTACCAACATGATGTAATATATCATATGTTGTTGTTTAACTGAGGTTGTATTTGACTAATTCTAAAACCTGCTAAGGACCAGATGATTTTTATAATGCCCTGATACATAAATCCACAGAATTCAAACAGGGAGTTCTTTTTTTTTTTCACATGAACATATGTACAAGTGTATGTACAAACAAAATACTTTCTATTAAAAAAAATAAAAATAAACAGATCAAATGTATAATAATGCATGCGGTTGTAGATATTAATGAATTATTCTTATTTAATATCCAGGTAATTTCTCAAGAAAAAAACATGGTCATATAGAAGAGTAACAATAATGGAATAAACATATGCTACCAGGCAAAATATTGAAAGTGTTTTAAATGTACAAATATTTTCTTGTTAGCTAATGCAATCCTACATTCACATATGCAGCGATAAAAGTCACCAGTCACTCTTTTATGAAGTTGCCACTTCCATGATTCTATTTAAATATTGAATCATGCAACTAGCATGCCACAGATAAGAAGACCGATGCTGTGTGCTCTCTGTCTTGACTTATTTTGGTCGTCACTGCACCAATTCGCATTTGCACCAATAAAATCAACTTTGTCATGTCGCTGATCACGTCCACATTTAGACACC
Organism: Silurus aristotelis; assembly: GCF_946808225.1. Lineage (NCBI taxonomy): Eukaryota > Metazoa > Chordata > Actinopteri > Siluriformes > Siluridae > Silurus > Silurus aristotelis. Next base: position 15,858,790 of record NC_139579.1, read on the forward strand.
AATAGTCACTGCTGCTAGTGTCTCCAGAGGTTTTTCAATAAAAATGTTGAAAATGCTTAACATGCATGTATTTTAAGAGGTAAAGTGAAAAAAAAAAAAGAAATAAATAGCCAGTTTACTATGTGAAATTGTATATCTTGAATCATATGGGTCAATGTGTGAAATCAGAATGTAAATTATGTTGCCTTCATTCCTTTTTTTTTAATTATTTAACACTAAAAGTAGAAAAGGAGAAATTGGCTTTTAATTGTTTTTAAGCACAATGAATAGAATCGTACTTATTAATAACATTTCTATAATTGTTACTTGTGTGTAGTTATCAAAATGCCAAATATACCAATTCCAAATATGATCAATGCTCTAAAGTGCACAATAAATCCAATCTAATAATCCCAACCTGGAAGTAAATTGCATTGGGGGTCTTTTCATAGAAAAAAATGTCTAACCTGGAGCCATTTGCACCAATGAAAAAATTATATTATGATGAAAACAGCAGATTCAGAAATAGCAGACAATCTAGTAGAGCATTGGGTGGGCAGAGGTGGGACAGGACAGGGCAGGGTTGTTCTTGAAGGAAAGACTTTGTTTGCAGCAAAACATTGTATGTTTAAGATGATATATGTGCAGCTCCCATTTACTGTCACTCTCTTATTGCTTTTGAAAAGCACATAGTAATTCATATTCACTACTTGGAGTGGAGCCACCATGTCCAATGAAGCCACTGATGAATTATGCGCTGATGGTTGATCGTTGATTTTACATCCAGGTTGTTCAAGTGTGCCACAAAACCAAATAACTCAAATAAATAAGTAAATAAATAAGATAGTAAGAAATTTTTAATAAGGCATTTAAATATATATATGTATATATATATATATATATATATATATATATATATATATATATATATATATATATATATATATATATATATATATATATATATATATATATATTTGAGCAAAAAACCAAACATTTTAAACACGGTTTCCATGAGGAAAACATTATTGGCTTCCATTTTCAAAACAAAAAACAAATAAATGCAACATACCCAGACCCATTCCATTTTAAATAAAAGAGACTAAACCACTCTTTTGCTCTGTTTAATCATACATGAACCTTCTCAAGCTAAAAATCAGATGCCAGCGTCTTGGTGTTGAGCATTGATTTGCAATTGCATGCGTTTCAGAAGCACGGCCCTGCTTGCAGTGGAGCGAGCTTCTCAGGCGATCCATAATAGATGATGAAATTTGGCAAGCAGTCGAGCCTTATGGCCCATTCTTCCTCCTGCAGCTGCTTGTTTTCCCACAACTCATCTGTGCTGACCAAGTTGTGTGTGCATGTGTGTCTGTGTGTGTGTTCATGCCTGCGTCCGTATGTCACTGGCTTTGCCCACGAGCACTACACCAGCAACTTTCCATATTTCAATATGTCAGACGTGATGGAAGATTCTAACTTGCAGAGGGTCCCTGCTTTTAGAATTCTAGCAGGGGCGAGAGGGTTGCTTTGTGAGGTGATGCAGTTTGCTCCAGGTGTTTGGACCACATAAGTGAAATGAGTCATTAATGCCAGAACACATCCCAAACTGCTTGTAGTTCTCTGCTGCTTTGCTTTGCAGGGTTCTGGGTTCTGTGGTGCTTGTGTCTGTCATGCCTAATACAACTCTCACTGCCACTATCACTACCACTACAACTACCAATACCATTACTACTACATCTACTATTACTACTACTACTACCACCACCACTTCTACTACTACCCATATGTAAATCTGAAATATGGCAAAATTTGCAATGCAAATATATTGCATACTGTTCATGTTTGGATTTCATAGATATAGATATACAATTTAGATACTTGTACATATATGCCACATATATTTCAAAATATTAAAAAAATTAATTACTGTAAAGTGCATGCGCAAAATTTACATTCGCGCTTTACGGCAGCAAATCAGGAATACTGTATGTAATTTGATCAGGTTGGTTTCGGATCTATTAAACTCATGTTGTAAAAGTGTAATTTGGATTAACCATAGTTATCTAATAGCATCGTATCTTATTTGAGTTGTTTGCTTCTATTCAAAAAAGATCTTGCATAATTTAATTCCCCTGCATTTACATTTATGCATTTGGCAGATTTACATCCAACAGCAGAGATGCTTAAGGAGTGTATCAATGTTGAATTGTCTTATAAGCAAATTCTACAATAACTAGTTTCACATAGTAACTATTTCCATATCTCAACATCAGGTATCTCATATAAAACTTTCTTTCGGCTTCTCCCATTAGGGGTCGTCACAGCGAACCATCCGCATGTTTGATTTGGCACGTTTTTACGCTGGATGCCCTTCCTAACGCAACCCTCCCCAACTTATCCGGGCTTGGGACCGGCACTAAGAGTGTCGGACACACATCCTAACCACAAGACCACCAGGGATCCTCATATATTATGTTGTATTTTAATATATCAAGAATGGTGTTACACAAAAACTTAAAAATATGTATCCTACAAATGTTTAGAAACATTCGATAGTTAGTTAAAAAAACAAAAAAACTATTTCCATATATGTTCACATGTTAACTGTTATTATATATATATATAAAAAACACTACTATCACTACAACGCAAAAATCTTTTTAAATAATATAAAAAGTAATAATAATCATAATAATAACAATCATAATTATATTATTATTATTAGTAGTAGTAGTATAATAATGATAATAATAATAATATTAATAATAATAATAATAATAATAATAATAATAATAATGATAATAATAATTGCAATAATAATCCCGATCTTTTTTATACACAACATACATGCAAAAAGGGACAAAACCCTGAAAATATAATATAAAAAGGCAAAGTACAAAATGGCTTTATTCTAACAAAAGGCATTTAATATTATAGCATTTTGGAATACTTATTGGACAGCAGGAGCCATTTAGAATTGTTTTTACCCATGTCCTCTGAACGAAACAGATTTTGCCAGGTTTAACGTCTCATAATGAAGCTGACTGTGTTTGTTTTAAGCTAAATAGTAGGTTGGCTCTGTACATTAAGAAGGCAGTGAGTTGCTGATGAGCAGATGTTTTTTCCACACAGCAAGGGGGAAAGAAGGAGGAGGAGAAAGTAGTCTTCCACATCCCCTTCAGGTGGACCAGGTGTCTTCAGCACCGCACTGTGTCACTCCCAAAACTTGGCGCTGCACTACGAAACAGGTCCACCTCATTGTTCCACTCCCCTAGGGGTGGACACAAATTAACACACATCCGGCATGCGATGCAAGAGAAAAGGGGGAAACAAAATAAATGCCCAGAAAAGCGTTGCCCGGAGTGTGGACGTGGGGCAGGAGAGAAAGATTCTGCTGAATAGAAATGAGAGTGGGAGTCAGAGAAAGCCAGAGAGGCACACAGGAGAGCTCCATTTGTTAAGGTGCAGGTGCAGAGATTGAGTGAATGCCAGGTTGCGCTCCACGTTTTTTGGTTCCATATTAACACTGTCAGCTTTTTTTTTTTGTCTTCACTATTCTCTCTCTCTATCTCTCTCTTTCCTTCTCTCTCATAATACACCCATTATTTCATCATTTGTTAAACTTGTTCAAAGCTCATTCCATTGTCTTAAAGTTTCAGTTAAACAGTGATTTAACTCTCTCCACTTCTCATAGGCAAAATTGCTTTTTATTTCCCCCCACACAAATATACCCAAACATGCATTCTTTAAAAAAATTAACCAACTAAAATGCATCAAATCCTGAGCAATCCAGGAAGGCATCGTGCAGAGACAAAATGTTATTTTAGAAAACACAACCTCAGGGGGATGATGCGATCAGTAATTAGAACAATTTAATTGTTTCATACTTTAAAAGAATGGATTTTATATAAACATCTCAAGAAACATGGAATTCTTAAGTGAATTTTTTTTTTTTTTCTTCCTTCTTTGTTGCTCATGAATAACATTGTGTACAAGGGGGTGTGAAGCAGGTTATGCATGTGGAGAGTGTAATTACATGTAGCATGGTAACTGGTAATAGTTTTATTTTCTTTCCATTATGAAATTAACTGCTCTTCACAGCTTAATGAATTAAAGGAGCTCAATCAGGACCAGGTGCTTAGATAGTTAGAACATGAATCTATTAATCTATGAATAAGTAAAATTAGAAATTTTTGCAGCATACATTTCTATACTCAATAATGACTTCCAGATTCCTCACAAGAAAAAACATGACTCTTTAACACTCTTGAGGATCATGAACCCTTACCATAATGCAATTAAGTTTTTTTCTGCAGTTTTGAAATCATTGTTAATCAATATAATCCTGACAAACTACTGAACCTGAATGTTTTAAATGAGCCATGACAGTTGTACATCACTAGGTACTGATTTAATACATGGTGTGAGACTCCATTTGAATACCCACCATGCCCAACAAACTGGAGATTCAGAAAAGTGTGATGCGGGACAAGGAGAAAAAAAAATCTTCTTCTTATATCTTACCCTGTTCCCAAAATAAGTAGCATTTATAGTGTAATCCTGTTTATATATATATATATATATATATATATATATATATATATATATATATATATATATATATATATATATATATATATATATATATTCATACACTGGCGATCAAAATTAGAGAACAATTTCTAAACAATTGAACAATTCTGAAATAATGTCATCTTCACTGCTCAACACTTGAAGGAGATTTTGTCCTGTCTATACCATGCTACCAGAACACCTTTTCCACAAAATAACTAAGGCATTTAAAAAAAAAAAAAAATATTTTGCAGAAAACACACTGACAAACACAAAATTAGAGAACAACAATGACTGTAGCATGGAAAAAGATTACAAAAAATTTTTTTCTAAAGGTTACAACAGTCAGCAATTAGTAGGAAGTGTACAGGCCTCTGCTCTGAATGACTTCAGCACATCTGCGGCCACAGGACAGCACTAGTCTCTCACACTGCTCTGGTGTGATTTTGGTCCACTCTTCTTCCAGTCTCCTCCATAGTTTGGTGACTGTAGTGGGTTTCTTGGCCATAACTTTGCCACAGGATTTTCCAGAGGTTCTCTATTGGGTTGAGATCACGACTCTGGGCAGGCCATGTCATTATTTCAATGTTTTCAGTTTCAAGGAACTGCTTTACCCATTTTGCTGTGTGACATGGAGCGTTGTCCTGCAAGAACACTGCAGGCTGATTGGGTGATGAACGCAGGGAAGGAACCATATGTTGTTGAAGGTTCTGATAAACATTTGCATTCACTCTGCCATGTAGCTGTATAAGAGGCCCAACTCCTGCTGCAGAAAACATGCCCCAAACCATGACACTTCCTCCTCCACTTTTCACTGACTTCTTTACACACTTTGGGTTCAGTCTTTCTCCAGTTTGTCGCCGAACATAATGTTAGTCTAGTCTTTTGATTCTTTCTGCTAATGAGAGGTTTGGTCACTGCAAAATGGGCTTTCAGTCCAAATGCTCTTAAACGTCGAGACACTGTATGACGAGACAGATCCCTACCCTGTTCAGCGCTGAACTGGTGAGCAATTCCAGCTGCAGTGTGGAAACGATTGCCCATTGAGATCCTCCGCAGTATCCTGTCCTCTCTTGTATTTGTCTTCCCTGGACGACCAGCCTTCTTGGTGGACCTGAATGAGTTTGTGATGTTGTAAAGATTCAATATTCTTGAAATCACAGATTTGGAACGACCAATTTGTCTTGCTATGGCTGATAGGGTCATCCCTTTGGCCTTTATCTGGACAACCTGCTGCCGGAGGCTTTCAGTCACTTTAGAACGGCCCACCATCTTGCAGAGTCAGTAAAACTGAAAGTTAGGCTGCCAGTTAAATAGGGGTTGACAGATAATCAAGGAAATTAGCACCAAGTGCCAGATTAACACCAATAACTGGGAGGTATCTGAAAGTGTTCTCTATTTTAATCAGTGTGTTTTCTGCAAAATAATTTTTTTTTAAATGCCTTAGTTAATTTGTAGAAAAGGTGTTCTGGTAGCATGGTATAGACAGGACAAAAACTCCTTCAACTGTTGAGCAGTGAAGATGACATTTTTTCAGAATTGTTAATATATGCACACACACTGGGGCAAAAAAGTGTTAGGTCAGCCACGAATTGTGCAAGTTCTCCCACTTTCATCATAAGTACATTTCAACTATGAGAGACAAAATGACAGAAAGAAATCCAGAAAATCACATTGTCTGATTTTTTAAGAATTTATTCTAAAATAAGTATTTGGTCAATAACAAAAGTTCATCTCAATACTTTGTTATATACCCTTTGTTGGCAATGACAGAGATCAAACGTTTTCTGTAAGTCTCCACAAGGTTTTTACACACTGTTGCTGGTCGTTTGGCCCTTTCCTCCATGCAGATCTTCTCTAGAGCAGTGATGTTTACAACACAGATTTTCAACTCCCTCCAAAGATTTTCTATGGGGTTGAGATCTGGAGACTGGCTAGGCCACTCCAGGATATTGAAATGCTTCTTACGAAGCCACTCCTTTGTTGCCCGGGCAGTGTGTTTGGGATCATTGTCATGCTTAAAGACCCAGCCACGTTTCATCTTCAATGCCCTTGCTGATGGAAGGAGGTTTTCACTCAAAATCTCACGATACACGGCCCCTCTTATTCTTTCCTTTACATGGATCAGTCGTCCTGGTCCCTTTGCAGAAAAACAGTCCCAAAGCATGATGTTTCCGCCCCCATGCATCACAGTTGGTATGGTGTTCTTTGGATGCAGCTCAGCATTCTTTCTCCTCCAAACACAACAAGTTGAGTTTTCACCAAGAAGTTTTATTTTAGATTCATCTGACCATATAACATTCTCCCAATCCTCTTCTGGATCATCCAAATGCTCTCTAACAAACTTCAGACGGGCCCAGACATGTACTGGCTTAAGCAGGGGGACACGTCTGGCACTGCAGGATTTGAGTCCCTGGTGGCGTAGTGTGTTACTGATGGTAGCTTTTGTTACTTTGGTCCCAGCTCTCTGCAGGTCATTCACTAGGTCCCCCCCATGTGGTTCTGGGATTTTTGCTCACCGTTACCGTTTTGACCCCACGGGGTGAGATCTTGCATGGAGCCCCAGATCGAGGGAGATTATCAATGGTCTTGTATGTCTTCCATTTTCTAGTAATTGCTCCCACAGTTGATTTCTTCACACCAGCTGCTTACCTATTGCAGATTCAGTCTTTCCAGCCTGATGCAGGTCTACAATTTTGTTTTGTTTATACTGATAACGAGTTCAAACAGAAACCATTAATACCGGTAACAAGTGGAGGACAGAGGAGCCTCTTCATATATATATAATATTCATTCATTAATTTTCTCCTGCTTATCCGTAATTCGGGTCGCTGGGGCAGCAGTCTAAGCAGGCCCCCGCCTTCGACTGCTGCCCAATCCTCACAGCACTGTCCCTTACGGTCCCTCCTGCAGGTGGTGAGCCCACGGGAAGGCGGCCCCACGTCACTCCGACGTCACAGACCTTGATATTTCCCTCGTAAGGGACCCCCGGAGCATAGAGGGTTAAGGGCCTTGCTCAAATAGCAAGGCAAATAGCAATATAAATATAAATATATATATATATATATATATATATATATATATATATATATATATATATATATATATATATATATATATATATATATATATATATATATATATATATATATATATATATATATATATATATATATATATATATATATATATATATATACATATTATGTAGGTGGCACAGTAAAAAAATAAATATAAAAATAAATAAATAAATATATATATATATATATATATATATATATATATATATATATATATATATATATATATATATATATATATATATATATATATATATACAGTGAGGAAAATAAGTATTTGAACACCCTGCTATTTTGCAAGTTCTCCCACTTAGAAATCATGGAGGGGTCTGAAATTGTCATCGCAGGTGCATGTCCACTGTGAGAGACATAATCTAAAAAAAAAATCCAGTAATTCCAATATATGATTTTTAAACTATTTATTTGTATGATACAGCTGCAAATAAGTATTTGAACACCTGTCTTTCAGCTAGAATTCTGACCCTCAAAGACCTGTTAGTCTGCCTTTAAAATGTCCACCTCCACTACATTTATTATCCTAAATTAGATGCACCTGTTTGAGGTCGTTAGCTGCATAAAGACACCTGTCCACCCCATACAATCAGTAAGAATCCAACTACTAACATGGCCAAGATCAAAGAGCTGTCCAAAGACACTAGAGACAAAATTGTACACCTCCACAAGGCTGGAAAGGGCTACGGGGAAATTGCCAAGCAGCTTGGTGAAAAAAGGTCCACTGCTGGAGCAATCATTAGAAAATGGAAGAAGCTAAACATGACTCTCAATCTTTCTCGGACTGGGGCTCCATGCAAGATCTCACCTCGTGGGGTCTCAATGATCCTAAGGAAGGTGAGAAATCAGCCCAAAACTACACAGGAGGAGCTGGTCAATGACCTGAAAAGAGCTGGGACCACCGTTTCCAAGGTTACTGTTGGTAATACACTAAGATGTCATGGTTTGAACTCATGCATGGCACGGAAGGTTCCCCTGCTTAAACCAGCACATGTCCAGGCACGTCTTAAGTTTGCCAATGACCATTTGGATGATCCAGAGGAGTCATGGGAGAAAATCATGTGGTCAGATGAGACCAAAGTAGAACTTTTGGGTAAAAATTCCACTAAACGTGTTTGGAGGAAGAAGAATGATGACTACCATCCCAAGAACACCATCCCTACTGTGAAGCATGGGGGTGGTAGCATCATGCTTTGGGGGTGTTTTTCTGCACATGGGACAGCGCGACTGCACTGTATTAAGGAGAGTATGACCAGGGCCATGTATTGCGAGATTTTGGGGAACAACCTCCTTCCCTCAGTTAGAGCATTGAAGATGGGTCGAGGCTGGGTCTTCCAACATGACAATGACCCGAAGCACACAGCCAGGATAACCAAGGAGTGGCTCTGTAAGAAGCATATCAAGGTTCTGGCATGGCCTAGCCAGTCTCCAGACCTAAACCCAATAGAGAATCTTTGGAGGGAGCTCAAACTCCATGTTTCTCAGCGACAGGCCAGAAACCTGACTGATCAAGAGAAAATCTGTGTGGAGGAGTGGGCCAAAATCCCTCCTGCAGTGTGTGCAAACCTGGTGAAAAACTACAGGAAACGTTTGACCTCTGTAATTGCAAACAAAGGCTCCTGTACCAAATATTAACATTGACTTTCTCAGGTGTTCAAATACTTATTTGCAGCTGTATCATACAAATAAATAGTTAAAAAATCATACATTGTGATTTCTGGATTTTTTTTTTAGATTATGTCTCTCACAGTGGACATGCACCTACGATGACAATTTCAGACCCCTTCATGATTTCTAAGTGGGAGAACTTGCAGAATAGCAGGGTGTTCAAATACTTATTTTCCTCACTGTATGTGTGTGTGTATATATATATATATATATATATATATGTGTGTGTGTGTATATATATCTAAAAAACGTGTGGCATTACAGAGAGAGAGAGAGAGAGAGAGAGAGAGAGAGAGAGAGGCATTTCGCATATGGAGGGTGAATACCATTTTTACTAAAGCAAGCTCCAAACCTCTACACTACAACCGCAACTGTGCCACCTACATAATCTGGAACACTTCGGAAACAATATTTTCTAATAACATGACAAAAACATAAAAATGTAAATAAAATACAACCTACTCATCAGAGATGCATACTCAATGCTCCTCAGCTCCTATGCCTGTGGCTCGTAGACACTGGTCTGGAATGGCGAACAAACCCTTTCCCTTTTCTGAGATAAGCTAACTAGCTTCTGGGTCGGCCGACCTTACCTCACGATGTCTAGCTTTTCTTGAAAATGTATTTTTAAGTATGTCCGAGACCAAATCAATTTCTCTTCCTCCGTCAGCCATTGTGGGCGTAAAAAAGTGTAACTCAGATGCATTATTGTGTGCAGAGCACTACAGGCATGTTTTGCTAGTCAAACATGGCTGTAACAGTTTCCCTCTGACCAACCAGAAAACGGAAAAATGCTGACGGTATTCTGGGCTAGCTAGCTGGCCCTGTGGGGTGAATTTTAAATCTGATTGGTTAAAGAAACAGATCCAACACTAATAGAGACTATGGTAAAAAGTCCACCAGTACTGACTTTAAAGGCCCTGAGCAGATTAGATTGATATGGCAGCACATAAAGGGTGAAATCTGATTGGACAAAAAATCTAACATCCACATACATATACTGGAAGCAGTGCAGCCAAGAGAAACGCTACAAAATGAAGAGAATAAACTGTTGGGAATAAATTAATAAAATTTTATGAAACCAATTTTGGTGGTAAATGTAGGTCAGTGCTTCTGATAGAGTTCGGGCCATCAGAGAAGGCTTTGCTGGCCCTGACGGCCTACCACTGAATCTCCTACATGACAGTCAGTGGCCATCCACATGGATTACACTGGATCACTTCCTTTAAATTTGAGAATACATTAGTCACAGTAAAGGGGGCTGATTCTTGAAATTATTTAGTTGGCCTTATTCAGACAAACGTCAGGCCAAAAAAGTATTCCAGCCATTATTTCCTTTATTTGACTGTACTAGTGGTGACCTGCTGGTTCTTCTACACACTGTAATAAAAATAGGATTAACAGAAATGAGAAATGAACATAGCTCCATTCCTTTACAAGAGTAGCAAAAATTAAAAGAGGAATAAAAGACACCATTGTTGTTTAACTTCTAATGCTTTTGAGGAGTACAAAAAAATTAACCATTGTCCCATTTAGAACATGAGATGTAATATTTTTTTGTGTTTTGGGTGAAAACATAAACCAAAAATGATGCACAATAAATATAAGGAAAACCTTTATTTTGTTAGTAAAGGCAACATGCTTTTGATGAATTAAATAATTTAAATTCTATTTTGACATCGTAACACAGTTCAAAGTGCTCTACATATACTTATTTTTAGTGCTTTTTATTAATTAATTAATTTATTTATTTATTTATTTATTGCTTGTTTGTTTATTCATCTATTTATTCTATTTATTATTTTTTGTTATTGTTTTTATAATGATTTTATACAAAAATAATCAATTAAAAAATGGGTAATTTTTTTTAAAGATTTCTCTTTAAATAATATAAGGTAATTTCAATAAAGATTTTTTTTTTATCTAACCAGTGGTTATAAAATATGGCATTTATTTGCCATTATGAATATAAATTGTTATTATCTGTTTATTAAAACAACGATCAGGTCAAAACCACAATCTAAAGCATTTTTAGCCAATTTTTATCAAAGGCAAGGTATCGCCTAATTGTAATGATTACTATCTGGCCATATTGCATATTATCAGAGAGAGTAAATGCTACACAGCTCTTCTGAGACATGTGAAATCTGTCTCCTTAAACTGCAGAGACAAAGTGTGGCAGGGCACATTTGGAGAATAAAGCGCTAACCATTCGGCTTGCTACGTGACAGTGTGGATGTCCGTCTGTTGAGGACATCATGCTGTAAAAGAGAGAGTGTGACCCCTTCTGTAGTGTCCACTCTGTCTCCCCACAAACTCCTGCTTGAACACATGGTACAGCTTGGATTTGTTCCGAGCCATAGGATAGACCTCATTTTTAGATGTTTATATAATATAAAGTTTCACTACTAAAGCTTGGCCTCAAAATTATGACTGCAATAATCAGGTCCTGATGGGTTTTCACATTGCTTTGGAAGATTACTCATTCAATTTCACAGATTTATTTACCCAGTTTTGGCTTGCATATTGCTCTTAATTTGTGAAACCATTTTTATTTAAGCCAGCTCCACTGATATAGGTTGATGTTATCAAAATGCAGGGCTTTAATTTTTTTATTGCTAGGTTCACCCATACTACAATAACATTCATGTTATCAAAATAATGACAACTGAATACAGTAGTACCTCAACATACGAGTGCCCTAACATACGAGTTTTTTAGATACGAGCAGACACTCGGCCGATTTTTTGCTTTGATACGCGAGCAAAAATTTAAGATACGAGCTTAAGACGCCTCAGTCAGTGTTGCTGATTCGTCTCGGTACACACGCACACAAACAAAGGTTTGAATGTGCGCGCGCACTAACACGTGGCTGTGACGAATCTCGTGATGAATTAGCAACACTGGCCTCAGTCAATGTGATTGTTTGCCTCGCTGTTGAAGCATCTTTGATAAGTTGTGCCGCGTTTTGTGCTTTCTGTACATTTACAGTACTTTATCACATTTCTTTTTATAACTATGGGTCCGAAGAAAGTGAGTGGAAAGGTCAGTGCTCAGAAGAAGATAATGTCTATTGAATTAAAGCGTGAAATTATAGGAAAACATGAGCAAGGTGTCCGAGTGATTGACTTGGCAAGGCAGTACGGGCGTAGTACTGTATTTGTGTTGGCTCTGCCTTTCGATTTGAATAAAACTTTGTTTGCTGTTACTTCGGCTTCCGCCTCCGTTTCCGCATGACACACCTCCGCCAGCATCTTCCGTAAGCTCAAGTCGGCTGATTTCCAAGGTAAATAGAATTTATAAAACCAGTTTATTTCTTTACATTCTCTTTTATTATGGTTTTATACAATATTTGTCATTATAAATAAATTTTTCTTATTCAAAAACACGTAACAAAAACAACTGGGGTGGCATTTTGGGGGCTGGAACGGATTAATGGCATTTCAATTAATTTCAATGGGGAAATTTGCTTTGAAATACGAGCAATAAGACATACGAACAAGGTTACGGAACGAATTAAACTCGTATGTCGAGGTACCACTGTACATTTAGAAGCCATAAGATATTTGTTATATTTTACCAATTGAGATATTTTTATAGGGAAATAACGAGGTAAGGACAAGTTAAGGTTCCAGTGTTTGAAAGTTTTCTAATAATGAAGGCATACACATTGATAATGCAGCCAAACTTATTTTATTTTCCTTTTAGTCTTCAACACAAACTTTTACTTTAACAACTCTGCCGATTTTATTTGCTGCCTATGATTTTAACGCATACTACCATCTTGGAAACACCTGCTAATTATTTTTGCCACAGTTAATTAACCAAAAATAGGTAGGGACCAAGAAAATTGTTATTCAAATGAAAACCATTTTATATTGTAGATTCTTAACCCTATTGATTACTGAAGAAGCTAGATGAGAAGATACCAACTACATGTTCTTGAGGCAGAATGGCCCAGATTCTTTAGCATGTTTGGGAAAGCTAATTCTAAGAAAAACTTTGAGTTTTTGAGTGTAAGCTCTGGTTGTGGAAGCAGTAGGGGGAGGAGTCATCAAGAATGAGCAGGTAATGAGTTTAGTGTCCACACCTGTGAGTGTGTTCAATGAAAACCTATTTACAGTATGTGAGAGAAAATTATTGACTTAACAGAGATTGACACAGTTTGCAGCGTGGCCTTCTCTGTATTCATTTATACAAACGATTCTTTGTTCTTTGTTTTGCAGTGCTGAAAATTACAATATATAAACATGCTCATTTAAAATATTATTTATAAAAACAGTTTGATTTAGAAATATATGTACTTTAATAAAATGGAAAACAAAAAACAATTATCAGTCTAATATGTACAAACTTTGGATAGCGATAAATTCATTTTGAAATTTCATAAATATTTGCTTAATCTGGACTAATATGATATATATATAGTTTTTTTTTAACATTTCTGTGCACCATAAAATGTTATATAATCTGATTATTGATTCCTGATAAGGGATTCTTTAAAAATAAATGCTTATCCTTAAATGTTCTAGTTCACAATTTGTAATGATACATTCCGTGTAAACAATACTTTTTTCAGTCCACAATCCCCGGATCAAGCAGGACAACCTGTGTGCATCCGGAGTGAGGCGACGAGAGACTTCAACTCATTTTTAATCTAATTGCTGTGAATTCTTTGCAACTTTGATGCCGACAGTTGGTGCGGGAGGCGTATGGGCTGCACTCTGAATTAAATAAACCAAAAGGCGGGAGTTAGATGGCAGCTTTTGCGGGCCATGCCCCGAGTCTCGTCTTCCGGCTGAGGGAACAAACATAACCGAGCACCAAACATTGGCAGTGAACACACCACAGCTTAGAGGCAAGAATGAAATAACTTCTGTTGAATTTATAGAAAGGAAGGCAACAGCAAAGCAGGAAAATACACAGGGCCGCACTTTGGTCCTCATTAGTTTGTGGTTTCGTAATCTACGACGATCCATCTGATGTACAAACCACGGACAGCTGGTCTGTTTCCACCATCGACCCTGCTGGGATTTGTAGTTCTTTCTCCACACCATGTGCAAATCCCCACTGTCCTTTCCGTGCTCTCGATAACGTCAACGTTTTTTTTATTTTTCAAATTGGGAAACAGAAGGCACACAACGTGTGCTTGGGTTCTGCTTTGCTCCTGCAATTGGAGACATAAAACATGGTCTTCACTTTGAAGAGTCTGGCAAAGTGGTGTGGGGGCTAGATTGGGAATCCGTGTTATACCACTGCATCAATTCCTTATTTCAACAACTTCGTTGATGCTGCACTGTGAGATGCAGATTGAGTTAGGGCTTTTTTTTCTCCCTAGTCCCTCAAGTGAGATGTAAAAAGCGAGGGACCCATCTGCCGAGCAGATTTCTGCAGCCCCTAAAATCTTTGGCAGTTGAGGGGGAGAAGACAAGAGGAGAGAAATGAGGAAAAAACAACCACACACCAGACCATCACAGTCACAAACCACAGTGTCAGTCATGATGTACTGTTACAGTTTGTGCAGACATTATCCCTTCATATTTTCTATGCTTATGATACTGTATCTCTTATGATATTGTAAGTGTTTCAAGAGTCAACAATGGACACATTACTCTGTGAGTCTAAAATTAAATATAAAGAATATCTAAACTAATAAAAATACTTATTTTTCTTTGGAATATTGAAGCACTACTTTCACACTAAAGCACATAAAATACACAATATGAGCAAAAAGTATGTACGGGAGAAGCCAGAAGTATGTCTGCTTCTGGCTTCTCCCGTTAGGGGTCACCACAGTGGATCATCCGTCTCCATACCCCCTGTCTTCTACATCTGCCTCTTTCAAACCAACTACCTACATGTCATTCCTCACCCCATCCATAAACCACCTATTTAGCCTTCCTCTTTTCCTCCTTACTGGTGGATCCATCATCAGCATTCTCCTACTGATTTACCTCTACCTCTACAGGCTCTTCTCAACCTGCTCCCTACTCTCACCACAAATCACAATATCATCCGCAAACATCATAGTCCACAAAGACTCCTGTCTGACTTCGTCCTTCAACATCACCACTGCAAACAGGAAAGGGCTCAAAGACGATCCTTGATGCAGTCCAACCTCTACCTTCAACCAGTCTGTCGTTCTTACTCACACTGTCCTCATACATGTCCTGCACCACCCTCACATACTTCTCTGACACACCTGACTTCCTCATACAATACCACAACTCCTCTCTCGGTACCCTGTCATATGCTTTCTCTAAATTCACACTCCTTCTGACCTTCTCTATAACTTCTTTATCAACATTTTTGAAGCAAATAATGCATCTTAATAGCAAGGTCCACTAAAGGCAGTAGATCATTCTCACATTTAGCTCCTAAACTTTGGAATAGTCTTCCTGACAGTGTTTGGGGCTCAGACACACTCTCCCAGTTTAAGGTTAGATGAAAAACTTATCTTTTTTAGCAAAGCCTACATATAACATACGTCACATATCATAAACTTGTACTCCAGTACATCTGATCAAATGCACATTATCAACTTGTGCTGTTAATATCATAAACAGCAGCTATGCTAATTTCTCTCCACTGCTTCTCTTTCTTTACCCATCCCAAGGTATCCTAAGGTTTGGCCAGCTCCAGTCACGTCCCACCTCATTAAGATTATGGACCTTTAAAGAAATAGATGTGGAACTTGCAAACTTCCCGTATCACCCAGAGACGTACCAGTGCCAGCTGGATCCCACTACATGTGTGGAGTGTTGACATTGGACCTCCTGGAGTGTTTCAAGGCTCTGGCATGGAGAAGCTGGTGTTGGACCGCAAATGTTGAGCTATTTTATAAGTTGCTCAGTAGCTCCTAGTTTTATAACCGTAATGACTGTATAAGACTGTAGAAAGAACATTACTTATAATCTGACAATCCAGTGCTCATGTTAGTTCTCACTCTTCAGTGTTCTGGATTGCTTAAAGATTTATGATCACACTCTTGATGTCACTCAAATGAGGATGGGTTCCCCTTTTGAGTCTGGTTCTTCTCAAGGTTTCTTCCTCATAACATCTAAGGGAGTTCTAAGCGAAGCAGCGACTGAGCCCATGGGGTTCGCAGTCGAATCTGCCACAGGGTTTGGAAATGGGCCTGTTCCTTTTCTTCTGCCTCAACTGCCAGAACCAGCGTTCTTTCCCAAGGTTCGTAAGCACTCCTTCTTGCGATTTCTATGCCCTGTAAAAGCACCACGCTCCATCTTTTTTCATCCAAGGAGGACTTCCTTAGCTTTGGTGAGCAAGGCTTATACAGTGGCAGGTAAGGTTGCCGGCTGCCTGCACATGATGGCTGTGTTACAGGCTTATCAGGCCGACCTGCTGCGAGAGCTCGACGAGGAAATGCCTACAGGCAGCAACGTGGTTAAAGAGTGCAACAGACCTGGCTCTCAGGGCCACAAAGGAGACTGCTTAGAGCCATTGGCCGGTCTATGTCTTTCCTGGTGTCCACAGAGAGACACCTGTGGCTCACCCTTTAGGATAAGTCTGTTCTGCTGGATGTTTCTGTGGTGGTGACTGTCCTGTTCAGCAGGGCCATAAATACGATCGTCAACAAGTTTTAGGAGGCCAAGAAACAGTCAGCTGCGTGTCAGCATTTTCTCCCTCGCTGCTTTCATGGGGCTGCTCAGCAGGAGACTGGTTCTGACGTATTTTATGAAGAAGGAGGAGCATTGGGTGACGTATAAGAGTGGAGAAAGGTGCACACAGGTGGGTTATGTGCTATGTAGGAGATGCAACCTGTAGGTGATTGGAGACTGTAAGGTGTTGGCAGGGGACAGTGCAGCTAGACAGCATCAGATGGTGGTCTGTAGAAGGATGGCCTCAGGAAAGAAGAAGGGGAGGAGAGTGAAGACTAAAAAAATAATAAGATGGTGAAAACTGAAGGAGGAAGACTGTAATGTAAGGTTCAGGGAAGAGGTCAGACAGGGGCTCGGTGGTGGTGAAGAGTTGCTTAATGATTGGGCAACTACTGCAGAAGTGATAAGGGAGACAGCTAGGTAGTACTTGGTGCAATAACTGGAGAGAGAAAAAATGACAAAGAGATGGACTGTCGGAGTGAGGAGATACAAGAAAGCATAAGGGAAAAGAGGTGGGTAGAAACAGAATTGGGATCGGTATAGAGATTAAAAAAAAGTCGGCAGGAGTAAAAGAAGATGCGACAGCAGGTGAAGATGGATGTGGCAAAAGCTAAGGAAAAGGCATTTAAGAAGCTGTATGTGAAGTTGGACACTAAAGAAGGAGAAAAGGATTTGTACCATTTGGCCAGGGAGAGGGACCGAGCTGGGAAGGATGTGCTACAAGTAATAGCACAAGCAATAAAGGATGGGAAAGGTGTGAGAGTGTTCACAGAGAGGGATAGTGTGTTGAGAAGGTGGAGGGAGTATTTTAAGCAGCTGATGTATAAGGGAAATGAGAGAAGGAGAAGGTTGGATGATGTGGAGATGGTGAAGCAGGAAGTAGATAGGATTAAGAGGATGAAGTGTGGAAAGTCCGTAGGACCAGATGGCATACCGGTAAAAGCGTAAAGATGTTTAGGAAAAAGATAGCAGTGCAGTTTTTTAAAAGATTGTTTAACAAGATTCTGGAAGATGAGAGGATGCCTGAGGAATGGAGAAGGTGTGTGCTGGTGCCATTTTTTTAAGAATAAAGGAGATGTGCAGACCTGCAGTAACTACAGAGAATTAAAGTTGATCAGTCACACCATGAAGTTATGAGAAAGAGTAGTGGAAGCCAGGCTGAGAATAGAGGGGACCATCTGTGAGCAACAGTATGGTTTCATGCAGAGGAAGAGCACTACAGATGCAATATTTGCTTTGAGAATGTAGATGTAGAAGTATAGAGAAGGTCAGAAGTAGTTGCATTGTGTGTTTGTGGATCTAGAGAAAGCGTACGACAGTGTGCCAAGAGAGGAGTTGTGGATTTGTATGAGGAAGTCAGGTGTGTCAGAGAAGTATGTGAGGGTGCAGGACATGTATGATGACAGTGTGACAGCAATGACGTGTGTAGTAGGAAAGACAGACTGGTTCAAGGTGGGGGTAGCACTACATCAAGGATTAGCTCTGAGCCCTTTCCTATTTGCAGTGGTAATAGACAGGTTGACAGACGAGGTCAGACAAGAGTCTCCGTGGACACTGATGTTTGCAGATGATATTTTTTTTTTGTGAGAGAAGGGAGCAGTTTGAGAAGAGCCTGGAGAAGTGGAGGTATGCGCTGGAGAGAAGAAGAATGAAATTCAGTAGGAGTAAGACACTCTGTGTGTGAATGAGAGGGAGGGCAGTGGAGTGGTGCAGTTGCAGCGAGTAGAGGTGGTGAAGGTGGATGAGATTATGTACTTGGTGTCAACAGTGCAAAGTAATGGAGAGTGTGTTAGAGAAGTGAAGAAAAGAGTGCAGGCAGGGTGGAGTGGGTGGAGAAGAGTGGCAGGACTGATTTGTGATAGAAGGGTTTCTGCAAGAGTGAGAGGGAAAGTTTATAGGACTGTGGTGAGACCTGCGATGTTGTATAGTTTAGAGACAGTGTCATTGAGTAAAAGACAGGAGGTGGAGCTGGAGGTAGCAGAGCTGAAGATGTTGATATTTTTATTAGAAGTGACGACGATGGACAGGATTAGAAAACATGTTTGTTATGGGACTGCGCATGTGGGATGTTTTGAGATGGTTTGGACATGTGCAGAGAATGTAGTCTACTTGTTAATAAAGGTAAACTTATAATAATGATTTAAAGGTTTGAAGTTAAATTCAAGAAATATCTGGGTTCACAAAATGTTTTAAATTCTCATCAACTGTTTAAAGTCGTCAACACTAAATGCAATAACACTGCTATCTGTTTAACATTGAAAAGCTTTCATTTACTATATCTACAGTACAGACCAAAAGTTTGGACACACCTTCTCATTCAAAGAGTTTTCTTTATTTTCATGATTATGAAAATTGTAGAGTCACACTAAAGGCATCAAAACTATGAATTAACACATGTGGAATTATATACATAACAAAAAAGTGTGAAACAACTGAAAATATGTCATATTGTAGGTTCTTCAAAGTAGCCACCTTTTTTCTTAGATTACTGCTTTGCACACTCTTGGCATTCTCTTGATGCCTACTTTGAAGAACCTACAATATGACATATTTTCAGTTCACTTTTTTGTTATGTATATAATTCCACATGTGTTAATTCATAGTTTTGATGCCTTCAGTGTGACTCTACAATTTTCATAGTCATGAAAATAAAGAAAACTCTTTGAATGAGCAGGTGTGTCCAAACTTTTGGTCTGTACTGTATTTTTTAACAACAAAAAGCTTTTTTTAGACTTGGTCCATTTTTTTGCATCTCAGGGTCAATGTGGTTTTCACTGATTTTCTTCCACTTTCCAATGACTAATTTACATGCTTTAAATGTGAATAACATCTAAAGCATGGTGTCCTGAAATTGAATAGTTTCCCATTCATGGTGTACTTCTTTCACCTGGCATTCCTAGTATAGGTTCAGGATCCTGACCAGGATAAAACGTTCACTGAAAATGAACAAATAAATACATTACTTAGTCTTTGGTGATAAATGACTTAAGACAGCAATGGTCTTTCTCCTGTGATGTGAGCAAGCAAAAGGAATTTAAACTAATTAATAACACCAGTAACAACAACAACAAAAAAAAAACTATGAAGAAAACCATCACATTCCACATGGGAAAGAAAGAAAGGAATGTTCTCACGATATTAAACTTCCTATCTTTGCTCTGCAGGATGGTAGAGCAGTGCTCATAGCTGGGCGAAAAAGAAGCACTGGGGGTTTTAAAAAGTATTTAGTAGCGCAAAATACCACAAGCCCATTCTTTTTATGGGGGGATTCAGGGACAACAGTGTCTCGCAGAAGATAAATGTCGCTTCCACCACACACAAGCTCACAGCGCGAATTTGTCTTTCCTTTCTTTTTTTTTTGCTTTTTTTTGCTCTTATCATTAGCCTCACACACACAGACTCACACACTCGTACGCACCCTCTCTACAACAATTAGCTTTATACTAGGGCTGAGCTTGTGAAATGCTTTCAGTAGGGTAAACTGGTTATTATATCACAGAGACTGCAGCTGAGTCAATTATTCTGCGTAAAGGGCGTCTGTGTGAATGACAGATAGGGGAGGAGAGAGAAAGAGAATACGAAATGAAATCAGAAGCCCCATTCCCAACCCCCCCCCCCCCCCCCCCCAACCAGACTCAGTGAGAGATTTGTTCTGTTGGTACAACCTTCAACAACAGTATCTCCATGAGACTGCAAAAAAAAAAAAGTCATCTTAGCAAGTGAATATAGTCCCATTTATTAAGTATTTACTAATATAAGATTACAATAATCTAAATCTGTTTGCTTAAAATGAGCAAACTGATCTGCCAAAGGAACTATTTAATTAATTAATATTTACATAACGTATATTGTATTATCAGAAAGCAGCTTTACAGAAATATTTGTACATTGATCGATTTTCCTAATGAGAAATCTGGAGATGTATGGCAATGAAAAAATCAGATAGTATTATGAAGAAACCTTGAGATAAACCAGACTCAAAAGGGAACTTATGGTCATGTAGGTGACAGTGCAGAGTGCTATTATAAATAACCCTTTTTATTACTGTAGGGAACCAAACCCAGCCATTAGGGTTTCACAAACCAGTGCACTCTTAGTGCCGGTCCCAAGCCCGGATAAATGGGGAGGGTTGCGTTAGGAAGGGCATCCAGCGTAAAAACATGTGCCAAAAAGAACATGCAGATCACGAATACGGATGATCTGCTGTGGCGACCCCTTAATGGGAGAAGCCGAAAGAAACTGTACTATTTGCTCAAAAGTGCAGTTATGTAACCAGGAAATAAATTAAAAGTTTGATGTTAGTAAAAATGTTAAAATAGCTTTAATAATCCTATATTTGAAAGGGCATCCATGTCACGTAAAACATGTCAAATCATGCCAAAACAAATATGCAGATCATGAATCAGAATTTCGTACCGTATTGGTCGATACCCAGGTTACCGACAACCGGGAACATTAGAGGTGGGTTTAAACTGATCTATCATGGTGTGAATGGAAAGAGAAATGGTGTAGGGGTGATCCTGAAGGAAGAGTACAGTAAGAGTGGAGGTGAAGAGAGTTTCTGATAGGGTGATGAATGTGAAGCTGGAAGTTGAAAGGGTGATGATAAATGTCATCAGTGCTTATATGCTTTACAAGTGGGCTGTGAGATGGAGGAGAAGGAAAAATTCTGGAGTGAGTTAGATGAAGTGGTAGAAGGTGTAACTAGGAATGAAAGATTGGTGATTGGGGCATATTTCAATAGCCATGTTGGTGAAGGAAACAGAGGTGATGAGGAGGTGATGGGTAGGTATGGCTTTAAGGAGAGGAATACAGAACGACAGATGGTGGTGGATTTTGTTAAAAGGATGGAAATGGCAGTGGTTAATACATATTTTAAGAAGAAGGAGGAGGGTGACGTATAAGAGGAAGGTGCACGCATGTGGACTATATTCTATGCAGGAGATGCAACCTGAAAGATATTGGGAACTGTAAGGTGTTGGCATGGGACAGTGTAGATGGACAGCATCCGATGGTGGTCTGTAGGATGGCTTCGGAGGTGAAGATTAAGAGGAGGAGAGTGAAGACTGAAAAAATAATCGGATGGTGGAAACTGAAGGAGGAAGACTGTAGTGTGAGGTTCAGGGAAGAGGTCAGACAGGGGCTCGGTGGTACTGGATGATTGGGCAACGACTGCAGAAGTGATAAGGGAGACTGCTAGGAAGGTACTTGGAGTGACATCTGGAAAAAAGAAAGAAAGACAAAAAGACATGGTGGTGGAATAAGGAAGTGCAGGAAAGCATAAGGGGAAAGAGGTTGGCAAAACAGAATTAGGATCGGCAGAAAAGAAGGCAGGAGTACAAGAAGATGTGGCAGCAGGTGAAGAGGGATGTGGCAAAAGCTAAGAAACAGGCATATGAGGAGCTGTATGTGAAGTTGAAAACTAAAGAAGGAGAAAATGATTTGTACTTGATTGACCGAGCTGGGAAGGATGTGCTTTGATGGTATTGTGATTTGTGGTGAGGGTAGGAAGCAGGTTGAGAAGGGCCTGGAGATGTGGAGGTACACACTGGAGAGAAGGAGGATAAGAGTCAGTAGGAGTAAGACAGAGTACATGTGTATGAATGAGAGGGAGTCAGTGGAGTGTTGTGGTTGCAGGGAGAAGAGGTTGTGAAGGTGAAGGAGTGTGTAAAGTAATGGAGAGTGTGTTAGAGAAGTGAAGAGAAGAGTGCAGGCAGGGTGGAGTGGGTGGAGAAGAGTGCCAGGAGTAATTTGTGATAGAAGGGAATCTGCAAGAGTGAAAATACAAGTTTTGGTGAAAGTCCCTAACGGGACTATATAAAACTATAAGGAATAATATATATATATATATATATATATATATATATATATATATATATATATATATATATATATATATATATATATATATATATATATATATATATAAATATGCAATATAATAATATATATGCAATGGTTTTATTCAATATATTTTTACTTAATATGTGAAATATTCATATTTAAAACATAATATGTGGTTAGTCCCCTAAAATACAGTATACTGTATGCGCTGCAATGTACTGTATTATATAATGCATTGTCAGTGCAGCTGGCAGGTTTCCAGCCCATCAGTTCATGTACGGCATTAACTTGCTGCATCAATAATTATCAGTGGATGGTCCTTCTATGGATAGTAAGACAAAGAAAGATGTGTGTGTGTGTGTGTGTGTGTGTGTGTGTGTGTGTGTGTGTGTGTGTGTGTGTAAGTGAACTAGCCTAGTTCATTCTGTGATATTTTACATGTTCTACTTGGGTTCAGCAGTTCAAACAGATGGAGGTCAATACACCAGGTTCATGTGCTGCCCCCCATAGGGCTCAAACACCCCCACCGTATCTAAATGCCCTGTTTTTGGGAAGATAATAGTTTAGACGCTTCTCTCGAATTACTGTGAATATCAGCACAAGCTCGCCTGGGATTGGGCAGCCCTCTGGTGACACCTGATGGGCTGGCTTCAGTGCCACACCAGGGCCTGGCCGCTCACCCCTGACGGGAACACAATGGCATGCAGCCTGCCGGCAGACGTGGCCAGGTACAGATAATATTGTTAATCATGCAGAATGGTGAACAGGCCTCTCAGAACAAAGAGAGATGGTGGTGCAGTGAAGGGAAAATATCCTTCCCTCTTTTTCTGTCTCTCTCTGCCTTCCTTGCTCCAGCTAAGCTGGGGGAAAATATTTAGCCTTTTTTCACTTTATAGCGTCTTTCTGCAAAGGTGTTTTGTCCTGATAGAGTAGAATTGTGGTTTCTGTCTTTTTGCGCTTGGGTATGAATCACACACAAAAAAAGTCCTCCCTCCTCTGTCCCTGCACCTACCCTTGCACCCATTTCCAATCTAACTCTGGAAACAATGAGTGCACATTGCTCCAAAATCATGACATTGTTTCACCTCTTTTTCTGTCTGTCTGGATATTCCAAGATATTCTACAGGAGTGTTTTGAGAAACGAGATAAGCACTTTTTCCCCTGCTCTCCTCACAAACACATTTACTTTCTCAAATATTGTAATTGGGCTGAATAGTCCCAGTTGGGCATACATAGCTTTGTCTAATTTAACAATTTTCTGCCATATCCCATTAACATAGAATTTAAACATAGCTTTATCCTCACACCACTCACACACAAAGTCTGTATTCTCAGTGGTGCCTTGCAAAACTGCATGAAAGAAGGTCAAAAATTATTTGAGAGTATAGTTTGTATAAACTGTTAAAAGAATAGCTTTTGAAATTTCAGAGCCAGAGAAAGCAAGTGCTGATTTCTCTTTGTTGTATTATACTATATTCTCCAATCATACAGTATAAAAAATATACAATGTCTTACCTATAAGTTTGGATATGTGTTGCTATTCCCAACATAACAGTTGGTCATAACACATGGCAGTGTGTAATGTGGTTTGAGTGTATTTGATGTAACAGTTATTCTCCTTTCTTTGCTTGCTAGTATATGTCAGTGTAAGCACAGTTTTTCAAGAACATTTTATTTTAATTATTCTCTATCCCTTCATTACAGTAAGCATCTAATGTATAATAGATAAAAAAAAACAGTCTTGCATTTACATACAGAGCTTATGCTAAAATCCTTTTTTTTTACATTAGTACAGAAGCCCATTTTCACTTCACACCTAAAAATGACACACAAAAAAAAACAAGGATTTTCTTTTTTTATATATATATATATATATATATATATATATATATATATATATATATATATATATATATATATATATATAAAAAAAGAAAATCCTTGTTTTTTTATATATATATATATATATATATATATATATATATATATATATATATATATATATATATATAAAAAAAAAAAGAACGATATTGGCTTAAGTATTCAGACCATTTTCTATGGCACTTGAAATTTTTCTCAGGTCCATCCCATTTCTCTGGATTATTGCTGTAATGTTTCAGCACTTTGATTAGAGTGCACATGTGGCAAATGATGGACATGATTTGGAAAGGCATACACCTTTCTATGTAAGATCAAACAGATGGAAATGCACATCAGAGCAAATAAAAATATATGGGGTCAAAGGCAAACTGCCTGCAGATCTGGGGAAGGGTAAACAAATTCTGCTGTGCTGAAAGATCCCGAGAGAACATTGGCCTTCATAATTTTTAGCTGAAAGAAGCTAAAGGCATTGGAGCCACTAGGATTTTTTTAGAGCAGTCTGCTAGACCAAACTGAGCAATCAGGGCCATAGAGCCTAAGTAAGAGAAGTGACCAAGAAAATGGTCACTTTGGTTCAGCTCCAGAGATCATTTGTGGATATGGGAGAAACTTGCAAAGGTCAATCATTGCTATGCTTTGTGGCAGAGTGGGCAGACGGAAGCCTCTTCTTAGTGCACTGCACATGAAAGCAGATTTAAACATTTAAAAAATTAAAAGATTTAAAAATTGGCCAAAAAATAGATTCTAAAGAGAGGTTTTTGACAGACCACAATACAAATCTGGATATAGTTTTTTTGTCCTTATTGGGTAGAAAATGCAGTCTAATGTGAAAAAATAATATTATGAAACATGATTATGATTAAAATATATAGACAGCTGACCATCTCACCTATATGTGGTTTATGTGGAATTGTTGCCACATAATGGAAACAGATTTAAAATATCTATCACATTTTCTGTTGTGATAATGCCCCTGTGTACCTACCAATGCCAAGACTACTATGAAAAAAAAATGCAGAGAGCCCTGACCTCCAATAAACACCTTCATAATGAACTAGACTGCCACTTCAAAGACAAGCTTATGGTATTAAAATCCTTAACAGTTTTATGTTAAAGCCCATAACAGAGGGTTGACTGTCATAAACACCATTTCTTTGGAAACTGGTAAGACTTGAAAAACTCTATTCTCTAAAAGTGAAGAAATCTGTTTAATCACAGAGGATTGACAGACCAGCAGGGGTGGCTGGTATAAATAGACTAGCAGGGCTTAGGTCCCTGTCTTTCCAACTAAAAAGATATCAATACAAGTTTTCTCTTTGGCATCCACATCCAAATAAATTGCTCTAAAGCAAAGGTGCCCACACTTTTTCTTATAAAGGGCCAAAAATCAAACTTGATTGAGGGCTGTGGGCTTTGTACCAAACATTATATTGAAAATTCAGGTTGCCATGGTTCCTCTCATTTATATTTAAAAATAAATAAATATAGAAGCATTACTCCGTAATCTGCTTAACTACTGTAGTTTTAACTTAGTTTCAGTTCAGTGAAACTTATAGTACAATGAGGAACGATACAATTTATTGTACAATAAAGTTCGATACCTGATACAGGTAATCAGCAACCTGTAATAAGTGAGATGAAGCTGGTCTTTATTTTTTAAATGTTGTTCCAAATGGCATTTATTCCTCTTCTCATTTAATCAAATGTCACCACGAGATAACGCTGGCATGTGGGCCCTACCTTGGGCATCTCTGCTCTAAAGAAATGTCCGGGGGTAGAGTATTAAGGACTTGTATGGTATCTAACACTGTACCATTAAAATCATTAGCAGTGATTGAGAAAATGCTGGTGTAATGAATGCAAAGTGTATTGTATAGTCTCTATAGATGTTCTCTCAAAATGATTTTTTAGGAGAAACTAAACTTATATTTTGAGCACCTATTGTACACTCACTGTATATATACAGAATAAGACAGATTGCAGAACTGTATGTTTAATGTTAATGTGTGTGTGTTTGCCCAACATCATTCTGATTATGGTATTAATGAACCAATATGTAATGCATGCATTGCTCTGTCAAATCTGATCGATAAACCAACCATCAGTAGACAACCAAAGAGTCATAGAGTGTTTGAAACCCTTCTTGGTATAGTCATTTTATTTAATGGAAGCATTTCTTTAGTGGTAACAAAACAATAAATTGTTATAAGATAATAGAAACCATCGTTAGTTTAAATATAGACTTTCTAGCATCATATGAACTGGAACAGTGTTTGTGACAGAAAAAATGGCCTACCTACAGTATGGTTTTTTTTTTTGACAACTTGCTGCCATTGTAGATTTTACATTTAGGAGATTGAAATACTATTTTTATACTTAACCCAATCTGGCTAGATACTATTATGCTGTAATTGGAGACATCAGTTTAATATTTAAATCTAATTACAGCAATATTGTTTTTTGTTATTTGATTTCTCCTGAAAAAGGTTCAAGATGAGAAATGTGCTTTACTCTATGATTTAATGGTCGGTATTCAAAATCTCTGATAAGCAAATTAGTCTCAACTTTATGTAATCTATAACTATTATAACATGTTAAGAACATTTATAATGTGTCACACTTTTTTTTCTTTTGACATACAATGCTTTTATTGGCCTTCTGAGTATCTAAGCCATCTTCTAGCAGCTTAGAATACACACACACACACACACACACACACACACACACACACACACACACACACACACACACATATATATATATATGTGCCAGGACATGTGCTGGTTTAAGCAGGGGAACCTTCCGTGCCATGCATGATTTCAAACCATGACGTCTTAGTGTATTACCAACAGTAACCTTGGAAATGGTGGTCCCAGCTCTTTTCAGGTCATTGACCAGCTCCTCCCGTGTAGTTCTGGGCTGATTTCTCACCTTCCTTAGGATCATTGAAACCCCACGAGGTGAGATCTTGCATGGAGCCCCAGTCTGAGGGAGATTGACAGTCATGTTTAGCTTCTTCCATTTTCTAATGATTGCTCCAACAGTGGACCTTTTTTCACCAAACTGCTTGGCAATTTCCCTGTAGCCCTTTCCAGTCTTGTGGAGGTGTACAATTTTGTCTCTAGTGTCTTTGGACAGCTCTTTGGTCTTGGTCATGTTAGTAGTTGGATTCTTACTGATTGTATGGGGTGGACAGGTGTCTTTATGCAACTAATGACCTCAAACAGGTGCATCTAATTTAGGATAATAAATGTAGTGGAGGTGGACATTTTAAAGGCAGACTAACAGGTCTTTGAGGGTCAGAATTCTGGCTGATAGACAGGTGTTCAAATACTTATTTGCAGCTGTATCATACAAATAAATAGTTTAAAAAACATACATTGTAATTTCTGGATTTTTTTTTTTAGATTATGTCTCTCACAGTGGACATGCACCTACGATGACAATTTCAGACCCCTCCATGATTTCTAAGTGGGAGAACTTGCAAAATAGCAGGGTGTTCAAATACTTATTTTCCTCACTGTACATATATATATATATATATATATATATATATATATATATATATATATATATATATATATATATATATATGATTGATTAGCGTTCTCTTTTTTTTATTTCACACCACCCTAATTACACCTAATTTTTCAACATACTGTATATACAGAGGGTTTACTGTTAAATTGTATATATTTCTAATTGAACTATTCTAACATAGATATGGATGCAATGGCAGTATTTAAATATTGTTGTATCATAGTTAAATCCAGCAATAATTTAATTTTAATTATAATTTATTTAGTTATTTAATTTAAAAGTTTTAAAAATATATATTACATAACAGCCTCTTCCATATGGGAACCCCAGTGTTTATTAGTGCTGACGCCCACAACTTTAAAATCGCTGTCTTAAGACAGGTGGACATTCTGCTTGCCTATTTTTAATTCAAATTTTATTATCTGGAATAAATTTTCAGAATCCAATTTTAATTTTATACTGTAGGCTTTGGCTATCAAGAAAATGTCATTTAAATGCATACCAAAAATCTGTCTGGCCTTAGGTCATAATTCAGAGATCATGTCTCAACTCTGAATTTGAGAATCTTAACTCCTCATTATCACATGACCAAAGACTCATAAATATAATGTTCAGGTAATACTTTTTACCCAGATTTGAGTACATGTATAAAAAAACTTAATAAATATATGCTGAAAAGATTGGCTAAAATAATATCTAAATACAGAAACACAAAGAACAAACAGAAATACAGAAAATGATCAAAATATGGTAATCTTTTCTTCCTAAATCACTTACTAATGTATTTGCTATTTGTTTGTCATTTAGTTATTATTTTATGTTATTTATTTATTTGTTTTTTCTTTTTTATCTGGCAGATTCGGACCTCCATATGTTATACGGTTGTTTCTGCCAACACTGAAAACCACACACTGCCACTTGCAACAAAACCTTCTGTCAAAAGTCAATTTTGAAAACTTTTCCTGCCAAAATAAAATTCTGAAAAAAAAAAAAAAAAAAAAAAAAACATTAAACAGCTCAAAAAGTTTGTGATTTTAGTTAAAGCACATACATAAGAGAAGACCACAGAGATCTGTCTAATCTACATATATCCATCTTCTGGTCTTTGTGTCAAATTTACCAGTCTTTTTTTTATATAAAAAGTAAATTAACACAATTTGTGCTCATTTGATTGGTTCATTCCCAGGTTTACAGCACTGCCTTTTTCAAATAAGGCTGAATGCTGACAGAAACATTACGTATAGTATTTTTGCTATCTTTGTGAGCATTGACACAGATAATCATTGTTCTTACTGTGCATTCTTATCAGTAGAAGTAATGCCCATGGGCTACAGCATATACATTGATATAGTATTAATAAATATTTGATCAAAAAGTTTAAAAGGTGAGTTCCCATGCAAATCTCATGCCTGTCTTCTAATCTTCCGACATAATACGTCTGTGCTCATGAGCTTTATCTAGCTAATCTGTTTCACACCAGCTCCAACAGCAAAACATTTTCACACTTCAATTTTTATTTATATGGGAGTATGCAAATACATTGGCTCATACAATGATTTTGAAAGTGCCCTGAAGTTTGAACCTTGCCTGAAGTGTAAAACTGACTTATAATCCTATCAATGTTTTAACAACATTGATATTAATGACCATTATGTAAATAAATTGGTTATTTGATTTCTCTCTAAGAATAGCGGCATATTTACAGTATATTGTGTGTTTAACAACGAGATGAAATAGGAGGTTATATTTAATAAAAAATAAATTATAAAAAATTCTAAGTGTATTACTAAACATTAGCAGCCACAAGTGATCGTTCTTATTTTTTTATTGAGAAAATAGTTGTATCTAGTTAGAAGTCATATTTATCTTTGCTCTCATCTTTTTTTGTGTCAAAGTAAGATGATGACTAGAGAACTGCCACAAAAACATGGGATTTTTAATGCTAATGTAGAGGTTAGCAAAATAAAGAATTACAAGGGTGTCTTCGGAATTGATAATGCTTGCATTTTGGAACAACGTACCAAGCATAAAACTAGCGAAAAAATCTTGTGTTAAATCTTTCATTTATTGCAATGTAAATATAACAGCACATAAAAGGTTGTTTGTGACCAATCAAAGTAGCAATATACTTGTATTAACCATCAAATTGCATATTAGTTGGAGTACAAACAGAGCCCTCATTGAACTTTCACAGGAAAATAATTCACAGTGGAAAGAGTACATTAAAAATCTTTATAATTGGCAAATTCATAAAATGGAAGAATTATTCAAGATGCAACTTATCATATAACTTGCTCCTCAAATATTGTAATTAATATCATCTAAACCAAATTATACAAGGATTCATCTTCACGTACAACCTTAATAAAAAAAAACATGCTACCCCTATATAATCATACCATTCCGTTGGTTCCTCGGTCTCTACTATTTCTTCACTCATTGTGGCCGTGGGCTCCGGCTGTCAGCTGAGACTGCAGGCCACAGATTGAGTGACAGTAGCAGCAGCTCTGGTACATCTGGGGTGTGATTGGAGCTGGGAGTTGAGCAGAGGATGTGTCACAGACAGCACCGCATCACAGGAGCCCACTCTTTTACACCTGACACAGCATCCATATTCATGGCCATGGACAGCATCCTTGGCCAGACACTCGCTGCAGCCTGCACTCCCCACTTTACAGATAAAGGCAGGCTGTTACAGAAGAGATAGGCACTCAATATGGCTGCTTCTCTGTGATAATTTAAACGCGTTGGACAGAAACACTGGATAAGGAGTTGTGTATGTGATGAAAATAAGGTCTGGACAGGTCGAAATTTCCTTAAGACTTTGCATAGTATACTGTCTGGAAGGTTAATGCCTTTTATAGAAAACTTTGTCAAATTCACTAAAATGTCAAAGCATGCACTTTTTCAACTTATAGAATTATTTGCATGCAGCTTGTGAGCAAATGATTTAAGTTTCATGTTCTCATGGACCTAATTAGTTTACTAGTTTATACCTGCACCTGTTTGCCATTTGAGTCTTTCTTTCTCTTAATTAATGTGTAATAAGGCCAATTTGTGACATTAAGTTAATAACATATTCAACATATAACATATATTATTATATACAGATTGGTGAACACTACATTCCAGGTTTATACCTCAAATAAAGATTTTTATATATATTTTTTCTCTACAAGCCTGAACTGAAACTCAGGATATAACTTTATGTATGAGTTTTTTAATCCCTTTAATATCACAACTATCTAAGGAGTCCAAGAGAGCAAAACTGACACTGCTCCATGTGTGGGAGGGAAAGAGTTATGCTTTTACCATTCAATCAAAACTACAGCCAATCATAGGAGACTGAGAGCTCCGAAGGGCAGTTAGGGCTTTCCAACAAGTGTGTTCAGCTGCCCTGTTATGTAGCATGTGATGACTATCTTCACAGTGTCTCACCCTCCCTGGTTGGTAGCTTTCATTTGGGAATTGTCGAATGACTGAAATTGGTAGAAAACTAGAGAAATGTCGAAATTGTCAATTCCTACAGATTCAATGATGAAGTGGATTTGTAAAAGGAAGTTGCAGGAACAGATCATCTTGACTCAATCTCTCTCCATTTTTAATCCACATATGACAATGCATGAAGAAGTAGGGATCATTTGAGAGAATATTAATCGAGTGAGCTTTAAAGTTGTTTAGAGAGGATATTGACAGTAACCTGGTAAAATGTAAAATAAACAAAAATACATATCATATTTGTACTTATGTCATACAGTATATTAAACCGACTTTGTGAAAGCTGAGTGGAAAGATGTTTCTTGTTATAGCATGATTAACCAGTGACAGCTTGATTCCAGTTTATTTTGTCGGAAATAAACTCCTGGGGGTGGTGGTGGTGTGGGGTTGGGGCTGAGGCTGGAGGAAAAAATGGAATTGAATTGAATTGACTGCACAGATGGCATGAATCTAAAAAACTGGTTTCCAATCAAAAATGCTGTATAGCATAACAAGTGTATTTCTGACTTTACCAACCTCCTCTTTTAAAGTATTCTTGGCCAAAGAAAACTCTAATCTCTTATCTCTATGAGAAACACAAACAGATCTATAACAAGCCTTTGTGAACAAAGTAAAAGTAGAAGCAATGCGAGGGCGTACCACATCTGTGCTGACCTTAAAATGGAGAGTTAGGTGCAACATCTGGCTCATCAGCTGGATCCTATGCATCAGCGGGCAGAGGGACACACTGGGACAGGATTGGCGGCTGCCTTTGACAGCAACAGTTAATTTCCAACATAATCAATTTATGTGCAGCTCCATAATAACCATCTGTGTGCTGCAAAGTAGGCAGAGAATTTGAGGAGCAATGTGGTTCCTCTCAAAAAAAAAGCTCAGTCCAAGAGGAAGACAGGTCCAACTCCGCCATATGGAATTTAAAGCTCGCTGCGTGGGATTAGCGTGGGACTTTTTACAAGTAAGATTAGCAACTAACTACGTTTCACAATGACTTTTGGGCAGTTTTTTTTTCCCCTCCACATGCCTTACAATATTTGAAAACATTCTAAATGGTTTCTAATAAAAAACAATGATTTGTCTTTTATAATTTTTTTTTTTGGTTTAGACTTTTATACAGTTACTCACCTGCATGGCATAGACCTCTAACAAGGTTACTCGTTATGGCAACTAGTGACACTTGCAACCTCCTCCAACACTGATGTCAAAATTTAGCCAGGAACGTGCCACTCACGCAATTACTGATTCACCTTCCCGAGCCTGATACATGCGCCACTGTCATGGTGCAATGCAAAGAGCTGCTCTCACCGAGACACCCACTGCCTATGCTGTATGCTACAGGGCATTAAAACTGAATCACATTTATGACCTATAACCTCAACACATGCCATTAGAGCAGCCAACATTACATGGAAACGGCGAGCATCTTGGCAGGCTTCGACCTTTACTACATACTCAAGGTGGAAAGATTCCAAGAACCCAAAGCTTTGGCTAGAAATGGGTATGTGATTAAAAATGCACAGTAACCATGAGCTTTCAGCCAACAAGAATATGTGTATGAGCTTTGCAGCACTTTATACAACCATATTGTAAGTTTTCGTATTAACCCTTATTGTAATTTCTTTACAGAATTTTTTTTTTGCTGGTTCTTTATTTTCAATATTTTCACGTCAAGCCAATAATACAATAATGAATGTCTGGTTGGAATTTCAACCCACATGCATAGGCAACCACAGCCTATAAGCTTTTGACTGTATCTCCAATGTACAGTAAGTCAATGTAAGAGACACAGATTTTGAACGTTGTATATGTCGAATGGACCACAACAGATCACTGGGTGTCCTTGCAAAAGCTGTGAATACACTTTCCCTTTTCACCCAATTGACATGCGAAGAATCCCGGCAGCTGGGAGGCTCTTGGAGAGCCCCAACACAACCCCGGCCACCTGGACATAATAGTCATCAGCTGTCACCATCACCACCACGCTTTGTCAGGACTGCATTACAATACCTCCTCCCACCTTTTTTTTCTCACAAAGACTGCCACTGTGGTCTGTCTCCTTTTAACAGCGATAAGAAAAGATGTATATCAAAGATTACACATTATATATGCAAGACACACATGCTTATTGTTCTGCTCATGTCTAGTGGTGTAAAAGAACTAGCATTTATTTTACATTTACTAAAGGAGAATACAAAATAAATAAACTACTATTTTAATGAACCTCTTCAGAAAATGAAGAAATGTATTCATGATCAATGTACATAGTAAGGATTTAGCAGAATAGAAAATGCATTATTCAGATTGAATAGATATAAATTCAGAGATGTGAATAGGGTGTTTGCTATAATATATACTACACACACTAACCACTTTAATAGGAACACCTGTACACTCAAGCATTTATCTGTCAATCATGTGACAGCAGGACAATGCATAAAATAATTAACTCCAGTTAATGTTCACGTAAAACATAAGAATGGGGAAATAATGGGATCATGCTGACTCTGTAGCATAGTTGCTAATGCAAACAAAGGCTGGTTTGAATATTTCAGATGCACACCAGTCTCTATCATTTAAAGGCAGTTGCACTGACAAAAAGACAGGAGGTGGAGATGGAGGTGGCAGAGCTGATGTTGAGATTTTTATTGGGAACGATGAGGATGGACAGGATTAGAAATGAGTTTATTAGATGGACAGTGCATGTAGGATGTTTTGAAGACAAGGTGAGGAATGCCCAATTAAGATGGTTTGGACATGTCCCGAGGAGGGACAGGTTGTATATCAGTAATAGAATACTGAGGATGGAGCTGCTAGGAAGGAGAAAAAGAGGAAGGCCAAAGAGGAGGTTTATAAATGTGGTGAGGGAAGACATGCAGGTAGTTGGTTTAAAAGTGGCAAATGTAGAGGACAGGGGGGTATGGAGACTGATGATCTGCTGTGGTGACCCCTAACATGTGCAGCCAAGAAAAGAAGAAGAAGAAGAGGAGAAGAAGAAGAAGAAGAAGAAGAAGAAGAAGAAGAAGAAGAAGAAGAAGAAGAAGCACACAGTCTCTAGAGTTTATGAAGAATGACAAAAGCATTCTCTATGAGATACGTCAGAGGAAAATGCTGCCTTAATCTAATATGACCACTCTTTGCAAATGTGGTGAGCATAAAAGAATATCAGAATGCACAGCATGTGAAATTCTAAGGCAGATGGGCGACAACAGCAGAAGACCACAGAAATAACAGGAATCTGATGCAACAGTGGGCACACACTCATGGGTGATTGAAGTTGAGGTAATGTATATTTGTGTATAAATGTATATTGAGAAAGCTTACCAGAAGAGTTCATAGTTCTTGCTGAGACCAGAGGATTCAAAACATTGCAACAAAACAAATATTTTTTTCTAAGTAGGAGATTTTATAAAAGCACAAGTCAATCAGATATTAAGTAAGACAAACAAAGATCATGTTGCATGAAGCATTTAAAGCATTTACTTATGACATGATGAACATTCCTGCATTTATTCCTTTGGGGTCTTTTTTTTTTTGTGTTTCTGTTGGTGTAGCATTAGGGATATAAACTTTGGGTTTAAATTGAGTATAAACTTGGGGCACTAAAGAGAAAGAAAAAGCATTGTTACATCCCTACTACATACTTTTTAATTAAATCCATTCTCAGCCCTCATTTACAACCTGACATATTTTCTCTTCATCTTTAATTCAGAAATGATGTCCTCTCTCACTTTTCCTATCAGAAATCCTTTGATTCCTGTCCTGCTACTCAATTCTTCATGGAACTCTGCAGTTCAAAGAGGTTTCTTTTCTCCTTCTGAGGTAAAGAGCTTGCCAAGTCTACAAGCAAGACTGCCCATCGGAGGTTAGCTGATTTCAGCAGAGGTTTGGTTTGATCATCTCCAATTCAGGTCAACCACAGCAGCACACTGGGAAATAAAAGCCAGTGTCCTGTGATTCCAATAAACACGACTTTTAACAAGCTTGATCTGTCAGCTGTCCACCTCGGGTACTCTAGCACTTCATTGGTCATCCTTATTAAAGATTAAGAGCAAAGCAGTTTGGGGGTGCCAAAAAGTATGCTCAAGGAAATAAGTTATGCTTAAGTACAACTTTTATAGGGGTTCCTACTAGGGAATAATCTTCACAGAAGATGTTAGATTTGGACCTACATGTAAAGAATTAGAATTGGCAACAAAATTAAATAATTTTTGTCTTTCTTTTTTAATATACACTAGGAGCAAAAGCATTATTAATTCATATTTCTTTTTAGATTTACTCCACAAGGACAGTAGAGCTTTTCAAAGAAAGCTTTTCAAAGAAAAAAATCACTCTATGGTGCAGGTAATGACAGTTCCATTGAATTAAGAAGGGTACATAACATATATTTTAAAACGTGTTGTGTACACTTTGTGTTTATCAATTACATCATATAGTGAAAAACCTTTACATTCTTAAGTTTATGTTTGAGGGTAAATTACTCAACCTCATTTTTAGAAAGAAAGCATGAAGTATGAAGTTTACCTGTGTTATCATTTAGATTTTCACTTGTACTCGTCCATTAGAACTGTACCAGTAGACACTCAAAAAACACAAAAATGTAATATACATCAGGACAAAATACACCATCCATCATACATCCATTACACCGTGTGTTATATCTTTGTGGGTAGTTTGGAAAATATTAAGCAAATAAAATAGATAATTGAATGTCCATTATACACATGCAGAGAAGTGCACTTAAAACAATCACCCATTTAAAATATGTAGCATCCATAACTGATGATTCAAAGCT
Source organism: Silurus aristotelis (assembly GCF_946808225.1). NCBI lineage: Eukaryota > Metazoa > Chordata > Actinopteri > Siluriformes > Siluridae > Silurus > Silurus aristotelis. The sequence goes on from NC_139579.1 coordinate 15,895,272, forward strand.
CATAAAGAGAGCTCATTTACATTTACATTTATGACTTTTGGCAGATGCTCCTATTCTGGGCGACTTACAGAAGAGCTTTAAAATCTCTAACAAGAAATTTGTCCTGATACTAGTTTATGAAATCAGTACTTACTGTTGTGAATGAATGCTGTAAAGTAAGAATGCTTTCAAAAATATTTGATTATTTATTTTAATAAATTTAAAGAATGCGAAATGTGAGCGAAAATTAAGAAAAATCTCAATCAAATCAATATTTGGTGTGACTACACTTTGGCTTTAATTTCTTAAACTTTACTTGCACACTTTGTGTACTTGCATAAAATCAAAGATTTTGTCGGATCATATATTTAACCTTTAATCGGTCCTTGGGGTCTATATGACCCCAATCGAATTTTCCTTGATAAAAAAAAGGGTTCCCTTTATCTGAGTGGAATAATATTTTGTGACTTTTCCTACATAATCTATCTATACACACACAAAAAAAACTGGGCTTGATTCGGTTGTTCTGAAGGTATGTAAAAAAAATTTTTACACTTCTGGTCTTCGGGGTCAATATGACCCCACATTGAAATGAATGGGAAATGTGAAAAAAAACTCAATATTTTTTCTTCATTTTTAAAAAAAAAATCTATAAATCCAGCATAAATCAGAAATTTAGATCATCATTTAAGTGATTTTTTCATAAAAAATTAATATTTCATATGCAAGCTTATGGTGTAGTTGAGGAATTGTGTGGTAAATAGGTACAAAAGTACTTCATATCTCCCAAAACACAGCATTAATGAATAGATGAGAAGTAAACAACAAAAAAATATATATTATTTGTATAATTAAAAATGTATATTTTTTGTATCATTTCTCTATCAATTGTTGGGGTCATATAGACCCCAAAGACCAGATTTGTAAACAGGAAACGAAGACCTTATGAGGGTTAAACAAAGTCATAAGCTGAAACAGAAAACTGTGTCAGAGGGCTAGAGTTAGGATTAGGGTTAAAACTGTGTGAGGAACAACCAAACTCTGCTACTAATGTGAGGTTTAAAAGAGAATTTAATTTTATAGGTAAATCCAGTATGCTACAATACACAAGGCAGTTATACTACACCAGCAAGGTCTCTCCTAGGCAACTAGGGAGAAAGCAGACTGGGGTTCTAGTTTGAAAAAGCGATGTTAAAAAAACACAGATGTCCAGGATTGCCATCTGCAAAAAACTGGCTAAAACCAGTGGGACAGAGGTACACCCATCTATTGCTTGGAATGAGCTACCTGCCAAGTTCCCTAAAAAAACTGTGTGCAAGTGTACCGAGAATAATTGTTGGTGTTTTGCAGGCAAAGGTTGGCCATACAAATTATTGATTTGATTTGGATTTCTCTTCTGTTCAATTACTTTCCATTTATTAAATTGATAAACATTCCACACCTGTCTAAAACCTTTACTTTGTGTGTGTGTGTGTGTGTGTGTGTGTGTGTGTGTGTGTGTGTGTGTGTGTGTGTGTGTGTGTGGTGTGTGTGTGAGTGTGTGTGTGTGTGTGTGTGTGTGTGTGTGTGTGTGTGTGTGTGTGTGTGTGTGTGTGTGTGTTTTGACATCTACGAGACATTTGTTCTTGTTTCTTGATGCATACCTTTATCATACCTGAGAGATGGTGGAGCTTTCCTTTCTCACAGTTAAAAAGCTACATAGTTGCTAAAATGTCAACTAAAATCATATGGTATAACTAAATAATTTTGAGTTTAGGTTTAGAGTTTAGGCTATGCATCAAAGTAATTCTAATGGGACAGAAAATATTTTATGGATATTTCCACTATGAATGCTGTCTTGTTACTCTTCACAGTTTGAAATCCTTTTATAGCAAGAGAGAGTTTACATATGACATATTGTATGTTATAGTTATGTTGAGTTTGCTACAAAGCAGCATGCAAAAATTTTTCAACTATGACAACTGTACACAATTTGATGTGTACAAAGTGGACGTATCCTGCTGTTGTTTTTATACATACATGGTGAAGTGATGTCCTTGCATATGGATGTAATGAGCATGAGTGCATTTTGAGATGTTGCAATAGTATATCTGCTCCCCTATTATAGTTTTCTAAGTAGTCCAACCAATCAGTACTAAGTTGCTTTAGGTTCAGAATAACATACATGGGAAATGAGACAGGACTGCTTTATGTGTGTTTCTGGGTTAAGTTTCCATTTTGAGGTGCTCTCTTCACCATCTGTAAAAACTTCCAGTGATTATAATGATCATTTTTTTATTTATGAAATTATGATTCTAACCACAGGCACTTTTACAGTCACCCAGCTCATTTACAGTAAACAATAAGCCAAATGGAGTTTTGTCATGCATTTGATGGTCCTTTTTATATGGCACCTGTCCTATGACTGAAGGCATACAGCTAAAGGACATGTGAGCATCTGTTGGCTGAAGCAGTGTTTTGTGGATTATGCATTAGGAGACACTGACAGCTGTGCATCCTGTAGTCCCAAGGTCAAGGTGTTTTCGATGCATCTGAGCACACATTAAATGGAATAAATATGCACTGGTGCTTGAATATTTTGTGTGTGCTGTGTCAAATCTGCCAGAGACTTGAGTAAATGATGTTTGTGTAACCTTTATATTAAGTAAAATTTACCATATTTTTGTTAAAATTGCAACTTTTTGAAGACATATTGCTGATGATCCAACTAATAACATGCTACTTTTTTATTGGTATTCTTTTTTTCATGTCATGGCACACAACAAATATTAGTATGGTTATACAGCTTTGTATTCAAATGTAATACCACGTTTCAAAGTATATTTTACACAGTTTATTTATTCTTTAGATTTACATCTAATGCTGAAGCTCACTCACAGTTCCATAAAACATTATAATATGAGGGATTAGAGTATTAGTCAGATTTTTTTTAGTTTACATATTTACAGTAAGTACAGTGTATGTGCAGAACTTTCGATTTTAACTCAATTTCAGGTTTGATTTCACTGGTGTAAGACAAAAAATAATCCTGAGATAAGTCTTTTATTTATTGGTATAATAATAATAATTTTTAGATAAATGGCCCCAACAAGGAGAACCTTCTCTCTGCTCAGCTACCGTTTTTTTTTATTTTGATAAATTTCTGAGAGCTCTATTTTATGTATAAATATTACCCTAAATGCATTTATTGCACTATTAAATACACGTCACTGTGCACAATTTATCAAACTCTCAGAACCAAGAACTCCTTGGCTAATTGTGGCCATAAGATATGTACAACATCTGTATCATATGTCTTATAATTTAGCCTTTTAATCTGCACTGCAGGTTCCCCTTACTGAACTCAGTTCAGTACCTATTCAGTACAATCACAGAAAATCTTAATCACCTCAGTTAAAGGTAATAATAAGTGCTAGTTTAACTACAATCCAACTACAATAAACTAGACTAGTTAGGTTCCAACTGCTTTGTTGTGAGCTGCACACATTATGATTAACTAAATACTATAAATTATAATGTTATGCAAACTAAAAGAAATGTTGCATTATGTGTAAAAGCACACCAGGTAACAGCATAACCTGTCATATACAGTTATTAGCCAGTTCTATCATCACACTAAAAGATAAGTGATAGAGCTGCATAAACATCTTTATCTTCAGCAAATTTCCCCCAACTCCTTTCCTCTTTTTCTGATTTATTCTCCTAAAGGGTTTAGACCTTTTTTCCGTGTCATCTATAAATTTAATTTGGATTCAACTCTCCTTACTGACGTGACGTCACCCGACCCCCACAGCTCCTATTTGAGGGTAGGAGTGAGGGAACTTCTCTGTTTGGTGGGTGCACACATTGAGTCCCGACCAGGTTCATTCACTGTGACCTGACATAATAATCGATGCGACCGTGCAAATGAGCGGTAAAAAATAAAACAGATAGATTTTTTTGTGTGGACGCCCCATGCCACTCTCCGGGAAGATGCCGCTCTGGGTGGCTGCCCCTGTCACCTCAACCCGAATCAGCCACTGCCAAGCGGTAATCAAAACAAGTTTAAAATAGAGCGCGTGGTCTACCCTGATTGGTGGCTTGCTGTGTGATTGACCAGTTAAGTTTGAGTGAATAAGACCAGTTTATTCACTCATAAATAAAAAGGTATGACTGATTTCATGAAATGTAGTTGAGTAGAAAGTAATATATTTGATTTTTAAATGTAATGAGGTTAAAGTAAAACGCTCACCAAACGGAAATACTTGAGTAAAGTACAGATACGCAAGAAAAAACTACCATAAAAAAGTACCATAAACCATAAAGCTCTAAAATATGAACATGTTAATAATATTTCTGTTTGACAGACAGGAAGGGACCAAAGAAAAGGTTATTGAATACATTTGACCTTTCTGTGACCTTTGACTAGGGGTTTAATTACAAAATCAAATAAGTTCATCTGCTGCTTGTTCTTGAGGCTCGACCCTAACATAGCAAACACATGGAAAGATGCAGACAACCCAACAAGCTACAAAAATTCATACTCTATTGCTTCTATTGCTTACAGTTTAAAAATATTAATTTATTGATCATTATAAATCATTATACATCATTATCATTGGAAATAATTTAAATGAACACATAAATTGCAGCTGTTTAATATACTTGTGCAAACTGAGGGAGCTTTTTTATTCTTATGTATATTGCATTTTTCAACATGAGTAGTTATATGTAAATTTTTATTGATTCATTGATGCTCATTGTATTTTTTACACTGGTGCCATTCTGACCTTGGCCTACTCATTACCATATAGTTGACTGACTGACTTGTGAACTACACATTTCATGATAACGCAGTAATGTATTCCAATTCGGAGATGATGCGGCCACCACGTACAAAGCCCACGGCACCCAAGGAGACGGCCGGTGCGTGCCACATTCGAGGAATTTGGGGATTCGATAATTTCCTGTTTGCTCTGAAAGGGATGACAGCACCTGGTCGACACAGCTGTACTTCATTTGGAGAGCAATTTGAACAGAGCGGAGAGGGAGACAAGAGGAGCGTGCCTGCCTTGTCATTAAGGGCTGCAGAATGGCCTCCGTTTGTTAGACACATGGCACAGAGTTAATGCTTCTGAATGGGGGTACTGCCGCTGTTGATGCTGCCACAAATTTTGCCTAAGTGCCGGCAACATCTAAAAAGCCACTCCAGCCAAAGAAAAAGACCTGTTTCCAAATTTTTTCCTGGTCAATTAATGTTTTGGTTGGTAATTGTGAAATGATGTTAGTGGAAATATTGTGTTTCTTGTACTTTTTTTGTCACTATTTCAATCTATTCCTCATGTATCTGTCTTTTATGTGCATTTGCATCATTTCATACACCCACACAAAAATTCAGCAGAGCAGAATATTAACTTTCCTCCATTGCAGGCCAATACACCAAGTCCCCTATTTCTACAATGCAAGAAACTAATTTAAAGTTGTGTGAGAATGCACCTCTCTGCATATGATATAATTGACTCTGATGTGCACATGTGCAATAGGGAGGCAAAAAAACCACACCACAGCATGATCAAAGAACACATCAGAGCACACTGCTGCATTTTGTATTCTTCCAATCTGTCGAAATGGTCTGACAAATTCCTATGATGTAGAGCTGCGTTTATTTATCCCCCCACTTCTATTTCTGTTGTAGAGCTTCACTCGGGATCAAGAGGTTTAACAGCACAGTGCAGCAAAAAAAAAAAAAAAAAACACATTTACACCCAGGTGTAAATAACTTTCATTTAACATTTAGGAAAACATAAAAAAAAAAAGTTCTGGAACATATCTTTTTAAATATAATTTTTCCATGTTTAGGTTTTATGTAGCTTGTGATTACACAATGCATATAATCGTGCAGGTCGACAGCTCCAGTTAATGTTCACATCAAACACCACAGCAATGAAAAAATGTGATCTTCATGACTTCAGTGACTGTATTATTGTTGTTGTGCCAGATGGGCCCATTTGAGTATTTCAAAAACTGCTGATCTCCTGGGATTTGCATGCATTACAGTCACTAGAGTTTAAACAAAATTGTGTACAAATGAAAAAAGAGTGGATGATATCAATTTATTGATGAGGGAAGAGAATTGGCCAGATTGCTTCGAGCTGACAATAAGGTTTAAAATAGTACAAATTTGGATAAGGGGAAAAGTATCTCAGAATACACAATACAGGAAAGAACAGGAATCTAGTGGCTACAGTGGAAACAGGCTCACCATAACTGGACAGCTAAAGTAAAAGGAAAAAGAATTACTGGTATTTTTTATTGACAAATATATAATATAGAGAGAGGAGAGATTGGGAAAAGAGCAGACCGTAGAAATATTATTCATGATATTTTTATTGCCTTATAAATATTGTGTAGCTACACATCTCTATCTTTTTTTTTCCACACAAAAATTGTATCAGTTTATCAGTAAAATGATTGAGCTGTGTTAAAACATGTTACAGAGATTCTTTTGCTCATACAGTATGCACACACATACACAGACACAGACACACATGCTGTACATATAAACACCCCCAGCTTTCGTATACAGCTGTCTTTAGAGATAATAGCAGTGGGGCACTGTGGATCCTCATCATGAGTTTAAGGATCCCTGGGGTGGGCTGTACAGCATGTTCGTTTAATAATGGGGATGTTTCTGTAAATATAAAGACAGATCAGCGAACAATGGGGAAAAAAAAATAGAGAAGCTACACCTGGCAGATTTTCTCATTGCTCCATTATCAGCAGCCTCACAAAAGCATCATCCTGCAGATGATTCAGACAATCATCAGTAAAGAACACTGGCATCTTCTCTGCATTAAACCAGGATTTACTTTTTTAAATCTATTTTTTGTCCCATTGCACCATGGCCTATCTTTTCGTTTGGCTCATGATGCTGCAATTTCTATACTAACTTGTGAAAGAAAGACTGACTGAAATAAAGTTTGTAGTCCTACCCAGCACCAAGCATTATGTGGTGGTGAGGTAAGAGCTGGAGATATAGAGTGTGGTAAATAGGTAAGGGGAGGGGCGTTTAGGGGTTGTCACAGGGAGCATTTGGCTGTTCCCTTTGGTCCTGTCAGATGCCTCAGACACAGACTGTGAGTGTGTGCTTCGTGTGCCTAAATGTGTGTTGTGTCGCGGCCGCGGCTCATCAGCAGCAGATGCGAGACCCTCATGTCAGAAGCAGGCAGTGGCCCGGTGGTGCAGTAGCACCCGCTCATACCTCATTGAGCCATTCTCTCCCCTCCTCCTTCCTTTAGCAGATGGCGTGCTGCTGCAGGCGCTCCTCTTCCCGATAATTACCAGCCTTCGCCACAGATGGAAACGTCAGTCAGCCCTCACAGGTCCCGGTTCCTGCCATTGCCTCCGTCCACGGCCCCCTCTCTCCATCTAGACGATGTGCTGCCAGCAAGCGCCATGTGTTTCGTGACTGCTGACTAGGCAGGCAACAAAAGAGGGGAAGTGGTTCATGAATATGCAGAGACGCCAGGTACACCAAGCGGCCTGCCATGCGCATGGCCCCATTTTGGACACTCTGCCTTTATATTTGTTGGTCAGAAGCAAGACGTCCATCTCTAATATTCATTCTGGCAAACGCAATTAATGAGAAATAGACAAAAAGCATATCACTATGCCATTTCCTGTTTATGAGAGGGAATATTTAGAGGATTAGGATAACTGTGTTTGCAAAATGGATTAATTTGAACAGATGCCGGGACTACCCCCACTTATCTGCGATAAGGTGAGCAGATGTCCCAACTTGGCAGAGGCTCAATAAGAGTTTTATTACAGTGGTTTAAAGTATCTCAGGAGGAGCTATGCAAACAACCTCATGTAATATACTCTTTAAAAAAAGAATCTGCCATAGTTTGCCTGGCCACTGTAAGTATTTAAGTGTTGTCTGAGACGTTTGAAGTCATAATAGTCAGAAGATCCTAAAGCAAATGTATTAATCATAAACTCATAAACCTAATCTGATTGGTTACTGGTGGCATGTACATATGTCAAGCTTTGATTAAATATACCTACCATAACTCAATTGTTTGTTTTGCAGGAATGAAAAAAGACCTTCACTACATTCTAGAGTTATACATAAAACAATAATATATGAATACAACCAAAAATAAAAATTTAAAAGAAAAAAAGTTTAAACTTTAAAAACAATGTAGGGTTTATTTTCTATGTTGAGTTACTGCACAGCTGACATCAAACAATGCATTATAAAAGTTGCTTTTTGCTGAAGAACAAAATCATTGCAGCACAGTGTACTGCAGGTTTTTAAAGATTTGGGGTTTTAGTATTGAAAGGCAAATTAGTTACGATTTACGATTTAGAATTTATGCAGTATTGGAACACCTGACTTTTTCATGTGGTTCCTCCCCAATCTGTAACCACAAACTTAGAGTTTGACAGGTTGTTTTTAGATGTGGTGGCATAAAATTTTCCATTTACTTTAAACAAGTAGACTTAAATTTGTTTCAACATGACAATGTCCCTGTGTGCAAAGCAAGCGCCATGAAGATATGATTTACAACATGCTGCATGAGTGTCCTGCTATAGAGCTTTGTCCTCAACCCTATTAAACACCTTTGGGATGAATTGGAATGCTGCCCCTCGGTCCTTCTCACCCTACATGTATATTTGCCATTATACCCATATATAGATATATATTGTATACAGATATACATTTATATATAACAGCAAATAGGCTCCAAATGTGGAATGGGATGTTCAAATAGCACATACAGCTTTTCTGATCAGGTGTCCACAAACTTTTGTCTGTACAGTGTATTTTCACTTGATTTGGGTTGTTATTTGTGCACCCATTTTTACACACTACTTTTAACCAAATAAACAACAACTAAAAATGATTGAACAACAGATGTGTCCTGTTTACAGTGTCTGTGTTCAGCTGATAATAAAGTCTACCAAACAAATCCAAAGAAAGCTGCTGTTACTTTCTTATTTCTTTTTGGCTTCAGTAAGTAATATCTTCTACTTTGTCAGGGTATTAGGTGCTGCTTTGTACAAGGTCTACAGCTGTGTCAATCTGGAGTTGTGAATTAAAAATTTTGCCAAGAATGATTGGGGTGAGGGATTAAGAGACACTTAAGAATCATGAAATTAAATGAAACTAATAGGGTGTACACCTGCTCAGTCAGCTTGGCTATAAGTGCCAAATGATATTCTGATGGCTGATTTGTCAGTAGAGTGATTATTTGTTTGATATTAAGAACTGTATTTTAGACATATTTCTAGTAGGTACAATACTTTACAATGATATAGTGAAGGAAAACATGTAGACCAAAAAACATTTTTCTTTAAATGTGTTTTAGTTGTGGTACTCTAACCCTGTGACTCATTACAGGCTTTTAAAGCCATGAGAAACCAGGAGTCAAACAGAAATGACTCAGCCATACTACTGGAAGCCAATCCTGATGATGCAGCTCCACTCTACAGCTTGCATTGCATCAGTTCAGGATGACCACAACTGATGCTGCAGCTGCATGCTTACTGCAGGGCACAGGTGTTGTCATTTAGTACTTTCTGCAAGAAACCCTCTATATATTATTTAGCGTGCCAGATGCATTCAAATTGAGTGCTGATGTGAAACTTTCAAGTGCAGTGAAACTTTCTTTCATAAAGAAATGTTTTTCAAAATGTTAAACAGGGGAAGGCATTGTAACTGTTTCACCATTTCCAAAACAATCATGTAGTTGCTGCAAATAGCTTACAAATTTAAAAGTAGGCCTGGATCTGCATACCATGTTTATGAAATCAAATGTATTACTTGTCTGAACTACTAAGCAAACAACGCAAGTTCATGAATAATTTTAGCACGAGGAAATCCAGAAAAACGCCAACCTATTCCGAAACAACATTTTTGTATGCGAGAACCAGTTTAGGAAACATACTTGCAAGGCTGATGCAACACACAGGCAATACCCATTCCAGAGACAGTGGAACACAACATAACCTATTCGATTCATGTCCCTCCTCTAAGATGTACGTGTATTTCTGCTAACCCAGGGGCATTTGTAGCTCGTTCTTATTGTAGATATGACTAGAGTTATCAATCAGTCACGCTCGATAATTTCCTAAAACATTACTGGGTCCTTTTTAAACCCTTGTAACCACCAGGGCAGGGGATTTTAGGTGGATGCATTCTTATGCTCATTCTATAAACTTTCACATTAGATTGTATTTTTGTTTCTATACTTGTAAAATATTAAAAGTGATTAAGTGTATTCTCAATTATGTACTGGTATGATAACACTTTATATTTTTCCCCAATAATGCTACCTGCTGAAATGTTGATGATCAGCCAATGCTGATACTCATCCTACTGTACATATTGTAACTCAAATACTTGTCAATTAGTCGCTGTCACCTAAAAATCACATCAATTGTAAATATAAATAGCAAGTAATCTCTTCTCAACGTTGACATGTTGGAAGCAGGAAGGACATAAGTATCTGAGTGAGATTAACAATTTGTCTCTACAGTATGCAGTGGTCCAAGGAAGGACAATCAGTGAACTGGTGACAGGCTAATTGGTGCCCAAGGCACATGAAAAGTCCAAGCAAGCCTATCTAGTTCGATCCCACAGAGATACTATAGCAATTATAGCAATTTGGAGCAAGATCCAATATCTAATTTATTAATTAAGGTTATTTATTATAGTTATTATTAGTAGTAATGTTATTATTTATCTATTGTTTTATTTCTTACATTTTTATGATTTACATTATCTTCAACCTCATAATAGTCCTTTTCTTCCCATCCAATCACTGTATCTAATATACCAGGTTATCATCCAATCATTCCAGTTTAGCAATAAATGAATGTAATAAATGTTTTTACTATTTACTATGTATTTTGGATATTTGGAGCCTTTTTAGATGTTTGTGGCTACTAGATTAAGTTGGGTTCCCCTTTTTGCTTGCTAGACATTTTAACTATCACTCTTGATCTAGCTACCAGTTAGCTAAATTTTTTTGCTCAGTATGACACTCACTTCTTAGCCCCCTTGCTGGGTGTGTCTTTACATTGGCCCGCTGAGATTTTCACATTAGCCACCATAACCTGCCATTCTGCACACTAGTGAATACATTGTATTAAACTGGTCCTTGTCAATAAGCTTGCAAAGTCTCCACTAAGATACTTGCATTGGCCAGGCCCTAAACAATTCTCCATGGTATCTCACAGTGGCCACTCATTTCCAGCCTACAACACTGAGCATTGGTCAGAAAAGTGGTTTCTAATTACAATATTTCAAGATTGGCATATGTACAGGAAACAGTCTGTTAAAATATAAATTAATTGTTTGTTTATTATAATTATTAATTAATTTTGTGAATCCCCCAAGCAGCATATGACATAGACTAAAAATGCATTAGAACTACATAAAAAGATATAACAGATTACAAATTTGGTTGTGATAGTGATTGGTAGTGAAAGGAGGTACAAACTTTACTTCCACTGAGCTTACAATCTCATAGAGTTCAAACCACATAAATATAGTGCATCACTTTTTGGACAAAGACACAATCACAATTGTAGACTTTGTAGGGTTCTACTGAAATTAAGTTGTCAATTTATAATTGAAGATTGAAAAAAATTAACTGTTTATAAGGTTTTTATTTTTGCCAAGAAGCTACATAACCAGTTAAGTGGATTTTCTGGAGCACAGATCCTATTCAAGGTTTGCCATCCAAAGATTTTCCATTAAAAAAGTCCTACAAGTCACCCTCCGAAGTCATTGATACGAAAGATCCATGCAAACAAAGCTGTTACCGCAATGGCCAAGAGGCATGAGCGTACCGTCGTATTTGAAGGTCTGGCAGCTAGGTGCCCTCATTGCCCCACCCATCCACTGTGGTTTTAACACATTGCATTGACTTTTTGTACTAATTACTGGTTAAAGGGGAAGTCTTTGCTGGAAGAATAGAATAAATAATGAAATAGAGTAGAGAGGGAAAAACTGCTACAAAACAAATACAATTTCAATTATTTTTGTAATTCAGATTACCAGTTGAAGCTACATTATCTTTACAGATCAGTGCTGGTTGGTCATTATAATGTTTACTGACTAGTTGGTAAGTACAGGGTCAAAAGTCATTTAACCATTGTTAAATCCATTTTTACACAGTAGCAAATGATACTGGACCAGCTCTGTGGCAAACCTACCAACTTAAATGCAAATCTACTTTCATGATCATCACTGTTTAGTACTGTAACATAGTAGTAAAAATATACTTTTAATAAACAATTTGCTACTGTTCTGTAAAAGTTTCCTCATTAAGACCAATCGAAACACACGCTTTACTGTTCACATTTGAATTTCTAATAGACTACTGTCCTGGGTAATAGCTGGAATGTATAAAATCTTGTTTCACAGTCTTTAATTGCTTACTTTGTTTGCTTTGTTTGAGGCTACATCAAGGCTAATAAATGCATTTAAAATGATAAAACACTAAGTATATTTACAGTTGAAATATAATTCAATATGGCAATGTCATACACAGATTTATATCCTGTGTTAATGTGTCTGCTAGATATGTGTAAAAAAATACTGTGTAATATACTATATAGTTATTACTATAAGTTATTACATAGTACTGTCAAAGTCAAAATCAAGTCAAAGTTAACACTACAATCTCTTCTAATTTCTAAATAAGAATGCTTACATTTTTTTATTCTTGAATGAATATAATATTACAGTGAGTGCATTAATATAAACCTCTAATTTGCCCAAAAATCACTATGACTAATCAGAATAGTTTCTTTTCGGCTTCTCCCGTTAGGGGTCGCCACAGCGGATCCTCCGCACGTTTGATTTGGCACATGTTTTACGCTGGATGCCCTTCCTAACGCAACCCTCCCCAATTTATCCGGGCTTGGGACCGGCACTAAGAGTGGCTGGGGATGGTTCCCTGACCGGGAATCGAACCCGGGTCGTAGCGGTGGGAGCGCTGCATCTTAACCACTAGACCACCAGGGGACCTACTATGACTAATCAGAATAAAAAATTTAATCAGCATTGAATTCTTACAGTTCATATCTTACATTATATTATATATTTAAGACTGTATAAAATATATATATTTTACTGACACAGACAAAAAAATTGTGTGTATACTAACTAGTACTTATGTATTAACAAGAAATATACAACAACCTATGAGAATCATTAGCACATTTGCTTAAAAATATTAAATTAAGGCTTCTTGTTATTGCTGGTGTGTAACAGAAGAAGAAATACAGTACAAAAAATACAGTGCAATGTATTTGCTTCTGGTTTCTTTTCATGTTCTTCTAAAGAAACATCGGTGAGTCCCTGTTTTACATTTCTTATCATTATGCAGATTGTCTGAATTCAGATGAGTAAAATAAGTGCAAAGGCCATAGACCTCCTTAAAGCCTGGCAGTAATTTGCACTTAAAAGCTATTTGTCGTAGACAATGGTCCAGGTGCAATGTCATTGACAGCATGCTTCATTTTCTCCTGTGAGGCATAAAGTTGGAGTCACACCTGTTTCATCATGCTTTGTTTTGTTGTTACTCCCTTACTTTATTTCTCTCTCTCTCTCTCTCTCTCTCTCTCTCTCTCTCTCTCTCTCTCTCTCTCTCTCTCTCTCTCTCTCTCTCTCTCTCTCTCTCTTCCTATTCTTCTCTTTCCTTCTTGGTTAGGCCAAACTAATGTAGCTGAAGTACAGCCGGTGCTGTACTAATCAATTATGCATCTAATGTCCTTTACAAATATTTCAAATTTATTTTGTTCTCACATCAGGAATGGTTTTTTCAGTTCCTTGTTTCAATATGACTTGAAAATGAGTGCAATTCTTTGCTTTGTCCAGTCTCTAATATATTTCCTGGATTTGCCTGATAACAGATTAATGGTCAGCCACAATGCTTTGTGTGGCTTCCAATGTTCATTCCTGACTTTAATGTTAAAAGGACACTCACATTGATTAAAAGCTATGAGTTTTTTTTCTGAATCAACCAGGATTACAAGGCGCATCTAAGCATAGAATAATCAACAATGGATTTTCATATGTTGAAAGGATTTAAAGATAATCCATGCACTTTATGGTTTGGTTGTTTTCTCAGGTCATGGTCTGATTTCTTTGCTTTTTAATGTAGCCATTTCATGTTTGCAATTTTGGCCTCCCTAACATCTCAATGGAGTTTGTGGACTAATATATTTAACAAAAAATGTTTATGCTTTATTTCCTAGCACTAAATGTTCGCTGAACCTGAAATGCACGATTTCAAAGAAATCAAACACCATGCAGGTTCAACCTAAGAGGAAAGAGTTAACATTGTGAAAGAATGAGAGACGGAGTTAGGTAGAGCAAGAGAGCTAGGTGACCTTGTTACTAGTTGGGTTGAGTTGGACAGGCTGGTAGGAGGTTCGTGTCTACAGGGAAGGACAGACAGATGCTCGCTCTTTTTCCCAGGGTGAGACATCTCGCCCGGCACAGGCAGCAGACAATCTGGCCTGAGCAGCTGTAACCCTAATGATCACTGGTGGCGCAGCACCTGACCAGCTTAAAGCTCGCCCAGCCTGTCTCCTCTTTGACCTACAGCAGCTCCAAACTCTGAAAACACACACACACACACACACACACACACACACACACACACACACATGCACAGATGAGAGGGCTGTGGAAAGTGACATCAGCTTAAACTAAGGCCTTCTGCTCCAAGACAAGAGGAGAGAGAAATAGTGATATATGATATGCTCTATATATAAATGCTTTCACAATTTTTTACACAGGGTTTAAACAAAATAAAAGAGAGAGATCACTAAGATGCTTGGGCAGTGCTCCTGCATCTGTGCATAGGTGCACACAATCTCTGAAAAAATGGTACTAACTATTTATATTTATAAACAAACTTTGACCTTTTGCATATTTACCCCATATCTAAGTAATTTAAAGTACAAAGGAAATTACAGTCCAAATTTTTTCATAAAGCTACACTACATATATTGACATTTCCAAATAAAAGGCACAAGCACACCACCCCAGAAGCAAAGAAAGGTTCATGATTAACCTCTCGCTGGTTAGCGTTTTAATCAGCATGACCTCTAGCATAAAGATTGTAATAATATAATATTTGTAGCTTCTTTAATATTTTAAAGTCGTATTTATTTTATTCAGTTTTTGACAAAAACAAATCAATTTAACAAAAAAACGAATAAAACTCTTAATATGACATGATATACAAAAAAAAAGGAAAAAACACATTTGCAATGTGGCATGAACAGAAAAAGAAGCTGCACAAAAAAACCTGAAGCTCAAGTTGGTTGCTATTTCAAAAGGGGGTGCTAGTTACCTTCTATCCACATGGCTTTTTGGTGAATGGAAACCAAATGAATTAGCTGTCTTGTCAATCAAACAGGCAAAACAGACGAAGAGGCCAAATAAACAACATTTTTGTTATGTCTTTTTAAATTATCTATACTCTTTAATGTTACACAAAAAATCCTGAATTATTACTTCCACTAGTTTTGCACCTTGGATCAACTACATTGACATTTTTGTTTTAACTGTTGGGTCAAGTTTGTATACCTTCCTGAAATATTTCATGTCGTTTCATGTCGCCATCTTATTTTGGTCATGGAATCTTATAGATTATAATGTATACAGTATCATATAAGTAACATACATGAATTGCAGATACATATTATTGTTGTATAAATATCTTTTTCTTTATTGAAATTGACCAGAACTACAAATTACATGCTACCTAAGTTAGCATCTTGACTCCTGCACTATGTTTACAACTACTCTGGAGTTTTACACATGTGACAAAGACATAACACAGTCATTAATTTAATTATGCGCCCTTATGCACAGCACAGCAGCATCACACACTTTTTACTTTATTTACCCTGGGACAGGCCCGCCTCTATCAGCAATACCAAGCAGCACTGTGTATTGTTGTCAGCCACTGTCAATCTGTCTCTCATGACAACAGTGGTGTTTATGTAATATCCTTCCTTTTTTTTGCAGATTGTGCAGGCTATGGGAGCATATGGGTGCTTTCACAAAAATCTAGAGCTTTATCATTTAGCTTAGCATGTTTCAAGCATGAGTAAGTAAAGAGCCAGGGGAAATATAACCAGAAAAAAATGTGGTGAAAAAAGCTTTGGTGTTGCGTGTGTGCTTAGTTGTAAGATTGTTCAGTAGAGAGGCACTCAACTCGAGAGCCTTAATTTAAATGTTAATAACACTAAGCCTGTTCATCGTTTGCTTATTCGCGATAATTTACAGGCCAAGCTGTATTATTTAGTACCATGATAGCTCTTTATATTTAGGGCACCAACATACATGAAGTAGCACATAAGGACCAGGAGTACACAAAGCATTGTATTCTACATTTAGTAGTGCAGCACAATCAAAAAGGACACATATAAATCATCAGAATGGCAATTACAAATTTTACGATAGATACGTGACAGCCCTAGGCTAGTACTTATGCCCAACTATCTGTCTATATCAATGTAAACATTGTTGATACCAAGTGTGTGTATAAAAGAGAAGATCCAGTTCAACTGACTATGAGGATAACAGGCTCCAGTGTAACTGGCATGCTTTTTATCAGCAGCACCTCAACCCACGGCCCACGTCACTCACCAGTCCTGCACATTACCAAATTAGTTCCAGTATCAGTTGTTATCTGGCCCGGCTGAGGCTGCCAGGCCTGCACTGCTCTCTCCTCCGTCAACTCCATCGACCATCCGCTACATTATGAAGAGTCCCAGGCAAGCACAGGACCCTTGCTTGAGCCTTCACAGACTACAGTTCTGATGGTCACAAGAAAAGGCCCTTTTTTCCTTTTAAGGCCCTAAACTTGCCTATGACACATAAATATATATATACTCCCTATGATTATACTCATAGAGTGCCAAGTGAAAAAAAATATTTCTGCATTTTAAAATGAACAAGAACCTGGATGGGTAAGAATGGAGCGAGAAAAAGGCTCTTAAAAAAAACTATTTGCTTTATCCTCAACTCAGAACAGATGTGTCCGCTTGACCCTGAGAGAATTATGCGACGGGACTGAGAACAGTTTTAGCTCTGGCAGCCGACTAAGCACACGGCATAGGAGGAACTGGTGAGAGAAGCAGGCCCATGAGTGCGAAGAAGTAAAGGAGCATGACTCATGCATAGCCTTCAAGTGACGTCACGGCCCAGCAACTTCTCCAACTTCGCTGAGCATGCGGTTCATACTTCTGAAGTTAGTTCATAACTGAGGAGTGGAGCATGATTTTGGGGGGGTTAATGGGAGCACAGCAGGCCTCGTTCACCCTCCACAGGACAGAGAGCAGAGCCAGGGCGCAAGGCAAGCGCCCAGCACGGGCATGGAGGAGACAGCAGGATGAAGCCAAAGAGTGCAGCCCACAAGCTGTGCCAACCTGAACTGAGTGCTGACATCCAAACATAAATAACGTCTCCTTGGCACTGGGAGTCCACGAGCGCTCACTTATACTTGCCAAGTTCTCCCCTCTTCTCTATACTGTGTCCCTTCCCTCCTCCAAAGTCTTTTGCATAGATGTACAGAGAATGCTACACCTCAGTCAGAATGCTGTGGGAGGGAGCTACTGCACAAAATGCAGCAAATAATTTAATAATTAGCACATTTAAAATCTCAAACAGCAGCGTGTGTAGCCTAATGAAGCATGTTTTGCTGATAGGTAGACAAAAGAGAAATTGCATTTGCAGAAAGTTTTAAACAGTTTTTTCTCTATTTGTCTGTTTTTTTTTTATCAAGTGTCTCCAAATGCCTGCCTGTCTTATTAGTAGCACAATGGTTAATCCTGATAAGGCAGAGAAGAGCTATAAATCTATAAACACCTTGTCAGGTTCTGTCAGGTATAAATGCTCCTGTTTTTCACAATTATTCAGGGGAATGGACTTCACAACTTGTGTCCAAATTATCTGTCAGTGAAGGATTGCCTCATTCGAATAAAATCACAGAGAAATGTTATTATTTTATCAGCAATATTAATCTTTACAGTACCATATCCCATACCTTTACAGTTTTATGCTGTTTACCATATAACAATTTGTTTTATATATGTAATGCATAGGAAAAAATATCTGACAGCATCGGCTATACAATGATCCAACCATAACATTAAAACTACCTAGATAGCTACATTTTATACACTACCTAGATAGTTCCTGCTTGTGAGAAGGCATGAACTCTACAAGATCTCTGAAGGAGTGCAGCAGACCCTTAAAGTTTTGTAAATAAGTAAGTAAGTCTTATGTGACCTTTATCCAACTCTTTGTCATCCAGTGTGGCAAAGCACATTTGCCTGCTGAAACATTTTACCATTATTTGAGAATGCATTTGCTCTGATTGGGTGTCTGCTTTAGGTAGATGGAAGTAAAATCCACATCAATCCTAGCACCCAAGGTTTCTCAGAAGAAATCCCAGAGCATCCTATTGCCTCTGCTGGCTTGACTTTTTCTCATTGTCCATCCTAGTGCATCTCTGACCCAGGTAGGTGACAAATACACCCACCCACCCACACAAACACACACACACACACACACACACACACACACACACACACACACACACACACACACACACACACACACACACACACACACACACTCTTACTTGTGATCGTCCTTATATTGTAAATAAAACACACGATTCGTCAAACCAGGCCACTTTTTCCATTGCTCCATTGTCTAGTTCCAGTGCGCATGTGCCCTTTTGTAGATGTTTTCAGCAATGGACAGAGGTCAGCATGGGGACTCTGACCAGCCCCATACACAACAGGCTATAATGCACTGTGTTTAGTCCTTGTCAGAATTACCTTTTTCATCCATTTATGCTATAGTAACTCTTCTGTGAGATCGGATTAAGCAGGCTAACCATCATTTCTCATGAACATCAGTGATGCAAACATGATATATATATATATATATATATATATATATATATATATATATATATATATATATATATATATATATATATATATATGTTATCAATTTCTGGGTGTGATTTTAATGTAATGTAATCAAATTTAATCTTATGTTATGTTGATCTGTGTATATACAGAATTCAACTGTGCTCTACTATCTGAACAGTTGTTCAAAAAGTTTTGGGTATTTCTATTAAATGAATTAAGAGATTGTGTGTGTCTGCCTTTTGATTGCATGCTAATGCAATGTAATGTATGCTACATTTCCACCCAAATGATGACAAATTGGGCCCTGTTTGTCTACACAGCCAAATAGTAAACCAATAAAGCAATGCAACCAAAGACAACCAGCACGATAGCCCGATCTGGAAACACAGATGCTGTTTCTTAAGTTTCATTTACACTGATGATGGCGCCCTTAACCTGGGACACCGGGCAGAGAAAGAGAAAGAAAAAAGAATCTTCCATTGCCATAGCAACGCTAGACAATCTCTGCCAAGAAGTTGACCCACTCCTTCTACAAGCAGCTAAAGTGTGCCAAACAGGCTCCTAAACCATCACTACCATCTCTCTCTTAATACTTCTGTTTCATTACAACCCAATTTCAATGTAATACACTGAGATCACTGTAGTAGAGAGGTGCACATTTTGTTATGATGACACCACAACAGTGTAAGGTTTTTTAGTAACACCATTAAAGACTTAAAAGGATAAAGGAAAGTGTCATTTTACATTTTGCATTTTATATAAATGAGTTTATATCGGTTGGTGAAAAGCCAGAAATTATGCATTTGAAAGAAATGACATAGAGCTTTTGCCCTTCCCTCTTCTCTGCTCTAATAGCCAATTGATATCTCTGCTAACAGTTCCCATTGAGTGCAGAAAGCTTTTGTCCTGAGCTATCTTTCCTGCCAGTTCTAGGACAGCATGTCACAGGAAGTGACGTGTTAAAGGATTAAGCTCCTATCTTGTAAACTAATGCAATAGCCGGCATCCTTACCATTACCACCGGTGGGAATTAGTCACTTGATAAACCGTGACAGATGGAGTGACCCTCTCTTTCATGGATAGAGACAGGCACATAAATAGGCACATCCTGGCTCAGCTCACACAAATGCCCCTACTACGATTGTAGCTCTGTCCTTGTTTTGCTACCATATATATAAGAAATAACGCAACATAATACATCACAACACTACCAAGTATACAGTTACTATCACTATTTACGCAAGCTTAACCTGCCAATCTACGATCACAAATAATGAACAATAGTGCAGTTTTGGGCAGTATATCCATGATGTTGCCAGCATCTCTATCCATTTCCTCCTCCTCGGCCTGGTCATCGTCTGCTCTTTTTATGGTCAAGCCTAATATGGGAGCAGAAGGAGACTGGACCTGGCTCTGAGCAACCCGGAGCCACACACCATTACATTAAAGATACTGCCAAAATCTCAGCAGTGAACAATTAGTGAAAAACTATACAAGTGTTTACACAAATGATGGCCAGTCCTAATTATCTCCTGGTGTGTTTATGTACCTTCTCAAAAGTTGCATCTATTCAAAGAACATGTACAGAGGAGCACCCATGTATAAGTACATCAAACCCAGCAACACGATCTTCACATGTCTAGAATAAACAGCTCTAAAAGAAAGTGGGCAGAAAAATAGAGTGCTTTCACACATAATCTGTTTGTCTGAATCAGAGCTAAATACATTTTTGTTCTTTTTGATTTTATTTGATTACACATTGTCACGCTATGATCTGATATGTGAAGCCCTGTGTCTCTGATATGAGCACTGATCATTTGAATAAATGCATAGATAAATATATCCATAATCATCTGCTGCTTGAAAAATGTTTGGTTTATTATTGGTTGCTCTATTCTGCTTACACCACAGCAATTTGCCAACAATTAAAATTTTTAAAAATCATCACGCTTTTTAACTGCATTGTTGAAACTCTATGAAATTAGTTAGTTTCTGTTATCACTTATTGTGTCTTTTACATCCTCATCATTCTCCTTTTCTCTGCCTTGAAGCTAATATGTTTTTGTAACATGTGGTTATGTTATTGAGAAACTAGAAAGCTCAAGAGTCTGTCTTTAAGATTCTCCTATGCTGGGAAACCTACTATTACAAAGCACTGAAAGTGGACTTTTCTTCTACAAATGTTAAATAATCATTTCCATGCAGAAAACATCAACATATTAACTTTTTATATAATTGTCTTTAATAAATAACAATTTGTACTATATTTTCAAGAGTGTTTGCTTTGGGAGAAATAATTACAATAGAAATAACAATAAATGTGTCCAAAAAGTCTTAAAAAATCTGCTAAATATAGAATATATGAGGAAAGTATGAAAAGTATGAAAATATTTTAAATACATAAAATGTTTTAAATTGGCATGTATGGAGAGTTTTGGGATGCCCTGCATTAAACTGTACCTACATATAAATTTATTTTGGCTTCTCCCATTAGGGTTCGCCACAGCGGATCATCCGCATGTTTGATTTGGCACATGTTTTTACGCTGGATGCCCTTCCTAATGCAATCCTACCCATTTATCCGGGCTTGGGACCGGCACTAAGAGTGGCTGGGGTTGGTTCCCTGACCGGGGATCGAACCCGGGCCGCAGCGGTGAAAGCGCCGCATCCTAACCACTAGACCACCAGCGAACCTATGCATATAAATAATTAACCCTTTCTGGCCAATCAGTTTTAAGAATTCAACAATGCCTGTTTAATTCTAAACAGTTACTGCATTAAAAAACAATAAGTACTGCTGTACAAGACATTTAATCTTTGCATATGTGAAAATAAAATAAAAGGCAGCGTTTGTGTTTCTACCCTACTTTTCTGCTGATGGGGGAAATACTTTATGTGTTGCTAGTTTTTGCAGTGACCTCAGCAGTGAAACTTTGCCAGCCCCTCTGCTGGTTTATTTGCACTAATACCAATGACCGCAAAGACAGCAGCATGCTGACCGAAATGTGATACTCTCATTTTCATTCTCCATCTCGCTTGTTTAAATGGTTCTCTTCCTTAGCTGATGACAAGCACTAATTGAAAATCAGCATTACATGCATTACGTAAAGTTTAGCTCATTCATGATTGTGTCATACTTAATGAGCTTCCGTTTGTTTTTTACTGCTTCATACTGCATAATCAGTACTCTTAATGATGTTTGCAGTATGCTACACCGCTTTACTAAACTATGCTTATCATCCTAAATATCCCCCTGTTAACAATAGTGCTAATTCTATAATGAAAGAATGTTTTCACAAAGATTTATTTTGTGTTTGATTTGCATATTAAAGTGTTATCTAGAGAGCAAATCTAGAAAACATACTCATCCTGGGTAATTCTCAAGCAAAAAAATAATTATGTTCTTTGGTATGGACTAGCATGACCAAACCCATGGCAGGTGTACGTCCTGTGAGTTGTTATTTTTTTAATTAAAAACAAATTAGGTTAGAGTGCTTTTTGGGGGCTGTGAACTAAGGGCCAATGATCTCTGCTCCTCCAGGCACTCACACGAATTACACCCACCACCATGCTGTCAGCCTAATGGAGAAACCCACCAGCACGGCTGCTCGGCCCGAAAAAAAAAAAAAAAGGAAAAAAAGGATCTGCACCTGGATAAATTCATAGAACTATTTTTTTCATAATTAAAGTTAGCTCCATTTGTTTGCAGATACAAAGAGATGGATGGAATGAAAGGAAGCATGCATTCATACAAAAGAAGGTGGGCCCTATTGGTTTGGATGTTCTTCCTCCGTTTTTTTGTACAGGCCTAATTGAACGCTGATGGATTTACATTAATTTCCTGCCCACACCTGCTTCCTTTATTTTGCTTCAAGATAGCACAGCGGAGCGGCACGGCGCGGCTCCACGCCATTATGACTAATGGACGCAACGAGCACACAGGCTTCCGAGGGTTGGGGAGATCGTCACCATAGAGAATGCTGCCCCACCACCACCACCACTACAACCACACCCCCACTAAACACACACATACACACACATTTACAAACACTCCTGCCTCGGTAGCCAGCAGTAGCCCAGCAACACTTGGGAATTTCAGCCATGTGGCAATGTTTTCTACCTGGACCAGAAAAGTGGCAGTGAAAAGTCCTGCTGGCTATTTCACTAAGGTGTTGGTGTATATGACATTGCAACTTTGTCATAGAAGTCACACACAGGTTTGGATGTTAATCACATGAGGACATTCAGGAACACTGAAGAGATATTGTGCATTAGTGGCACAAGTAAACGAGTCATCATTTGTGGTCATGTTAACTGTCAGATTTACAGATTATTTCAAGACTTTGTATTTGGTAGCTGTTCATGGAAATTTTCTGTATACAGTCTATAGAGGTGTTAATGCAAATGAAGGCCATCAGTATCCTTGAAAGATAATAGAGACCTATCAGTTAGTTAACAGAAGACTTTATGAGTGACCAAATCAATCATCTGGTGCATGCTGCAAAGAAGGAAGGCACTGGCAAGCTCAGCAAAACCAAAAGTAGCAGTTTTTTTTTTGTGGAAGAAAAGCCCCATCGCAATATTTAACCAAGGCAAGAAGAGGGTATCACTGTTAAAGTATACCATCAGGAGAGACCTTCATGAATGTAAACACAGAGGTTTTACCTCCAGATGCAAAACAGTGATAATGCTCAAATATGGAAAGGTGAGATTAGATCTAGCAAGAGAACATAAAAAAAAAAAAAAACATCTTTTGGACAGATAAAATAAAGATAAACGAGTACCAAATTTATAAAAAGAGAAGTATATGAAGTAGGAGAGGAATATCTCATGAACCGAATAACATAATATTATCTGTCAAACATTATTGCTTGAGCATGTGTAGAATCGGGCCACTAGTGTTTACTGATGATGTGACAGCTGATGCAGTGACATAGCATTATGAATTCTAAAGTGTCTAGAGCTACACTTTCTGCTCAGTTTCAGTCACATGCTTTATAGTACAAAAACAAAACATACTGTGAAAGCAAGTACTGGCCTTAATCTGAATGTTTAATGTAATATTTTTGTTAAACCATTATAGATAGATAGATAGATGGATAGATAGATAGATAGATAGATAGATAGATAGATAGATAGATAGATAGATAGATAGATAGATAGATAGATAGAGAGATAGAGAGATAGATAGATAGATAGATAGATAGATAGATAGATAGATAGATAGATAGATAGATAGATAGATAGATAGATGAACATCCAATTCCACATTTAGCCTCCATTTGCTGTTATAATAACCACCACTTTTCTTGGGAAATGTTTCACTAGATTTTGAAGTATAGTTTAGGAGATTTGTGCTCATTCAGCTAAAAGGACGTTAGTTAAGTCAGGTACTGACGTAGGGTTAGTAGCTTCGGGGCAGCATTCAGCATTCCAATTCATCCCAAATTGTTTAATAGGGTTCAGAGCTCTATAGCAGGTCACTTAATCTCTTTCACACCAACTGATTTAAACCATACCAAGAGCTCACTTGTGCACAGGGACATGTCATGCTACAGTATCTAAAGATATTATGTGCTTTGGGGTAGCAGGGAAGAACAACATATGGCTTGAAAAGAAAGGTTTCCCCCTTTTTTTTATGTAGTGTACTTAGTGTATTTACACACAAACACAGTGCAGAGACATTGGCAAAAAAAAAGTACAGAAATATCACATTACATCAGCTGATGCTTTTCGGATTTAGAGTGAAGGAGCATGAAAAAAACCAAACAAATATGTGCACAATTAAGCAAAAAAGTAAGCAAAAACATGTAGCATGTTTCTGGATTTGTTTGCATCTTTATAAGGGATGGTCTCAAGGCTGCATTCTAGGAAGACTACAGACAGCATTAAAGTCTAAGTCCAACACTGTATACTAAGGTTAAGGATCAAAACATTTTAGAAGTCAGCTCACATTTTTGGCATTAAAAATATCTTGTAAGCATATGCCATAAATAATGACTGCTTTTTTAATTCCAATGGGCTGCAGTAATCGGCATGTGGTGTGCGGGAGGTGTGTGGGGCTACTTTATTGGGTCAGGACAGCTCCCAGCAGTTGGAGTTTAATTGCAGACACTGAAGGAGAATGAGACTTATCATTGATGATCATAATTGCATTCAGTCTCGGCAGGATAATTCACCCCCTCCACACTTGCCACATGTTTGCATTTAAAGCGGATGGTGTTCATGTCAAACAGCAAAGAGGTTACCTTTTGGGATTAAGAAAGTAGGCTCATTAATTATCTCACAGAGCTTATTGTCTGGTGCTGATTAAATAAATTGAACAGAAATGACATATTTTATATACACATATACAGATAGATAATCTTGAAGCAGTATATACATCCACAGAAAGAAAATATAAATATAAAACCACTTAAAGGTTTCTAGATCAGGCAATTTTTTTAATGCTAGACCAGACCAGATTAGGCCAGATTTAAAATGCTTTATTGCCTAAAAAAATTTAAAGGAGGAAACTTGATAAAAAATAAAGGAGAAACGTTGACTTGTCAGACTGAAGAATGAAAGAATGAAATAAAGTCATGTTTAGGGATAATATGTTGATTTAAGACCTTTGATTCTTTATACTGTTTCTTTATACTCTTCATACTTATAAAGTCAACCAGACTTTAAAAATTATATAGACATAATAGGTTCTACTGTATTTCCGATATTATTCACATTTAATAGACTCCACTTTCACATATGAACCTTTTTTGACATAGTTTTTTTATATCTACATGAAAATTTCTCACCTGAGTAATTCTTCTTTATGTGATGCATTATTGTGATGCCAGAAAACTCACCTTTATGACTTTTACTTATTTACACATCTAAGGGAATAGATTCATGGATGCATTTTTTTGTAACCTTCTAAGTCACATTCTTTCCACCGTTAAAACTCTTAGAACACACTATAACAACCTGAATTAACTTTAAACAATTGTTACATTATCATCTCCTCTTAATATAATACTGTCACAGTCAAGCCATCCCTGAGGTATGGCCCAGTGGTTTAGATTAATAGGCATTAGTCTTTGGAAGACAGATCCCAAAGCCAGCGGAATGGGCACAGTAGGCAAAAGAATCCTGCTTTTCTAAATCATCCATGAGGCCAAAGTCTTGAAACAAAAAGCGCTACTGTGTAGCTTGTGAAATGCACAGTGGACATTACTCACTACAGACTGTTAGTGTGTGTTAAACATATGCTTTGTTCGAAAAAAAATATTTCGGCAAATGAATCATCGTAGTGAGATCAATGCAAAGATTCACATCACTGTTGGAGAATTCATAATGACAGCTCACAAATCCAAAATATTTGAATTGTAAGTAGTGTGTTGAATATCAGAACAAAAATATTCTATTAGACATTATGTTTACAGCATTTCAAAACTGGATGCCTTCAATACAAGCTCCAACACTTCACTGCTGTTTCCCTGAGGCTCGACACCATCCAGGGTTTTATGTCTCTCAGTGTGCCACAGGGGAGGTGTGACCTCACAGCAGCAGGACCAGCTTTTCTCCACAGGTCCCTAGGCTGACCTCTGACCCCCGCAGCTACGTCCCTGCAGCGAGAGTAGCGGTGAGGTGTCACGGAAGAGGCAGGTGGCAGCAGCGGCTGTGTCTTTAACCAGATGGCAGGCTGAGATTAGTCATGTCTGCCCTGCACGTTGGGAAGACGAGTGTACCCAAATCAAATCTGTCACTTCTCTTAATGCTAAGCATGCTGCTGGGCTGGCTGAGTGATTCAGACAGACTGATTAAAATGATTCGATTTTTATTTCATTTCCTTACACATGAAGTTTTTTGCATTTGGGAGTTACCCACTATATTGCTTTTCTTACACAATTAAACATTAAACAATATTAAACTTTGTGCCAACTATAAAACATTTCATAATGCTAGCAAGTGTGGCAATATGTTTTTTTTTTTCTTTTTTTTTTTCTTTTTTTAATTCCGTTTCGTTTTTAATTCCAAAAGATCGGACATGCAAATCGCAGCATTTGAAAAGTCTAGCTTGTTTCATATCCCCTGAATGTGTTCATACATATTTGATCAAAACCCTGCTATGAAGCAATAACTTCACGCTGCGGCAGCCTTCGTTCTCCCTCTAATGCAGCTGCTGTTTTTAAAAATCGCTGGGCTGATGAGGGAGACAGACAAAAGCAACCGTGGGTGCAGATGTTGCCTCTGGAAGCCTCATCACGCAGGTCGCCTGGGCCCTGTGGCTATGCACAGACCCCAGCTGGGGCATGGAGACCAAGCACAATCATCTGCTTATCTCCAGAGGCCCAGCACAGGTACCCGCTCCACCGTCAGGCAACGGGGAGACAGAGGGATGAAAGGCAGAGCGGAGGCTGCTCCACAGATGTCACCTGCTGGGGTTCAGTGGCCCTAGCCAGCAAATGTCATGTTTGGCAGCTGGTCTGCTGCTTTCTCCCCCACCAGTTGTTGGCAGCAAGGCTCCTAAAGGAAAGATACCAAAGATGCCTGCACCAGGGGCGCCCTAATGGGACAACATTAAAGAGAATTGCTGGCTCCTGTCTGTCATAGTACATTAACCTTGTCGTGCTTTCTGCTCCCTCCAGGGTGCTCTCTCTCACTTTCTCTCTCACACTAGCTCATCCACCGGCTGTAAAGTGTGTCTCACATGCCCTAGCAATCTGTCCACACCCAGCAGCCTATCGGCCCTCTGGCTATGAGGTCAGAAAAGTGTACTGCTGTTATGTATTTCTTTTCATGTGCACAGCTAAATCTCTGAAAATGAACTATTATATCAAATATTTCAAATTGTTTAGAAAAATCATATATAACAACAAAGTAGCAAATGTATAAAGTAATGAGCTGTATATAGTGTATACCAATGCAAGGATAATTTTTTAGTAGACTATGGTTTGTTTCTATTTTTGCTGGGGTTCTAGTCAAATGTTTAGCATTTTGTGCACTACTGCCATTTTGCATGGGCATAAATTAGTGGGTTGCGCTGACATGGGGTGTGATATTGTAAATGCGCTGACGCATTGTGATTTTTCAGCATATTTCATCCACAAAATGTGTGTTGCATGCCTCGCTTCTTAGCACAAGGAAAAAACAGTATTTTTGCTAACTGTCTAAAGTTTATTCCTAGCTCTTACGACTCATGGATGCTCACTAATTACAAACAACCTTTTTTAAAACAATTGTGCTTTAATTTAATGAAGTGTTTAAATTCACTACAGCTGGGAGATTGATCAAATGTGCACACGTGTAAATGAAATGATTATAATTCCCCAAATTACTTGCATAATAGTCAGTAATAGCAAGGCTTAAAGTATAACAGCAGCATTATCAGTCAGTTTTGCACTTCACATGAGGTCTGACTATTTTGCCAGATTTCTCAGATGCTTATAAAGATAATCTCAACATATCTCAACTTTGAGAGTCTAAAATTGTGTTTCACTGCACAGAGCTGGTGTGAAGCAGATTAACAACAAAAAGCTCCCATACCCAGGATTTTAATTCTCCTGTGGTATGTAAGAATTTGATGAAAACAGATGTGGCAGAGATTTTCTTTTCTTTTTTTTTGCTTTTTGCAAAGAAACTAAACTTCAGCTCAGAGAGACCTACTGTATAGCAATGAAAAAGATGAGTTCCGTTCGCAGCACCAACAAGTTGCCACTCCTAAGCTCTTGAGCACGGCCCTTAACCCTCAACTGCTCAGTATTATAAAATAAGATTGTATAATTGTAAATCGCTCTGGATTAGGGTGTCTAACAAACGTTGTAAATGTAAATGTAAAATGAAAAACATAGTTGTGGCTTATTAACTATTTTCACTGTCTACTTGCCTCAAATATCTTATGCACATTTTCTCTTTAAGGCATTGTGCTTCACTGTATTTAATATTAATGCAGCTTAGCATTCACTCTCTGGACATGCACAGAATTATTTTTTATAAAACCTCTAAAATAGCATCAGCTCTAATGACAGTAAAAATAAAAAATATATTTGAGCTTATTTCTGACATTAAGATAATTATATTGTGGCCAAAAACTAATTTTATATTCTCATTAGCAAGCATCGAGTCACTAGGGTCATTTGTTATTTTATTTTTTACTAACATGAAATAACATAATGTATATTATCTGTCTTGGAAAACCTCTGTATGACCCTGGTCACTGCACTGTAACCCAGTTTCAGGGTGTTACTGATCTTCTTATAGCCTTAGCCATCATTGTGGAGAGCAAAAATTCTACTTTTCAAATTCTCTGAGAGTTCTTTGCTATGTTGAACATCCAGTGGTCAGTATGAGAGAATTGTATTCAAAGCACCAAATTTTAACTGCTTGAGTACAAGATGCACAAATTTATATGGTCCTGTCAAGCAGACAAAAACATGAACATGAATACGACATGTGGCTTTGCATGGTTACAAGACATACAGCTGTTATCACTTAGGGTGTACTCACTTTTGTTGCCAGCTACTTTGACATAGTTTATTGGCTGTATGTTGTATTATTTTCAAAGGACAGTAAATCTGTACTGCTATATAAGCTTCACAGTTTCATTTCTATAGTGTTGTCACTTGGGAAAATATTAAAATCGTAGCTGAAATGTGTGGTGTACTCACTTTTGTGAGATACTGTACCTTTAAAGAATCTCCCAGACATTGTTAAATATTTCAGTTCCTGCCACCAAGATGTGTCGGTCACGAATGATTTAAAATGAAACTTAAATCTGTCAAATTCTTCTTTTTACATTTTAATTTCAAACAATATCATACTGGGCTGTATATTAACTTATTGGGAGTAGTTCTATGTGAAATAGGACATTGAGCACCCCCATATAACCAAATTCGCAAGATTCTTGTTTCATTACACCTCTGCAAAGATTCAACTGTGATATTGGTAGTCGAATCAGGCTGCTCTTCTCTTTTTTCACTTTTGGGGGTCACCCCTGCTTAATAGAAATGGATATATTTTGATTACAGTCAAATGTGCTAGGGTGGAAAGAGTAATAATATTTTTCTTAAGTAAAAGTACTGTTACTTCTAAGAAATTTTATTTAAGTACAAGTAAAGTTACCAGTTAAAAAATCTACTCAAGTAAAAGTAAAAATTTGCTCATTTAAAATTTTATACCGGTAGTTTAAAAAGGACAAGGAAAATAAATTTTAAACCATTACAAATTAATGTGCAATTTTTTGCAAGTTCTGAAGTGGGCTTGTATGAGGAATTTATGCCTAGCCAATGTATTACTTGCAGCCAACAGTGCTAAGCACTCTCCCTGTTTGGAAGAGCAATGAGATACACCGAGCATGTAGACAGCAACAAAAAACATTTTAACTAAAAGAAGTCTTTTTGCTGTGTTGCTGTCCCTGTGCTCAGCACTGTAGCTCTCCGGCCATGTCCCTGCACAGCGCTCTGCTCCTGCAGTCTAAAAGAATGCAGAGCACTGTCTTCTATAGGTAACACACTGACTAGGAACAAATACCTTATACAACCTTGCTTCAAAACAACTAAAATATCACATTAACATTCACAATGTTAAATTTTATGTAACTCTATATGACCTCCTATACCTTTTCTTCTTCTTCTTTCGGCTTCTCCCATTAGGGGTCGCCACAGCGGATCAACATTCTCCATACCCCCTGTCCTCTACATCTGCCTCTTTTAACCCAACTACCTGCATGTCTTCCTTTACCACATCCATAACTTCCTCCTTGACCTTCCTCTTTTCCTTCTTCCTGGAAGCTCCATCCTCAGCATTCTTCTTCTGATATACCCCATGTCCCTCCTCTGCACATGTCCAAACCATCTCAATCGGGCCTCTCTCACTTTGTCTCCAAAACGTCCTATCCCTCTAATATATTCATTTCTAATCCTATTTGTCCTCGTCACTCTCAACGAAATTCTCAAAATAATCAGCTCTGCTACCTCCAGCTCCACCTCCTGTCTTTTAGTCAATCGAAATGTCTCTAAACCATATAACATCGCAGGTCTCACCACAGTCCTATAAACTTTCCCTTTCACTCTTGCAGATACCCTTCTATCACAAATCACTCCTGCCACTCTTCTCCACCCACTTCACCCTGCCTGCACTCTTTTCTTCACTTCTCTAACACATCTCATATACGTACTTACATTTAAACAGGTGGTCATTTAATAGGTTCGTTAGCGTTATAAACTAGGTAGAAAAAAACCCAAGTCATATTCTGGTTACAGACAAACTAAGAACCATTTATGAATTTGTTTACTGATTTTTACAGTTTTCTGCAGTGAGCAATCAAAACACTTTAATTGGGCACTGCATTCTCAACAAAAGTGTGTGATTGGTTATACAGTAATGCTCAATGCAACATCAGTAAATCTACTCTAAAAAATAACACTTTTTATTCATTTCTTATGACACTTAAATCGCATATGACACTTAAATATGTCCAGGGGTTTGTTACATAAAACATTTAATGGCATTTAGCTTTCAGCTGGGTCTGCATTATTGGCATCCATGGTCACTGTAGGGTTTCTGGCCCCCTGGCTAATTTCTATTCTGTGCCTTAAGGCCCCGGTCCCCAATTATCTGATCTTTTTGCTACATGTAGCAGCAATCAATTATTGTGTATTCAGTAAAAAGCAATAAAGGACTAAATTTGAACAGTTTATTAAATTAACTGAACTTGTGCGTACCATATACAGTAAAGCAATTGACACCGTTTTATGCTCTTTCTCACACACAGACAATAAAAACACTGCCTGGATTATTATATACTGAGTGATAATAAAATAATAAGAGTAAATAATAAGTTCCTGAAAGAAATTCTGAAAGAAAACAGCAACAGGATCATTTAATCACTGATTTGAACTTAAACCCCAGCCCACCCCCCATCTTCATTATTTTTATTTATATATTTTTTACTTAGTATCTGATATGATTTGAAATGTAGTGAAGTACAATATTTCAAACCAAACATACCTACATAACTTTACATTACTGTAAAGCAGATTATTTGTTTAAAAATGTTTCTAAAAAGAAGCAACAAGTTTTGTTAATAAAATAAGAAACTTACAAGCTTAAAGTGATTAGTAATGCCCAGAAATAGTGTCAGTGATGTAATATTTGCTTTACTGTAATATCATAATTAGAAATACTATATATTTCACTGTTTTTAAATACTGCATTTTTAACTTGCTAAACTTGCTAATTTGTTAAAAATAAATAAAAAAATAAAAAAATATCGAATCAAATATTGTTGGTTGTTCCACTTCTGTGTAACTTGCTGAAGTCATGGCTTTTACATAAATCATTTAAATCATTTTGTCTTTTAGCTGACTGCCTGTATTAATGCCTTCAATGTGCCTATTGTTTTTGTAAATATTTGTCTTGTATTTTTTTGCAGTGTTTTTACACTTTATATGGTCCTGTGTAGGTCTTTTTAGCATAAGTTAAATTTATTTTGTCTTTTGTAGTTCTGTGTTGCTTTATGATGCATGTTTGTCCTAGAGAAATGTTTGTTTTACTGTGTCCTGTACCAGCTGTATATGGTGGGAATGACAATAAACAAGTGAAATCTATTTACTTGTCATTACAAAGTCAATGAGTGAAAGTGATTGGCTTGCTTTTGACATCATGAGTATTAGTTTAATTTATGTTTATTAAGTTTAATATGAATATTTTATTTAATGATGTGATTTCACAGTACCTGTTATCCTCTTCACTGGTTTACGGGTATTTTTCTTTTTTAGTTTTATTAAATTGCTCTTCTCTTGGAAATATTTCAGGCTCTGTTTAGCATAGTGACCAGTCAAGTGGAATTGGGGCTAGAGATGATTGTGTCTGCTGGTATCTAAGGCTAATTGGCCTAGCATGGCTACTTTAGTGAATGCTAATTGCTCTGACACAAGAACATTGGCCCTGTGCTTCTAATGTCACTCAATCTCCAGGAGTGCCTGACAGCATTCCTTCCAAATTTGTTCATAATTGGCTACCCACAGTGAACTGACACACACTATTAAATCTAAATCTCACCATGCAATCTTTTCTCAGGGCCAGATCTCGAAAGCATAGCATAAGTCAGGAACAGAAATTCTACCAATTTTGAATGAGCAGTGAATGAAGATTGTTGGGATCATGAATTAATCTATACTCCTAAATCCTAAAAAGTATTATTAAAAAGAAAACAGGCTCAGAGACAGCAAATGGCAAATTCGTAGTAGAACATAAGTAGTAGAACATTGCTCTCGAGTCTAATAAACAGGTCCGAAGTGTGCGCTGACTGGACGCCTTAGGCAGAGTGTGAACAGGCCTCCCTGACGTTTTCTGCTTTCATCTTTATTATCAGCTCAGCCCTGGGCCCTCGCTTTCCTGACGTTTACCCAGAGGTGGGCTGTTGTCCCCCCGCTGGCTCTGCGTTCCGACCGGGCCTTGTCCTGCTGTTTCCTCTTCCTCTACCACCTCCCAGGGTGTGAAGCTCAGTGTGCTGCCGCAGACAGAATGCGCTGCCAGGCCTGCAAACTCTCACCGTTTGATCACTGCAGAGGGAGGGAGGGGAACGAGAGCCCTCCTAGGGGTCCACACATGTTCAGAAGATGCTGAGAAGACGTGGGTGCGATAGACGGGCTATAGATAGTCGTGCTTTGACAACTCTCGACAGCTTGGAGTGTGCCATGTGTGTGCAAGAGTTTTTTCTTTCTCTTTTCTTTTCTTTCATCATCAACTTTTTACGACACATGCTCTTCTGCTTGCCTCATTTGCCTTTTGTGTCACGATCTCAATGTCAGATTAAAACAACTCAAAGAAACTATTGTTGTAGTATGCAAGTTTGCAATACTTTTAAACAAACAGTGAATTAAGCTTCAACTTGTCTGTGAGTTTATTGTTATAATAAAGTTATTACATGTGGTATTTGCATTATTTTATATTATCATATGTGCAAGTGTGATGTAGGTTTGCATTACATGTTTAGCTGACACTTTTTGGAATTTTCAAGAATATTTTGTCAATTTGGATTGGGTTTTTTTTTGTATATTGTTGCAGATATCTATTATTATAAGACCTAAATAAGCCAAATATAAGATAATTAAACCTATTTCTGGACATTTCTACTTTTTTTACTTTTACTTTTTTACAAATATTTTTCTCTGATATAAACAGTCTATATTTCACGTATAAATAAATGACATTAAGTATATGCTGTTTTTAAAGCAACTCACAATTGTGTTAATATAGGCATTTTACTTAAGGTGAAGTTGCATTTATGAATTTCAGGAGACGCTGTGTATGGTTTCTGCAACTATCATACTATGCTTTGATGCACAAATAAAAATTTGCTAAATATCTTTTCTTTTTTTTCTTTGTGTCCACAGGTACACTCAGGTTTATAAATTGGTCCAGATAAGATTGTATTTTAGGTTTAGATATGAAAGTAAAAAAAATAAAACTCACCTAAGAGACCAACAATACATAAAAATGTATTTATTGTTTGCCAGAATACAACTACAGTATAATTTTATGAAAATATTATATAGATTACTTGGTGGAGTGGCTATGGGGAGATGTCGAGGGTTGAAGAGACGCTAGTTGGCTATCTCTCCCCAGGTGTTGCGTCGCTGAAGGCTCCGGTGTTACCTACTAAGCCGTTGAAAGCCACTTCGGCTTTAGTAGGTAGGGCTTACGCGGCGGCAGGTCAGGCCACGGGTTGCCTCCACAAGACGTGTGTTGCAGGCATACCAGGCCGACTTGCTGTGAGAGTTGGACGAGGGTTTCAACTTTGGGGCTGACGATATCAAGGAGTTACATCGCGCTGCCGGCCTAACCCTTAGGAAAGGAAACGGCGCGGGCCCTCCGTCGCTCTATGTTCCCCAGTGCGGGCCCTCGGTCGCTCCAAGGAAACGGCGCGGGTCCTTGGTCGCTCTATGTCAGCTTTAGTTGCCACAGAAAGGCATCTATGGCTCACCCTGTCGGAAATTCCTGACAGAGACAGGGTTTCCTACTAAATGATCCGACAGCTACTTCTGGCCTGTTCGGCAATGCGGTAGGGGCAGTAGTCGATGGGTTTCAGCAGTACTTTCCTCGCCGCTCTCGGGGGGTTGCTTGGTGAGCACGGCCGGGCAGCGCAAAGCCCATAAGCAGAGCATTGATGCAATGGGTGGTTTACACCTCATTACACGGTGCCCCTACCTCCTCGACACCACAAGGAGGCCAGACTGTTAGCTCTCTTACAAGATGTGCCTCAGAGCGCAGTCTTCATCTACTAGGTGACTCCTTCCGTCCCCACTGGGGATGGAGGGGACCTGTGCCTGCTCAGGAAGCATTCACTGTGCTCTCCCACAAGATGTGCCTCAGAGTGCAGCCTCCATAATGTGGATTTCTCCCTCCAATTCCGCCCAAGAGATCGCTGCGGATGGAGGAGACCCGCCGCCTCCCAGGAGGCCCAAACGGCTGCGGGGCATTGCTCCAGCTGCTCTGGGAGTGTCAGGTTCCCCTAAGAGATTTTCTGGCAGCTTGGAAAGACGTATCTCATGGGGTCCTGCACACAATAGAGAGGGGCTACTTGATTTACTTTAGGTCCTCTCTTTCCTGGTTCCAGGGGTTGTGTTCCACCCTGGTGGGACACAAGCAGGCTATGGTCCTGGAACAGGAAATGCGCACCCTCCTAAGGAAAGGGGCCATCATGGTGGTTCCTCCCTTAGTCAGAATGTCAGGCTACTGTAGCCAGTACTTCATTGTTCCGAAGAAAAATGGCGGTTTGCGGCCGATCCTAGATCTGTGCTGCTTAAACTGCTCACTCATGAGGCTCAGGTTCAGGATGCTCATTCTCAGGGAGGTCGTGTCTCAGATCAAGTCAGAGGACTGATTTGTCACGATAAATCCAAGAGACGCCTATTTCCACATAGCCATCCTTCCCACTCACAGGAGGTTCCTGAGGTTTGCCTTCAGTGGAGAAGCTTACCAATATCGGGTCCTCCTGTTCGGACTAGCACTTCACCCCGCACCTTCACCAAGTGTATGAATGTGGCACTAGCCCTGCTATGGCTTCAGGGCATCCGCATTTTAAATTATATCGATGATTGGTTGATATTAGTTTGATCAGAGCTTCAGGCGGACTGGCATCGAGAAGTCGTTCTCGCCCATATAAAGGAATTGGGGTTAAGGCTAAACGAAAAGAAGAGTGTGCTTTCTACTCTGCAGAGAACCACCTTCTTGGGTGTAGTGTGGGACTCGACTGTGTTGTGTTGGCTCCTGCCCGGATCGAAGTCATCCTTGTGGCAGTCAAGAGAGTAAAAGAAGGCCACTTACTTTCACTTACTGTGAAGCAGTTCCAGAGGCTGCTAAGTCTCATGGCGGCAGCTTCCAACGTGATCCCACTTGGCTTTCTTTCTTTGAGACCCCTCCTGGGGGAGTGGTAGCTCAGTGGTTAAGGTGCTGGGTTACTGATCGGAAGGTTGGGGGTTTAAGCCCCGGTATCGCCAAGTTGCCACTCTTTGGGCTTTGAGCATGGTCCTTAACCCTCTGTGCTCCAGGGGTGCTGTATCATGGCCGACATTGCTCTCTGACCCCAGCATCTGAGCAATCTGGGATATGCTAAGAACAAATTTCACTGTGCTCTAATGTGTATGTGAGAAATAAAGGCTATTCTATTCTTCAGTGGTGGCTCAGAGGCAGAGGGTTCTCCCGGAAGGGCAATCCACTCCATATTATCAAGGTCTCGCTGTGAGCCCTTTGAGCCCTAGAAATATGGAAAGAACCTACCTTTCTGTCTCAAGGCCCCGTCTTGGGAGCTCCTTGTCATTGCGTAACGCTAATGACGGACACACCCCTTATGGGGTGGGGAGCGGTCATGAGTGGCCACTCCATCCAAAGTCAGTGGGACAAGCGACATCTCTCATTGCACATAAACTGCCTGGAGATGATGGCTGTGTTTTTGGCACTTAAACACTTCCTCCAAAAAAAATGAGAAAGGACAGTGGGGTCTCCAGTCTCACCCCCTGTACAGGCTGGCATGGCAGATCCTCATGTTGTCCCAGGGAAAACTCCTCTTGTTGAGAAGAGAGATGAGGTTTATATCCCGGACCATTTTAATTAAATAGCAGATACCTTTTCGAGGCAAGGGCCGAGGCCCAGGGAATGAAGGCCCCACCCTGTGGTTCACGGACCTGCTGTCCCTCCTCAAGGGACCTCCTTGGAAAATTCCTCCCAGGAGGGATCTGCTCTCACAGGCAGGGTGAACCCCGATTCACCCCCACCCAGCTGTGGCTGTGATCCCTAAAGGGGGTTCACAGTTCCGAGCAGCTGGTCTCTCTACTGAGGTAGTCGAGACCATCCTCCATTCCAGAGCTTCCTCTACGAGAAGGTTGTATGCTGCTAGATGGCAATTGTTCACCACGTGGTGTGAGCACCACCAGTTGGACCCAGTCAACTGCCCGGTTGGTTCAGTTCTGGAGGTTTTGCAGGAACAGTTTGCCACAGGATTGGCTCTGTCAACCCTAAAGTTTTATGTGTCTGCTATCGCGGACATATCTCCACAGGACGAGTCCATGGAGGAAGTTGGAGCAGCTGTTTGTCTGCTGTGGCCCTCATAGGAAAGGTTTTCTGACCAATAAGCAGACGCTCAGCAGATGGATTGTGGATGCCATTTCTTTGTGTTATAAGTCCCCTGGTATTCCCACTCCTTTCAGAGTCAGGACTCATTGCACCCGGGGTATGGTGGCCCCTACGTCCTGGCCCGCTGAGGTTTCTCTCCAGGACATTTGCAACGCTGAGGGCTGGTCCACCCCCTTTGACCTTTGTCAGGTTTTATGACCTCGACATCAGCGCCACTCCCGGCTCCTCTGTCCTGCATGCTAGTTGTGCTCAGACACACTAGGCAAAGATTGGTCAGTATGGCGTAATTGGACATTCGTTCTCAAAGCGTTTTGACACAGCTCGAGTTCCTGAAGTGGAGCGTCAATAGGTTAATTATGTAACCCTAGTTCCCTGAGGGAACAAGACGCTGCGTCAACAGGCCATACTCCCTGAATCCCGGCAGCCCTTACCTTCTCCTTTTACAGAAGCTAATGTTGCTACCATCGCTCACCCATTTTGTAGCTTCCTGGTTTATGCAACGTCACCCGCCGATGACATCATGACTTGCCTATTGCATTTTCCCAAAGCATTTTGACGCAGCGTCTCGTTCCCTCAGGGAACTAGGGTTACATACGTAACATAGTGACGTTTTTATTATTTTTTTATTGTGCCTTTGTGTGCTTCATCAGGTGGATAATTCAGCACCATACAGTAGTGTTTGTAATGTATTTTAAATAGTGCACTTTGAATTTATATTCTTTCTCATAGAGCAATTTACATTTCGCTTAACCTAAAGTGTTATTTAATACATTAATTAACAAACATGTAATAACATATAATTAAGGTAGCTGTAGTTCGCACATAAATTCACGTGATTCGTGGTGTAGTTAAGCTTAGTTCTTGATTAGTATCTGCCTTAACTCATCATTAGTTCATAATAAAGTAACAATTAGTTTACATATTAGTAAATGCTTATTTATGTACTGTTATTGTAAAGGGTTGCCGATTTTGCTAATCTTGTTTGCTAATCTTTGTTATTCTTTTCCTAAAAAACAAAACAATTGACATGGCATTAACTGAATTCCCCTTTATTTAGATATAATAATGTTTAATGTATTCAGAATTACAAATATATGTTTAAATCCAACAATGTCATTGGGAGCCAATACAAGCTCTTGACAGATAAGTGAAAAAAATTTATTTCATTTTGACTAATGTTGGCACTAGTGATGTCAGCTGTATACTGACATGACTGTCAGCTATACTGACATTATATCCTTATGTATAAAACGTAGTTTGTTATGTTGTTTAGATAAATGTATTATATATACAGCATAAGGGAATTTGGCTTGCTTTTAATTGTATAATTGTTTTGTAGCTAGTTAATTCAACCAATTTGTAGATGGTATGCGATAGATAGATAGATAGATAGATAGATAGATAGATAGATAGATAGATAGATAGATAGATAGATAGATAGATAGATAGATAGATAGATAGATAGATAGATAGATAGATTTGTCATTGCAGTGTAAATGTTTACAGTAGTAAATACTGTATGTATATATTTATAAATTTATTTCAACGTATAAATAATAAAAATTTAAAAGTGCATAAATATATACACAATATGGACAAAAGTTTGTGGACTCCTAACCATAAGAGCTGTGTGTGCTTTCTGAATATTGCTATACCACATGTAGTACCCATTTGCTGTTATATAACCTCCTCTCTTCTGAAAAGATTTTGTAGTGTGGTTGAGGGGATTTGTATTTATTTATCACCAAGCATGTTAGTAAAGTCAGGTACTGATTTATGATGAGGATACCTGTGGTGCAGTCAGTGTTTTGTGGTAACATTTTGAGGCTGAACTATATATTGCTGGAAAAGACAGGTGTCCCAGTACCTTTGTCCTTATTGTGTATTCCTTTATTGTACAAATAAAAAAATAAAATAAAAAAAAACAGTGTGATGTAGCTGGTACTACTGTCTAAGCTAGCCATGCTATTATAGAAAATTATTCAGAATTTAGAATTCAACATTTATGTGGTAAGATTTTTTTTATAATGACTTAGAAATGTATTTGTACATTAAAAAGTCAGTCAACCCACATAAGCACTTTATGAGAGTCACACATCAAACACAGACAAAGCAGTCTCCAGCTTAAACAGCCTCTTGATGAAAGCAGTTTTCACCAAAAAAAGAAAAATTCACATTCAAAAGAACAGGTCATGATTAAGTGTGTGTCTGTGTGTAGGTGTCTGTCTATGTGTGTGTGTGTGTGTGTGTGTGTGTGTGTGTGTGTGTGTGTGTGTGTGTGTGTGTCACACAGCCTATTAAGTTACTGTAACATAAACCTTAAAGGTTATGTGCTATGGGTCTGTGTTGGCTGGAATGTTGGTTCTGTAGAGGGGGAGATAGAAGAGATAGTTGTGGCGCCTCTGGAGACAGCCTGCAGACCAAATGGCCCATCCTTATCTCTGGGCACAACAATGGGGTTTTTAAAATGTGTTAGGGCAGTACTGTGGAGAGCAGAGGCCTAGACAGGACTGTGCGCCACAGAGCCCACCTTGGCTCCCATCCCTGTGATTCAGCTTGTTAAATGACTCTTGTTATTGTTAGTTAGATTGGGCTGAGGGGCAACGGGATAGAGGCAACTAGAGAAGGGCATCCAAAAACCAAGGGTCCAGGTGAGCAGGGATTTAAATGTGCAATCGGGAACTGCTGTAAATAAAAGACTTGTTCTTGGCAGTACCGTGATAAAGTATATACAGAACATGCCTTAGTGGCTGTAGTGATCTTGTGGCTGTTACTGAACTGGGTTTGAAATTTGGTCAAATTCTTAACGGATAATCAGTTTCCGTTTGGTATTTGTTTACATTTGGCACACAAAAGCCATATAAGAGAAATGAAAGCAAATAGGTTAGTAGGCATTTGTTAGTGTTACGTTTTCCCACAGTCAGTTCAAAGATCCGAATGTAGCTGTAAGTGAAACATTGTTAACATACCTGCCAACGTTGTAAAACTCCGATGCAGCTAAGGCACCATATATGGCTTCTGACGATGGTAAAATGTATAAACTTGTAATTCTTTTAATGATTCGCTATTGCACTTAATGAAGCATTAGGCTTTGATTTGAGTGCTTGGGTTTATTCTAGTGGATGAAAAAAAGTATAATGTCTGTTTTTAAGTTCACTGTGATTCTTTGGTAGAGCTTTTAAGGCACTCATCTTTGGTGGGCTGAAAAGTGGTGCCCTGATGGAGTCCTCCTTAGAGAGTACACACACTACATTTTTTTAAACATTGTTCTATCACACAAGCAAAATTACCGTTTGTTTCCTCTGTATTGAATTTCAAATAAAATTTGATTTTCTTCTTCCTCTTCCTTTTCTTCTTCTTCGTTTGGCTGTTCCCATTAGGTGTCTCCACAGCGGATCCATACCTATCTGTCCTCTAAATCTGACTCTTTTAAATCAACTACTTGTATATCTTTCCACATTTATAAACCTCTTTCTTGGCCTTCTTCCTGGTGGCTCCATCCAAAGTTTAGTTGATTACTTTTTTATATATATAATTTCAAATTAGTTGCAATCCTAGGATGAGTGTCGATTTGGTAATTTCTTTTTTTTACTTATTATTGCGCATCATGATGACATTTTACTCATATTGCTTCCAATTTGTTTATTAAGGAAATACTTGTTCAAAATGTCCTGCCTGTCCAGGCAATTTCTTATCTAACATGTCTGTGCATATTCTCAGTATTTTGAATGACAGTTAATGTTTAATATTCAAGGGATAATCATAAAACCTAATGTGGAAAATTTGCTCTATATTTATTTCTAGAATAGGTCTAACTTCTTAAGACCTGTTACAGCATGTGTTTTCCTGGTGTGTATGCTCAGTCTGCTCTGTACACACATGTAAATTAAACCAAGTAGGCATATTGAGAAGTCAAATAAAGGGTCTGTTCGAGCCAAGGGCTCTCAAAGGACATACTTTATGCAAGCCCACAAGACCCACTTTAAATTACTGAAAGTCCATTTCAATGATGAACTCTTTTAAATGAAATTCATACATACATACTAAAACTGACTATTTACTGAGTATAAGAAGTATAAGTACCAAAAAAAACAAATTACTACTAAGTTAACTAAGTTAAAGTTTACTACTAAATTAAAACCAACTGTACCTCTCTACATCTTGTTACAACAAATAAAATAAATAATGAAAAACTAAAAAAAACAAAACAATAAGATTTGAGTTCTGAAAATCAACAATTACGTCAAAATCTCCTCTGGGATATTTGAATAAATGTCCCATTCAACATCATATTGTCCTTAATAATTTAGAAAATGATAGAATCAGCTTTAGTGTGAAAAGCAGTGTAGCCCAACAGTGCCATGTCTACTTCACTCAGCTTCTACAGTTGGAGACTGTGGGCAAGCTGAGGGCTCTACATATGAATGTTGAAACAGATGATGGCTGGTGCCAGCTATGTAAACAGCACAGAGCTCTGGGCCTGGTGCAGATACAACCCTGCCCACAGAGTCACAGAGTCTAGACTCCAGATGTGTCTTTACAGATGCACACATACACATATATAGCCCTGGTCCAAGTCAGCATTTCATAGATATGAATACGTTTTTAGTGGACAAATCTGTTTTGAAGCCCTCGAAGGATGAAGTCCTGAAACCCTTCTGACAGAATGGGACTGAGTAGACATGCAGTTGTGAACTAAATATCCTAAAGAATAACTCAGCAATTGATGTTAATTATGCACCGCAGAATCCTTAATTATTGTTTTGCGTCTCATCAGATCAAGTCAATTATATGTCATTACATGTCTGGTCTTATTATCAAAGAAAGTGAAGATGCAGTTCACTGTATGATTCAAAACAGACTATAAACCAAAAGTTCCTCTAAAAATGGAGAAATCCAGCTCTCTGTCTGCATTCAGCATTCAGATGGCCCGCTCTTTCTCCGGAGCCTATGAGAAAAGTATTGTGCCAGCTATTCTTGTAGGTTTGTTAATTGTTTGTCACCCACCAGGTGCCATCTGTCAGGGTCCCTTGGTCCCAGAGCCATGTGCGGAGGCACTGCCACGTGCTCCCACGTCTCTGACCTCCATCATGCCACCTCACATGCCCCCCTCCCTCTCTCCTTGTTCCTTCAAGCCTCTGGGAGAGAATGGCCCTGCTTTATTGATACTTAAGAACCTCTCACATCTCTTTTTAGGAGCCACCTAAGGTTGTCATTCGGCTACTTTATTTTGTGTTCAGTTGCAGTGAACACAGGCTGATACTTATCCTTGTTTCTAATCCAACATCTTTCAAGACTTAGCCTTCATATTTTACAACCTTTTACGGCAGGTCTCAATTTGGAAGCCACATCAGTATATACTTTTTCAAGGGAAGAATTTTTTGATGCTCTCATTTTAGTGCACAAACCCTGAGGCCAAGATCCACCTTGCCTGTCAGTATGATGAAATAAATATACTTTTAAACAATCTTCCTTGATCATATGGTGCAGTAGAACAAAAGCACAGAAGACGTGTTTACGTGACGAGCACAGAGCGATTCTCTGCAGCCCCCATCTTTAGTGGGCAACTGGGTCACCTTCATCTGGGTGTGGGGAGAGGGCTATCTGTCTCAGTATTGTGACAAATGAGAAGGAGCTCTCAGGGATGGTGCATTAGGGAGCTGTACAGGCTGAGCTGTGTGAGCGCTGCACCAGCGGAACGGGCAGCCGAGGAGTCGCGGGAAATTCTGGGTCACCTTCACTTCAGCAGCGAGCTGAAAGGCAAATTACAATACATAGGAAAAACAAGCAGCATGGTGAGTTTTCTGCCATTAAAACAAGTCACAGAGTCCCTTTCTAAACTGATCTTTTTACTAGTTTACATAGAAAAACATCACATACTATCACAGTAGTATAGGCACTGGATTTAAGCTGTAATTGTTTGAGTTTCGATGGATCCTGTAAACACTGGGCACATGATGTTAATACACCCTAGATGAAATGACAGTCACACATTTGTACACTCCTTTCCAGTTCACATTACTGTTCACATACCTCCATGGTTCTGTGAGGCTGGAGAAAACTGGAGAACCAAAAAGAAACCCACACACTTAGTACTGTCAGCTCAGGATGTGAGAAAGGAGAGAAAACAGTACACACTGCACCACCACACTGCCCACTAAAAATCTAATGAATACATGAGCTACTGTAAGATACATGTTTTTTACACGGATCTGCTTTGCGTATGTGTGAAAATGCATGCTATTTACTACAGGACATTTATGAACTTGTTTCATGTGCCAGTAAATTAAGCACTCCCACAAGTGTTTCTATTTATTTTAGAGTCTTAGCACAAGATATTTTGATGAGCTGAAAATCACTTGGCATCTGAAACAGGCATTTCCTCATTAGTATCATTTGCCTATTGCCTAGAAACTGTGGTCTCCCAAAACCACTGGAATTTCAAAATCTCAGTCGACTCAGGAGCAGGAACAGGATCGTTATCAGCACACACTTCGGCCGAAGACGACACTTTTTTACAACAGTGTAGTGAATGTTGCTGGAAGTGCTTGGTCCCACTGGAGTGGAGTATTATGATATATAGCCGGTGTGCCATGAGTCATTTTGCTCTCCTCCTTCTATCTGCCTAAATAGGAAACACATTAGCTTTAAGAAGGAGAGTTCACGCAACA
The DNA here is from genome assembly GCF_946808225.1 of Silurus aristotelis. Classification (NCBI taxonomy): domain Eukaryota; kingdom Metazoa; phylum Chordata; class Actinopteri; order Siluriformes; family Siluridae; genus Silurus; species Silurus aristotelis. Next base: position 15,939,503 of record NC_139579.1, read on the forward strand.
CTGGAACAGTTGAGGTGGAAATGCTGGGGGTGTTATTTAGTGCACTGTAGGATGATGAGTGTAGTGATTGTGGCTTTGAATAAGGAAATAAAAATGATTGGACGTCTAAAAGAAACAGCTCTGATATATACTTTTTGTTGTTTAGTTTTTTTTTTGCCATTCAACTCCCCCTTTCTTACATGACATCCAGCTCCCCTTAAACAGATTTAAATAAAATTTTAATTGTTGCTACAAAGACAAGCTTCTCAAGAAAAAAAGGAGCCACACCTGTCAGAAAGCAACACATTGTTAACGTTCCCTCATCTTTATGTGGCAATGATGAATGATTTTCAGAATGCTTTTATTCTCCCTAAGAGTTTTCTGGTACAGATGCTGGCAGATCTGGACAGAACTGATTATCAAGTCCAGATCTGCTATCCAGCATTCCAGTAACACTCCTTTACAAAAACAGTGTTAGAGAATGCCAGGGAATGCAGGCCAATAGGCACCAGAAATTAATACCAGCTCCGGGGCCCTATAAGGGTCCAAATTCCTTATTTTGCATTAGGCTCCAGCTAGACTCTCCTTACGCTGGTCCACAGCACTGCCTGGAAATGATGCTGATGGTTTTGGTCTATCCATACTTGGACCGCCCGTTGGAGTCACAACCAATTCAGAATGCATCTTCGATGTCGTGTTCCTTTTCAGAGTCTTTGGTAGCATCTGAAAGCTCTTAAGATAATCCCTTGCCCCATGTTTGCAATGGGCTTTGAACAATAATATTTACTTGTAGCGGGATCTTGATAGTTCAGCGTATAATTATCTGAAGCTTCTTTTCCCAGTACTCAAGTCATTTTTTTTTTCCATTCGGAATTATTAACATATGTCCAGAGTTAGATGAGAACAGCACTTTTGAATGTTGAAGTCTACAAGTGTCAATAACTACTAATAGTTATAAAAACAAATCCATCCCCTGCATTTATTATGCTGATCCTTTTATATAGTTCATACAATTCAAAGATGTGTGACAAATATTCCAGAAAAACAAAGTCAAAAGAGACAGAAATGACATGCATCACTTTAAGCTTAACAACCATCTCCAAAAAATCTATGATGTAAAAGAAAATGATTCCCAATGAAAAAATATTCAGAATAATACCAATAATAATGCATGATTGGCTCTATAATATGTTGCATTTGTCATCTGTGTGCTCTTGCACATCCATGTGGAAGAATGATCAATTTTCACATTGGTAATTACTTTTACACCACCGAAAACAGTTCCAGTTGATTTATAGCACTAGGCTCACAGTAGTGCGATTCACACATTAATAAACAATAATAATGTTAGCCTCTAATGCTGCCAAATGTATTTATTTTGTTATGGTGTTTTTTTTTTTTCGCTTATAGTTATAATACATTGTAATATCTAAGGTATATATATATATATATATATATATATATATATATATATATATATATATATATATATATATATATATATATATATATATATATATATATATATATATATATATTAGGCTGAAATTCAGTATACCCAATATTTGATATCCATTCATGTTTGACATATGGATTGGAATTGAGATTTCTCACAGAATATTTATCCATCAGATATTGTAATGTTTGGTATTTAAAGCCATTTTCTGTTGTATCATATGGAGAAAATTAAGGATTCTCTTTCCCTTAAGATGCATAATACACTGCTAAAAATAAAACAGGAAGTTCCTGGAGTTCATGCCATCTGAACAAATTCTGTAAATCATTTTGCCAAGTTTCTCTATATTTAGCCATTTTACATTTATGACATTAATGAGTTCTAGTAATGGTGCAAATTTTGCCACCCTAAAGCCCCCCTTTTTTTTCCTTTTCCCAAACCTCTACCCTCATTACTTAGTAGTACATTATCATAAAATACCCACCAGGCTTAAAATGTGACAGCTTTAATATGCTCTACAAGAGTGTTGACCAGGCTCACATTGCAGCAGCAATAATTAGGTTGGCAGGTCTATAGCTCAATGACCTGCATGAAGGTCAAACATAACACTGTTGCTACAGATGTGAGCAGGGGCTCAAACTAGCATGCACCAGGCCTAAACATTTTTATTTCCTATCCGAGGCTAATAAAGTCTAGAAAGTGTTTGACAGGTAGGCCATAGCATGATGCTGGTGAAAGGCAGAGCCAAACAGACCAGTGTCTGTAGCTGTGTTGTGCAATAGATCCCTGTTACTGTGGGTGGGCTCGTGCAGAGGCATAGGAGTGGAGGCGCCGCTATCCCTAGACTTGACGTGTTTGGATATGGTCGCTCAAACATGTGGAGGAATCAGCATGAGGCATCACACCTGGAGGAAAAGACAACTAAATCCAGCTCCGGTACCATGGGCCTGACTCCATCAAGTCTAGCCAGCATCTGGAATAGATATCAGCAGCACAGCCTCCATCCTCACTCTGCTTCCCCCTGTTTCTTGTAATCTGTAAATTTATGAGAGCAAAGAGAGTGGGTGTGGTGGTGGGGATGAAAAAGATCACAGGGAAACGTGTCAAGAAAAACCTTATATCCATCTGCTTAAAAGAATCATTTGCTCATGGTTTGTAAGCAAAGTGAAACAACTCAGGCTTACACTTGTTATGCCCAAATCAAATTTTTTCATCACTTTCATTTTCACAAAGAAAACAACAAACATCAGCGTTTCTATACCCAAGAGCTTCATGCCTGTCCCCCTATCCCCTCTTTATCTCTATTCTGTTTTGCAGCTAAGGTCATCCATTCATTAAGGAGGATATGAAACAGATGTGCAAATATATCTTATAATCTCTTTTCCATATTAACAAATTGAAGTGTTGCAGACCATATGAGCCACGTAAAATAGCCAACTTGTTGGCTAATATATTCGCTAGATGTTATGGAGAGCGGCCAACCAGCCAGTGCAGCAGAAAAACAATAGTGACGTGGACAGTAAACATGCAGATAATAAAAGCAAACAAGCTTATTGTACTTTATTATTTAGAAAATATATCAAGACAAGATAAAAACCAGATCTACTGTAAACTGTACTTTTTATCAGACAACACTGGGAAATCTTTTGTTGTCTTTTAATGATGAATACAAGTGAAACAAAATCCTTGCACCGTGGTGAATTCCGTTGTAACCAAGCTTGTGAGAAAGAATGCTTCTGATGCCACAAAATGTGTGCCACTATCCAATCAGCTAGTTCAGAGCTGCATGCCAGCTCACACAGACTGATCCAGACTTATTTTCGGACTTGAACATGATGAACATGTTAGTTCAACTAATGGGTCAATGTGAAAACTCTCAAAGAGAACACTGTAGATGTTGTGTCTTACAGCCAAGATGTATTTTAAAAAAGTCATATTAGCAAGTGAAAATATCTTAAATATAATCAAAATCTAGTATTGTTTATTATAAGTTGAGCTCAGTAAAGCTATTTCTAGACATTATTACTTATATCACGTTGATAGCTTTCTTCTTCTCTTTAGATTTTTTGCTCTTTTTATATCTGCCAAAAGAACAGAATCATTGCAAGCTTTGAGTACAAATGGCTTGAAATAGCTTGAATAATCTTATATTCTGTTTATTGTATTCTAATAATATGGAATACTACAATACATTTCCATACATACAAGATATTTCCAGTACCTGTCATTTTTGGCCACAGAAGCAGACGAGCTTTGATTCCTGTGCACTCTCAGTCAAAGAATAAAAAAAAAAAACAGTTCATCCACATAAGGGTATTTTAAGGATGAATATATATTTAAATAATAAAGGAAACGTGTATTTAATAATGGGGACATTGATTACACCAACCAATTTTTTTTTTCATTGTTTACTGTGTAGCCAAAAAGAGCAGTCTGGGTCTTTTGCTGGTGTATATCAGCATTTATCTAAATAACTTATCGTAATAACTTCTTTTTTTTATAATACCTAGACAAATAGTAAAAATATTTAGTGTTGTGACTTCTGAGGAGGGCATTTACCCAGAACTCCAGGCAACTCAAACATCCAGGCTGAGTGGGAGCTTTTCATTAGTAAATGTTCTCATACTCAAGCTCATTGCTCTGCTTTAAGGGAAGTGCCCATGTTTCCCTCACATAGTTCTCAGACATGACACAGATTTCTTTTGGATGGATCACTGACAATCCTGACATGTTTCCACGTTCCTGTCTTTGATTGAAAGGCATCAATTAGCACCAGTGTTAAAGTGTTAAATTTGTGGCAGCAGCCGGTAATTACAATTACTCTGTATTTGTGCATGCCTCACACTGATTTTAATATGCAAGGCAAATTATACTATTAAACATTTCATTTTGGTAATTATTCAGAGCTTATCAACATTTACAAGGAGGAATGAAAAACACTTACTCAGCCTCGCAATTCATCTGCAAACTGTAATCAGATCCGGATAAAACATTGTTGGGACTGGTAGGTGAATGTTGATGATGTTGTTAAAGAGGGAAAAACTAAATTGTAGGTATGTTGATGATCAGAAAAGATCATCTTAATGTCGCACAGTTTATTCCACAGTGCATATTCAATTCGGCTGATCTCAGCAGGACCGCGATATCTTTACGCTGCTGTTAACAACTGTGCGTTTTTTTCAATCTCACTCGCAAATTGAACACAGTGTTCTCCTTCATGCAGATTACTAACACTTTTTGCAGTCAAACAGATATCGCTGCATGAAGATAATTTCCTGCCCTAACCAAAAAGAAAGAAAGAAAGAAAGAAAGAAAGAAAGAAAGAAAGAAAGAAAGAAAGAAAGAAAGAAAGAAAGAAAGAAAGAAAGAAAGACTATAATCCACAATTTCAGATAGAACGGTGTAGTAATGTTGAATTGTAACATAAGGAGAATCAGCGAGTGGCATTTAAAATCAATGCTGTACTTTTTCCCTCCACTTGATGGTGCAGCAGATGAAATTGTATGCATAGTATGCAGTCAGAAGAGGAGTCAAGAAAAATTTCTCAAGCTGGTTGTTCACATGTAGAACACATTCATCATGACAGAGATTCTGTAAGTGTAAATAGTGTAAATTTGCTGATCCTGAAAGGGAACTGTAAATGCTCTGAGTGCATTCAGCCTAAGATTTAAAACATATATATCACAGTTTATCCTCTATCACTGTAACGGACAAACGTTTTATCCAGGTGTATTCATGCCACAATGTTTCTGGAGCAAGTTTCAGATCCACTGTGGATCTAACCAGAAAAAATGAACGACAGAAACCTAAGCTTTATGTGGCTTTACATGTACAATATACAAACACAAGTTTGTGGACACCTCACCATAAGAATCATGCATGCTTTTCAAACATACTATTGCAAATTTTGTCCCTATTTGCTGTTATAATAATTTCCACTCTTCTGATAAATTGCTTCTCTAGATTTTAAGGTGTGGTTGTGGAGATTTGTGCTCATTTAGCCATTCATTCAGATGTAGGGTCGTGTAGAAACAGCAGTACATGGGAAGTTCAGTACATGGGTAAACAGTAAACCGGAGTCTTAACCACTGACCTACCACGTCTACCAGCTACCAGATATAGTTTTAGATTTTCTAGTTACCAGGTATAATAAAAAAAATAATGTATGACAAAATGGCAAACATTTAGTCTCAACAGATGCTAATCCTTTCACAGGACTTCGCAACTTTTTGTTGGACCAACCAGATTTCTCTAAAACATGCTTTGAAGCAACATCTTCTTTGAGCAACACAGCTGGGTTGAAATTAGATGACTGGCAAGACTGCACTGCTTTCTTCCTTTTCTTCTTTTCTTTTACATATTGCAGAGGTGTGCTTGAGAACATTTTACAAATACATTTGTGTATACATGGTTGAGCATGGAATATGGCCAGTGCCCACAACCGCAAAAATATTGCACTTGTTGATCTTCAGAATCTCAATCTGTCATTTTGAGAATAAACAGCAGGGAAGCTGTATTTTCAATCCCAGAGTCACTTGGTTCCCACAGCTCCTGTGAACCCTGTGAAGCCTGTTATTAGCGTGTCACATGGCCAGGCATCCGCGACCCTTAGCGACCTGCATGCTGTACCATAGCACAGTGCAGTACCACAATTATCACGCTATTTACTAGTATATAATACTGTATTATTTATCCCTAGTATATAATCTTTGCAGAAACTGCATTTAGTTTAAAAAAATGCTGCTGATGAAGGCAAATGTGCAAAATCAACCTTTTAAAAAATGTATGGAATTGTTTAATTCTTTGTTTTTTTTATTTCTACTGTAGTGATAGACAAAATACTCCATTCTTGTACTGTAGCAAAATGTTTAAATACTCTTATAATACTTATTTTGTATGCATTTGTAGCATCAAAGTTTCAAAAGGAAAAGTACTGACCCATAAGATCTATATTCATGAAAAAATGTATACAGTAAGTGGATATATGTGGAATAGGGGATGTTCAAAAACACATTCAAATGTTATGGTCAGGTGTCCACAAACAGCTATTTGAAATAAATAATTCCTAATTACAGTAACAAAATAAAAAGGTTTCTTACTCTCTTCCTCTTATTATTTATTGTGAGCTGTCATTAGATATCCACAAAGAAACTGTTCTTCAATTACAATTTATTTAGTATATACAGTGGTGCTCTGGTCTAGGAGCGAAAAAGGGAATTTTACACAAAAAAAGATAAAAGAAAGTCAATAAATAAACAAGCAAACAAATAAATTGAAAGATAGAATAAAAAACAACAAAAAACATCAAGCTATTTGAAAAATAATAATAAGTAACATGATTGTCTATGTTTTCTTTCAAAGGAAAGAGAAAACAGCTTTAGTACACACATTTATTTGTCTACCCATTTAAATATATTTCCTAACACCACAGTCATATTGAGCATGCATTCTGAGCAGACACTTTTTCTCAAAGAGCTACTCGAAAGGATAAAACACCTTGCACTGTGACATCTGAAAGCAGCAAGTATCTTCTCTCCTTCCTGTGCACTCACACCTGTGCCCTCTCTGTTATATTATCAGAGGCCCGCACCTGCTCCTCAGGTGAAGCACAACAGAAGCATAAACAAAAAGGTATGAATATCTATGACAGCATCTCTCGCAGACTTGATGTGTAGCTGTCATCCTAGCTGAAAAACACTGTGCTCTGACCTCTTCAAGGGCAAGTGAATGCAACTCGTCAGGAACCTGGAAAAGCTGAAAATAAGGCTTGCTCATGCTGTCGTCTGGACAAAGTAAATGAATCATTGTGGAGTTTGAAAACATTGTAATAGAAAAGTACAGAAATCAAAGATTTTATTTTTGAAAACAAAGGTAACTTTATAAAGTCTGTAATATATAATGTCTTTTGTTTTCCCACACTGAATGAGTGTGAATCTTTTGTTGCCTCCAGCTTCTGCCTGCGATCCTGTCATTGGGAAAGAAAAGCAGTCATCCTGAATGGCACATTAATTTCCCCCTGCGTGATGTTGACATTACTGGAGGAGGAGTCTCCCTGGCAGTGTCATGCCAGTAAACATGTCTACCTTGGCGCATGCAACTAATGGACTGTTTACAAAAAGGCAAGTGAGAGGGTGTTTGCCCTGCACTAATCCAGACTCCATCCTCCTGCCTCTAATAAGACCCAGGAGTTGTCTAACTATACGTTGTACATGACTATCCAACCCACTGACCACCTTCAGCATATTAACACACTCACCCTACAGCTATCACATGACAAAGTAACAGGTGACTGCTCTTTTTTTTTTCTTCAAGAACTCTAATTTTAGTGCTAGCAGCAAGAGCAACAATACAAGCAATATTTTAACTTGAGTATACACATATACTCGTAACAACGTATTTTTCTTTGTTAATATATTTAAGAACTTCTTTTATTTTCTGAGTAACTGTATTTGAATAGAATGCTTTATCAAGGAAAATTTTACATTTACTTTTGAATGCAAAGCTGCTCACAAGACTACAAACAAAACCCCACAGTTATACACTCTGAGACGAGTAATGGTAGTGTGTCTGTAACAGTAGAAAACTCATTGCTTAAAAAGATCTGATGCTCAGGAGAATGGGACATTGAATTTCATGAATTATTCAGAAATAGATCTCATGGATCAGTACTTCATTTTGATGCTTAAGTACATTCAAAAGTAAGTAATATTGTATTTTTACTTTACATAAAAATGTAAAACAATACTACCATATTTACCAGAGTAATATTTAAGCAAAGACTTAATACTTTTTATTATGTACAGGAGTAAAGACACAATACAGAAGCAAACCAAATGAATATATTTGTCTAATGTTTTCTAGGACCAATAGCCATTATAACTTTACTTTCCCTAGAGCAGGGGCATTCAATCTTTTCCACAATGGGCTGGTGTGGGCGCAGGTTTTTATTCCAACCAATCAAGGGCCACACCTCATAGTCATTGAAAAATTAAAAGCATTAGATTTAAGCAGGTAAAAATGGTGAGGGTTTGCATGGTTGGAATAAAAACCTTCACCCACACCGGCCCTGGTAATGCTTGGACACACCTGCCTTAGAACAACCAAAATAGCTGTTAATCACAGAAATTTCAGCAAAAGTAGTAGTTAAATAAACTGCACCATCCTAAACACATGAACACATTTAAATACATACTCTAAAGAGTTATTACTTTAAATGTTATATCAGCTTTTAATGAACTATTAATGCAACAAACTAACATTAGCTAAAGGGTGCTATAAATGAGAGGTGCTACATACAAAAAAAAATTACTTTCACCTTTTCACAATAGCAACAAATTGAAATGTAATACATTTTAATTAACATACCCAGTGTCTAGTGATTACATTTCTAGCTATTTATAATGCTATATCAGTTTCCATAAATAAGTTCTTCAATGATGTAACAATATCTTACTAATTAATTTGCTTGGAATTCTCTGCTTATTGTTTTTAGCAATACATCTTCTAGGTTTAGCCTATGCTAATTTTATTTTTAATGAGCAAAAACAATAAAAGTACTGGGGTGTCTTTTTTGTGTAAACAGTCCATTCGGTGGTTAGATGCATGATATTTTCTAGTTGCTCACAACCAACTTTCTGCAAGTTCGAAATACAATATAATTTTACAACTAATTATCACACCTATTAATGTATTATTTGATTTGTGTCAATCAATTTCCTTCAGGTCCACTACAGACTAAAAACGAACGGAAAAAATGCATTTAAATTATATACAAAACACCAATATACCAAAATACACCAAATACTAAAACAACGTTTTTGGCACTAACAACCATGCCAGATTTACTCAGATACCAGCTGCCCTATCATTGGCTCTTTCCATACTTGCATGAATCATGAATAAACAGGTGTACAGCAGGTTTTCCTAATAAATTGGTCAGTGAGTTTACTCCTGAGGTCGTAGCATTGTATGGATCTGGTTTTCGGTGAGCCAGCGGAATTATGAAAAGCTTTTAGACCTATGATTGAATTGGACTGAATGTCCACCGAGAACAATAAAGGGCCGTTTAGAAAGTGGCTCTATCTCTTGTCTTTGTTGCTTTGTGAAAGAAATTTTAAAGCATTGTCACTCTTTCTGCTCCTTCTATAATCTGTGCAGTTTGATTTTTTATATTAAAATCCAGCCACTACAGCACTGTTACTACTGACACACCAAATAGCCCTAATATTTAAAATTAATCCATCCATATAACCAACGCCAGTGTGACTGTTACTGGAGATATTAATTTAACCCATTGATCTTCTCTTGTGTGCTGTTTATTTGTTTGCAAAGTCTGAAACGATTTGTTAGTAGTGAGTGCTAGTCTAGTGCTCACGAAGCTGAAGAAAGGACTGGTTATTTGTGTTGTATCTCATAACCAAGATCTTTCTACAGTATTTGTTCTGAAGATTCAACATTAGATATGTTACAGCAGCAAATGAGCTTAGTTATTGTGGACCAGGAGCCAAGGTGAATTAAATGTCTGTCTGGAGATGTACAGTACAGACTTGTACTATTTCTACTTCATTTGCTACTCAACAGATTGCTAACTTATTTTGATCTAAGAAATGTAGAGTTATAACTCTATATTCAGGTCAACACAAGTGGCTAAGATTTAGCAACATTAAGAATGGCCATTATTTAAGATGAATAAACTAAAAATAACTGAATAAATGTGTGTGTGTGTGTGTGTGTGTGTGTGTGTGTGTGTGTGTGTGTGTGTGTGTGTGTGTGTGTGTGTGTGTGTGTGTGTGCGTGTGTGTGTGCGTGTGTGTGCGTGTGTGTCTGTGTATAAAGACAGCTAGGAAGAGGTCAGTCGGTGTTCCTGGTAATCTGGGCAACATCTGTTTGCCATCACTTGTGTAGACCCCATTTAGAGCAGCAGCCGCTGAGAAGACCAAGAGCCTGAGGACTGATGGACACTCCTTCTGTTCCCAGGCTTTTAAGAAGAGGAAATGTGTATGTGTGTGTGTGTGTGTGTGTGTGTGTGTGTGTGTGTGTGTGTGTGTGTGTGTGTGTGTGTGTGAAAGAGAGAGAGAGGGAGGGAAAGGGAGAGAGAAATATGATTACATTTGCTCACAGACCAAGGCTGCACTTACCTGCAGAATGTCTGAGAGCACTTCAAACATGGCCTAGTTGCAGTCAAATGTACAAAGATTTAGTTTTGCTATTTTATCAAAACACAACTCAAAAAGTAACCACTTTTACTTTCTTAAATGTACACCCTTCTATGTCTTTCTCTGCCCAAGTGCTGCAATGCAACAACACCACAGACAGCAAAGACACACCCGCCTACAGAGGTCTCAGAAATGGCATCCTGTACAGACAGTCATAATCACTGTAATTTCCAAATTGGAAAAGTTGAAACCACGCTTACCTACTCTCTAAATAGACTTTAATCTTGTCTCACACACATGCCTGCATGTGAAAAGAAATATCTAACCTATATAAATTGCTCAACCAGAAAAGGATGAGTGTATACCTATGTTTTCAATTTTTATCTTTAATAATTCAAAACTATGTAGGCCTATGTATATTGTATGTTCTAAGTATAAATATGTAGGATCTTAAACATTTATTATTTACCTGTATTAATTAATTGTGCCCAGCAAAACAAAAAGCTCCAAAAAGCAACATTTCTATGCTAACCAATATTTGCACTGGGCTAATATATAGAATGCAAACCAAATATTTAACTGATTATTAATAAAAGGCTTCAGGTTCTTTTAGTTAAGAAGGGGAATAAAAACAGTGATTAATGAAATAACTAGAACTATTTATTCTGCAATATATTGGTTCATATCAGTGATACACTGTACAGACAAAAGTATTGGGGCACCTGACTTTTTCAGCCAAATGTGGTTCCAGCATAGCAATGCCCCTGTGGTTTGGTTCCAGCATAGCAATGCCCCTGAGCACAAAGCGAGCTCCATGAATATATGGACCCCTCTCACCCTACATCACTCCCTGACTTAACTAACACCATTGTGGCTGAATGAGCACAAATCCCAGAGGAGATATTATATTATATGGGGGGTATTATATAGCTCTCTGATTGTGCAACATCAAGGAATCCCAGGAAATTGGAACAATAAAAATATAGCTTTTATTTGTCAAATGATTTAGACTTTATAAAACTTAATAATATTGCATTCATACTTAATGCTGAAGGGTTAAAATGAAACCGGTCTCTTCCCCACCTGCTCCTATTGATAAGCCATCACTGCAACACAACTAGCTGTTTATTTTAATGCTTTCAGTCTGTTTACTTTTATCATCACATTTCTCTGTATTTCTATTTTATTTATTTTACCTGCATGCCTTTGCTTTTAATTGTCACCTGCTACTTTTGTCCACATGCTTTCTTTCCTTGATTCTCTATTTTTTAGGTGTTGGTGGTAAAAAGCAGTCGGCTGGACACTATTTAAAAGCCCCATCACTCTACACAAGAAAAATCTGTCTCAGTGATGACATATACTGATTAGTGAACAACTGTCTTGACAAAGGGATGCATTTTACATTTCCAAACCGTTTAATGATATTGTAATTTTTTTTAACTGATTCAATTACAGAAAATATTCTAATCTGGCTGTGTGCTGTGAGTTATTTCGACCTTTGTCTTGTCATAAGTAGCTGTCTTGAGTGTTTAAGTAAATGACCTCATTTATTGCCACTTTTTCATTTGTTCTTTTTTTTTTCCAGAAAAACAGTCAAACTAATTATATTCACAGGATGATATGTGCATTTTGGATGCTTGGCCATTAACATACTGTCTAATTATAGGAACCAGAGCCCATGGTAAAGACAGTCCCTACTGATCGAAAGAGACCCATTCGAATCAGAGAAGCGGAACACCTCTGGCAATGCTGCGGTGCTCAGAGCCATGCAAATGCACTCGGCACAAAGCAGCACAGGCAGATAGAGAGAGGAAACATCCCACAGAGTGAATCAATAGGCAGGCTTTGGCTAATGGAGGCCCTGTACCAGCAGCTGTGGCCTGCCCACTGGAGAGTTTTCTCTCTCTCTCTCTCTCTCTCTCTCTCTCTCTCTCTCGCGCTCTCTCTCTCTCTCTCTCTCTCTCTCTCTCTCTCTCTCCGTTTCCCCACCCTGCACCTGCCAAAATGTACAGGCCCAGTGTGCTGGTCAATGGGCAGTTCCCCCTTACAGCTCAATTCACACAATTATCACTGCACACACTGCTGGCGTCCCAGTGGCACACAGCCACTGCCAAGATGGAAGAGAGCCTCCTGAATCTTCACTCCCAACTGGGCATACAGTACACATGCGCACACACACAAGCACACACATAAACAGGACACCTGCACATTTTGTATGTTTCAATTGCAGTTTCATTGCATGACAAACATGGCTTGCCAACGGCATGACCTTTTTCTAACTCTGTTTTAGCGTGTTTTCTGCCCTAGTGTGTGGAAAATGAACAATTTATACGGTATTGTGGAAAAACGACGCCTTTGGTTTTTATGAATCACAAAGCTTAGGCAGACAGAGACAGACAGAAAGAGAGGGACAAATAAGTCTGTTCCTAGAATTCAGGATTCTGTTTGACAGATTATAAAGGAAACAGGATATGCATGCTTTTTTTTTTTTTGCACTCCTGACAGCAATGACAGCCTTTTACTGAAAAACAGCAGCCACCACATGCGTTTTTATTCCAAAACAGACCAACTATGTGTGGGCTGAAAACGAACCACTGTGAAGTCTGTAAATACTGCATTGAATGCTGAAATGTTTACTCATATATGAACAAAGGATTTTCTCTCTGACTGATATGGGAATGTGACGTTACGCAAGTCTCGCTACTTTTCTGCAAGCTACTTTTAAAAAAATATAATATTTAATATTTTTATTCAGCTTGTAAAATCTTAAAAAACTTTGTGGAAACTAGAAATATGCAATTCATACATTAGGCAAACCTAAACAATTCAAGTGTCATGCATTATATGGACAAGTTTGTGGACACTTGACCATAAGATTTTTAGGTGCTTTTTTTTTAACATCTCATTCCTCATGTAGTTCCCATTTACTGTTATAGTAACCTCCACTCTTCTGGAAAAATGTTTCACTAGATTTTAAAGTGTGATTGTGGAGATTCACATCACTGTATCATTCAGATACAATGGTATTAGTAAAGTCAACTCCTGATGTAGGGTGAGGAGGCCAGGGGTGCAGTCAACATTACAATTTATCCCAGATGTGTTTAATAAGGTTAATATCAGAGCTCAAGTAAAAGTAGTTAAAGGAAAAGGAAAATTAATGCTATTACATCCAATATGACCTATGCAATTGTGTGCCCTTAACTTTGTAGTATCAGTTTAAAGAAGAACCACATATAGATTGAAATGTCAGGCGTCCCAATACTTGTCCATATAATATGTTCTCTTAAATGTCTTAACATAGTACAATATCTTAAATTTGTTGCACTTCCGTTGAGACTTAATCATTGTGCCAAAACAAAAAGGAACAAAAAACCTCAACCTTGATCTACAAACTAATTAGACGTTCACAAGCACTCATTTAAATTCATGAGGCTACAGTACAGCACCAATGTGTATTCGAGATTATAATATAAAGTGAGACTGACCCCAGTAAAAAACAGCATTAATATTTCAATAAGAAAACCAGTATTCATCGGAGACCTTAATATCATTGGCATTTGCATACTTAACACTGTCGCAAATGAGAAATTGCCCCCAGGCAGATGTGGCTTTAGTGTACAGCAGTTTGCTAACTCATTCTTCTCTTGCATAGACTTGGAAATTTATTCAGGCTGAACTAAGATCTGTGTCACTAGCCTTCAGTGAACTCTGAGTCAATTAGGTTCTGTGCAAACATTGATAATTCATGACTGTGATACACAATATGGCTCGAGGTATTCCGTTTACTGTAAGTGATGCATTTCTCTTACATTCCTGTGCGCATTTTATACACTAAGGGCAACCAATGAAACAGTTAAAGATATATACAGAACACTACACACTACTGAAATTGCTTAATTGTCTTATAAACTGTTTGACATTTATTTTTTTATAATTGTATTAATTACTAGTAATATAAGCAATTAAATTAAGTAGAATTGAACGGTGATTGTTTTTTTTGTTTTTTTCTATATGCTAGTATTATTTTGAGGATTTACTTCAACAAACTTTAGCAGACACTATAAGGAGCTACAATATGTGTATTTCTCTAACGTTTTTGCACAAAAAATTAAAAAAAGATTGTATTTAACACTTTATTTATTGTCCACATTCTGTTATCAGTTAGATGATAAATTAGTGCTATAATTAAAGGCAAGCACACATGGGGGGTGAACCAGTGATTTTTGTGAGGTTTGTAGAAAAATAACTCAGTGTAGACATCAAGTGCAAGACAGTAATGTGTAATTTTTTTTTTATATACAGATACCTTCATTAATCTTCTCTACAATCATTAGTAAAAATATTTTTGTTTGTGAAGACTACTGGTTCATTTTGTGCGGAAAATGAATTGAATTCAAATACATTTTATTGTACAGCACTTTTACCAGTGGACAATGTCACAAAACAGCTTTGCAGAAATAAATTTACAGAATATAATTTTTAAATGAGAAAATCTGTCCTTATAACTTCATCCTCATTAGTTTAAAAATGTAGAAAAATTTGTGTTATTGTATAAGGAAACTTTAAATGACATCTTTTACTCTAGTATTTTATTTTGGATGCAAATGTTAAATGTTATTAAATTAGTAATAGTATTCTAAAATATTTTAGATTTACAATACATCTTAATGCCTAATATTTTGCACAGCATCCCCAAGTACTATACATGTATAAGTAAACATCTTCATACATGATGATACAGGTGATTATTAGATGATACACCAGCTGTTGCACCGTTTGCTTCTGAAAAAATAAAATAAAAAAAGAAAAACATCAGGCAGTAATGCTATTAAGCACTAGTTTATTAGACTGTACAGCAACATGAACATACCGTAATCGAGTCATTCCACTGCTGATTGCTTGAATGAAAGAGAAACCTTACACTGTCTCAACAGATCAACCATGCATGCAGCACACACTTATTAAGAATGTACCTTATAGGAGGTCAGGCTTAGAAAACCTATGAATGGAAATAGGTGCAGAGTTACATGGAATGAACCACTTTAAAGGTTCATGAGATGAAATGATTAACATATACAGTAGCAGTGTAGCATAATGCAATACAGTGACAGAAAATTAAAAAAAAGACAAATTAATTGTTTACTGTAGTACCGACAATTGAACATGGCATATACCTATATTTCTAATATTATTTTTTTACCTTTGGGCAATAAAATAAGCCAAAACTGAAAAATGTAAATAAATAAATAAATAAATAAATAAATAAATAAATAAATAAATAAATAAATAAATAAATAAATAATAAAAATAGCAAGGATGAAAGTAATGCACTCCTGAGGTCTCTTTTGCTACCATTTTCTTGTTTACATTTGTAATGTTTGTGGGAAATGCCAGAAAAAGGGAAATTTACTTATTTATTCTTCATGTACTCAAAAGTAAAATCATGATAATAATTAAACATTTAAAGAATATTCAGTGAAAAGCGTATTTAATATTAAACCACTTTATATTTTTATCTCATTCTTGCTAATTTGCTGACCATTTTTTTTTTTTTACATATCATTATATCACATATCACAAATGTATATTTATATGTAAATCAAGTTAAAAAAATATACTATAATATATTACACTTTCCCGTGGGCTCACCACCTGCAGGAGGGACCGTAAGGGACGGTGCTGTGAGGATTGGGCAGCAGTCGAAGGCGGGGGCCTGCTTAGACTGCTGCCCCCGCGACCCGAATTACGGATAAGCGGGAGTGAATGAATGAATGAATGAATGAATATTACACTATATGAACATTTATGCTACAGCATTTTAGAAATGTGATTTGGGTCTGCATGTACATGTGATATAATACTTTCTGTCATATCTAATTCAGAAGCCTGAGCTCCACTTTCAATGTCTGTATGTTTGTGTGCGTGTGTGTGTGTGTGTGTGTGTGTGTGTGTGTGTGTGTGTGTGTGTGTGTGTGTGTGTGTGCAGGTTACTCTTAAATTTTACAGTGACCGGCGTCTTAACAACTCCTCGTCTGATAACCAGATCACCTTAATTAATCATTTATGCCCTTTTCTGACTATGAGTAGAGATTCAGGGACATCTGCAAAGCCTTTTCAACACATGCAGTGTAAAATGTGTTGTTTGTATGTGACATTTTCTATAGCTATTTTCTTTCCTTTTTTTTTCGGTGGGGGGGGATACTTGTGTATGAGAATATTTTTTTTTTTTGTTGAGAAATTCTCTTTGAGAACACATGCTAAAAGCAAACATTTAGCAAGGACGGCAGTGTGAATGAGAGAGGGAGAATAGAAAGGAGGGAGGGATAGATAATATGTTCTGTTTCCCACTCTAGCCACCTGCTCAGTAGATGCATTGGCAGTGGTAGAATTGTAATTGTCGTCCACGCACAAAACAAAAAATCTCCTGGTGCGTTTGCAAAATAACATTCCTCCTCGTAGTCCAACCACATGACAAATGCTCTGCGATTTCGTGTCAGAACTAGCAGCAAGCTGCTTACTCCTTATCTCCTTTTCACTTTGTATGGTATTTACTTTGCAATGTGATTCCGTGTAGTCTTAATACAAAGAAATGATATACATTGACTTCCGTAAGTCTATGGTTCTGACGGATCCGAGCCAAGGCACTTGGCTACACCTCTCTCATCTAAATCTCACCTAGCATGAAAGTAGTGCTGTATACTATTTAGCATCTGGCTTAGCATTACAAAAAGAGTAATAAAACAGCAGCTGTGGGTGGTAAGAGTTTTGTTATGTTCTCGGCTGAATGGGGTGTGAGTAAATCTTTTTCATAATACAACTTCTTAGTCAATCACGAGAACAATAGGAAGTTCTTTATCAACAATGGAAAGCACTTGAGCTGCGTGTTTTTTTTTCTTTACGAAAGCTTCTGTTTTCCTCAGAGATGGACTGGCATATTATTCATGAGCTAGCTGGCCCTATTGTGTGTGGCTAACTAGCTCCGATATATCACTTCAGGCTGCACATGTGGGGATGCCATTGAAGGGACAGGTGCAGTGATGCATCTCTTTCTCTTTCTTTTTCCCTCTCATGTCCTCCCTCCTTCGTTCTGCATTGTTCTGACGGTGAGCCGGCAAGCACACGCAGGTACCAAGGCTAATAGCATCCCACGGCTATTCAAGGTCCCTAAATGGAGTCTGCACTCTGTAGCTCGGGAGTGCTGTTTGCGAATCGAGGCTAATGTCGCCGGTGCTCACAATGTGGTCTCTGAACTACAAAGGACAGGTGTGTAAGCACACTAAATTGTAACCCACCACCACCCCGCAAGCCCCCAACTCCCCTCCCAACCACCCACCTCGTCTCGGCTTCCGAGTGGCAGGCGCTGTCCATTAGCCACAATTTAGCAGGATGATCGCAGTGCTTGAAAGGGCCAGATCAAACAGTTTGGAGAATCCCAGGTGTCCGCTGTAGATTCAGACCCCTGCAATAACCGCAGTGCCACTTAGAGCTAATGTATTCGGTGGGGGAAATTAAGATTCTGTTTTTGTCCTGTGCTTGCAAGGGCTTATTATTTAAGTTTGCTTTATGCTTAGTGTTAAAAGCGTGTTCAGATTCTAAGAGGTGTTGCTGCTTCAAACCTGGACATCTATATATTTGCTTGAGGTCAACATTGGAATGTCACACCATGAATATAGAATGCAGAGTTTTTTTACCCCTTAAATCTATAAAAAGCATACACTTATCAACTTTATGGGTTTCCACAGGAACAAAGAACCATCCCTATAGTGTGGAATTGTGTAGAAAAGGTAACGACCAGCCAAACAGACTGGTAAATCTTGCCTCAGAGCATCGTTGCTGCATACTGATGCACTGAAAAACGCTATTAAATACCAAGGCATCACAAAGTCCAAACTTTCTTCCTCTTTTCCTTTTAAACTTCTTCTTGACCTTTCCACTGTCTCCTAATTGCATTTCATGTGACAGTAGGACAGGTCCAGGGTTGATATGATTTCATAGCCTCTCAGTGTATCTAGGACAAGGCCCAGAGAGGACAGGCCAGGAGCAAAGGACACCATGTCCCATGTTTCTCTTGGTGATTTATGACCAAACCAAGTGCCCTCATGCTGACCTCTTATTTGTGTCACCTGTGCAGGGACAGGCTCAGCTGAAAATGACAAAGCTCCTGTCTTGGGGTCATGACCTGGCTCAAAGCTATATATTCTGGTGCGTGTCACTGATCTGGACAAGATCACTGACCAATAATTTCATTAAAAAAAATACCCACCATTTTTATTCCTTAATTTGTTACTCTAGATAATAAATGTTTCATACGGCAATTTTATAAATGGACTTTTACCTGTAAAATCTGATCATGTAATTTGAATAAAAATAAATACTCTAACTACATATTATTTTTGTCAGTTTCAGGGCAATTTGACAAGAACCCATAAACCCACTGAGGAATACAGGTTATTTGTCATACTTGTGCCTGGATGATCTTGATGTTACTTGAAGTTTGTGTTTTGTGTGTCAGATGAAGGTAGATGAACAGTGACATTTAATATGTTGTTGCAATTTTCAAGCTAACCTGCTTTTATGCTGAAGAGGGCTATTGTTCTTTACCTTTGAAACATTTGCATTTGACCCTTATTGTGGCTGCTTCAGGTGTGCCTGAATTATGTTACTCTCAGATAATGCAAAATACCCTCTAATGTGTTATTGTTCCTGTTTAAAAAAAATTGTAGTGGTCAGAGATAACCAATTGCATGTCACCGTGACTGCATTGTGGTAAAATAAATGATCAAACTATGATAATTTGGCATCTGTCCTTTAAAAAATAAAAACATAAAATTATTATTTATTTATTTATTTATTCACTTGTAAAGGACAGATGCAAAAGTATTGACAAATCATTATTGTTTGATCATTTTTTTCCCCAGAATACAGTCACAGTGGCATGCAATCACAATTACAATTACAAATTCAATGAGAAATATTTTGATTTACTTTTTATGTATAACCATGGCTGTCTTCCTTACAAACATCAAGTTTGGTTAGAAAGCAATTTATCATGGTATTATAAACAGACAGATGTCTACAGTTGCCTAAATCATGCTATCTAGAAGAAAAATTTGTTTCACTGTTAATATTAGGGTTTGAACATATGTTGCTATACTAACTAATACATTTACACTCCTGGGCAAAAAAATGCTTAGATAATATTTAAAAAATTATAAGCTTTTAATGGCCTTAACAACAAATCACTGGTCAAGAAATTAGCACGAATCTGTCCAGGTGCCATTTATGAGCTTTCTATTAGTCCTTTGTTGGATGTCATAAGGTGATAAAAAAGCAAATAATGCCAAATAAAAAAATAAAACAAAAACAAGCAGGTGTGTTTGTGGGTTTATTTTACATCACACATTTATTTTACTTATCATATTTTATCTTTTCCTTACAAGAAGTAGAAAAGGTAAACAAGCAAATGGAGTCTATTGCTAATCTTCTGACCATCTTTTTCCAAACAAACAGTTAAAACACAAAGACCTGTGACAGCATGACAGTCATTTTGTGATGCCCTTACCCAGAGCGACGTACAAAAGTGCTTTGAGTCTCTAGCCATGAATAAATCTACACTGGTACGCAAGATTACAAACTTAATATAAATATAACTCTTGACTTCTTCAAAGCAAACTTGGAAAGTGCTAATTTAAGTGTTCCAGGAAGAGGTAGGTCTTCAATCGTCACTTGGAGATAGCCAGGGACTCCGCTGTACGGACATCTAGGGAAAGTTCATTCCACCACCTCGGTGCCAGAACAGAGAAGAGCCTTGAAGTATACTTACCTCTCATTCTGAGAGAAGGTGGTACCAGTCGAGCAGTGCTGGAGGATCTCAGACAGCGTGGTGTAGTGTGAGATGTGATGAGATCTCTGAGGTAAGATGGTGCTGGTCCATTTTTGGCCTTGTAGGCAAGCATCATTGTTTTTAATCTGATACGTGCAGCTACTGGAAGCCACTGAAGGGAGCACAGCATTGGGGTGGTGTGGAAAGGCTTGGGCAGATTGAACACAAGCCGTGCAGCTGCGTTTTGGATCATTTGCAGTGGACGAATAGCGTTCAGGGGAAGACCTGCCAGCAATGAGTTGCAGTAGTCGAGTCTTGAAATGACAAGAGACTGAACAAGCACCTGGGCAGCCTGTGTAGACAGAAATGGTCGAATCCTTCGGATGTTGTAGAGAAGATATCGACAAGAGCGAGCCACATTAGTGACATGTGGCAGGAAGGACAGTTCATTGTCCATAGTTACCCCAAGGTTACAAGCAGTGGCTAAAAAGGAGAGCAGAGAGTCATTAAGTGTTATTTGGAGATCTTGACCTAGAGATGAATCACCTGGGATTACCAGCAATTCTGTTTAGCTGAGGTTGAGTTTTAGTTGGTGAGCACTTATTCATTAGGATGTCTGTCAAGCATGCCGAGATCCGAGCGGAAGCTGTGGTATCTGATGGAGGGACAGAAAAGATTAGCTGAGTGTTATCTGCATAGCAGTGGTAAGAAAACAAATGTGAGGATATGACTTTGCCAATGGAGTGGGTAAAGAGGGTGAAAAAAGGGGACCAAGTACCAAACCTTGTGGGACACCAGTGGTGAGTCTACTTGGAATGGATCGCCTCCATGTTACCTGGTATGAGCGACCTTCCAGGTAGAAAGCAAACCATTCCCATGCTGTTCCGCTCTTGAGGGTAGTCTTGTGGTTGACTGTGTCAAATGCTGCTGAAAGGTCCAGGAAGATAAGTACAGATGACAGCTTGGCTGACCGAGCAGCATGCAGTTTCTCAGAAACAGCCAAAAGGGGTGTTTTTTGAAATGTGCCACTTTGAACCCAGACTGGTTCGGATCATGGAGGTTGTTCTGTGAGAGATAGATAGACAGATAGACGGACAGTTGGTTATACTTCCAGCCACATAGTTTATATTCGGTTTGAAATCGGATACTGATCTGAACGATCAAATCATGCAAACATGGGAGAGTACTCACACACTGAACCATTACCAGCAGATAAAGTTTTCAAATATTAGCATGACCTAATAACAAAATGCAAAACTTTAGCCCCAAAAGCCACTTAATCAGTTGTATACATTAGACAAGGATCATTTAAGTAAAGAACATGATGATGAGGTTTGTTTTTAAATGCTACAAGTGACTTTTACCTCAGGTCATGATAGAGCAACAGTGGTTCATTCTGATAATCAAAGCCAGTGTCATCCATTGTATTATCATTATTCTTTAGAATTTGTCAGCAATGTTAATTTGCCATACGTTGAATGGGTTGTAAATATAAAGAAAAGTAGATATTTTTTGCAGAATTGTAATAAAATATTTAACAATAATTCCTGGTTCATTGATGTCCATTAAAGAGAAACTTAATTCACCTAAGAAAAGTCTGTACTGTTGTAGTATCTGAAATATAACCCAGCCATTAGGGGGGCACAAGCCAGTGCACTCTTAGTGCCGGTCCCAAGCCCGGGTAAATGGGGAGGGTTGCGTTAGGAAGGGCATCCAGCGTAAAACATGTGCCAAATCAAATATGCGGATCACAAATGAGAATTTCATACCGGATCGGTCGAGGCCCGGGTTAACAACGACCGCCACAGGTATCGTTAGCCAACAGGGTACCGGTGGAAATTGGGTTACTGTTGGCCGAAGGAGGAGAAGGAGAGGAGGAAGACGTCTACAGAGACGGCAGGAAAAGGAGCAGTGTAGGAGAGTAGAGGTTCGGGTTGGTACTTTAAATGTTGGTACTATGACGGGTAAAGGGAGAGAGGTAGCTGATATGATGGAGAGGAGAAAGGTAGATATGCTGTGTGTTCAGGAGACCAAGTGGAAAGGGAGTAAGGCCAGGAACATTGGAGGTGGGTTTAAACTGTTTTATCATGGTGTGGATGGGAAGAGAAATGGTGTAGGCGTGATTCTGAAGGAAGAGTACAGTAAGAGTGTAGTGGAGGTGAAGAGAGTTTCTGATAGGGTGATGATCCACAAGTTGGCTGTGAGATGGAGGAGAAGGAAAAATTCTGGAGTGAGTTAGATGAAGTGGTAGATGGTGTACCTAGGAAAGAACGATTGGTGATTTGGGCAGACTTTAATGGGCATGTAGGTGAAGGAAACAGAGGTGATGAGGAGTTGATGGGTAGGTATGGTTTTAAGGAGAGGAATGTGGAAGGGCAGATGGTGGTAGATTTTGCTAAAAGGATGGAAATGGCAGTGGTGAACACGTATTTTAAGAAGAAGGAGGATCATAGGGTGACGTATAAGAGTGGAGGAAGGTGCACACAGGTGGATTATGTTCTGTGTAGGAGATGCAACCTGAAGGAGATTGGAGACTGTAAGGTGTTGGCGGGGGACAGTGTAGCTAGACAGCATCGGATGGTGGTCTGTAGGATGGTTTTGGAGGCGAAGAAGAAGAGGAGGAAAGTAAGGATTGAAAGAAGAATAAGATGGTGGAAACTGAAGGAGGAAAAGTGTAGTGTGAGGTTCAGGGAAGAGGTCAGACAGGGGCTTGGTGGTGGTGAAGAGGTGCCGGATGATTGGGCAACTACTGCAGGAGTGATGAGGGAGGCAGCTAGAAAAGTACTTGGTGTGACATCTGGAAATAGAAAGAGAAAGGAGAAGGAGAAAGAGGTTGGCAAAACAGAAGTGGGATTGACAGAGTGATGAGAAAAGTAGGCAGGAGTACAAGGAGATGTGGCAGCAGGTAAAAAGGGATGTGGCGAAAGCCAAGGAAAAGGCATATGAGGAGCTGTATAAGAGGTTGGACACTAAGGAAGGAGAAAAGGATTTATACCGATTGGCCAGGCAGAGGGACCGAGCTGGGAAGGATGTACTGCAAGTTAGAGCAATAAAGGATGGAGAGGGAAATGTGTTGACTAGTGAGGAGAGGGTGTTGAGAAGATGGAGGGAGTATTTTGAGCAGCTGATGAATGAGGAAAATCAGAGAGAGAAAAGGTTGGAGGATGTGGAGTTGGTGAAGCAGGATGTAGATAGGATTAGTAAGGAGGAAGTGAGAGCAGCGATTAAGAGGATGAAGAATGGAAAGTCGGTTGGACCAGATGACATACCGGTAGAAGCGTGGAGATGTTTAGGAGAGATGGCAGTGGAGTTTTTAACCAGATTGTTTAACAGGATTCTGGAAGGGGAGAGGATGCTTGAGGAATGGAGAAGGAGTGTGCTGGTACCGATCTTTAAGCATAAGGGAGATGTGCAGTCTTGCAGTAACTACAGGGGAATTAAGTTGATCAGTCACACCATGAAGTTATGGGAAAGAGTAGTGGAAGCCAGGCTGAGAGAAGAGGTGACCATCTGTGAGCAACAGTATGGTTTCATGCCGAGGAAGAGCACCACAGATGCCTTATTTGCTTTGAGGATGTTGATAGAGAAGAATAGAGAAGGACAGAAGGAATTCCATTGTGTATTTGTGGATTTAAAGAAAGCGTACGACAGGGTGCCGAGAGGGGAGTTGTGGTATTGTATGAGAAAGTCAGGTGTGTCAGAGAAGTATGTGAGGGTGGTGCAGGACATGTATGAGGACAGTGTGACGGCAGTGAAGTGTGCAGTAGGTACGACAGACTGGTTCAGGGTGAAGGTTGGACTGCATCAAGGATCGGCCCTGAGCCCTTTCCTGTTTGCAGTGGTGATGGACAGGTTGATGGACGAGGTCAGACAGGAGTCTCCCTGGACTATGATGTTTGCAGATGATATTGTGATTTGTGGTGAGAGTAGAGAGCAGGTTGAGAAGAGCCTGGAGAGGTGGAGATATGCGCTGGAGAGAAGGGGAATGAAAGTCAGAAGGAGTAAGACAGAGTACATGTGTGTGAATGAGAGGGAGGGCAGTGGAGTGATGCGGTTGCAGGGAGAAGAGGTGGAGAAGGTGGAGGAGTTCAGGTACCTGGGGTCAACAGTGCAAAGTAATGGAGAGTGTGTTAGAGAAGTAAAGAAAAGAGTGCAGGCAGGGTGGAGTGGGTGGAGAAGAGTGACAGGAGTGATTTGTGATAGTAGGGTATCTACAAGAATGAAAGGGAAAGTTTATAGGACTGTGGTGAGACCTGCGATGTTGTATGGACTAGAGACAGTGGCATTGAGTAAAAGACAGGAGGTGGAGCTGGAGGTAGCAGAGCTGAAGATGTTAAGGTTTTCGTTGGGAGTAACGAGGATGGACAAGATTAGAAATGAGTTTATTAGAGGGACAGCACATGTAGGATGTTTTGGTGACAAGGTGAGGGAGGCGAGATTGAGATGGTTTGGACATGTGCAGAGGAGGGACATGAATTATATTGGTAGAAAAATGCTGAAGATGGAGTCACCAGGTAGGAGGAAAAGAGGAAGGCCAAGGAGGAGGTTCATGGATGTGGTGAGGGAAGACATGCAGGTAGTTGGTGTGAAAGAGGCAGATGTAGAGGACAGGGGGGTGTGGAGACCGATGATCCGCTGTGGCGACCCCTAATGGGGGCAGCCGAAAGAAGAAGAAGAAGTTGCAGTTTCTGAAATATGTAATATCTGAAATATGTAGTACCTGTATTCGACTTTATTCTGTATTGCGGGAATGCAGGCCAGATCTTTTCCCTACAAGACGATGTTGAAAGACCATAGTGTTTATAGCAGAGTCTGGGCCAAATGTCTATGTTGAAGGGTGTACGTGCAGCTTCTGAAATCCCCTACGAGTCGACTGTACAACAAGACATGCTTGCGTGTCCATATGTGGTGATGTTCTTTATGCTAAACATTCTGGAGAAATGAGCTCACTTACATCTTGCATGTTTTGAGATGCGGACAATAGCAACGGCTCAGATATATATAGACGAGACAGGACGTTAGATCGGGAGGATGGTTCGTTTGGCTCTGAACCCCTCCGAGCAAATCCTGGATGCTCGTATCAAGATGCTGAACCTTCTGTAAATAAACCTGGTTTGCAAGAAAGACGGTGTCTACAGAGATTTCTTCCAAGCAACAGCTACTCTCCTGCACAACCCGAAATATACATCACTGTCTGGGAACAAATGACAGTAACCTAAATTTGACCAAGGTTTTTTTTCCAAACAAACAAGTGCAATGAAAATTAATTACAAAGTTTTTTTCAAGTTTCATGTTTTCCTAATTCCTAATTCATTTGAATTCTTCAATCCTTTATGATTAAAATCAAAAGTTTTAAAGTAGGGAAGTAGATTTAAATACTTAAAACTATTTTATGCATCACTGGACCTGGAGAATGGACTGTTCAGATAAACTGAGTTTGCTTTTATTTTTATTTTTCAATAAGAAACCGTCAAAAAACATGCCCTGTTGAGACAAAAAAAAAAAAAAACCCTGAAAGCAGCTATGTACTGCTGTGTCACAAACTAACCTTCATCATCACACCCAAAAGGATGAAGACAAACAAAGAGACCTTAACTTTCACAGGTGAGTAATACTACTGACTCACTCATTTTAAAAAACATTCATTGCTTAGCAACTGAACAGCAGATAGAGTTAGCATGGCAGTTTGGAGCAGATGGCTCGGTAAATACCTTGCCATGTGTTCCTGGGGAGGAACTAGAATGCATCACGACAGCGCTAAGACAAAGAGAAGAGGGCAAACATGCACATACACATCATCACAAAAGAGGAAGCATTTGTCCAAATTTCATATCAACATAAACCTTGTTCACATTTGGATAGCTTTTTTTGCAGAACTCCTGCTCCAGATCGGTGATTTATTGGTTCGTCTACCATGTAACGCCTGGATGATATGTTTTGTTTTATTATTCTAGTAAACAGCACTTTGTCACAAGAATAGGCTTGGTGTTAAAAGCCATATGTTGTTTGTATGTTGTGTGGGTCACTTGTTTCCAAGGAGGCTTGGCAAATTTCTTTTTTTCTCTTGATTTAGTAGGAAATATATCCAAACGTGGAAAAAACATTGCACTGTTTCTATTAATAATCATGCCAGTTTTGTATACAGTATACAGTGAAGGATTTACATAGAAAGTTAAGAATAAGATTGCAGTCAACTGATATCTCACTGTGTCATGAAGAATGCAGTGACTATATATCAGATGCATACTTGGTAAACAAGTATCTCCGGTGTCCCTCTGAGCTCTATCTTTGTACATGTCACTTTCTTTCTTTCTTTCTTTCTTTCTTTCTTTCTTTCTTTCTTTCTTTCTTTCTTTCTTTCTTTCTTTCTTTCTTTCTTTCTTTCTTTCGCTCTCTCTGCAGATGTGAGTGGAGACAGGACCAGCTGGACCCGTGACTCAGAGCTCTCTCCAACGCGCACACAGCTCCTACGCCAGCACTCATCCTCACACCAGTCTGCAACTGAGGACACTCAAACACACATATCCAGACTATGGCAGCTTTAAAAAAAAAAAAAAAGAAGAAAAAGAGAAAAAAAGTTAGCAGAATGTCTGTCAGAGGGTCACGGTAGTCAGCAAAACGGCCACCGTCATATGGTCTAATTATCGGCACGAGCCATCTGTAGTCCATATGTGCTGAACGCATCCTCTGAACACAAGTTTTTGGAAGAACACACTCATTTGAGGTAAATCTGAGCTCGTCTGCTGAGAACATGCTTCAAAGGCTTATGCTGGAATCGTCATATGTTTTAACCTAGCGCTGCAGGAAGAAATGTTGTATTTGTGACAGTTCCAGCAGCTGTAGGAAGGAGAGTGCTGCAGCTCGTCGCACAGCCCATAGCCTGCATGTTAATGCTAATGCTCGTCATTTGACAGTTACAGCCCATATGCCTCTCCCCCATGGTCTTCTCTACTCAGGCACATTGGAGCGTTATTAAGCCTGACTTGTCACCAAATTATATATACAAAGTTTACATGCATTCAGCGCCACTCCAGCTGTTGCAGATTTGTAGCAGAGAATATATCCCTAAGCACTCGGTTGTACATGCCAAGCGCTGTCCTGTTGTCATAATGCAAGAGTGTGTGAGAAATAGACCAAGGCAGAGCCAATAAGAAGTGTTGCTCATGTTGCTCATCACCAGTATTCTGTCTTGACAAAATAACTTCTCACAGTTCCTTTCCAACATGATTTCAGCACCTCAATGCATTATTTCATTAAAAGAAATATGAAGCTGGCAGTAATTGGTGTGTGGGCACCATTACCCAAAAATCCATGAATAAAGGCTTGAGAAAAGACCCAGGTACTGAGTAGACCTTGATCAATGCCATTAAACAATGTGCCATTTTCTAGCCTCCATTAGAGTAAGAGGTCCAAATGGATTTTTTTTTATATATGTGTGTGTGTGAGTGTGTTTGTGAGAGAGAGAGAGAGAGAGAGAGAGAGAGAGAGAGAGAGAGAGAGAGAGAGAGAGAGAGAGAGAGAGAGAGTACACTGAACCCTGCCTCCATTACCATGTGTAAGAGGGTAGCTTATTGCATCCTTTATACTCAGTTTTGTATGCTTCTCATGTAATATAGATTTAAAAAACTGAATATAAAGGCTAGATCTTAATAGCCACTAACAATATTGTTACATTTATTTTGGAACAGTTACATGAATAATATAATTTTATATTAAAATCCACAAGCATGGATTAATCACTGGCCCTGTTTACAATGACTGAATGCTAATAACCATCATTAAAACATGAGCGTGCAACTTCGCTGCTTTGCCGTGCATCTTGAACATCACTAGAATTGAACATCACTCCCAGTGAACATGTGTTCATAGTAATTTATTAAGGACTAACGCGCTAGCAACGATGAGGCGGCAAGGCGTTTGGCGTGAAAAATCATTATGATCAGCTAGTGTAATCACAGAAATCTGAATTTGCATCCTGGGTTTTAATTTATCAAATCCATCTTTCCTACAAGCTCTTTAGGTCCCTCCATCTGCTTGCTAAACAAATGGGAGAGAAGATTTGGAGGCTGTTAGATAATTATTTCTGTGGCAATTACTTGGATGTTAATGACCACTCTATTGATTATTATTACACCATCGAAGGTCATAGCTGTATGAATGTAATCAAAAGGGGATTGGATATGATGCATCTGCTCGAGCAGAATGTTGTAAACGCCTGGGAGCTCACTAATTTAGCCCCTGACCTAAGGGCTTTTTGAATGGCACAGTGAATCAGCTTTATGAGTGTGTGCGTGCCGCTCATAGTAACTCATCTTTGACTTGATTCTTAATCTCTGTGGCAGCTTGCGAAACAGATTTAGCTAGCAGGAGCTCACTCTCTCTGTTTCTCAACCAGGAATATTTCTCCTAAACAAGTTCACAATTTTCTTCACAACTCAACAGTATGCTCGGGCGTTCGCTAATTTCTCTATTGTGCGATTTGGCCTGGTTATCTGTGAAGTTTGATATTTTGGATGCTACTCGCGCGATCGTGTGAAAATGTCACAGCTTTCCTCAGCTGCGTAAGACTACCGACCTGTGATGCTGCCACTAATGATAAATTAGACTCGAGTGTGACTGCAGATCTGCCATTACTTCATCAACATCAACTTTACTAGATATAACCATCAAACATCTTTGTGTTTAATACAGGCAGGGACAGAGTGGCATGGTGCATAGCTGAATATTCACCAGACTAATTTCCATCTACATAATGGGTTACGTGCAGTAATGTGATGTCAAAGGCTTACCCCAAGTTAATGATACAGTTGATTGATAGGATTCAGTAATAACTTCCTACTGCAGAGCAGACAGTCAGAAATGCAATAATGTTCTCCTGTCTATTATTTCTCTGTGTACAAAAAGCTCTTTTAAACAATTTGATTCATTTAGATTTCCTATCAGTTGTGCTTAAAGTGTTCATATACACTACTGATAAATAAATGTAAAAAAAATTATAAATGTTTAAACACAAAATGGTGAATATTAAGCTTTTAATGGCCTTAAAACTATTTATTTGTCAGAACAGTAAAACATAAGCAATAAAAAAAAAAACTGAGAATTGCTGTGCCACCATTTACTTACGTGAACAATGAACTGCTAAAGAAAAAGACAAGGAAACATGGAAATTCACTTATATACTGTAGTTGTCTTATACATAAGTTAAAATCATGAAAATGATTATAATGTTTGATGTAAAATTTGCATCCAAAATCACTTGTCTGGATATGGAAATTTCTTGCATAATGTTATTTTTTGTTGCTGTTGTTAAAACAATTAAGATCTTAGTGTTTTGCCCTCACAAATGCCTACCATTTTGTGCAAGAAGATATGGTCAGACAGTATATACAACTGAATGGAAATTTGCATGCTTATATAACTGCACTTTTTAAATACATTATTTATTCTACAGAAAGAGTAGTGATGTTTTCTATAAGGTGTTTATGGACGTTAGTGTCCATTTTTAAGGAATCTATAGTGTCCCTAGTACAGAAAGGCTATAGGTTTTCCAACAGCACATTAGGCTTTGTGTTTAGCGGGTTTTCGGTAACATGGCAAGCTGCATTTTTTTTGTTTTATTAATGAAAAAAGAAGCTAGTAAGAGAATAAAAGCTTATAGATGCTGTAATACTGGATAACAGGACCTACTGCACCTTCATTTTTGCAGACATTTCATAGCATTAAATGTAATTATAATTATGCATTTATACATCAATTATTGTTAGAACTGACAAACTGTGTGGTATAAAATAGACTGGATGTGCTATAGGAACTGTCAAGTTAAGGGAAATATCACAGTCAATACGACACATTTAAAAGAACCTAAAATATTTTTTTTATTTCAAGTGGTATCTCAGTAGTTAGTAGTTTATTTATATAGCAGTTTATAGAAAAGACAATGATTTAAAACAGAAACGTTACAAATTTCCAGATTCTTAATAAGCAAGCCAGTGGTAAACTCCCAAAAACAGCAGGCTAAGAACCATACTAAAAGAAAGCCTTTCCTCATCTGTGTCACATAAGGTAATGTGATTATAGGTCACTGCTCCTCAACAGCAATCTTGTGATTCCCAAAAGTTCTAAAGAGTCACTACTGGACCCTTGAGAAACATCTAAGCTTCATGGTTACATTGTATTCCTAAACAATTGTAAGCCCTGCTCCAACTCTGCCCTACATATTGTGTTAGAGCACACTTAGCACTAATGTACAGGGCAGTACTCCTGCAGAAATGGGGTTGCAAACCATGTATACTGTATGTGGGAACTAAGCTGAACTAGGACATCATATTAGTTACACAGCCCAAAAAGCTGTTTATGATAAATGAAAATATTTCACATGATAAAAATTAAACATAAGAGCGTAAATCACTTCACACACATATTAGGCCCACTCATGTTTTAGTTCCTGCAATGCTTCTTTGCATAGCGTCTGCCCTGCTCTGCCCTCTGGAGCTCTGTCACAGTTTCATCAGTGCCAGCTCGATGCCGCTCAGCAATACTCCCTCATAGGTTAATCCCCATATCGCACTTCACCACCAGCTCACTAAGCCGCTTAAAGGGACACATTATAGCTATGACAATGACCTGCTAATGGTTTTAAATTTCTCTGAAGCATCCCAAGTTATCTTTGTCGCTTTTATCTCCTAATGAGATCTGTCCTGTGGCAGAGAAGGAGATTCCTGTGGCCAAGGACGCTGATGTTTCACCCACTTAGGCAGAATAAATAAACCCCCCTCCATCCAAAAAAAAGCATAGGGGACAAAATAAACCTTGATCCCCTGACTGCTCTGTTTTCCTAACTGAAAGGGGTGGGAGTGAGGGTGAGGGTCTTCAGCTTTGTGTATCGCTTAAAGCAAAACTAATATGTGCCATAGTGATGTCATTGCAAAGGGCATTTTAAGGTGCGGCTCTGTGATAGATGGTTTTGCTGATCCCCAGGGTCTCATGATTGAATCTCTCCTAAGCATCTCTTCACTAGCTGGTTAGCATTTCATTTTAAAAGGTATCACTTAATAATATTCTGCTAAACATCTGCGATAAACTGGCACCCTGTTCAGGGTGTATTTCCCTCCTGTGCCCACCAGTTGTTTTTTAAAAGACTTCTGTCCAAAAGTGGAACATTGAATAAACGCTACATAATTGTTCCATGTTAAACAATTCCTTATAAAAAACATTACAACGTCAATTATTGTAAATATTTCTTTGTTACAAAAAAACTGATTGAAAATGTGTAGCATCTGCCATACTTTGAATAAATGTTATTAAACAACCAATAGTGTATTAAAACACATGGAATTAAATATACTAGAGCTAGAACACCCTCTGACCAATCAAGTTTGATGGATTGATGTCAAATACTTCTAGCATGGATTAATATTTCTTCAGCTGCTTATTTATTAAGTGCTTCTTAATAGATGCCATTATTTCTTGTAAAGTGGCAGTCCACATAAGAAGTTGGTTTAAAAGGCCAAAATTGTCACAAAGGAATTAATGAAAGCACTTTCACCTTTCATTTCAATATTTAGCACTACATTCTGACACCATTATAAAAGATTTAAGCACCTAATAAACAAATGCTTCATCTCATAGTCATGTTTTGGAAACAGCCTCTGCCAATTCTAATATCGTTCAATCTCTGGACCAACTGTTTCCACCCCTAAAGTATCAATGTATGACACGCTAATCCAATAACTGCAGGCTCTATTACTTTCAATTAGTTGTGACAGCTCGGGGCTTAATCTATACTGGGCACACACGCACACACACACACACACACACACACACACACACAAACACACACACACACACACACACACACACACACACACACACACACACACACACACACACACACACACACAGTCTGCAAGGCCAAGCCAAGCCGAAATGATTTTTTTGGCACTTTTTTCAGTTTGAGGTGAAACTGTCACAGCTTTTGTGACCAGAATGGCTGCTACGTCTCCACGGTTACAGCTTTGCAGCCGTCGACCTGGACTAATGATGCTCAGCATGGCAGCCATTTTTACCTCGAAAAGAAAGATGAAAAGAGAAGTAAAGTTACACTTTTTTAACTGTGAGGCTCTTTTAAGAGCTGAGGAGAGTTAAAGTCCCTGCCACTTTGCTTGACTTTGGCCTTGAGTTTATAGCTGAATATTATATAACTTACAATAACAGAAAATTAGCACTCATCTGTAAATATTGCAGATGATATAAAATAGCAAAAGCACAACATTTAAACAAATGTTTAGATTTTAATTTCCCGTGTCTCGATTGCAGCAATCAAGTAAATAACTAGAATTTGTGAGTTCAACTTTAACTTTGAATGATTTTTGACTAAGTATTAAATCCATAAGTCCAAGTTCATAGTCCTACTTGTTGTTCTATTATAGATGTGTGGATTGAAAAATCATGACATTCCACTAGATTAATGGAGCGTTAATAGTTAAACTCGGAATAACTCAACCTTGAGAAGCATTTTCCTAATATGTATAGAGTATGAAGTTCCAGTGCTTGAAGAGTATCAGGACTATGGCTACACTGTTGTTCACTTACTGGAGATTAATATATAAACAATTTATTCCGCATTATTAAACTTGATTACCTGGCCACACTTTATACAACCCCAATTTAAAAAAAGTTGGGGAATGATGTCCATTACAGTTTCTTCAAAGATTCTACCTGCTCAATAGTTGTGGGTCTTTTTTGCCATAATTTTTGTATTTTTAATAAAAAAAAAAGCTGCAAAGAACACTTTCTTTAATTAATGCAGTCATGTTTGATGGAAACATCTATCATTCACAGCATGCTTTACCCTTAACTTCCACCCCACTAATTTTTTAGGGATTTGTACTGTATATTGAAAGTTTAGTGTTCTATGTTCATGCATTCTGGCAATATTGTTGATGCAAAACTCAGTTTCTATGTGTTAGCTGAGGCATTACAGACACTTTTTATGACACCATGCTATTTGTAATTACTACCTGATCAATATTACTGTACTCATGTACAGCATGTGATAAATACCAGCTGTAGCACACATGTCTAAATGTGTAATTATTCTATATTAGACATACTTGTGATGGAATTGAACTACGATGTGAGATAGCGATAGATCCAGATGTTTTCAGCATTTTATGTTGCTTCCAATACAACAAGAACATTTACCTATGCAATAATAATAATAATAATAATAATAATAATAATAATAATAATAATAATAATAAACATAATAATAATCGTAATCATAAAAAATATATAATAATAATAATAATAATAATAAACATAATAATAATCGTAATCATAAAAAATATATAATAATAATAATAATAATAATAATAATAATAATAATAATAATAATAATAAAATGTCCTCGTATAGATGTATTTAAATTACTTTTTACATTTTTTGATAGTAATGGGCAATATTCACAGCTTTAGGTCATCTTTGAAAGGAAGCTCTACCCATTTTTCTCTGCAGAACAACTGTTACAGCTATTTTCGAATCTTTTTCCTCAGAAGTGTTCAGTCTTGGTCAAATTTTTTGTTAAATTTAAGTTAAACTAGTCTCCCAGTCCCTGTTGTCAAAAAACCTTGTTTATAACACTTTGTTACCACCACTATGTTTTCTGGTAATGTGAAATGTATCACTTAGATTTAATAGACCAAATTGTTTAATATTGGTATATCAATCCATATAACTATTGTTCTTGTGTCCTGACAGGCACTTTAGATTTATTTCTTTAACTGGGGAATGCCTTCTGTCTAGCTACTTTAACAGGGAGGCATGACTGGTGAAATGACTGGTTCTTCTCCCAACTGGATCCAGGACAGATGACCTAGTTGCCTCCTTGACTGTGATGGAAGCCATTTTGTTTTTGAAGGTTTTTCCGTTGTTTGTTTACTATTTTAATCTGAGTTCCCTTCTACATTACAATCTTTAGACAATTTGTTTTACTCAATATTTGTTTTTTGGCACTATCAATTGTGGGAATTCATATGCCTTTTAAAATCATGGCCAAGTATCTGAATCTGAATCATTTAAAAGCTGATCAATGAAAAGAGTTAAATATCAAAGGGTCTCTAATGTGAATGTGAAGCATTTTCTTCAGATTACCAAAATTTGTTTCTTCATTTTCTTCACAGAATATTTACTGTAGATTCATTAAAAAACAAATAACTAAATCCACACATGCATTCAAAACATTTCAAGGGTTCTTACAGAAGATAAAGACTATATATGTGCCACATTGGTTGAACAAGGTTGGATTTACCTAGGCTTTAAAGGTGGGCACGTGTTTTGTGGTGACGCACACGGTAATCACTGCATCATGAAACTATTAACGGTTTCACTGGAAAGGAAAGGCCAGTTCTCTTTTTTCATGTGTCTACTATTTTAAAGAGAAGTGATTGCAAGATTAGAATTATTAATAGACTGTACAGGCCAGGTGGCTGAAATTTGAACTGGTCAGCGTGGTTGCCATATCTGTGTAAAAAAAGAAAAAATCAGTCAAAAAACAGAACAATACTAATAAGTGAAATCTTTGCCAATTAACCATCAGGCCTTATTCAATTATGTTGCTTTATCATGAATCCCACTATGTCTCCATTGTGCTGCAAAAATGCAATACATTTCCTTAAATAGTCTTTTGAGCTAAATCTTAAAATATTATTACAAGTTTAAAAAATAAAGAATTAAGAAACAATATGAAAATGTAAATATTTTCTATACATATTTAATTATTCTATATTGTTAAGGACGAAGCACAAACAATAAGTGATGCATGTACACATTTCTTTCAATAAAAACTACATTTTAAAAATATAACCCTAGTATGTAGATCTTATCACTACTTTATTTTTTCTTTTATTCAATTTTACTATTATTTAATACATATTAGCTTAGATGGAGTATGAAACATAAATAAGTTAACAAAGAAGACTGCAGCTGCATGTGCAGCATATGAAATGCTGATGATGTCGGCTCTGTTATCCCTGACCTTCTTAAAGAACATGAGCATCACTCAGAGTCCTGTGTGTGCACACTCCACTCAAGGCTAATGTCTCAGGGACTGCAAAACAACTGATAGTCTAAACATCAGCTATTTAATTTTATTGCCCTCAAGGTTTGTGATCTGGGGTGGGGGAAATGCTGAAAGAAAATAAATGTATGTATAATCATAAATTCTATGTTTTAAATCTGTGTAGTATTTATATTTACCAAAGCAGAGAAAACTGTTTATTTGATTAAAGTGCTCCAACAATGTGTTATGAAAACACATTATTAAAAACATAATTAAAAATTTCAATAAACATAATTAATAAAGCAATGGTGAACCCATGACATCTCTTGAATTTCAATAAGGATTAATAGTTGCATAAATCATGTAAAATGTGCCTGAATAACTGTGGAGCTGCATATTCATATGCATTCTTTTTTTTCTTTTTTATTTCCGGTCGATGGAATTCTGACAGCCACATGTGTGGGAGCTGAAGGAACGGCACACCATTAAGAGGTCCTGACTCACCTTGTTTTAAGAGCAAGGTCTAATTGCTGCCATCTTTTACAGGAGCCAGTATGCAGCATCTGGCATTTGCTTGGGTCTGCAGGGACTGTCATTATCTCTAGATGAAGCGTGGCCCCCGGCACCTTTGCATTTGCCACGTTCCAAGCACCTTTTTTTATGACCCAAGAGAGAACAGCCAGGAAAATGTACGTGTAGAATAAATATGCATGCAGTTGACTTCTGTAGTGTACGTCAGTGTACCAGTTGTGAGGTAAAAGTTTTGCTTAGAAAAATCTCCTCTGGCTCTTAACCTACCGTTTGACTTCCCAAAAACAGCCCCATTATTTAGTGTGGGGTCTCACCAGAGGAAGAGCGAGTGAAAAATGAAAGCGTTTAAGCCGCACTTTGTTACAGCACACCTAAGGGACCAGTCGTTTATGCACAAACAAATAATAGAGCTCATCTTAATTAGCTCTTAAATCCATACTGACCTCTCTTGAGAAGCACTGCAAACGTTTAGCGCCAGGGAAAAGTGCGACACTGAGCTGCGCACGTCTAGTAAAAATATGTTGACAAACTTGGCATGGCACTTTGACTGGCTGCTAATGGAAGCAACAGAGGAACCCATTCACGCATTCAAAGAGGACACAATGTCACACCCGCTAGCTCAGAGAAAGCCTTCATATTTATATCCCATGAAAGATAATGCATACACTGTGCCATAGACTGGCATATATTTTATTTTTTTATTTTTTTATTTTTTATTATTATTATTTTTTATTATTATTTATTTAAATAAGATTTGAATTATTAAAAGCATATTGCAGAATTATGCATTGTGTCAGAACAACGGGGCTCATTCACATGCAAAATCGAATCATTTATTATTAGATTCTTGGGAAGTGACACTAATACTGGAGATATGTGACCCTGTTTATTTTACCTCAATAAAAGCCTGGTTGCCACATTTTGAACTAACTGTAGGTGGAATAATGGCATTTAAGAAAGATTTATGTACAATGAGTTACAGTAGTCTTACCATTATGAGATTAAAGAGAGAATAACAATTTTAAATAATATTTATCAATGGATAGTTATTTGATTCATAGATTATTTAGCAGAAGCATGCTGTAATGTGTGCAATGTGTGCACATGTATATAATAGGTAAAGACATACAGATCTTTAGCCACCAATCTTAGCAAATATCAAATACTGTCCGAATTCATACCTGGTTCTCTGCCAAAGATAAACATAAAAAAGCTAATATTTCACTAGGGTCTTTAGATGCCTATGACTAAATGGATGATGTCAGAAAAAGTGAGAGAAATCAGATTCTGAGTATACTGTTAGAAAGCTTGAGATTTGATTTGCGAAAGTGAAGGTGTTCTGAGCCCCCACAATTGGCCCACTGTGTTCTCCGCTAAGCCTCAGCTGAGTATATAAATGCTGTGTTTGACCGTGCTCACATCCACACACTGTCCCTTTTCTTCACATGCTTCACTCAGCTAACAAGCCTTCTGTTGCACCAACCCCCCTCCTGAGTGATAGATTTTCTTATTCGAGCATAGACTATAAAAAGGCTGCTATATAGATATGAATGTTTCGGAAAAAAATAAATTACCTTAGGAGAGAGTTTTTGTGCATACATACTGAAAATACAAAGCATACAGAGGTGCAGTACTTTGTAAATGGACCAGCAAATTTACGGAACCAAAGATTATACAATTTCTAAATACTACTATTATTACTGCTATTAATCTTACTACAACTACTAATATTACTACTACTACTACTACTATTACTACTACTACTACTACTTATAATAATAATAATAATAATAATAATAATAATAATAATAATAAATACTATGATTAAAAAAAATCTATCTTGTTACTATCGTCACAATCATCAATTTCATGTTTTCATCAGTTTTGCTTTTCTTGCTGCTGTTTTAGTAAACAGTTACACCAATTCTACACAAATTAGTAACATTCCTGTGCATAATAATGTAAATCTGTTGTGCTGCGTTTTGCTTTGCTGTGCTGACTTTGGGCCGCAGTGCTGTCAGTTACTGAATGCTTTCAGGGCTACAGAACACACAGCCATTTGTTACACCGTCAGCGGATCGGGTAATTAATGGGCCGTAGCGCCAGGCCAGTTCACCAGGCCACCGCTACAGCACAAGAACCATATTGCACTCTGCGGCTGCTACTGTGTTTCTTTATAATCCCTCATCATTAAGGAACGCTTGCTTTGCTCTTGTGGATATCTATTTATTCTGCCTTGTGGAATGAATCCTTCTCCACTTTTGACTAAGGCTTACTCTCTATCCTCACACGCACACACACACACACACACACACACACACACACACACACACACACACACACACACACACACATTGCTGTAAATCAAGCATAGACCATGCTTAAGTAACTGCTAAGGCAAAGCATTGTCTACATATTCCTGAGATGACATGATGGGGAAACAAGAAGCCTAAAGTAATCTGTCAGCACCCCACCCGTGAAAGTGTTAGCCTAATGTGCTGTCTTTTTTTTCTAGAATCCTTGCTTGCCTAAAAGTGCATTAATGTGAGCACAATGTACCTGCTGAAATGCTTTCTCTGCAGGTTAGACTTAGAGCACAGAGCAGCTGTAACACTTCCCTTAAGCTGCTTCTGATTTAGGGTTAAAAAAAAAAAGCAGTTTTTAGTATTAACTCTCAATATTATTAGTCACCACTGCCTTTAGTTTAATCCAACTGGTGTCATAACTCTAACTAATTTGGAAATTAAGCACTATTTATGTGTGAGGGAAAAGTAGGGACGTTTTGTTGCGACAGTTTTGACAATTCTCTATTTAGAAAATGGGAGATAACTATGTATGCTGCACATACTATACTCTATACACAGCATTGTAGAAAAGTTTGCAGTTTGAGTTGATTTAAAACGTAAAAGTAACCAATATGTTTATTGTATTGAATTATTTTATTATGTTACTTGTTATAATACATTTGCATATTACTACACTGGTGACACAAGAGGGAAATCTCAGTATCAACTCATATCAGCATAATATGAACTGGATAATTTTTTTATGTATTATCATGAACATCAAACTTACAGAATAAATGCAAAAAAAAAACGTAATGGGAAAAATACACATTGAGATCTCGCACATAGCTGTGTGCTTGTTTGAGGGAAACGTGAGGTGTGTGCAGACTCTAAACAGACAGGAACACAGCATTTGGACAGCTGGAAGAGGCTTGTGTGTCGCCGTAAGGACGAACAATGGAAGAGTTCGAGAATTCGGTTCTTTCTTAGAGCCTGTCCTAATACAGCTGCTGCCACCAGATACAGTGGTGTTTAAAAAAAAAAGGAGGAACACTGCTTTTGGGAAATGTGTGTACTTGTGTTTGTGTGCGTGTGCGTGTGCGTGTGTGCGCACGCGTGTGTGTGTGTGTGTGTGTGTGTGTGTGTGTGTGTGTGTGTGTGTGTGTGTGTGTGCGTGTATGTATGTGTATATGTGTGTTAGTGTGTGTGATAGAGCAAGAAAGATAGAGTGAGATAGAGAGAGAAAAAAAAATAGTAGTTGGACAGACTGTGCCATTCACACACACACACACACACACACACACACACACACACACACGTACACACAGACACACACAGATCGCACACACACAGAGAGTGATACATTGCGTATGAATAAGTGTTCGGCTGAGTGCACACGGCCTATTGTCATAGTGATGTGATATCAAATTTGTGCAAGGCTACGAACAAAAGACGTGAAATCAATGTATTCTGTAGATGGGACGTCACAGCTGGATAGAGCCTCATCTAAGAAAGGCCATTCCAGCACGCCATTAGTTCTGTTTCATCGGACACCGTATTATATTTTTTTCCTCCTCTCAATTTTTCTTTTTCTTCATCTCAGCCCAGAGGCAGAGAGAAGGATGTATGACAATCTGATGAAACGCACACACTGTGAAAATGTCAGCCTTTTCTTTAGACTAGTCCTTTGTTTATAGCGACATTTAGCACGGCAGGAAAAAAAACACCACCCAAGTGGAACTGCATGAGAATAAAAGAACTACTTTGTTGTTTAACTGTGAACCTCAAAGAAAGAGGCTTATCCCACGTTCATCTTCCTTTTTATGGCAGTTGTACAGTTGTAAAAAAAAAAAAAAAAGAAGAAAAAAAAAGAAATAAACCCTTTTCCTTGCACAAGCATACTGATTATGGCTGTGTGTGACCAAAAATATTAGAATTAAAATTCAATTTCTTTTTTCTCTTGGCTTGTCTGAGTCATGGCAAGTGTAAAGAAAACAGAAAATCATTAGGCACAAAAAATATGGCTGTACAGTATCAGAATGCAAAAACAAGTTCAGCCAAGGTTGTGTTCAGATGCTTGCTCGCTGGGCTTGATTTCCTCCCTGGTTGCCGCATTGCCATTAGGACAGGACCATCCCCCTTTCCCAGGTGGCCATGGGGTCAGGCCCGGCTGCAATGCGATAGGCTTAATCCGATTTAGTCTAATTGCATCTGCAGAAGAAGCTACTTCCCAGTGCTTGGTCTCATCTCTGCATGCACACACACACACACACACACACACACACACACACACACGTTTCCTGTCACTTAGTAACACTGCCTTGTTGCATGCAGCCCAGGAAGGTGTAAGAGGATGTCAGGATGATCTTCGCTCTTAAAGATAGCAAGGATATTATGATGCTGTAAAAGCCAAAAGTTTGTCCCAAAGGAAGTGAGAGACACACACTTAAAGACACAAAAATGACAAACAGGCAATTTTTTTACCCATGTATACACTTCTTCTTCTTCTTCCGTTAGGGGTCACCACAGCAGATCCTCCGCACGTTTGATTTGGCACATGTTTTACGCTGGATGCCCTTCCTAACGCAACCCTCCCCAATTTATCCGGGCTTGGGACCGGCACTGAGAGTGGCTGGGGATGGTTCCCTGACCGGGGATCGAACCCGGGTCACAGCAGTGAGAGCGCTGCATCTTAACCACTAGACCACCAGGGGACCTTTTACCCATATATACACACTTAGAAAAATAGATATTAGACTTCACTTCCCTGATCAGTTACACTTACAGTATCTGCTGGCAGAAAAGCTAAAATGCTGCCAATCATGAAGATACACAGCACTCATCTGATTGGTCTGTTGATTCATTTTCTATAACAACATGACTGTAGCAGTAATGCAAGCTGTAATCCAAATAAATGTTTTTAAAAATGTATTCTCAGCAATGAATTTTAATGGACGACACTTCAATTTAAGAATGAGTAAAAAAAAACATTGCTATTAATATTCCTCCTATAAGATAATTATTTATGATATGTAGATAGAGCCTGTAGTATAAGAGCTTTATAACAGCAACTTTTTTCACAGCCTTGCAATGAAATGGTGTCCTCTTTACAGGCCTTACCATTATTGTTCCCAGTATAGACTCCATGACACAGATCAAGATGAAACATTTACTGCAAATGAGTGAGGACTCTCTTTAGGACAGAAACATTTGTGCACTCCGGGTATTGTGTAACATTTCTTTTTCAGCAAACAAAAGAAAGAAACAACATGAGGTTAACAGAATCACTACTGTTCTACCGCAGCAATTCATCTCATTTCTCGGCACAATGGACCTCTATATTTGCACACTAAGTCCTATGCACATAAATATATATACAACTGTCATGCATAACATTATGACCACTTGCTTAATATTGTGTAGTTGCTAAAACAGTCCTGAGCAGTTGAGCATTAACAGCATTAACTACAGCACTTTGAGATATGGGAGCTCGTCTGTTGGATAGGATCACTCGGGCCAGCCTTTGCTACCCATGCGTATCAAGAAAACTTGCCCTGTCACCGGTTCACCACTGTTGCTTTCTTGGACCACTTTTGATAGATACTGAGCACTGTAGACCGGGAACTGCACCCCACAAGAGTTTTGGAGAGGATCTGACCCAGTCGTCTAGTCGTTACAATTTGTCACTTGTCAAACTCACACAAATCCTTACGCTTGACTATTTTTCCTTCTTTTAACACATCAACACTGAGAACAAAATGTTCACTTGCTGCCTAAATATATCCCTCCCACTAACAGGTGCCATGATGAAGAGTGTTATTTACTTTACCGATCCTAATGTAAGGATTCTAATCCTTATAAGGTCACAATGTTAGGTCTGGTCGGTGTATATGTTCCAACTACATGGTTAACTACTGTAAATTGGTTAGATCTTTTTTATTACAGCATTTATCTGATGAAAAATATAGTCACTTATACATGTCTAATTGACTCTATAAGAGTGGTCATGAAAAAAAATCGATGATCAAATCTATGAACATAAATATGAGCTTGATGCTTTAAAAAAAAAGAAATTGGATTATTTGTACATTCACAGAAAACTGTTTTTATTCACTGTTTTTAAAGCAGTAGAGCCTAATAGGCCTATGTAAAAAGGTGTGTGATTTTGAATATGGTTCCTTGCTTCAGTTAGAACAATATTCTGCAAAAAAAAAAAAAAAGTGCAGGTGAGTAGCCTGCAGACAATTACACTTAAGTCTGCCACCTTCTTGCTGCAGCACCAGATTTAATTAATATGCAAATTCACCTGACACTATGTCTGGCCTTAACAAATAAACCTGAACAGAGATAAACTTGTTTAGGGCTGTTTCTTTTAATAGGCTTTCTCTACAATGTCAAATGAAGCAGTGGCAAGCTGAAAGACCAGTGCTGACAGTCCTGATAGCGGATAGGTATTTAAATGAATGTAAAATGTCAATTAAAAAGTCTATCAACTCTTTGTGAAAATGAGACATGTGCTATGTTAAGTAGATCTATTTCTCGAATTTACCCTAAAATCACACCAGCAAAGAAGCGACATATCAGGATTTGTTTTCTATATACATGAATGACACAGAGAGATGATTTCATTAACAATAGCAAATTACAGTTTGCCTTTCATCTTGTTTTACATTAGTTAGTTATTAGTAATTAATGTGCATAGAGCCATTGCAAAAATAATATGCTTAGAACTAAGCAAATATTATGTAAAATTAGCATTAAGATAGATTCAGGTCTGGGCTGTTTAATGAGAAACACAGTTCACAAATCTAAGTCTGCAATTATGTTTAAAACCCAAAAAGCATCAACCACATTAGTTATCTGCTAGTTTAAATGCAGGGTAATGCTACAGGATTTACACAAACATTCCCAGGGCATCTGGCGGATGTCTTTACTCACATCTTCAATATCTCCCTGAGCAGCGCCGTTGTTCCTACATCAAGTTCGCTGATGACACGACCGTGGTGGGTCTCATCAGCAAGCGCAATGAGTCAGCATACAGAAGAGGTGCAACAGTAACAGCCTGGTGTTGAGCCAGCAACCTGTTTTTGAACACTGACAAAACAAAAAAGATGATTGTTGTCTTTAGGAGAGCACAGATCGGCCATTCATTACTAAACATCGAAGGATCCTCCATGGAGATCGTCAAGGGCACCAAATTCCATCTGGCGGAGAACTTCACCAGCTCCATCACCAAGAAAGTCCAGCAGCATCTGTACTTCCTGAGAAGAATGAGAAAAGCCCATCTTGGCCATGTTGTACAAAGGGACCATCGAGAACATCCTGAGCAGCCACATTGCTCTGTCTGGTTTGGGAACTGCACCATCTCAAATTACAAGACCCTACGGAGGATAGTGAGGACAGTAGAGAAGATCATTGGAGTCTCTCTCCCCTATATCACAGACATTTACACTGAATCAGCAAAGCCAACAGCATTGTGGACGGCCCCACACACCGCACACACACTCTGCACCCTCCTACTATTAGGGAAGAGGTTCCGAAGCATTCAGGCCTCACATCCAGACTGTGCAACAGTTTTTTCTCTGTGTTGAGGCTCCTCAACACACAGAACTGAAATGTAGCAAACTCACACACACAC
This sequence comes from Silurus aristotelis, assembly GCF_946808225.1. NCBI lineage: Eukaryota > Metazoa > Chordata > Actinopteri > Siluriformes > Siluridae > Silurus > Silurus aristotelis. Next base: position 15,983,428 of record NC_139579.1, read on the forward strand.
TCACTCATCTGTGTGTTACTGAACTGTACAACCTGAACTCAAACACACACTCAATACACATTTCAATTCACACACACCCATGTCTTCACCACCACCCATATTATATTATAATTATATTATACTGTTTACATACTGTTTTGCACCTTCTCGATTGCTGCTCTTGCTTTTTTTGTGTTTGTGTTCACAAGTACACTCTTGTTTTAGCTGTCTTTTTCACATTTTACTGTATAATATATACAGTAGGTTTACTGGTCAGCACTATTATGTGTTTGGTTTATCTGTCCCACACTGTCTTGTACTGTCTGTTTGCACTGTCTTTGTCTGCACTTTATGTGGCTAAGACAACCTATTTTAGTCCTTAGCTCCGTGTCTATGTTGTGCGATGTCGCTCTATTTTGTTATTATGTAGCACCAGGGTTCTGGAGAAACATTGTCTCATTGCACTGTGTACTGAGCTACATACGGTTGAAATGACAATAAAAGCCTTTTGACTTTACTTGACTTAAAAATGATCACACCAATTTACAGGCCACCAGTATTTTACTGTAGAATATTCAAAATTCCTGAATATTCTACAGTAAGGAGGTGATTCTGACTCTCATACTGTATGAAATTATTATAGATCACATATTTAATGCATAATTGTTATACATTATGCATAAAACATTCAATACCATTATAAATATATATTCAACAATGAGTTACACAACAGTGAATTTGACTGAATTACACTCTTGTACTCTTAAGGCATGGATTAATGTCTATCATTATTGCATTCATTTAAAACACGTGAATCTCTTTACCATCCACTATGTTGTTCAAATGCTATAGCTTACTTAAGATATATGCTTCAAATCTCTAGTGCTGTGTTCTTGAAAAACAAATAATTAAATATTCAATAAATAAATAAATACAGTTTGCTCGCCATTTGCACCATATCGGTTAAATATGTTCTCAATATTATATTAGAATAGAAAATGCTTATAAGAAATAATTAACATGAATTGAGTCACTAAATATAGATGGTTTATTATTCTTTTGACATAAAATGGTGATTAAAAGTTTACAGTGTATCCAAAAAGTGTATTAGGGACAAACTTACACTTATAAAGAACATCTTATTTATTTTTATCAACACATTATCTGTGTAAAGCTGCTTTGAGACAATGTTCATTGTTAAAAGCGCTATACAAATAAAAATTGTATAATTGTACAATTGAATTGAGTTGAAAGTATTAAAAGTTCTTCACTTATATAAAAAAAAAAAATCACATGTGCATAAGTATTCACTGCCTTTGCTCAATATTTTGTTGAAGCACATTTGGCACCAATAACAACCTTAAATCTTTTTAAGTATGATGCTACAAGCTTCTTCTTCTTCTTCTTCCTCTTCTTCTTCTTCTTCTTCTTCTTCGGCTTTTTCTTCTTCTTCTTCTTCTTCTTCGGCTTCTTCTTCTTTCGGCTTGTCCCATTAGGGGTCGCCACAGCGGATCATCCGTCTCCACGACCCCCTGTCCTCTACATCTAGCTCTGTCACACCAACTACCTGCATGTCTTCGTTCACCACATCCATGAACCTCCTCCTTGGCCTTCCACTTTTCCTGCTTCCTGGAAAGGTAGATGGTAGATCCATCCTCAGCATTCTCCTACCGGTATGTCTCTTCTCTGCCGTGTCCAATCCATCTCAATCTTGCCTCCCTCAACTTTGTCTCCAAAATGCCCTACATGCGCTGTCCCTCTAATAAACTAATTTCTAATCCTGTCAATCCTTGTCACTCCCAATGAAAACCTCAACATCTTCAACTCTGCTACCTCCAGCTCCACCTCCTGTCTTTTACTCAATGCCAGTGTCTCTAAACCATACAACATCGCAGCTCACCACAGTCCTATAAACTTTCCCTTCCACTCTTGCAGATACTCTTCTATCACAAATCACTCCACCCACTCCACCCTGCCTGCACTCTTTTCTTCACTTCTCTAACACATTCTCCATTACTTCCTCGGCATGAAACCATACTGTTGCTCACAGATGGTCAATCTCTTCTCTCAGCCTGGCTTCCACATAACTTCATGGTGTGACTGATCAACTTAATTCCCCTGTAGTTACTACAGGTCTGCACATCTCCCTTATTCCTAAAAACCGGTACCAGCACACACCTTCTCCATTCCTCAGGCATCCTCTCACCTTCCAGAATCTTGTTAAACAATCTGGTTAAAAACTCCACTGCCATCTCTCCTAAACATCTCCAAGCTTCTACCGGTATGTCATCTGGTCCTACCGACTTTCCACTCTTCATCCTCTTAATCGCTGATCTCACTTCCTCCTTACTAATCCTATCCACTTCCTGCTTCACTATCTCTACACCATCCAACCTTCTCTCTCTCTCATTTTCCTCATTCATCAGCTGTTTAAAATACTCTCTCTATCTTCTCAACACAATCTCCTCACTAATCAACATATTTCCATCTGCATCCTTTATTGCTCTAACTTGCAGAACATCCTTCCCAGCTCGGTCCCTCTGCCTGGCCAATCGGAATGAATCCTTTTCTCCTTCCTTAGTGTCCAACATCTTATACAGCTCCTCATATGCCTTATCCTTGGCTTTCGCCACGTCTCTCTTTACCTGCTGCCGCATCTCCTTGTACTCCTGCCTACTTTTCTCATCTCTCTGTTGATCCTAATTCTGTTTTGCCAACCTCTTTCTCCTTATGCTGTCCTGCACTTCCTCATTCCACCACCACATTTCTTTGTCTTCCTTTCTATTTCCAGATGTCACAGCAAGTACCTTTCTAGCTGTCTCTCTTATCACTTCTGCAGTAGCTGCACAATCATCCAGCACCTCTTCAGCACCACCGAGCCCCTGTCTGACCTCTTCCCTGAACCTCACACTACAGTTTCCACCATCTAATTCTTCTTTTAGTCCTCACTCTCTTCCTATTCTTCTTCACCTCCAAAACCATCCTACAGACCACCACTCGATGTTGTCTAGCAACACTGTCCCCTGCCAACACCATACAGTCTCCTTTAGATTGCATGTCTTACATAGAACATAGTCCACCTGTGTGCACCTTCCTCCACTCTTATACGTCACCCTATGCTCCTCCATTTTCTTAAAATAAGTGTTCACCACTGCCATTTCCATCCTTTTAGCAAAATCTACCACCATCTGCCCTTCCACATTCCTCTCCTTAAAGCCATACCGACCCATCACCTCCTCATCACCTCTGTTCCCTTCACCTACATGCCCATTAAAGTCTGCCCCAATCACCAATCGTTCATTCCTAGGTACATCATCTACCACATCATTTAATTCACTCTAGAATTTTTCCTTCTCCTCCATCTCACAGCCAACTTGTGGAGCATAAACACTGATAACATTTATCATCAATCATTCAACTTCCAGCTTAACGTTCATCAACCTATCAGAAACTCTCTTCACCTCCACTACACTCTTACTGTACTCTTCCTTCAGAATCACCAATACACCATTCCTCTTTCCATCCACACCATGGTAGAACAGTTTAAACCCACCTCCAATGGACTTGGTTTTTAATTATATAGTTTTTAAGTGTATCAAAAAAGTACCCCTAGTTGATTTAATTAGCATAGTATATTCTCAGTCATGTTTACATGGCTGTCTTCCTCTATCTCATCCACATTAGATATATAACTTTTTGCCTGCTGCCTTACTTGTTGTTAGCTTTGTAAACTAGCCTACATCTGTGGTGTGTGATAGCCAGGAAAGATACACCAGTGGTTGGTTGAAAAAGCTGTACAATAACAAGAAATAGGTTGATAGGCTGAAAACGGAGCGCAGTGAAAAGAAAAAATATTGACCCTGTCATCAAATAGAACAAAACGAATGTAACAAGTCTGTTTTGAAAATGTAAGAAGTAGAAAGTACAGGAATTTGTGTAAAAATGTAATGAGTAAAAGTAAAAAGTTGTCTAAAAAATAAATAGTGAAGTAAAGTTCTGATAAGAGAAAAATCTCATTTGTACTGTGTTACTTTCCACCTCTGTTTCTCTGTAACATGACAAGCATTTCTTATTTAACATCACAAGAATACAGTCTATAAATGATTACTGTAATAAAGATTTATAATAAGTAACATGGATTATTTTCTCATAACAACACATATTACATTATTTTCCTATAACCATACTCTATCAAGGTTTATTTCATACTTAACTTCTTGGTCAGCTGGAAGGGCTGGAATTCTTTTAAAATAAATTTGTAAATAAAGCATCTCCTATTATAATTACTTTTTACATGTAAAAGTTACCAGATGAGTGGCCATGAAAGACTCTATTAATGAAAAGAAACCGAGAAGGAGAACCTGAAAATGAGTTAGATATTTCAAAAGCAGCATTTGTGAGCTTTGGTTACAGACAAAGATAAAGCCTTATAGGAAGATGTGTGGGTTTAAATATGATTGAATATGATATATGATGGTTTTGATCTAAAGTCATGTTTGCTAATAGGAAATTCTGTAAGATCTCATGTTTAAAGTCCTCTGACATGTCATGTGTTAGTGTAAGCATGTCGTGTTTTATTCAGAGAAATATTATGTGACTGAAGGACACCTGAGGACAAAACCATCTGTTCTACATGCAGTCTCTGATATTTTTCAAAGTTGGTTAGGATTTTATAAATCTTGTAATGCTGGCAAGGCATGTCATTATTCAGCCATCATCGAATATTCTTTGAGTTAAAACAAATTATTCAATTGACTAAAATCTTGAGTTTTACAAGCTCTTGGATGTGGTTACCTTTGATTGGACCTGCTGCCATGTGTAACGTTTGGCTCTTAAAATGCACCAGAGTTTACAAGTAATTACTGGACGTGAGCTCAGTAAAAGAATCGAGATGCCTTCGATGAGGATGCTGAAAAAGAAGAGTGTATTGGTGTTATAAAGGTAGTAAATTGTGTAAAAGCTGCTCCAAAGATACACATGCACATTGAATGATTAGAGAAAGCAAGGTTTCAGTGAAAAAGAAAATAAAACAGTATATATGTAATTATTTGATGAATGCAATGAATGCAATTTGAACTATTATCCACCTGGACTGTTTCTCTGACACAAATCCATGCATGCGCACACACATGCACACACAAAGGAGGAATTATCAGGCCAAGGACTGATCATGATTAAAGCGGCTCTCACTCACCTGCCCGAGTCCAATCAAGTCAGCTAGTGATTGCTCTGGTAAAGTGACCATGTGTGTGTGTGTGTGTGTGTGTGTGTGTGTGTGTGTGTGTGTGTGTGTGTGTGTGTGTGTGTGTGTGTGTGTGTATGTGTATACCGGGCAGCTGGAATCCTATGAGAACTCCCCCTCCCCACCTCCCTCCATTCAGAGGTGAATCAATCATCTCCAAAGATGTCAGCATCTGCCCAAGCAATTTTATATGGGCCTAAATGGCAGATGGGGATGTTGTTCTCTGTTTAATCAGTTCCAACTAACGTGGTTTTATCTCGTAGAAAATGAAACCATCTGTACCACCAAGAGGTGTAAAGGTTTAAGCTTAGATAGACTGGCAGGATGGAAGCGGAAAGATAGACAGTCATGTCGCAAAAAAAAGCCAGGAGATAGATGGAGGGCAAAAAAAGTATGAAATAAGGACACATTTTAATGCCCCTCCAGCACAACCATATTCAATACAGCCATTTTTATCATTTTCCCTCTCTCACTCTCTCTCCCTCTCTCTCTCTCGGTCTGTGCCTTCATTTCTTTCCTGCTCCCTCACCCTCCTCTCTCAGGACTATTAGCCATAGGCTCTAGCCATTATAACGGGGCCCATTTATTTTCAGCACCTCCAGCCAGGCACTCGAGGCGTAATTTAGTCTCAAGGAATGGTAAGGGGAGGGACAGACAGGTCTGATGAATCCCCTTTGTTTTAACTGGAGATGATGGCTCCCAGTGAGCAGGCGCTGCATTTAAAAGGCCAGCTAAAAGGGCGGCAGAAGGAGCTGAGGAGGAGATGGAGGCTGGTTACTGGGTGAAATGACTTACAGCACTCCTTGACTCCTAGAGAAGCATAGCCTGGTCGTGATAGGCATCATTAATACTGAGCTGTCATATTCATACACCAGGGAAAGGGAAGTGTCTCAACTACAGCCCTTCTCACTCAAGAGGCAGTCATTATGTGTTAAATTGGAGAGTGTGGATATTGTATTTTTTGAAGTGATGGTAATATCCACAGGGAAATACGTAAAAAAAAAAAAAAAAAAATCTACAATGCATTTAGGTGGGAGTTGCAAGCTATTTGCTTAACCTCATTCTTAATCATTTCTTTAATCATAAAATGTGTTTGCTAATGAGATTAGGGTGAATGGAAAGGCAGTTTCAATAGCGAGTTACACAAAATCAGTTTGAGGTTTATTTGCTTCCCTTTATTTTTAAGCTCAACCTTCATGCCTCTTCAATGACTGTTGTATCAGCAAAGGCAGTCGATAGCACTTCATTTCAACCTGCAAAACAATCGAGCGAAAAAGATAGTTTCAGAGCGAGATTTTGAAAGGTAAAATCGATTTAATCCATCCTCTGTGTCTTTTTGAAGATTTTGTTTCAAACAGCACTCATTGATTTATGTCCCGTGTGCATGCTCTGTATGCATGCTGTGTGAGAGAGCCTCCAGTGCAGTTCTTATGAACATTCAGGTTTTAAATTATACATATAGCATATGTAAAGATAGTATGTAATATGAGTGTACCCTCCACAGGGCAATCTACAGCCTCATTTATTTTCAGCGAAAAAAAAAAAAAAAAAAAACTGACAAAACTGTTTTTAGTCAGACATTAATCTGCTTAATTTGCTAATCTTTACTTTCCCCTCTTATTTGTAGAAACCCTAGCATGCTCTGCAGCACAAAAAGACAGCAGGCTGCTGCTGATAGGATGGCCTGCTCGTTACATGAAAGGCAGTATCTTTCCCCTGCATCCCAAACCCTAAAGCATAGGCATTAATTAAATTTTATGCTCGGTTTGAAGATGAGAGCTGCTGACCTGATCTCCAGGAGTTCTCCTCCTCTGACTGGCCTGCGCTCGTCATGTGCTCTGATGTGACGAATATATTGTGACGCCAGTTAGATACTGCAATTTGTTCCGGAAAAATGACTTAGCGTAAAAGCAGTCGCGCTACCACGAAACAATGAAGGGGGATCCGGGGGGCTGTGGGATGCTGCTATCTCAAGCCCACAGCAGTGCTTGTTGCCTGCTGTATGAATATTGAATATCACTTGCTCTAAATAAGTGCCTCTGATGAAGATTCGTAGCAAGCAAGACATGCGAAGGTAATGGCAGGCGAATCAAGATAGCTTGTCAAATATTTGAAGGAAGCATCGTGAAGTTGATGGTATGGCATGAGATATGAAAAAAAGATTTTTAGCAAGGATCAACGTGATTGCAGATTTAAAAGATGGGCTGCCCAGACTTTCACTACAGCCAAACTGGCCCTGAGTCCCCACTTGGGTTAAGTGTGATCGTGTCTTTTTCCGCTAATTAAACAAGTGAACATGCTAATATGTGTGCCAGCTAGCATAATAATGCACACGATCATCTGTATCTGTCCACAGCAGACAGAACATGGTGTGAGTCAGTCTCTGCTTCTCGCCCTCGCTACTTTCCCTCCCTTTCTCTCTTTCTATCCCCCTTCTGCACCTGCTCTACCTGCCTAACAGACAGGTGCCAAATGTCGCAGATGGGAGATCCAAGCACGGCAGGTTCACATCAAATTTTCATTTCCAGAACACTGACAAAAATCTGTGATAACTTGGAGGCAGAAGTAGATAAGCCTCAGCAGCAGGGAAAAGGTGATATTTAATGTTAAAAGATTAGAGCAGCAAAATATGCAGTATTATAACTTTACAAGATAAAATATGATTTTTGGATTTGGATTATGAATGTCTTGCATGAATCTGACAAGAACTAAATCAAAATATAAAAAAATCAGTAATAGCTTTACTATATTCTCAGAGTTAAGCTAGCTCATGATAGACATGGATAACATGCATGACAAAATTGACACACTTGGCCCTCATTAGCTAATTAGCTTTGCTGTGAGATGTTTTCTAACAATATATCTGTAGATGTTCTCAAACATCAGCCAGCTAGTTTTTTTGGGGGATTTATAGGTCTGTGGTTGTGGGATTCTGATTAATTTATAAAACTCATAAACTTAAATAATAGGAGCTTTGATCAGTCTGAAGACACCCTTTTAATTTAAAAGCAGACACTTAAGCACCAACTGTATTAATGTCTATTAGGATTGCTTAATGTTGTATGCACCATTTTGAACTAAAAATATAAAAGATTTGGAGAAATTAGAAATTAATGGAAAACAGATAAATTAACTACTAATAATAAAAAAATATGTATATAATAATAATAATAATAATAATAATAATAATAATAATAATAATAATAATAATAATAATAATAATATAATAATGCGAAGGAGTTGTTGTTGTTGTTGTTGTTGTTGTTGTTATAGCTTAGCATTTCATATGCACCTTTTGGGCGAAGCATAATAATAAAAATGCCTCAAAATGGTGAATATTAAACTTTTAATGGTCTTAAAAACAAATAATTTGTGTGAAAATTACAAATGCACCCCTGAGAGCTCCTGTGCCAGCATTTGCTTGTTTTATTTTGCTGCAGTGAATTCTTTGGTGGAAAAGCTAGAAATAGTGAAATGCAATTATATAGTCTTTCATGCAAAAGAATAATATTAATAATAATAATAATAATAATAATAATAATAATAATAATAATAATAATAATAATAATAATGTTTGGTATGAAATAAAATAAAAACACTAATTAATGTCTAGATGTGCAAAATATTTCACAAATATCTCTTTCTTTAAATATTAGTCATTATTTGGTTACCTGCCACTCTGATGCAGCTCATCAAAAGCCTGAAACTGCTCATAAATAGAACCGGGATTGATAGAGCAGGGAGAGATCTACAGTATATATTACATTTTTGCTGATTTCCTGACCACACTTGTTTTTAAAACCATTACCAGCTTAATATATTGCAGTTGGGCTGTGTAGGAGTGTATGTAATAAAAACAGCCAACTGAATGGCTGGAGGGTGGAGTGTCATATGTTAGTTACAGCTTTTTGATATACCTTAAGCTACAACACAACAAAGATTCAGATGGCTTTTCCAGGATTATAAATAGAATAAATTAGCAATGCTGCAGGAGCATGGTGCCATGACTTACATAACTACAATGGGATGCACATCATATTATTTCCATGCTGGACTGTAAAATTCAATAAAAATGTAAACTAATCTAGCAACATTGCCTGACACTGTAGACAGATAGACAGACAGACAGGCAGGCAGGCAGGCAGGCAGGCAGGCAGGCAGGCAGGCAAACAGACAGACAGACAGACAGACAGACAGACAGACAGACAGACAGACAGACAGACAGACAGACAGACAGACAGATAGATAGATAGATAGATAGATAGATAGATAGATAGATAGATAGATAGATAGATAGATAGATAGATAGATAGATAGATAGATAGATAGATAGATAGATAGATAGAATCTTGGTAGTTCAAATCAATATAGAAATGCATTTTTCTCTAAAGAAAAAAAGAAAGATGTTGCTGTGTTTAATAAAGTGCATGCCACAAGTGTTGCCATCCTCAGTAGGCATAAAGTAGAGGTTTTTAGCATTATTTTGAAGGTTACTCTGCACACCTGTTCCTTTTTTCAGCTAATTATCAAGTGTGATTTGGATCATGTGTGTCAGAAAGAAGAGAAAAAAAGATTTTACATCATGGTGTTAAAGTTTTCAAATCTTTTTTTTTTTTTGGTTTTTCATGCTGCACCTAAAACAAAAATAAAAAACATTTTAATGTAATTATTTGGTCAGGGTTCATGGTGGATCCAAGGTAACTGAAAGCATGAATTCATCCTGGAGGCTTGAATATATATTGGATGGGACTCCAGTTCATCTCGGAGCCATATCATCTGCTGTAGACACAGGCATTAATGCAAAAGGATGATCAAACCAGGAACTCTAAATTATTGCCAATATACTAGCATGCTTTTAGTTTACATGTGATGTCTATTCTGCTGGTTTTATTTCACCATGTTAATTTTGTACATACAAAGTAATGTTACAGGCATATTACAACATACATGTTCATTCATATTACACAACAGTACTGTGAAACAAATTGTGTAAAAATAAAAATTATGCACAAAGCCAAATGTAAGGCTATTCTGGTGTATACAATACATATTATGCAGGATATTCATAGAATACAGAATATGTTTGTATTACTCTGTGTCCTCTGTGCTATTTTACAATGCACTTGTTCTTACTTCTCCGGAGAGAAACATAAAAGGGGCAATTTTCCCTGCGCTGAGAGGGTTTTCGGTCATACATATGGATCCCGCTAGCTGGGCCATGCATTAACGACCTCCCTCTGGAATCTAAAACAGTGTAGCAGGGCAGAGAGGAGCTCCTGGGGGAAATCAACATATCAGCAGCAATTCAGGTCAGATCCTGTGTTACATCTCTATTTGCAGCTCAACCATCACTTTTTCGCACTTGTACCACCCCTGCATCCTAATATGTAAGTGCTGAATGGCAACAGGCTCTAGATATAGACTTGTTTTTTGTGTAATACACAGACAAGTTAATTAAAAAAACAAAAGGTGTCATTTCGGATATTTTTTCTCTGCGCTCACTGTTAACGTTTATACTGTTACAAGTGCGTATGCATAGCAACGTCAATCTGCTCATTACCAGAATAAATAACAACACACAAAATTAAACAAATGTTAGGTCAAAGACTCTAAGTATACTGTTTGTCAATCATGCTGATTTAACACCATCCATTTTCCATGGCTGAGATAATGGCTGGGCACAAATCAATGTGACACAATTTGGGAGTACACCTCGGGTATCCTTGGGCCAGGGAGCCACAGGTCAGTTGAGTCCATGACCCCCATGTGCAGCATGACCTTGCTCTAGCATTTAAAAGGCTCGTCTCATCTGGAGGAGTGGTGGCGAAGGGAGTGATTACAGCTTTAGAGAGCTGTTATCTCTGAGAGAAGGCTTCTCATTAAACATGTGTGTGTGTGTACAGGGGATGGACTGGCTTACCCAGGGTTCAACCTCTATCCAACTCAACAATATACATTATATATACACACACTTAGGTTTCACAAATTATACTACAATGCTTGAAGGTCTGCAGCTCCTTCTAGTATAAGATAAGTGGCCTTGAGAATCTAATTAATCAAAGAGGTTGGACTTACCATGGAAATGTTCTCTTGTTTTCAGTTCAATGCAATTTTCTCATAATGGTGTGTTCATCATAAGCATAAATGCAGCAGTAGCCCATAGAGACTCATAACAGTAATTACATATCATCAGCCATAGATCTTACATAATACTATGACCTCCCTTATAATACAGTACATCCCTAATAAACAGTACACTCCCTGTTCAGCGCAAGCATTTCTAGTCCTTACATTCAGTCGGACATGGGAAAGATCAGTAGAATAGCAGAATAATCACTTCTTCAAAGACAACAAAAGGCTATCTGTTTTGTTCGTTGCATCCACTGACTCACCCCAAAGACCCAAGTATGATGGGCATGAAGGGTGGGAAGAGTTCATTTCTCCAATCCAACACGAACTATTATGTGAAAGAAGTACTGCGAGATTTGTAGAATGCCAACAATGCATCCATCATCTGCATCACAAGGGACAAGTGACCTGGCAGTGACGCACACACGCCCACGCTCGCAAACACACAGCTCTCAGGAACACAGGCCGCGTCTTTATCAGATGTGTTTTGAAAGGGTTCTCGGGAGAGTAACTTCAATATGAGTGCTGGTAAAAGAACATTATTGAGGAAAGGAATTATAACTGAAGTTATATTGCAAGTATTGCAGCAGGATTTGACAGTTTTCATTTGGCCCTTCTGTCTGTCTGTCTGTCTGTCTGTCTGTCTGTCTGTCTGTCTGTCTGTCTGTCTGTATTTCTTTGGCTAAATACAAATCATTTTTTTCAAAAAGCATTTTGGAAGGTATCTAAATTCATCTGGTTGAAACTACATGTGTGCCTTGGGAGAGGAACGTGAGCTGGATGTTTTAACTTTCATTTGACTGCAACTGTGCATCTGGATATGATGTTAATGGCACAAACAAATATCATATTCATTATCATGAATGTATGGAGAGTTACAGATGTAAATGCAATATTCTATCTATCTATCTATCTATCTATCTATCTATCTATCTATCTATCTATCTATCTATCTATCTATCTATCTATCTATCTATCTATCTATCTATCTATCTATCTATCTATCTATCTATCCATTTATTTTCTAATAGGCACCCTTAAGGGTTCTGTGAGCATGCTCCCTTGAAATAGTGCTCCAAGTGCAATCTCTTTCAGCAAACCAAAACTATTAACAAACTTAAAAAGCCTGAGGAATGCTTTACACATGTGTGTGATTATTTATCTGAAGGATAGATAATCCACATGGAACATCCACTGAGGAACCATTTGAAAATAACCTACAAATACAGTTTATCCTAGGTCTGACTAACATTTAGTGTGAAATGACTGTAACTTTGACATAATTGTACATTGCTGCCATGCAACTGTGGTTATTGGGAGGTAATTATGCAGGTAATTAAGGGCATAAAATATAAAGCACTACAGACAGATCTCATTTTCCACCCAAACTATAGAAGCCCCTCTAGCTGTAAATGATTGGGCGTCTCTCTGCCAGACAGTGGAAATCACATAGTGCTGAGAAAGCAAGAAAGACAAAGAAAAAGAATGCGAGCGAGAAACAAGGCAGCGAGACAGAGACAGAGAGAAATAGTGCAAGTCAGAAAGGACTATTTATTCTGTCTAGACTCTGCAATCATATTGATAGACTTCATCTGAAGTAACTTTCCATCTCTCTCTTTGTCTCTGTTTCACTCACTCACTGCGCCTCCATCCATCTCCTGCTGTGGTGTCCGGTGCTTGTGCAGTGTGTGTTTTGTGATGCAGTGTGAGTGTGAGGCAGTGGCTGCGTCATGATTTATAACCCCCGCAGTGTGCTCATAAATCACACCTGAGGCTGGGCGCTACTTAAACGTCCCGCGTCCTGACAGCATTTACCTTTTATAAATGATCAGCCTTTACCTCCCATTGAGATTCAGGTCTGGCTTTACTCCCCCCCACCCCCACTCTCTTTCTTTTCTGTCTATCTTTTGCAATTTCATTCTCTCTGCTTCTTGTCTATAGCACAGTTTCTTATCACCTAGAGTTTTGCTCTATAAACACTGCCTTTCCTTATAGCTATTTCTCTCATTTTGTGCCTGATGTGGCTTCTACAATCATGTGTACGGGTCGAGCACCATAACCTGTCTATCTTTCTCTCCGGTTGTTTTATAGGCTGTTTTAAGGAAGTGTGTATGTGTATGTGTGTGTGCAGAGATGTGTGATGGTACCCAGGCACTAACATGTAATTTGTTATAGCTATAGTATACGCATGTGCTCTACTTTGTGTGTATAAGAGCACACCTGTACACTGTATTTTGTGTCAGCATAATAGCATAATAAAACCTGTGAAAATCACATGCAAATACACACACACATGTGGTACATGCACCACATCTATGCAACACAAGACAAGACTATAAGTGATAAAAATTTATTTTTGTTATTTTTTTTACAGTTTCTAATTGAAACAACAGGCATTTCACATTTATTAAACAAATGTCTACAATATCGCACATTTTATTAAACAGATAAAACAATGCACCAAGTCTGTTATCAGGGTTGAGCTTCTGTAAGTGTTTCTGTTTTTTTCCGAACTCTTCTCCTGACATCAGTGAAACACTGATGTAACTCAAGTCAAGCCTCATGAATCCCCTGAGCAACAAGTATGAAACATAACAGCGTGCCAGCTGTATGTCATCACGGTACACAATACTTATTTTTTCACTTACACAAAAGCTAGGCATATCGTGTATATATAGTAATTGAAAAGCTCACTTGCGATCTGTATGCTAAATAAAGGCTGTCATTATGATCTGTCTGTAAGACTGCAAATCAAAGGTATATATTTATACAGTCTTTTCTATAGTAACAACTTTCACAATGACTTGTATTGTAGAAGCTCAACCACTGATATGAGTTAGTATTTGATGAGGAGTTGTTTATTTAGTATTTTTGAGAGAAGTTTCCAGAGCCAGATGTAAAAAAAAAAAAAGCTTTGTCTGCAACAAAAAACCCGTATTTTCTTGTCTAATCAATTGCAACAAAAAAGAGTGAAAGACTGATTGTTTGTAGCTGATTTGATTTTACCTTTATCTACGAGAACACTAAGCATATGATTTTCACGCTTACTAGTTTTTCTCTTGCAGCAAAAAATGTAAAAACCTCAGTACCTGTTTTTATTCTTACAATTTTCTGACCAATGATTTTTGGTTAGACAATTAAAAGATTTTATTTTGCCATTTGTGGGTATTATTTACTGTGTGACATTATTTATTGAATGCCAGTTGCTAGTGTAACCCAATAACAATTGCTAGTGTAATTAAATCGATGAAGTATAAAAGATATTTGTGCTGAGACTGGGGATATATAATATATTGGACATTTGAAAAAAATGCCATTAACACAATTTACATCCGTTTGTATTATAAATGAAAATCATTTTTTTTCTCATATGAATAAACAATAACGACAGAATATAATCGAATGCAACAGAGCATTTGCTATTTACTGGCCTAAGACTGCCTCACTTACAGGCCTGTAATCCCTAGCACAGAACCGTAACCATTAACTGACCATAACACTGTGTTGGTTTATTTAGTGCTTTTAAACTCATGGAAAAATATTTTTCTTCCTATCAACCATATATCAAATAATCTAACACACTGGAACTAACTGCCAATGATGTATAAATACTATCCATGTATCAGCTGCTCATTTAGTCAGCATTCCATCTGTTAAATTGTTACACACTTGATCTTTTCTCTAAAGCGCCATTTCTTATTCAGTTCCAACTTTTTCCGTGGCGAGATATAAAAAGGAGAACCGGACAAACTACAATAATAAAAAAAAAGTCCAGCAGCCTTCTTTTCCCACATTTTTTAACGTGACAGTTGTCCTTTGTATTTGCGTTGGCCGGGCTACAGTGGAAATGAGAAATGTGATAGAAATTAAGAATTGTCTCTCCGCCAGACTGCTGGGTAGATATGAAAAGTGTTTCAAATGGGAGAGAGCACTCTTCTCTTCAGCGAGACAACATCAGGGCCTTTGGGATGACCAGAGAGAGAAGAAATTCATCAGGGAAGATGAGTGAAACAATATTTACAAGATAGTTTCCTCAAGTCCAGAACCATGTCTTCCGCTTTGGGGATACTTCAGATTTAGAGGAAACATGCAAATGATGATGACTGATGAAATGTTTTCTGTTACAATGGAATAATAAGTTTAGTGTTAAATGTCTAATATTAAATAGAGTCACTTAAACAATAAAGCATTTTCTATAATAATAATTAATAATTTGTATAATAGCTCAAAAATGCCCTTAATTGCTGATAAATGAAAAATAAACAAGTTTGCTTTATATTGGGATTTTGTTTTGCAAATGATGTTTCATCTGAATATCTAGTTGTTAAATACACTAAATGAATTCTCTCTCAAGAGAAAGAATTTTTAAAGAACAAGAAGTTGGAGGATAAAAGCTGTTTCAATGTCAAATGTAATGTAAATTCAACAGCATTTTTGAAGATTCCTTTGTAATCTCCATCTAAAGTTTTATTAGCACATACGGTGACTTGCATTGACCTGAATGACAACAAAAATGACAACATGACCTCACATTTATGCAAATACGGACTTGGAACAGGGACTACAAAAAGGATTGAAAATAGTATGTGATCCATCTCTTTATTTGTTGCCAATTTGAATTCTGTTATCATCAGCCAATTCTAAAATCTACTTTGGCAACCTGTTGAAGAAACATCTACTGACAAAAAACAATTATATCAATCAATAAAAGGAAGCATAACCGGGAAAATAAATGACCATGTAAATTGTGAAATTTGACATTTGAGGTTTTGAATATAGAAGATAATTGATTTTGTGGACAGCAGTTTTCAATTGTTTTTGATTTAATGTGTTCTCACTCGGGTTAAAAGGATTAAAAGTATAGAGTTTAAAGTAAAATGTACTGCATATCATAATGACATACACATTGATCAGGGAATATGTCATTATGTTATAATGCCAAATGGGTGGTGCCTTCAACATAACTGTTTAATTTAATGTTTAATACAATTATTTGCTACATTGCTACAGTTTATGAGAAGGTACAGATTTAATAAAAAAAAAAATACAATTGTTACACAGCCAGGAGCAGTTAAATCATAACAGAAACATGTTTCCTTTGAAGTGAACATACTGCTCTGACCTGCAAGGTAAAGACTGCCATGCTAATCATGTGTTAGCCCAGTGCTCAACCCCAATCTTGTAATCAATGACCCTCATGTCTTTGCAAATGTAAGCACAAGAGCATTTCATATACTCTATAAGGGTTGATGATCGCTTCTTACTTCAGAGCCCTGGCTCTGAACTCCGGCCTTGTGTCAAAGCGAACACTGCATTCATATGTTATTAATTAGCTATAACCTTCCAGTTAGTTGTCACAAATTAAAGCAAGGCCAAGGCATTAAATTGCACGTTCGTTCACAAATCCAGCACTTATAATGTAAAGTATTTGGCTGAAGATCCACATGTTTAACAAACCAGAACAAGACAGTTCACAGACGTCATGAAAATAAACTCAAATGAAAAGCATTCTGGCTCATTAAACCACCAAATGATCCCATTAAACCTTTTAAATAAATTCAACACTAAAATTCAAGCACTGCCAACCCTGAGTCTGACATTTCAAATAGGATTCAGACAGAAGAATACTACTGAGCAATAGAAAGCAGAGGATTCATTGAAATATATTTCGAGTGAGTCAGCTAGGGTCTTCTTGTGCCTTATGAAGGAATTTGGAGGGGTGAGTTACGCTGAAGAAAGGCACAATTTAATGAGTTGGCTCACCTTGAGATCACAGTGCTGTTCTCTACCACCAGACCTTTTCTGTTGTGGTGATTAGGATGGAATGCCTTTTGCTGACGGGTGTTTAAAAAGAGTTTGTTGTGGTGTGTTAGACTGTAGCACACATCATTCCTCAAAAATGCAT
Source organism: Silurus aristotelis (assembly GCF_946808225.1). Classification (NCBI taxonomy): domain Eukaryota; kingdom Metazoa; phylum Chordata; class Actinopteri; order Siluriformes; family Siluridae; genus Silurus; species Silurus aristotelis. The sequence continues at coordinate 16,000,683 of NC_139579.1, forward strand.
TATGTTATGATACAATAAGTTTGTTTGGTCTGTATGGACAGCTAGAAAAATGGACCAGCAGACCTACTCCTTTATATTTCAGAGTTTAACAAATCGATATAACATTAACGTATTGGCATCTACATGTCATCTGTTAAATCATGGCCTAAATAGAATTGGTTAAGACTTTGTGGCGCTAAGCACAGAAGCATCAGCAATCATTTTAAGGAAATGACAATCAGTGTCAGTTAGTGGCAGCAATAGAGAAAAGTATTTTTGTAATGAATTACTATTATTCTGAAGTAAGGTGTCTTGTATTAGGAGAAAACACAACAAGAACACAGTAGGGCAAAACACATTGATGAGGCCTTGTGTCATGACGAGTTGCTCAATTCTAAAAGTTTTGTTCACCCTTACTGATGTCATATTAAACTCATCCTCCTTCCTGTCCATTTTTTATATCATAATTCTGACAATTTCTGGTTACGGATAATAGATTGTCTTACCCTATTCCAAAACATACCTTTAACACAAAAAAAGTTTTGTTTAGTTTTTTCCAGATATGTAGATCAGTTCCATTAAGGCATAAAGACAAATGTGAAGGCAACAAATCCATGTGTAGTCTTCTGTCCTTCTGCCCAGAAACTCTACGATAAAAGTAAACACTATATTAGAATGTCAAAACTTTTTTTTCCCGACCAAAATACCACGTTTCTCATTTTCTCCATGCACCTGCGCTACTTGTTCCACAATAGCTGTACTGTAAGTAGCACAACATTTAGCTGGGAAAATAAATAAATAAGGATAAACAGCAGCTTGCCCAACACGTTTTTTCCCTCATTCTCCGCAGTACATGCAGGAGTAATGAGGGGCTACCTGTAATTACATCCAGCTGCTGTCTTCCCTGACGAACGCTAATTGCCAGTAATGATTTTGGAGTGCAGTAAAAAAATGCAGACTGGGAACTGGAACAGTGGTGGGAGCCCTCTTACCACAGAGGGAACACCGTTAATCTCTGCTGCTGACTTATGGAGAAACCTGCACTCACCTGTTTACCATCATTTCATCAGCTGATAACGAGTTTATTGGTGCTGTAAGACTCCAATAGAGTGTAAAGGTCTACACAGAATCTTGAGGCCTTCTGAGAGCTAGCGTATGAGATGGGAAACGGGAACAAGGGATGACTTTACTGACATTTGAGGATTCTAATGAGATACATTGTAATTAAGCTGTAATTAATAAATTGTGGTGCTGCAATAGTGACAACATTTGGTGAGTCAATGCAGGCAGGATTTTGAAAGAGAGATGTTGATCTGTAACTAGCTGAATATTAGCTTGGAATAAAGTTAGGCCTTTACTGAGGGAAAAAAAGAAAGTGGCCACAATTTATTTTAGCTGTAAAGTTTATAATCAGTTTAGGCAATCCAAATGGCTGACAGGGTGTGTAAAGCCATGCGCTTAAATATAAATTGGATTACTACCTGTTAGGGGCTGTTAGTATAATTATTAGCTTTGGCTTTGCACAAACTGACATTTTCCATATTCCCAATCCACCTGATTCAACTCAAGAATGGTAACCAGGTGAGGAGATCAATTCAGTATAGATAGCCTAGGGGAAAAAACTTTTCAATACAGTGGGTCCCCAGAATTAAGAGTCTGTCCCTGAAACTAACCTTAATCCCCATAAGCCCCTGAATCTGCCCTATTAAGCAAAATATCCAGCATATTTATCTTTTATATATATCATTAGCCCTACTAATTATACTATTGGAGTCTAGGCTTGCAAAAACATATACTAGCCCAGTTCAAGAGCAAGCAAACACACTGATACTTCTGCACTACTGAAAACAGCAGCCTGGCTGAAAACTTTTTACAACAGCATTATCGTGCCTTTCCGAGAATCGTTCCGCAATTATAAGGAATCATTACAGCCATGCCTTTGCCTTAGAGACCATTCATGGGCTAAGGTCTGAATTTGTTAATGAAAGTGGTTAAACGCGTACCTCGAGATCACACCAGGTTAACGATCGTACCTTTGCTCATTATCATCGTTAACATAAAGTTTCTGAAGACCGGGTAACAACCAAGTGCTTAACTTTAATTGTTGGCAAATATTATGCCAGTGTCCTCACACTGCTTCGTACTGTGTCTGAGGCTGACCGTGGGAAGCCTGGTTAAACAGTAACACTGAACAAAGTATGGCAAACAACAAAGTGTTTGATGGATATGTAATAAAGAAAATCTATCGAAATTAATAGTCTTAGTCATCTATACAGCCACGCCCTCCTTCATCACCCTATTTATTTTTATGAAACTCTTTTTTTGTGTGTGCATAAGGGTTAGCCTTTGAACAGCAGAAGCTGTGGGTAGTTTATAGAATAAAATCCTGTAAAACTGGCTTATCTTATCTGCTTAGCTATGCATTTCAAAGGTTCACATGTTTATTATTGTGTGTACAAAGAGCGGTAAATTCTTTAGGCCATGTGTTTATGGTGGGATAATTGCTATGGCACCACCCTTCTGATACTTTTACTTAAAGATTATGATGGTACTGCTGGGAAGAAAATGCTGGAGGTAATCATACGTTGACTTTTCAAATTTGCTGTCGGTTTTATTTAAAGGATTCGGATGCGTCAACCTATCGCATACATAAAGTTATGATACAGGGTGTCGTCTCTTATCTGCTTTCCCCTGCAGCTTATCAAGTATAAAGTAATATTTTTTTTTTTGATGAAAGGCAATAATGCGCTTTCTGGATTCCTCGCCAGAGATTCATGCCGGGTAGTCTCGCTTTCGGTTGTCTTTTGTTTTGCAATGTCTGGAGCTTATCATTTAAATAGTGTGCAGTCTGATTGGTGCAGGGACACTGTCTGTACATCCCATCTTCAGCCAGATGTGCAGATATGCATTGCAATTTGTTTAGGTGGAAATAGTATTCTTGGATGTGTAATATTGCAGTTACAGTGGGAAGTCAGTGAAAGTTAAGCCCTTATGCAATAAAAGTGTTAAAGTGACAGATTTTACATTGATGAAAGATTTTAAGGTATCGTTCATATCAGTAGCATTGAACTATTGTTAATATTATTCATTAATCAGTATTTATTTATTTATAGCAACAATAATGTCTTGTGCTTATTTATAAAAAATACAGTTCTATAGCCACACATTAAGGTATTAAGGCTTTATGACCATAGAAAGCTTGGTTAAATAATAACTCTAAGGGCTCCCAAGTAGCACACAACCGAAAAGCTGTCAACCCTATCAACCACTCTGTCATTAAAAGATCAACATTTGCCCTGCTCTCTGTTTGGGAGGGATAGCATTACTCTCTCCACTGTCAATCACAATGGCCATTTGTGGCTACCTGTGAACTCATACTGTAAATGATTGTGACAGCTAGTACATTCTACAAGTGTGTTCAGCTCCTCTGTGATGTAGCATGAGCTGTATCAGAGATAGCACATAGCAAGCCTTTACCAGACTTACTTGGTAGCTGTTGTTTAACAGGGATACAGCTGTAACAAAAGATCCCGCTAGTTAACAAGATCCCGCTAGTTACTCAGGGTTTGTTAAATTATCAAACTGTGAGGAAAATGTGGTGAGGAAAATTTTCAACAACTCATCAAAAACTCGTAAATTACCAAAAATTGTAATGTAACATGTAACTTCCGAGATCGCTACTACTAAAGCTATTCCAGGAGCATAACCCTGAATAACATTGCTATTCCAAGGGCATAAGTCTGTAACACTTAGACTTCATGACAGATTTAAGCCTTGTCTAAAGGAGTACAACTTGGATAATGCCAAAGAAAAGCTGGTAACTGTGGCTGGGAATAGAGATGTCTAAATGACCTTCTCAGGTGACTCAGGTCTCTCGGCAGAGAGAAAATGCATGAATGAATGGTTAATTGGCAAAGCAATACCATATGGCAGAAATCTTAATCATAGCAAAAATTGTACCTAATAATAGTGACCAGAGGAAAATGTATCCTGTGGGAATTATAATAAAAATATATTCTCCTACCAGGCTGTACTCTGCTGTCCAAAAAGCACTTGTCCTTTTCTCTACAATGGACAATTTTAGGCTTAAATGTTCTATATTGTTAAGCCCTCCAGATCAGATACAAATGTAGATCTTCACCTTTATATTGGGCCAGATGTAATAAAAATGTATGCAATATAGAATACAGAATACAGACTGATTCTACAGGAAAAACTAAACAACACAACGCATGATATTCAAGAAGGCCTCTCCAACTCTCTGCAAAACACACTGTCTATGCTGCACACTTTTTGTTCACCATTTTCTTCTTTTTTAGTGGTGAGCCTGTGTTAATTTCACACATCCAAAGAGCACTCAAACAAGTATAAATGGCAAAGCTTCTCTTCCTTTTCGGTCTCTATTCAAATGAATAAAAAGAGATCTTGCTTATGATAAGGGAGCTTCGTTTGTGGATCAGCCATATCTTGTTGAGAATTCCAGGTTAAAGATCATGTAATGTGTTCTTCATCTGTTCTCAATTGTGTGTGTGTGTGTGTGTGTGTGTGTGTGTGTGTGTGTGTGTGTGTGTGTGTGTGTGTGTGTGTGTGTGTGTGTAAAACACAAAAACACAATACAAAAAAAACAGAAAATATCTAATGTAAGTAAAAGAGCAAACATTATTATAAAAGTATTGTAGTGCATTCTCTCTCTCTCTCTCTCTCTCTCTCTCTCTCTCTCTCTCTCTCTCTCTCTCTCTCTCTCTCTCTCTCTTTCTCTCTCTCTCTTTTCTGTTAAAAGGTAACAAACTTCCTTCGTCCTTTGCTTCAGCTTGCATAGAGAAAACAAAAAAAACAAAAAGCACAAATCTGGCAGGCGCATTTTGAACATGACATTTCATATTGGGGGTGAGCACAAAGGAGAAAGTTTTTTGAAAATGGGTTCATTGAAATGGAAAGTTCTGCGAAGGAAAGTAAATTGAGATGTTGTTGCTAAGTTGTCCCTGTCATCACCCGAACATGGAGCAAAAGCAATTAAATTAAACAGGATTTCGGTCAGGATTAATTTTTTTCACAATTCAAGTGAGGCAGACGGACTCCCGACCAGGGGGCCATGTCTATTAGTGGGGGTGCAGGGTAATTGGAGTGACAGACTGAAATCATTAACACGTTGCTTCAATTCGGTTGTGAGCTTAATGAGAAGACCCGCCTTTTCATTTTCCCAAGAAGTCAATGTCATTTGGTTTTGTTATGAGTATATATATATATATAGTCTAGTTTTGTATTGCTTTAAGTTTTAATACCACCACTATCACCTTGCAATTATAGAAACCAACAATACAATACAAAAACCACAACTGTGCCACCTACATCATCTGGAACAGTTCAGAATCAATATTTGTCTAATAACATGACAAAAACAATAAAATGTAAATAAAATACAACCTACTCACCAGAGATGCAGACTCATAATTTGCACTGCTCCTCAGAGGCTGTAAGCCAGTGGTTCTGCTCGCATTCACTGTTCTGGAAGTGAAGAACAAACCCTTTCCTGGGCTGAGACACGCTAGCTAGCTTCGGGGTTGGCCTAGCTCTCCTCACGATGTCTAGCTTTTCTTGAAAATGAATTTTTAAGTATGTCCGAGACCAAATTAATTTCTATTCCTCCATAGGCATAAAAAAGTATAACTCTAATGTATTAATGTGTGCAGACCGCTACAGACGTATTTTGCCAGTCGAACTTGGTATTAGTTTCCCTCTGACCAACCAATCAGAGTACGGAAAAATGCTGACGCTATTCTGGGCCAGCTAGCTGGCCCTGTGAGGTGAATTTGAAATCTGATTGGTTAAAGAAACAGACCCATTGATAATATTCTCAATGGTAAAAGGGCCAGCAGTACTGACTTTGAAGGCCCTGGGCAGATTAGATTGACATGGCAGCACATAGAGGCTGAAATCTGGTTGGACAAAATATCCAACATCCACATACACGTACTGGAAGCAGTGCAGCCAAGAGAAATGCTACGAAATGAAGGGAATAAACTGTTGGGAATAATTTTATACAATTTCATGGAACAAATATTAGAATTTAGGCTGTAAATGTAGGTCAGTGCTTCTGATAGTGTTTAGGACAGCAGAGAAGGCTTTACTGGCCCTGACTGCGTACCACTTCAAGATTTTCAAGATTGTTGCTGCCTGATAATATAAACATTCAAATTGATTTCTCATAATCTCATTAATCTACACTCAGTACCCCATAATGGCTAGGTAAAAAAATAATTTTAGAAATGTCTGTAAATATTTACAATAAAAAAAATTAATATTACATTATGTTAGTATTCAGACCCTTTACTCAGACCCTTTACTAGTTGAAGCACCTTTGACAACAATTTCAGCCTCAGGTCTTTTTGGGTATCAAACGACAAGCTTTGCATACCTGGATTGGGTGATTTTCTGCCATTCTTCATGATAAATCTTTTCAAGATGGGCCAGGTTTTATAGAAGGCCATTGGTGGACAGCCATTTTCAGCTCTCATCAGATGTTCAAAAGGCAGGGCTCTGACTGGGCCACTCTAGAACATTTACAGAAATGTCCCTAAGCCATTCCTGTGTTGTCTTGGCTGTGTGCTTAGGGTTGTTGTCATGTAGGAGGCTGAACCTTTGACCCAGTCTGGGGTCCTGAGCACTAGAACAAAACACCACCCCCTAGAAAAACACCTCCGCAGCATGATGCTGCCACAATCATGCTTCGTTCTTGAGATGGTTTCCTCCAGACATAATGTTTGGAATTGGGCCCAAAACGTTCAATCATGGATTCATCAAACCAGATAATCTTTTTCCATACAGTTTAAGAGTCTTTTAGCAGGCCCCTATTGGTTTTGCACAGAGGAAAGGCTTCTGTTTAGCCACTCTACCATAAAGCCCAGATTGGTAAAGGGCTGCAGTGCTGGTTGTCCTTCTGGAACTTTGTTACAACTCCACACATGATCTCCTGAGCTCAGTCAAAGTAATATTCAGGTTCCTGGTCACCTCTCTTGCTAAGGCACTTCTTCCCCGATTGCTCAGTTTGTCCAGGTGACCATGTCTAGGAAGAGTCATGGTTGTGCCACACTTCCATTTGTGAATTATTGAGGCCACTGTTCTCTTGGGAATATTCATTGCAGCAGCAATTTTTTGTAACCTTTGTAAGGCAGTTCCTTTGACTTTATGGTTTGTTCTTTACTCTGATATGCAATGTACACTGTAAAGCCTTCTATAGAAAGGCGTGTTCCCTTTCCTAATAGAAAAATAGAAAAATCTAGATAAATCTCAGCAATGATCAAGAGAACGGGGAAGCTAATTTTCAAATGTTGTTGCATTTTCAAATGTTGTTGTCTGAATGCTTGTGTACATTTTATATTTATTTTTTTCTTTTTCTGAGACATTTCTAGAATTCTGTTTTACTTTGTGATAATGGGGTACTGAGTGTAGATTAATGAGAGAAAAAGAAAGTAAAATTGAGGCTAATATCAGGCTGCAACATAACAAAAATTGGAAAAAGGGAGGGGGCTCTGAATACGCTGTTCCAAATGCTCTGTATATAACAAAAAAAGAATGAAAACCTGCTGGCATAGAAAAAGAGTGTGGGTTTGTCTGTGTAATGGTTCAGCCGGCATTAAGCTATTGGAAGATTTAGTGCATGGTGCAGGTAAGAGGGTTCAGATATTTCACAACTTCATTATTTTATTCAGAGGATAATTGGCTCTGTTGGCCAAGGACTCTTTTCTTAATCCTGATAAATTGATTGACAATCTTGTGCATCCATGTTCATGTTCATGTCCAGATTTGATAACCTTTTGAATTTCTTGATATTGTCATGTTTTAAAGATAGTTAAAAGAAAAAAAACATGGTAGATCTCAACCTTCACTGAGATGTATACTCTCCAGGGTGCTGCATTCCATCATCAGCCTTCTTCCCAGATAAGGTTTCCTTATGACACCTGCCATCTTGTTTTTCAAAGAAAGCACTGAAGGGTGTGTTTGTTAAAAACAACTGACTTTCATTTGCTAAGAAACCTAAAATAATTCCCTGTGTTCAGCCATTTACTTTCACCTTCTACAGCTTTAAAGGTTTTCAGGTTTTGGCCTGTTCAGGTCCTCTTATGCTGCTAAATATAATTACCATCGACATAATGGTTTGGTTTTGTCCTAATTTTATGCTTTCATGCTCTTTTTCTTTGCATGCTTTAGACAAAATTCATCAAGTGCTTTTTTTATCTCTGTCCAATAAAGCTGGCCATGTCTCCTTGTGATGGCCCAGCCATCATCGGCTGAATCAGATGGCAGATTAACGTTCCACTAAAAACTGTGCTTGTTTTTTACAAATCCGTCGCTTAGAGAAAGTGAGTAGAAAGAGAGGGGACATGGCTGTGGCCCTGCATGGACTGGCTCATGCTAATGACCAGGTGTTGGGGGAGAGGTGAGCTTGGGCCCGGTTTGGGTGGGCGTCTCTCTGGAACATCGTGCTGTGTGGACAGATGTGCGCAAGCGCATGTTCCTCAACCCCCTCTGTGTGCACTGCCAAAGTAGCGGCCGGCGTTCAAACTGCGCTCATTTATCCCTCTTTGTTCTTTGTTATTTTTGGACAGGCTTGCAGGCGGGCAAGCAGGGAGGGATAAAAATCAGGGTCTCCATCGCTCCATCTGGTTTGTTCTTCTTTCATTTTTTGCAAATTTTCATGCAATACTTTGATTGTAAAGACAATGGACAGAATCCACCAAACCATTTTATATACTTCCTTTTTAAATGTGGAAATTCTGGCCTATATTTCAGGACTTTAATATCACCAGACTTCTTTCTAAAACTTGTACAAGCAGAGAGAACATGAAAGTTTTGAGTGAAAGTATGTTTGATATTCAGAATCTATTGTACTTTTTATTTCCATTATAAAGAATCATCAATCAAACCTCAGAAGTACCGTGGCAACGGTAACTGCTTCAGCAGTGGAAAGAAACCTCAACTGTTTCGAGAGCAGCTGAAGGCCGATCAGAGGAGAGCAAGGCAGCGTGAGCGAATGTTGAGTCAGGCAGTGGAAATCACCCGCTCTGAGTCCTTAGAAGAGCACCTGCTAACACCATGAAGAAGGAAAAGTCAGTTAGCTTAGAGTTAGCACTTTGCGCTTTCTCTCCTTCACATATTACTCGCTGAGGTAAGTCACTGGTTTAACCTGCAGCTTTTGCTTTGTTGTCACTCACAACAACTGAAGCAACAACCTCACCGCCTTCGCTTTCCCACAACAAGCTGAGCAAATGACAACTCGTGCTCGTGTCATACAATACGCTCACTGCACAAAAAAAGCAAGTGAAAAAAAAAAAAACACGCTCAGTCCAAAACTTTTTTTTTTCATTTTGGCGAGCACAAACGAGGATGGAGGTCAGTGGGGATTTTTTAAAGATTTTTTTTCAGCGCTGCTGCCTGCCGCCCACTCGGTGTGGCCATGCTTTCTGAGTGAGGCAAGCTCGGCCACCTGCTTGCATTGTGGCCGGCAGCTTTGGAGCGCGGCAGGGGGCCCTGCGGGGACGGCCGAGCCCGCAACATGTTCCTGCGAGTTTGTTTGGAAACGGGCGGCCCGGGCCAGAGCGCCGCTCGGGAAGAGGACAGAGCCAAGCACAGCTGACAGACACACACACGCCCACACGCTCACACTCGCACACTGCCACCCGCCTCCTCCATTTTTTACACGAATGCTTCTCGTTTTTTTCTCCTCCTAGCCTCCCCCCATCCACTCCTTTCCTCTCTGCAGGGGTCTGAAATTGCAGTTCAATTTGGCTGTTTTTCACCAGCCGGACAGCATTTCGGGTCTCACAGGCGTGACGTCATCACTGATTGTACAGATGGAATGCGTGAGGTGAATCCTTCTCTATGTTTATAGAACACAAAAGTTCAAGTGTTAGAGAAAAACATAAGAAAGTGCAATGTGCTACTGCATTATGTTCTACTAAGGCACTGAAGAACCAAAGTTCCATACATTTTCATACCTTTTTAAATAAATTAGCTATGTCTTTGTATCAGAAAAAAAATTAACTTAACACCTGTACATCTGCTTCCGTGAGCTCACCACCTGCAGGAGGGACCGTAAGGGGTGGTGCTGTGAGGATTGGGCAGCAGTCGAAGGCGGGGGCCTGCTTAGACTGCTGCCCCCGCGACCGGAATTAAGGATAAGCGGGAGAAAATGAATAAATGAATGAATGTACATCTGTTTATTTATTATGATTCATAATTATCCAGGCATCCAATCACCTAGCAGCAGCACAATGCATAATATCATGCACATGCAGGTCAAGGTGGTCAAGGATTGTTCACATCAATTAGAATGTGGAAAAAGCTTGATTTATACAATAGCATGGTTGTTGGTACCCAACAGTCTGATTTGAGTATTTGAGAAAAAAAAAAATCAGATTTTTAGTGGTCTTTAGAGTATACATTCAAAGCATCAGTCATTCTTATCTAGAGCAATTATGAAATATATATACTGAGCAGTTGATTGTTAAGGGTCTTGCTCAAGGGCTCAAACTGCTCAGTTTTCTGATTTTGTGATTTAAAATGTAACGCCTTGACCACTGAGTTACCACAAAAAAAATGTGAAGAAAAGTGAAAAGTATTTAGTGAACAGAAATATCTTGCTAATGAGAGGAGAATTGTAAGAGCTGACAGGAAGGCAGGAACACTGAATGCACAACATGCTACACATTGAGGCAAATGGCCTACAATAGCAGAAGTGCATTGGGTTCCACTTCCATCAACCGAAAAAAGAAATTTGAGGCTACAATGGATAGACCAAGGCGGAACAATTTTTAACAAGTTTTAGAAAAGAAAAATAGAAAACGAGGAGAAAGATGAGACAAAATATTGTACTTTTTCTGTCCAGTTTCAATCCATATTAACATGTGACATTTTGAGATGCTTTTCAGTTCAGCACATTTGACAAAGGCTTCCTATCCCAAAATGTTTTTGTTTTGTTTTGTTTTGGAAAACTCCCAAGAGATCAGTAGCTTCTTCTTCAGAGATCAACAACTATGCCAGGGTCAAAGTCACTAAGTCACATCTTGATGTATGTTGATAACATTAACTGAACATTTTCACCTGCATAATTTTATGTATTGTGCTCCTTTCACATGATTGGCCAATTAGAAAACAGCATGTATGTGCAGGGGTTATAGATTACAGTGATTTTGAGTTATATACTGTATAAAATCAAGTGACTGTTTATCATATAGTATGTCCAGAAAAACCTGCCCTGCTTAAGTTATGTAAAATAATCTTATACTTTCTACAATTCTTAGTTTCTAATCATGGACAGGATGCACAGGTTCCATTCTTTAACCGTGTCAAAAATTTTCTGCTAATTCAGGGTTGCAAATCAACTCATATCCTGTGCAAAGTGAGCTGAAAACAAAAGTGAATATTGTATGTCAACATTGCAGTCACATCAGATCTTCAACCATACTGTGACCCTGAAACAGAAACTTTCCATGCTGCATTACACAACATATGGCAATGTTAACACTTCCATCCTGCTTTAAATGTCAGCTCTGATGGCCTGCTGATAGTCATTCATAGTGCAGTTTATTTACAAAATGTCTCTGGTGTCACATCACGCATTTATGTTTGTTGCAGTCATCATTAACATAAGATGTAACATGACCAGTGGCTAGTTTTAAATGCCAACAAGTCTAGCGATTAGATGGTTTCTCACAAAGGAGTTACCAGCAGCACAGCATGGTTTAAACAACAACAAAAATGCATCTTTCCATCAGCAAGAGAGCTGCACTCGGTGTGGGTTTGAAAACATGTTCACCTACATGCTGCAACACACACACACACACACACACACACACACACACACACACACACACACACACACACACACACCTTATTGTCAGCATTTTCAACAGTTTGGTGACAGTGGTTTGAGTGTCAATATAAGAAAATAGAAGTCAATGACACTAGATTGTGAGAGAGAGAGGGAGAGAGAGAGCGAGAGAGAGAGAGAGAGAGAGAGAGAGAGAGAGAGAGAGAGAGAGAGAGAGAGAGAGAGAGAGAGAGAGAGAGAGAGAAGAGAAAGAGAGAGAGAGAAAGAGAGAGAGACCTCAAGGGGAAAGCACCTGGGCAGCAGAAACACAGGCCATAGAAGATGAAAGTGAGCAGCTTTTTGATAACCCTCTTCAAAGCACTAACGGGAGAGAAAGTCTCCCGGAAGACTGTTCTAACCAGCTATATCTGGCACAGCAGGCTTCCGGAGTGTGGTGCACAACATTCAGCTTTTTTTTTTTTTTCAGTTCTTCCACTTCCTCCACTTTTTACTTACTTGCATTCTTCTACAGTCAGGGAAATCACCTGGTTTTTTTTTCTTGTTTTTTTTTTTTCTTCTAAACAAAAGTAACCCCAAGGTTCAGAACTACAGGTATACACTGAAGCAAACTGTTTCTATCTCTAGTATGAGCAAAAAGCTGAGTGGAATTTTAAAGCTGAGAAAATTGAGTCATACCACAGAATTCTTTTTAATGGCTAACTAGTGACATTTACGGCTTCCCATGAAAGAAAAAAAATGCCTCTTTCTAAAATAAAACACTGCAGTAATATATGCAGATGCAGACCTACAAACCACAGTGCAAAAATAGATACTTCATACAATTAATGTGATTTTTGAATTTTTGTCTCATTATGCAGGTCCTATGTAAACACACACACACACACACACACACACACACACACACACACACACACACACACACACACACACAGAGAGAGAGAACATTGGAATGATAGCTGTTCTAATGAGCATGTGTGGAATAGAAGTATGATTATTAGAGCAGGGACATCATTGTTGCCTTTTATCAGTGGCAGGCCAGAATTTCTCAGATCTCCTGACTAATGATATTTATGCACCAGCACGGCATTGCTGGCATTCAATCATTAACAGTCACACAGCCATATCTTTCACACAGTCACACTGCCACAGACACAAACAATTCAAGTTACATAAACTGGCCAATGCACCTATGCTCTCATTGACACTCATCTGTCCCTCAGTGGACCTACGGGAAACACCTTCAGAGTCTGTCCACATAGATAAATAAGTGTTTACATTCAGTTCACATTTCTAAATCATACTACCACGAAAAAAGAAAGTTCTGGTTTAAGCCATAAATGCTCAGCTTGATACTGATACTGTTTCTTAAAAAGTGACCTAATGAACCTGTGTCAGAATGTACTTATTGATAGAGACTTCATAGTACTTTTGAAAGTTCTTATGGATAAGAGAATCTGCCAAATGTATGCAGAATAGAATATTTGTATATGATTTTTACCTGAATCTCTTTGGAATTTTAGTTCAATTAATCCATCAAATCAGAATTATTTTTAACTGTAAAAAAAAAAACAAATATCATTCTATATTTTAAATATAGAATGTATATAGGCTATACCTATCCTAGGATTTTACAATTTACTATAAGTCTTGCCAGAACCTGGTTTTGGACAGCATATTAAATTAGATTGTTTAAAAGGTGATTTTAAAAGAAAAATATAAAATTTTTCTTCTTTTAAAATCACATTTTAAACAATCTAATTTAATATGCTGTTTTTGCCAGTTGTTTCCACTCTTTCCTTGAGAATAGATGCACTCCAGGAACTGCTCTTACAGCATCTGTTGTTCTCTGTAGAAACTAAACCAAAACCAGGTTCTGGCAAGACTTATAGTAAATTGTAAAATCCTAGGATAGGTATAGCCTATATACATGCAGATTAATATACATACAAGCTCAGCTTTAATTGAGAATTACATATAAAAAAGCTGAAATTTTAGTATTATAAGGCTTACAGAATACCTTGAAAATGTGAATACATATACAGAAAAACAAGCCTTTTCTTCTAGGTTTTAATTAATAACTTAGATAATATTATATTTCGCCTTCAATATCACACCAGTGTATGCAGATATTCCCATTTCTGTGATTTATACACAGATTATTTATTTCATACAAGTTGAACATAATGCAGCAAAATTATTTAACAATCATACCACATGTCCAGAAATCTTTTCCTGTACAAATAGTATTTTAAACAGACATGTAATCTTCGGGAGTTGTTCTTTCACATGCAGACTTTCATATAAAGAAAAAAAAAACAAAAAACAAATAAAAGTTCTAAAAAAACTGCTTCTAGTCCCTGTAGACCCCTAGTCAGTAATCTCCAAAAACACATTAACCCACACACAACCTGAGCTTGTTAAATGCTGAATCTACTTTTGTTTCTTGTAAGTGATGAAGCTTTAAAAAAAATTGGGAGCTGGGAGATAATATGTGTTATTGCATCGCTTTTTTTGTATCCAGAAGCCTGCACGGCGAGCCAATTATTGTGCAATCGTACTTTTGTTTATTGTTCCCAGCTGCTGAAATTATTACTAAAATGTCAGTAAGATGCAACATTTCCTGTGAAATTACTGACAGTAATCACTTCTCCTCCCAGCGCCACACTCCCTAATATGAATGCACTGCCAAGCAGTCCGTCTTGATGCTTCTCACCCGGCTTTCTTCATCTCCTTTATTGAATTCTTCTTCCAAACCCAATCACGGTAAACATATGCACTGCATCACTCTCTTATTGAGTGACTGTGCCTCCTGGCACGTTCGGTAATAATAACCCTTCATGGCTTGATGGGTCTCTATGTTGCTTTTTGCATCACTGCAATGCAGAGGGCTGAGTGTAGTCTGAGGTTCAGTTGCAGTCTCGTGAGGTTGGGCGCCCACACTTTCGTCTCATCTTTCTCCTTTTTCTATTTCTCTCTATCCTAAAAGTTGTTAAAGTCTACTTTATTTGATTTGGAATCTTGGCAAAGAAATTCTATAGACAAGTAAAGACGATTGGACTATTGGACATATATGTATGTGTCAGGGAAGTAATGAAGAGGTGTATTGTGGGTGTGAGTAGGAAAAAAACAGGTTTTACGGGCAGATCAGGGGGGATAAGATGTTCTGTTTTTTAAAGCTCTATCAAACTCTACTTGAGAACCCTAACATTCCCCTTGGCAGGTGTGTATTCATGGAAATGCGTAGCCAGTGATGCATGGATGCAAACGACACTGCAAACATTACTATTTACATAAACTGAGCACAATTAAAGCAGGCACATAAACAAAACACTCTTAAGAACAGTAAAAGAAAGCAGTTAACACAGAAGCAAGTCATCTTATGAGGTGCAGCTGCCACACACACACACACACACACACACACACACACACACCCTTTTGTGGTCGAAAAGTATCTAACAAGACTAACAAACAAACATTCAAGAAATTGTGTTGAAGCCCACTAACTTGTTAGTCCCTATGATTATTAAAAAGCCAGTGTGCTGTTTGATCTGCAGAACAGATAGTACTCCTGCCATCTTGCCATCACGCCCACATGTATAGCATAAAGAGAATTATTCATTGTTTTTCACCAAATGCAACAAAAGTGTGCCAGCTCAAAGGGCATCTGCTTTCCTTGTTAATTTAACGTTCATCAGGATCCAAATTCTTTGGATTTGATTTGTTTAATTGGTATATGACATTTGCAAGAGTAAACGGATTGTTTAAAACGGAAAAAAAAAAGATGTTTTATAAAAAATATTTTATAAAAAATAAAGAGCTTCTGTAAAAGATTCTGAGATCATGCTCTTCTCATTATTTTTACAAAGTACTAAAAAGAGGCAATCAATTTTTTTCAATAAAATATTTATCTATTTCCATTTTGCCTTCTCCCCATGTTTCCATTTAACATTCTGACTTTTCTGTTAGTCTGAATGTCTATAATATAATACTGTATATAATGCATATTATTGTTTGTTGATTCTGCAATCACTCTGTTAAAGAAGAAATGCAAAAATTGTACAATAATAAAGTTTTCTCTGAGTTTATATAAGATCTCTATAGGTCATTACCCACCCAAGCCTGTATGAAAACCCCTAATCTGTTCTTCTGTCCTGACTCATATCATATTGCTAATTGTAGATTTAATGCTTGAAATACAGGTATATCTGCTCAAATATAAAGCAGGATGGCTTACACTCTGTTATGCTTGCTGTAGGTGTGAAATGGCATGCTACAACATGAAAAAAGGGCCCACAGTCGATGAATAATAATAAAGAATATAGTTCTACTATGTTTACAGGAAACTGCACTAATAACATTCATCAATGGAACAAAACTTAATGCACTACATATATACAAAGAAAGAAATAACAGGTCAATCAAGATTTCAACTGACAGAGTTCAGAGAAAAGAAAACTCGACTTGGATTCTGACTCGTACTAGCAAACATTTTTTTGTATATCAATGTATATTATTTTGTAGTAATAGTAGTAGTGTTAACAGCAGGTTTTATAATGGCTGATGGCATTTAGAAAAGTAGAATCGGGAAATAATAAGTACTTATCACAATTTATAAAATGATAGAGATGTAATTTTCCAGAAAGAAAGAATTATGATTGTAATAATATCACTTTCAATGTTTTTTTTTATTTTTATAGAAAGCCAGGAAAGTTACATCAGCAAGACAAAAAGCAAATAATTTGTTTTTATTTTATTTTATTATTTACTATCGTATACTCTCCAAATGCTGCATAGCTGAAATGTAACCAAATATTTCTATATTATCCAGAATATAATATGTGAAATGTGTTCAGCGGGTTTAAAAGGCAATAAATAGTCCATGATTAAAGTTGAATACAGATAGTGATGTGGATATAAATAGAAACAGATTAGAATAAAAAATTGCCATTACCTCACATCCTACTGCATTTTTAAGTTTACTAGCTTTTCATTTAGTGCATGTTTTATAAGTACATAACAGCTTGGTATAACCTTTGCTCTATTTCCTGCTCTTTGGGCTTTTTAAGTGTTTTCTTTGACCATGTTTTTTTTACCTGGCATACAACTTCGATTAAAGTTCTTGATAAACACTCACACTTTCTAGACTCTTTCTGAAGTTTTTCATTGTTGACTCAGGGTGTATTCTCCATGGCTATGTTTGCTATAGGTGGGAAAAAAATGCTGAATAAATGTTTAGATGGACCGTTGCACATTATGAATGATAAACTAAGCTGACATGCTAACATCAGTAATGCATAAAATGTTTACTTTCCACATTTATCTAGTGACTGTTGATGAAACTGAGACAGTAATATATCACTCTGTCAACTCTGTCAAAATGTTTCTTACTGACCTGTGACTAGCATTCAGCTAGCTGTGCTGTGACTGACCTCCAGCACATACCCAACTGCCAATCATCAAACCTCTTTACAAGACACATGATTAGTTTCACCTGAACAATTCAAGCAAAATTGCTCCAATCTCAACTGTACTTTCTTTCAAATGTAACTGTGACAACCGCAGACCTGGCCAGAGTTTTCTACACCTGTTCATTACTTTCATTTCCACTATTCTGGTTATTCCTTGGTCCAAGCTGCGACAAGCACATAAATCACCCGGCTCAGCAGAGATTGAAGTTAGGGCAAAAAAAAGTGTGTGGAATAGCAAAAAGGAAGGGGAGAGATTTCAAAAGAAGATACAGAAATATTGTCTGGTTCAGTGAAGTCACACTCTAGAAACTTTCAATTGGCAAAGTGAGCCTGGAGAGAGAACATCTTGTAACTCAAATTTTGTCTCTTTTTTTCCCCTTTCTTTTTTTTATGGTCTTTCGCCCAGCCTGTGTTTCAATCCAAGAAATTAAAAAGAAAAGTTGTCTAAACCTGGTAGACAGCAGAAAATGTGTGAATTGACAGGTATTCCATAGCCTGCCAAAATCAGCTGTCTAAATCTTCTGTCATCACAAGATCTGCCTTAAATAATTCAGTGAGTGGATATTCAGTGACACTTTTACTGACATGCTTGGAGTAAAGTCAGGTACCCTAATAACAACTTTTTTTTTTACGCAGACGTCAAAGGAGCTAACGCTGTTCCAAAACGTGTCTAATTTTACATGCATTGATTAAAGTGTAAGGAAACAATCTTGCTATGAAAAGAAGAAGTGCCTTTTATAATGTGTAACCTCGAACCAGTTAACACTAGGCACAGCAGGACGTACTGGCACTTCACAGCTTCATGGTCCTTGCTTCGATCCTAAACTCGAAATACTGCCAGTATGGAACTTCACATGTTCTTTTGGTGTGCGTGGGTTTTCCCAAGGTTCTCTGGTTTCTTCCTACCTCAAAAAACGTCAGTAAGTGAATTACTGTAGCTACTCTAAACTGCCATTAACAAGGATGTGTGTGTGTGTGTGTGTGTGTGTGTGTGTGTGTGTGTGTGTGTGTGTGTGTGTGTGTGTGTGTGTGTGTGTGTGTTTACATAGGACCTGCATAATGAGACAATTCAGGGTGTATTATTACTCAACACCCCATGTTCCCCTGATAGGGATCTCACCAGGATAATGCAAAAGATGAATGAATGAATGAATGAATACATAAATAAATAAATGAAACAATGTACAGTCCCCCGATAATTCGCGGTTCGAAACTCATGGCACGAACATTTTTTTACAGGTACTCATTTTGAACCTAACTAACAACAAGTTGCGGATTATCTTAACATTTGGGGAAATCCGCTGCATGTTCAGGAATAACATTTTTAACTATTTGTTTAGAATGTTAATTGCTATATTCTAATCGCAATACTTTTTATCAGATTAAAAAGTCAAATATCTGTCAACTCTGTTAGTACAGAGTTCTACATGTTAACCCCATGTCTGTGTGGGTTTCGTCTTGGTTCACTAGTTTCCTCCAAGCTCCAAAAAACATGCCAGTAGTTGGATTGATTGCTCTTTGTTGTCTAAGGCGTGACAGTGCATGTGTAAGTATATGTGTGTGTGCATGTGTGTCCGTGTGTTTCAAGGATACACAGATACACATCTTCAGATGCAGTGTCTGGTTGCGTTGTTGTTTTACTTACTAAATACACTAGGAGTGTAACACGTACATGTATTTGTACCTAATGTTCCTGGTACAGGGTTTTCGGTTCGGTACACATGTGCAATCCTTTTTACGTTTGGAACATAGTTAAAACCTTGAGTTCCCTCGAGAATGGTATGGGTGGTGGAGTCTCCGCTTCGCACTTTGAGTGTATTTATTATGATTGTTATTATTATAATTATTATTATTATTTTTAAATGTGTATATAAAAAAGTATATAAAAAGTGTTAGTGTCACAGTGGCTACTCACTCCGTACCGGAAATAAGATTTGTTTTGCGCATGCATGTAAATGTTAAAGAATCTATGGTGCTAGCATTAGCCTCTATCCAGGAAGTGGCTAGCGACTAAGGCTAGCGATATGGATTCTTTACCGTTTCCAGCATCAAGAATTTCTCCTCAGGGCAATTCCACATATCGAGGGAGTGAATGAATAAGGGATGGAAGGGATGAAGACATTTGTTAAAGTATTCTGAAATAAGTAAAACAGTTAAGTCTGTCTTATCTTTAGAAACTTAAATGTTAATAATAATAAATATTATTTAAATACACATTTACTGAACACATCTGTATTACCCAAATGGGGTCTAACAAATGTTAATTATTTATTTTAATTTCTTTCCATTATTAAATTTCATTTAAACAATTTGATTTGTGCCAATTCAATTAATCAATATAATAAAAAGTGGATTGCGTTCATTTGATTTATTCTATTTTATTTTTATAAAAAATTATTTTATATATTATTTCACCAAGCAGGCATTTAATTAAAATTTTTTTTTTAAATGTCAACTGTTGATGTTCCCAAATAATGGAAACTGCATAAATAAAAAACAAGCAATTTTTTTGTTTTGCATTTCTTCCCCTAACCGCATCAAAATTGATCCAAACAGTGACTTAAACCCGAGGTATGTACTGAACCATGAATTTTGTGTACGTTTTTAATCTAGTTTTCCAATACGTTAGCTGATTCAGAGCAAATACAGTACAAACAGAAAAATAAATATATACAGTGAGGAAAATAAGTATTTGAACACCCTGCTATTTTGCAAGTTCTCCCACTTAGAAATCATGGAGGGGTCTGAAATTGTCATCGTAGGTGCATGTCCACTGTGAGAGACATAATCTAAAAAAAAAAATCCAGAAATCACAATGTATGATTTTTTTACTATTTATTTGTATGATACAGCTGCAAATAAGTATTTGAACACCTGTCTATCAGCTAGAATTCTGACCCTCAAAGACCTGTTAGTTTGCCTTTAAAATGTCCACCTCCACTACATTTATTATCCTAAATTACATGCACCTGATTGAGGTCGTAAGCTGCATAAAGACACCTGTCCACCCCATACAATCCAACTACTAACATGGCCAAGACCAAAGAGCTGTCCAAAGACACTAGAGACAAAATTTTACACCTCCACAAGGCGGGAAAGGGCTACGGGGAAAAAGGGCTATGGGGAAAAAAGGTCCACTTTTGGAGCAATCATTAGAAAATGGAAGAAGCTAAACATGACTGTCAATCTTCCTCGGACTGGGGCTCCATGCAAGATCTCACCTCGTGGGGTCTCAATGATCCTAAGGAAGGTGAGAAATCAGCCCAGAACTACACGGGAGGAGCTGGTCAATGACCTGAAAAGAGCTGGGACCACCGTTTCCAATGTTACTGTTGGTAATACACTAAGACGTCATGGTTTGAAATCATGCATGGCACGGAAGGTTCCCCTGCTTAAACCAGCACATGTCCAGGAACGTCTTAAGTTTGCCAATGACCATTTGGATGATCCAGAGGAGTCATGGGAGAAAGTCATGTGGTCAGATGAGACCAAAATAGAACTTTTGGGTCATAATTTCACTAAACGTGTTTGGAGGAAGAAGAATGATGAGTACTATTCCAAGAACACCATCCCTACTGTGAAGAATGGGGGTGGTAGCATCATGCTTTGGGGGTGTTTTTCTGCAAATGGAACAGGGCGACTGTACTGTATTAAGAAGAGGATGACCGGGGCCATGTGTTGCGAGACTTTGGGGAACAACCTCCTTCCCTTAGTTAGAGCATTGAAGATGGGTCGAGGCTGGGTCTTCCAACATGACAATGACCCGAAGCACACAGCCAGGATAACCAAGGAGTGGCTCTGTAAGAAGCATATCAAGGTTCTGTCGTGGCCTAGCCAGTCTCCAGACCTAAAACCAATAAAGAATCTTTGGAAGGAGCTCAAACTCTGTGTTTCTCAGCGACAGGAGAGAAACCTGACTGATCTAGAGAAGATCTGTGTGGAGGAGAGGGGGCCAAAATCCCTCCTGCAGTGTGTGCAAACCTGGTGAAAAACTACAGGAAACGTTTGACCTCTGTAATTGTAAACAAAGGCTACTGTACCAAATATTAACATTGACTTTCTCAGGTGTTCAAATACTTATTTGCAGCTGTATCATACAAATAAATGGTAAAAAAATCATACATTGTGATTTCTGGATTTATTTTTTTAGATTATGTCTCTCACAGTGGACATACACCTACGATGACAATTTCAGACCCCTCCATGATTTCTAAGTGGGAGAATTTGCAAAATAGCAGGGTGTTCAAATACTTATTTTCCTCACTGTATCAGGAAACAAATTCAGCAGGATACACTCTTTCTGACACTAAAGAAAGAAAGATCTGCACACCAGTGGATGAAAGCGATTCCACTTATGCAGAATTAGTCACTATTTTGTAACCCTTGGTGATTCTGAAATGATCCACCTCCAACATGAAATGATGACTAAAAAAACATGTAGGGATGTTAATATTTGACTCCACATTTATTCGGCAGATGTTTTTATAGAGAGGAATTTACAGTTCAACAATCCAGTACACAGTTCAGGATCAGGGGGTTTTGCAGTTGATTTGAATCATACCTAATAATCAACCTTTTGATTATTAGTTTAGGACCATGAACCACTGAGCTACCACTGTTTTCCAATTATTTTATAAATGTTTAGCATTGGTCCTTGCATGCATGCATAATGCATCATAGAGTATCACTACGCATTACATAAGATACATGAACAAAAAAGCACAGATAACACAGAAGATAGCGCTAGTGAGAAACAAGGAATGAGATCGGAAAACAAACATGGATGCAAGAAACCAATGAACAGGTTTTTGGGGAAAAAAATTATAAAATAACAATAATCTAGACACTTTCAAATCTCAGGGTTTGCATAGAGGAATTCTGTGATACTTTTACATCCACCATGTTGCATGGAAAGGGGGCAAGATACGGTAATATAACCTGTATATGTATACCTGTATACACTATCGAAAGCACTAACCTACATATACAATCTAAATTCTAATATTTGTTCCATGAAGTTTATTCTCTTCATTTTGTAGTGTTTCTCTTGGCTGCACTGCTTCCAGTACGTGGATGTGGATGTTAGATTTTTTTGTCCAATCAGATTTCAGCCTTGATGTGCTGCCATGTCAATCTAATCTGCCCAGGGCCTGTAAATTCTATACTGCTGGCCCTTTTACCATTGAGAATATTACCAACGGGTCTGTTTCTTTCACCAATCAGATTTCATATTCGCCTCACAGAATAGTGTCAGCATTTTTCCATCCTCTGATTGGTTGGTCAGAGGAAAACTGTAACAACCAAGTTCGACTGGCAAACCAGTGTGTAGCACTCTGCACACATTAATGCATCTGAGTTAGACTTTTTTTAGGCCTAAGGAGGAAGAGAAATTGATTTGGTCACGGACATACTCAAAAAGTAACACTGGCTTACAGCCTCTGAGGAGCGGTGAAAATTACGAGTATGTATCTTTAGTGAGTTGGTTGTATTTTATTAAAATGTTTAATAAAATTTAATTAACTGTTTGACTTGCTAGCAAAAATCTTTGATGAACTAAAAGCTTGTTTGGCCATCTGAGTCTGGCAGCAAAGAGTACACTAGCTATAAAGTGTTTCACCAACATCATTCTGATCATAGAAAATGTCTATCTTCAAGTACAAATTGGAAAACTGCAAATATAAGACCAAACTCTTTTTTGTTTTTCCAAAAATATAAAATTTGTTGTTGAGAATAAAATAAAAAGAATGTGCATGCGTAATGATGGCAATAGTTTAACAAACAAGCTAACTGTAGTTCGCTAATTAAACAGGACCATTCCTTTCAAATTTCAAGTTTGAGATTTTACTCATATGAACTATTCTTCAAGTGAAAAAAAGACAACTGTACAGTCTGCACTATAGGGTTTGATCAAAGATACTAATCTTGTATTAGGGAATCTTCAAACTTAACGCTGCATGAACAAATCCTGGCATACATTTAGGACGCTCGAGAGTATTTCAGCATGAGGGTTTTAAGTATCATTCCCAAGGAGCGGCTATAAGAACAATGGGCCGGTGGGAAGCAATAAACAAAACCAACCTTGATGATCAAGCTCTATTAGGATGCAGACACAGGACTATGCTAATTTTACCCTATATCCTCTACACATGAAACAAGAGGATCACGCTTCATTAAGAGAAGCCCATGCATTATTCAGATAACACATGACTATAGGGAAGACTTCGGGGCCAATTAAAGAGTCCTGTACTGGAATTTTCCAGAGCCTGCACTTTCTTGTCAAACAAACATACCCAGACATGCTATTCTTTCCAAACTCCCATACACAATTTTTTGTTATAATGTCCTATATAGTACACTTAAAGAAAAGGCCAAAAGAAAGAAATAAGGAAAGAAAGAAAAGAGCCACTGAGGAGCATTAAAATGCTAACTGTGCAGGTATCCCCAGGGCAAAACGGTTGACCTGTTTCTGCCTTTAATGTCATAGTTCATAGCTTCTTGCTGCTCTTTGTGTTTTCAGAAAGAAAACAAATGTAATATTTTGCTTTTATAGTACACATTATCATATGTTTACTGTAGCCCTTACCTTGAATGATAATAATTATTGCTCCAAAATGTTATAGTATATGAACAGTGATTATCTGTGTGTGTGTGTGTGTGTGTGTGTGTGTGTGTGTGTGTGTGTGTGTGTGTGTGTGTGTGTGTGTATGTGTGTGTGTGCGTCTGTCTGTCTGTCTGTCTGTAGCCAAACAACAGCAATCCGCCACAATTGTTCAGCTGGATGAGCGCAACCCCTTTCTGCCTCCATCAGAAGTGACTGCTTCTCCTTTAACATGTCTCTCTCTCTCTCTCTCTCTCTCTCTCTCTCTCTCTCTCTTTCTCTCGCTCTCTCCCCCTCTCCATTCATCTACTCTTTTTGTTCTATGCGATTAAATGAGAAGCTGAAGTCATTGTTCAGTTAGCCTTCAAAAAGTGCCGTCCTAACATCCTCTTTACTGAACAATATCTGTGGGTGAAAAAACATTTATTAAGGATATTCCTAAGTTTTATAAAGATTATAAATACCATTTTTAACATATTTCATTTTATGCTGTGTATCACAGTATGTTATGATTAATCATTTGAATATATAGTGTATAGCGTTTTTCCTGGTAGTAGCAGTATTATATAATTCAATTGATTTTAATTTGAGATTAAATCATTAATTTAGTCTGATATGTGTATATTTATAACAAAATACTATACCTTTTATAAAAAAATTTTTAATTCATGATCTTGAGATTGCTATTAAGACAGCAAGAATGAATGAAGATAACAGAAACCATCTTATCTCTAAGCACATGAAAAATATCCACACAATGAGCCTTCTGCTGTTTTCTCTCAGTACTGTTCAGCATGCCTGTGTGCTCCAGTGGCTCTGTGCTAATTTGTAAGATGGTAACAGCAGGAAACAATGCAAGCCAGAGACAGTACTGTGGGTCGCTGGCCGTGCATTTACATGACCCACATTGAGACGATAGTGGCCAAGAGGCCCAGCTGGTGAGAGGTGATGAAGTAACTGTAGAGGAAGTGCGGGCTCAAATGTGGCAACAGCCCTCTGTCTTCAACTGTTACTGACAACAGCAAGTCATCCTGTCACAAGATTTACCACAACTGTGGCATTTCCTCTGCCTGCAATGACTTGGGGGCCTGGTGGGGATCTGATTCTGATCTGAGCACAGTGGGTGTAGGATTTGTGCTAAGAGCTTGACTTTAAGCCTTAGAGAGCATTCAATGGTTTACTTGAGAAAGCTCTCTATTAAATATTGCCTTAACCACAAACATAAAAAATTTTTCAAAGGCAAACTGCTGATCATCATTTTAATTAATCACTGTGTTCTGCTCAAGGTCCAATGAATTCTGAGACTAACCCAGACTTGATGCGGGATGGATGGGATGCCTTTTCATTGCATGGCACCATGCACACACTGGTCACATGGTCTTTCACTCCTTTTGGGAATTTTAAGCAGCCAGTCTGCTAACCAAATTGCTTGTTTGCAGGAAGTAAGATGGACTGGAGAACCTGAAGGAAATGCACTGGGACACAAGTAGAACATGTAAAACATCTCACAGACAGTAACTCAAGCTCAAGATCAACCTGGGGACTCTGGAGCTGTAATGCAGCTACTGTATGTGAACCACTGTCCACGGATCAGATCAAATCAAATCAAATTTTATTTGTCACATACACATACATACAGGGTACAACATGCAGTGAAATGCTTTTTACGACAGTCCGGCATGAGGGAATAGAATGAGGAGAAAAATAAACCAAGAAAAAAAAAGAAGGAAGCTAAATAAAAAGTATAAACGTATTTTCAGGACTATAAGCCGCTACTTTTTTCCCACGCTTTGAACCCCGCGGCTTAAACAATGAAGCGGCTAATATATGGATTTTTCCTGGGTTTTCCTGATTTCACAAGCTTCATGCCAAAAAACTGAGCCTCATAACATTAGACTAATGAAATTGCCGAACGGGTTCAGGTGAACCAATGAAACTCTTTATATTAAATCAGATGCGCTCCCACTGAATCGGGCCGCACCACATCATAAATATGGATGAGGTTCCTCTGACGTTTGACCTGCCGCTCACTCGGACTGTCTACAGGAAATGTGAATCATTCGTCACGCTGAAAACAATCGGGCATGAAAAAAACGCACTTCACCTGTGTTCTGAGCTGCACGGCATCGGGAGAAAAGCTTCACCGATGGTGATTTTTAAACGCACAACGATGCCAAAAGAAAAACTCTCAAGAGAAATTGTTGTGAAAGGAAGGAGGAAGACAGTGAACAATGACTTTCTTGGTAGGCTACTGTTTAGATACAAGTCGTGTAACAGACACTGTCTTTCGTTAAAGCCTGTGTAAAGTTCATTAGTTTCAATGTAGGCACCTGCGGCTTATAGACAGGTGCAGCGTATTTATGTTCAAAATAAAAATCTTTGTCAAATTCAGTGGGTGCGACTTATATATGGGTGCGCTTAATAGTCCGGAAATTACGGTATGTGAAAAAAGGTGTATATACAAGGATGCGTATGACAGTAAACAGTAAAATCTAAGGTAATTGACGTGATTGTCCTTGAAGTGACCGTGTGCGGTATAGTGTGGTATAAAGTGCACTGTGTGTGCAAGTTTATTTAAAACTTGCATTAAGGGATTAAAGTGTCATAGTGCAAAAGAAAATTGTGCAGAAAAAGTGTGGAAATGGAGAGAGAGAACCAGTTCTAGATCCTGGGTGTTTCCTAGTTTAAACTCTGAATAGCCTGCAGGAAGAAGCTCCTCCTCATTCTCTCTGTGTTTGCTTTCAAGGAGCGGAAGCATTTCCCTGAACGCAACAAAGAAAAGATTCCATTGTTGAGGTCCTGAGAACCCTGAGGTTCTTCACTATCTTCCTGGCCCTGGTCCGGCACCGCGTGCTGTAGATGTCCTGCAGGTCAGGGAGCTCTGTGTGGATGGTACGTTTAGTTGACCGCACCACCCTCTGGAGGGCTCATCTGTCCTGCATGGTGCTGTTCCCGAACCAGGAAGTGATGCTACATGTCAGAAAGCTCTCAATAGTGTTTGTGCAGAAAGTCTTTAGCACCTGAGACCTGAGTCACCACACTTATTTGATTTGATTGATATATAGTTTAATACTATGTTAATATCTAATAATATAATAATGTTAATTAGTATTTTTATAAACCATACATGTACTTAATAAAAATGCAGACAATAGATGGTACTCTATGATGCACCTCTTTCTTATGCATTTTAAGACATACGTATATTAAAAATACACCTCTACTCTATAAAAGACATAAAAGACTTCTACATATAGCCTTAATTTCCTTGCATCACTAATTCGCTGCAGCTACCACTGAAATGACTCTTGTACCATTAAAAATGGCTGTGCTCTCAGCCTCTTGGTAATAGGGTTCACATATGCTCTCATCTCATCTGAGAATCTGTCACCACTCTGCCTATGTCTTCTGCCCTGATTTGCCCAGCTGGGTTCTGCTCTAGCAGATCTCATTACAGGCACAGGACCAATCATGCTCTCGTTCCCTAGAGACAGCCAGTACATAGGCAGGCGCCCCACTTCATGGCCCCCGGGGTCATGACCTAAGACAGGCCCGAGCTTTGACAGCCATGTCATCAGGTGTGCTTCTGCACCCATTAATGGGCCTGATACTGGAGAGCTGAGCTTACGTGCAAAACAAACGAGGAGGCTCACCTGGTGCCGAGCAGTAGCGTTGATTGGGTGTGTGGGACTTGGGGAGAGGCTGTGCCCGGGGCGTGCACACTCTGAGCATGCAATACCAAGCAGCTGCGCCCTCCAGAGACCTCTGCCCTTTCCAGGAAGCCCTGCTGTGCAGAGCCATAGAGAAGATCTGCATACATATTCAACAGCGACTAAATAAAGTGTTGTGAATTTTTAAACAGACAGAAATGATCAGCCAAAATCCACAGCAAAGGTAAGGGAGGTTGGTTGGGCTACAGAAAATCCTATTGTCCCTCTAGCACTAGTGGAATCTTAGATTTCTAAATTATTGCCTTTATAAAAAATTATTATATTATATTAGTCCAAGCACTCAGCACCAACATTTCAGTCCTAACTTAAGTAGGATTATGAGGCCTGTGGCAGAACGGAGACACCCTGCTCTCACACAGGGACTCAATGAGTGCGCTGGCTTTTGTTCCAAGAGAGCTTCTAATTACCTCGGCTAATTGAGCTGTTAATTGAACTGTTGTCTTAATTAAATATCTCCCGATGCTTCTTGCTCCCAGTGCCTTGCTATTTGAGAAGAGTGGCCATCGCTACACATGACACACATGAAGAAAAACCCGAACTGCACTGGTCAGCTAATCTTGCTCGGTTTTTATGGTTGTTTTGCTGACGGAGATGGCAATTAAAGATTAGTCTGTTATGAGCTTTAGATATACATCAAGAAACTTATAAGCTAAAGTTGCCTAAGGATAGGGATACCATTTTAAATGAGCCCAGGCTGATACCTCTATAAAGTACAAGAATGTGTAAACCCTTAGCTTCTTATTTACTTAGACATTTCAAGGCGTATTATTCAGTAACCACTATGGATTATTCAGTAACCACAGCCAGCAAAACTAAAAGGAAGGTGTGTAGGTATAAGAGAAAGGACTGTAGGTCTAGGAGTGCACTGAAAATGCACCTGAAGTATTTCTATTTAACCTACAATTAATTCTGCTAAAGCCAGTAGTATTGTGCCTCTGCTTCGCGGTTGCTTATGTGCTCTGGTAAATGTTTAAGCAGCAACACATCACATCTCGCATGTACACAACACAGCTCCCTGTCCTGCAGACCTGACGAAAGCCAAACACCTGCAACCACAACATCGCTCCCCTGCTCTCTCTGCTTTTCCTCTCCTCCACTCTTCCACGAGGCCTATTATGGGGTAGAGGCCCGGGCAGCAGCTCTCAGCTGAGTGTCTGACTCAGACACACTTCCTGCACAAGGCCAGCAGTAAGAAGAGGATGAGGTGGGACAAAGACGCCAGTGCAGATGATGCTAACTTTATCATCCGCTTACAGCCTGGTGGCAGATGGTGGACTTGCGACACACATGCACACACACACGCACACACACACTGTGTTTTCCCAAGAGTTTCAGCCTCAGGACCGCGTGAAAGGGAAGCTTTGTCACAGGACTCCAGATGTCAACAAGGGCCGGATGAAGTAAGAGCAGTGCATGAGAGAGAGTGAGAGAAACGCAGGAGGAGCAAGAGAAACTTCATCCACTTAACATTTTACTCCTGAGAATCATTGACTTCTGTGCAGAAATACTTAACCAGGGTTAATCTGCTTAGATAGGGTTGTGTAAAACCTCTGCTGTAACACAGCAGATCAGACTCCGGAACTGAAATCCTAAACTTAGGTTTATATTGGCACAATGAAGACACAGCGGAGCATAATAGAAATGAAAGGAAATAAATAGACATACAGAAAGAGTGAAAGACAGAGAGTAAGAAAGAAAGAGAGGGTGGGAGAGAGAGAGAAAACAACTGCATTATGAAGGTTATTGGTGCTTTTAGCTTAAGCGGCAGGTACAGCAGAGTCCCATGGAGATTCTAAATGAAGCATTCCAAGTGTTTCCTTGGCAGCAGCATGTACTCAACAAAAAAACGCACTGCTGACCCAAAGGGAGCATCCAACGCAGATCACACCACTGGCTCAGCATAATACAGTAAAAACTCAGTTCCACAGCACCACAATAATGTATCCAAGTATATGCACACCTTGCATTTGTGAAAGGCCACAATTCTCAAGAAACTATCTTATTCTACCTTATTTATCCTGTCACTTACTTTTGATGGTGACATGTTTTGGAAGAACTGACTAGACCATATTCTTTTTTGAATATTCAATTCCAGCACATTGTGCTAGAATAGTTTTGTTAGCTCTTTAGCCTTCATGGTATGTTCTCTAAAAACCTCTGGAGCCTTCCAGAAACAGGTTTCTAGGGTTTCTTTTCTTTGTATTTTTTATTTTTATTTTTTTTTTATTGAAATGACACTCATTTCTTGCAACCACTTTTGAATAATTACAACATGCCTAATGCTAATGGTTGCACCAGAACTAATTTAGACTTTTTAAATTAGGGGTAAATAAAATTTTTTGTGTTGCAAGCTGTATTTCTTTCATGGCAATTGGCATGAATTATGTCCAATTCAGTTCCAGGTACAGTAGTTCAAATGGTATGAATACTTATGCATTAAATGCAATTTTGACTATTTGCTGTCATGTTGATATAGAGCTTCATGCACGTCTCTGCTAGCTCAAGGCATATTCTCATTAAAGAAAGTGTAACTTGGGTAAAAGAAAGAGATTGCAAATAAATGTTCTCAAAGCTGCTGTAAAAGACACACAAAGCGCTTAAGAAAACATACAGCAGCCATGTAAATGAAAAAAGAACACTATATATCATGTATGCTATCAGCCTAACGGAAAGCTGCTTGGCCCTGCAATGTGATTTAGCACTTCTGTTTGAATGGCTGTATTTCATTGATGAGGAAGTTCAACAGCAATTATGGTGCTCTGGATGTCTGGTAACACTGATAACTATGTTATCATAGCTCTGCATTTCACATCTTGTCACAAATAGTTTTGGAGAAGAAAAAATATATAATTTCAACATGCTTGCCCTTGTGAAAGTCTTTAAAAGTTCCCCTAATTAATGGAGAAGTTCAGTAGGGAGTGCTCTGTCATAGCCAGCAGCCAACAAAGATAATGTGAGGAAAAGGAAAAGGATTCATACAGTGGTTTCATAAAGCAAAAAGACTGCTGTAATGGCTAACGTCTCAGGCCATTCGAAATAATGCAACACAATATGCTTGTGTGTGCTGCAGTAGTGTTGAATGGTAACTGATTAATCCAACTATTTTCAGTGGAGATGGTTGTGGGAAAGACACGTCCACTCACCATTCTGGAAATGCTCCTTTAACATGTAGTGTTACACGGCTGTGCTGAACATTTACTTTCATTTTCTATTACAAGTAACTACACATGTATGTCAGAGGGTAAACTATAAGATGTTTTTATATGCCATGTACAGTATGTTCTATCACTTACATCATTTCCATCACTTCTATCATTCATTCTCAGATTTGTTGCATCCTGGTAAAAGTATTCCCACTTGCCACCTATTGTGATCTACAGATCTACTATCACTTCCCAAGAATTTCCACTCCGATACTAGCCTGGTGCATTGGGAATCAGATTTAGAACGACTTCTCACATTGGAAGGTGTGCCACTGAGATTTTTTTTCTAGAATCCATCATGTTTTCCTCATATGGGATTATTTGCGTGTTAAGTGGGCTACGAAGGTGAGCAATTCTGTCAAGTTTCCAATTATCACTGATTGAGTCAATGGGAGTGAATGAAACATCATTTGCTCTAAGTAGAGAAAATGAGACCCAACTGGTGAACGTGCATCTGTACGCGTGTGTGAGCGTGCACACATGAGCATGTCAGGCTGTGTTTCTTCATTTGGGAACTTTTGACAGCCTCGCGTGCGTGTGTGTGTGTTCCAGAGTTGCAAGAGCGCAGCATATGGCTCCTCTCTGTGTGGGTTTGCAATGGAGTGTGACTTTGCCTCTGGTTGTGCTACTGATGTTTTACCAAGTCAATAGCCAACCGGTGAAGTCAGGCTGTTCAGTCATTCCCCCTCCAACAAAGACACACACACACACACACACACACACACACACACACACACACACACACACACACACACACACACACGCATTCATTAGATAAACAATTCTGTCGTATTACTGTATATAAACATCTCTGATTAATGACGTAACTAATAAAACACTACCCCAAACTACAATTTATATTCCTTTTTTTTGTTTGTTTTACCACAGACACACATTACGTTACATATATTACAAACTGTATTCTTATATTGTCTTTTTTATTTCTTTTTCTGTACACTTTGAAGTCAGCCAGCTGCTTCTGCAGAGTTAGGTCATACCCAAATAAAGGTCCTTTCTTCCATTACGAAACGGCATCAAGCTCACATATGGACGCACACACCATTTCCCAATCAGCGCACTAGCACCTCGCCACTGTTCACTTCCTTTATCTCCACACACCCCGTTTTGCAAGACATTTTCCTCCCCTTTAATGGATTTCAAAGAACATCTGCTTTCCATTCCTCAACCTCATGGGATTTTCATTTAGCCAAGTTAATTACTCTATCAAGCTCGCTTCATTATCATATTCCGCCTCACACAAAAAAGGAAAAACCTGTGCCCCGGTGCTGAAGCTGTGATTTAGCTCCTGTGTATGTTCCCAACTGAATGAACTGGTGTCGGCGCAGCTCAGGAAATGACAACTGCCTCTGACCTGGCCCCAAGTTCCTCATGTGTATCCTGTGGTAGGTGGGAAATCTAAATCAGCTGCTAGAGCTTCTGTTAGTGAGATCACACTGCAAAATGTCTCGGAGGAACACGATGGAGCATGTGTTGATGCTGATGAACAGCAGTTCAATTAATCAGAATATGATCTCCATGTTCTAGGTTTAATACAAACTGCCCCCATGGGTCCAATAATGTGACAACTTTCTCATTGACCTTTACTGACCCTCATCATCTGACTAAATCTCGATTGCTAGGCTATGATTCACTGAGTGCATTTTGTTCCTAAAGCAGATCTAACAAGTTTAAAAGTTACTGCAGGATCTCTTTAGTATTTGTCTTGGCTGCATTTCAGCACATTTTCGCTGTTATAATAGAACACAAATGCCATGGAGTATATGTGAATTGCTAGTAGCAGGTAGAAAGAGGGCAAATGAAAACCATGTGGAAGATAAAAGACTATATCTTTGCAGTCTATCGAGTAGCTTGAATGCTGAGGATTTAATAGGATAATTGAGAAACCGATGTTACACCAAATTGCATTTATCATGTGCAAGTAATTTGACATTTTAAAGCACTGCTACGTTTTTGTATTTAAATTTTTTTTTTACTTTAATTTTTTTACTGAAATAAATGCAAAATTACATTACAATTACAATTACAAACAGCTGCAGATCAAATCAGGGCCTCTTTTAGATTAGAAGGAAAATCCTCCTCATACAGAAGAGTAATTTGTAAACCTTTGAAATGTTTTTGCCTCTAGATTGTACTTCTCTTTCTTTTATTTCACAAATCAAAAGTATTAAAATCAAACTTAAAAAAAAATAAAAATACTGTGAGCTTATGCAAATTTGAATAAATAAAACCTAAAAGGTGTCTGTCGGCTTTCATTAATTATTAGCAACACTGCTGTTTCTGGGTGAAAAATTGCTCTTTAAAGTTTTGATCAGACTCCACGACGTTCACTAATTACATTAAAATTTTTCCTCCATCAATTTTTCTGTAGAAAAGTCAACAACAACAACATTTGACAATTCAAAGCGAACACCCCGAGGTCTTGTCAAATAACAGTGATAATTACATTTATCTCGTTACAGTAATTGAAGTGACCTTTCATATGCCGCCACAGTCGTATTCGTCTTTTTTTCCAAATATAATCCGTTAAATGAATTATACACTTGGTGTTTCAGAGGAGCGGTGATGCATCGGGGAGCAGATGGCTTGGGTGGTGCACTAACTGCTGCAAATTGTCAAGACGAAAATGGATGCACTAAATATGGCCATGATGGTGTTTGTAAGAAGACAGAGCGACTGGCGGTGAATGACTGGATGATGGCACGGAATATGCCATCTGATTCCTGAATTTACCTCAGACCCTATGTTGAAGATATATCAAAATTGGGTACCTCACAGGACGGTAGGTTCATAGGTCATTTTAAGGCGGATACATGCTTTAAGGCTACATGCATGGTCTTATTTAGACTGCATGCCATTAAGTAGAAAATGTATGTCTCCTGTCATTGGATGAAATAAGAGACTAAGAAAAGCAGAGGGAATAGAAGTGAATAGAAGACATATGCCTAGAAAAAAAGTGAGCGAGTGTGGTTTCTCCAGGCGACAGGGATTGATGGCTGCCACACACGCATGGCTGGCATGAACACTTGCCAGGCAGCTCGTCTTCGTGCTTCTGCTTCGGTTTAAAAACCTTGTGTGTGCTAATGGTTCTGAGCGCTCCCCTGCGCCTCCTTTTATTACCTTGTTGACACCAGCTGCTAGTTTTTAAGCACTTTTAAACACGTGTATAAACGGTGGTTCAAATTGCAGAATTAAACACACTTTTTTTCCCAACCAAGGTGGGAATAGGACCATTGCCAGAAGACTATAAAGACAGGCACAATGATAAAAGCTCAAATATGAGCACCTAGGCCTTGATATCCAGTTTCTGCATAAGATCTGTGACATTTCCAAATGTAAACTTTTAATGAATAAACAGAAAAAAACAAACTGTTGTGTGGTTCAGTTCAGTCTTGAGTGGAGTGATAAATCAAACTAAATCACTGGTGTGAATCAAGCTGGTATTTACAACACGTGACAAGAGTGCGGCATCAAGTAATATAGAACTGCCTGTGCATATTTTTAACTATCAGTAGGTCTCATTTATCAAGCTGGATATAAATGCATTTGTTCCAACATTTTTTTTTCAAGAGCATTTACTCAAAACAGTGTGGCATTCCTGAATAATCAGTTAGTTTGTAAACATTTTCACATCTTAAGGAACTCCTGAGTTCATATAAAGTTACATATAAAGAAATTCACTAATGTAAACCTCATTACAAATCATAAGGAAGATTTGTAGAAAAGTTTGTAGACAGACATCTGACATCAGACCATGTCTGCAAAAAAGCATCGTATTTGCTTTTTTGAAAATCCTATTTCACATTTAGTCCTCATTTGCAGTTATAATTAACCTTCTGGGAAGATGTTTCACAAAGTTTTGGAGTGAGCTTGTGGAGATTTGTGCTCATTCTTCCACATAGGTGTTAGTAAAGTCAGGAACTGATGCAGGGTGAGGAGGCCTGAGGTGCAGTCAGTGTTCCAATTTATCCCAAAACTTTTTAATAAGGTTGAGGTTAGAGCTCTATAGCAGACCACTAAGATCTTTTACTCCAACCAATGAAATCATATCTTCATGGAGCTAGCTTTGTGCACAGAGGCATTTTCATTCTGGAACAAGTTTGGGTCTCCTAGTTAAAGTGAAGAGAAAGTTTAGATTTACAGCATGTAAAGACAGCCTATATTTATGCGTGCCTCCAACTTTGTACTTGTACTTTAAACAAGAACGAAAAATTGCTGAAAAATTTTGGCTTTCCAATACTTTTGCTTATACTGTATAGTGTACATGGGCTAATTACAGTTCACAAGGAACAGGTTGGAGTAATCAGTGACATGTGACTAGGTCATGTGACATGCAGGGGCTGGTGGAAGACATAGTTCTGCAGCTATCGGCATAATGAGATGTGAATATAAAGAGAATCACAAAAACTTTTGTAAATCTGGAAGCAGTATTTTAACCCAGTTTCCATATATGCAAACAATTTCAGCCATTTGACTTAAAATTTTAATAAATAAGACATAAATAGGATATTAATGAAGGCTAAATGATTGTTTTTATATTTGATTAAATGTGGAGATTTTGTGCTATGTCAGACATAGCGTTTAATATTAGTACACAATGCACCACCCCTCTCCCATCTTCCCCTTTTTTATTCTGTGTGTGTGTTTGGAGTAAACCGAAACCCTTAAGGGCTTCTAATTAGAAGAAAACCAATATAATTAGGAAATGACAATGGGTGGGAGCTTTTTGTAGAGAAAACCATCACTTCGGGTTTATGGAACGGTCAGGATGCATCTGACTCTAACACAAGCACTAGCATAATAATTAGGAGGCTGTGTGATTTGGTGTAATCAGACATTTTACATATTAAGCACCAGTGTTGAGAGCACAGGCCCTGGGATTCAGAGAGAACATGAACAAAAGAAGCTAGTTGTATTAGTTTGTGTCTATTAGCATAATTGAGTAAATTGTCTCCAGACAGATTTACTTAAGGATTTGCTATCGATAAAGAAAAAGTTATTTAGTAATGCCTAATTAGCACCACAGTTAGCATTTGCAGCTGTTTTTTTTGTTTTTTTTTACTCATATAGTTTTACAGCTTCATTACCAGTTTGTCATCAGTCACAGCTTTAAACTAGCTTAGATTTAAGAACGTCAATTAGCCATGTGGCTGGTGCTCATGTCCAATAGTTTTCATTAAAAGCCTTTGCATCTCACATTACAGTTCTGGAATCAGCTTCAGGATCTGAACAGGTCACAATCATTAGCATCAATACAGAGTTCTACATATTAATATTATAATATAATGATTTATATTAACTTATAAATATTTATACAGTGCCTATGAATGTCTAAAGAAGGTATTATGTAGTACCCATCCCTATTTAAGCATGTTTACAAGCTAGTTTTTTTTTTTTACAGGGCTAAGGGCTAAGGTTCATAACCTTTGTGCTATAGGCACTATCGACATGTTTGTGGTTTTCAGGCTATATGTAGCAAATTAATTTTGTACAATGAAAAAATACTCTGTTATTCTTTTAAATAGAAACAAACATGAATAAATAGTGAAATAAAACCAATGATTAAAAAGGAGTAACCTTGACCTCTGAAGGGCTGCTAAAGCAAGTTGGCGCAACATAAGAGAGGTGCTCTGATTACACTGATAGCAACAAGCTGCTTGTGTGTGTGTGTGTGTGTGTGTGTGTGTGTGTGTGTGTGTGTGTGTGTGTGTGTGTGTGTGTGTGTGTGTGTGTAAGCTCCTACTAGTGTTTTGTTGAGAAAGATGAAGATCTGAGACCTCAAATACAAATTCCAACGGGTGCCAGAAACACCTGCTCGATTTACATTTCCTAATTGCACAGGAATGTAAGAATGGAAGGGGGAAAATATTTCCAGAAGTACTGACACTGACAAGGCAAGGTATTATTGCCTGTACATGCCTTTTTAAAGAGGTGGCTTGATGGATGATATAAGCAAGTTCACATCGAGGTCTTCTAGGTCACTGTCAATATTTAATGTGTAATTGTGTGTATTAACTCGTAGAAGTTAAATGTATTGTATTTAACCGTAAATTTCTGCTATTTTATGTTTATTTTGTATATAGAATTGCAATGGTTTCTTCTCAGAAAATGCATCCTTGATATGGCTAGATTGGGTTTCATTTCATTCATTTCACAAAGTGTTTTTATCAAGTGTGAGATTCTATTAAACCTGTTCCTCCCTCACATCTGAGCTCAAAGTAAACTTGTTCATTTGCGTGCAGGTGTCTAAATCTAAATACCGTGCAATGTATTTTGCCCTTTTTAGTCAAAGAAAATTCCCACACACAAAACAGTATGAAGCTTTACTTTGACCAAACAAAAAAAAAAAAAGATAAAATGCACAAAGTTTATTTTCATTGAAAGAACCTCCCTTAGCATGAATAACAGCTGTAATACTCTTGGCATTCAAATGGTTAGTTTCTCCAATCATTCAGCTAAAACACTTTGCCATGTCTCTTGCCGAATGTGGTCTTCACTTGGAGATTTCTTTCTGACCATGTGATCCAGAGGCAGGCCATTCAATGAGAAATAACACTCCAGCTGAGTGGACATGTTTTTTAGTTCATTGTCTATTTGCATAGAGAAGTTGGTTACATGGAGTTACATGGCACTAAAGTATCGAATGGTAGTCATGTTGGTTCAGTATTCCCTGCACCTGGAATAAGTCTCCAACTTTTCTCCAAAACAACCCAAATTCAATAACCTCAATGTTTGATTGTGGGTTTGAGGCAGTCTGATAACATTTCCTCCTCTTTTCTGTTGGACCCAAAAAAATTTGGATTCATCTATACATAGACCTTTCTTCCAGTCATTCAATTTGTGTTTGTTTTTGTCTATTACCTAGTTTGTTGCATATAACACGGTTGTTGCACAGTATATATTTGGGAGACCAAAAGTCTACTGTATATGACATGTCTACAGTTTTCCAGCATGATGAATTGTATAAATGTTTTTTCTTTTAAATGTCGATTTATTCACTGATAAGAGTTTTGTAAGTCGCTCTGGATAGAGGCATCTAATAAATGCTGTAAACGTAAATGTATCAATTGTGATGATGCAACAGTGCAATGCTATTTTAATGTAAATGTAATTATTATTATTTTTGCTGAAAGTTTTATATTTAAAAACACAATAAGGGAGGGGAAATATGCAGTTTTGATAGACATGAGACTAATAAATATTATTATAAATTTCTCAACTCTTTATTGTATATATATATATATATATATATATATATATATATATATATATATATATATATATATATATATATATATATACATATATATATATGGAAAATATATTAGGACAACATAAAAAGTGGAGAAAAGGTGTCCTCTTGATTTAAAAAAACATTTGGACCAAGCTAAATAGCTAGGTCATCTCTGCCACCTAAATCCCAGACCTCCTGAGAAAAGTTAAATCAAAACAACACCTGCACTGGATGAAGTCACGGCCATGATGGTATAGCAATCACCTGGGGTAAAAAAAAAAAACATTCCCAGGCTTGGACCACATATCTCTCTCTCTCTCTCTCTCTCTCTCTCTCTCTCTCTCTCTCTCTCTCTCTCTCTCTCTCTCTCTCTCTCTCTTATCCCCCTTACACCATTCCTCTAAGTCCCACAAAAAGTGTTTTGTTGTCCCTGGCTCAGGTTGCAGAGTCACTGCAGCAGTGACAAACCGTTAAACAATGGTGAGAGCCAAAGGAAGAGAGTGAGAGAAAAAGGAGGAGAGAGTCTTAGGGGAAAGCTGACTGAAGGGTCAGATGTCTCAGGTGACACAGGTGTTGCTGTTACGGGTCTGAGATTGCCGCGAGAGTCATGGCGTCATGGGGGCCGGCTGTTTGCAAAGAAGAGGAGTCCACTCTGATTAGAGCTAATGCACTCGTAATGGTGAACAGCGGCGTTACTAACAACAATGTACAGAGAACAGCTGAGATACAAACTCCTTCCAGAGGTAGAACGAGAACGATTCAGAGTGACTGGTGATAGCAGATACAGCAGGCGCATTTTGAACAGAATTAAACAGAATCATAGAATTGCTCATGAAAGACAGAATGGTGCTGCTTTTTATAGAGTGATAAACGATAACATTACAAATGCTTTTTGTCCTATAGTCAACAAAATAAAATACTCTAGCTTTATCAGCATATCAATATGTCACATAGCCAACAAAACCTGTTTTGTTGTTTTTCTTGTTGCTCTTAAGAGCTATTTTTCAGCATTCAGCAAAGAACAAAGCTGTCGCCCTTGCTAGTTTTTAGTCACAAGAAGGAAGCTGCCAAAAGAAGCAGGCTCGGTGTAAGAGACACCTGACAACAGGTGAGACATGTAGCCTGTCAGATCTCTTTGTCATGGTCGCCTATCCCCTGAGGTGACAACACCTGCAAGTTGAAATCCATGTCTTTTCTCGCTCTCACGCTAAGCTGAGCAAGAAGCAAGATCTCTGCCTGCCTCAGGTGGAAAGTGAAACAAGGTGAAGGTGGCATCACTGTAGATGGAGCCACTCCCTTATCTTGACACTTGTCTTTCAACAGTGACATTTGTTTAGCTTCTAGTTTACACTGACCCTGTAGTTCCAGTATGGACCGGTCTTGCTGGATAGACAAAATTCTAAATTCTAAAGACAATTCAGGGGTTAAATAATGGAAGTCAGAAGAGAAGAGACAATAAAGAGGATTAGGTGGATTTAATAGAAGTTAGAAAACAACCGTGTGGTTATTCTATGTGACGTTGTTGCAACTACACCAGCACAACACATAAAAACCCAAGTAGTTATAGAAGCCTCTGGGGTCTGTGCATCCCACAGCAATCCACATATGCCTAGAGTGTTTGGTATGGAGCCTGGAACAGCAGGAAGCTAAATAAGGAGAGCTGCAGCACCTGAGACCCAGGGCCACTGAGTCTTCATTTTGCAGCCTAGACTGTGTTAGCAACCGAAAGAGATCCCCGCTAAAGTACAACAATGACACAAATCAATAATGCTGTGTATGTATATAATCCTCCTGATGTGTATCACATTTGTATCTGTTTTGACATTCCAAATATCTCTACCCTAATTTTTCTAGAAATACTTGGTTCAAACTCAAACGTACTGGGTAACACCAGCAATGCCAACATGATTTGTAAATTCTGGTTCAGTTCCTTTGCACTACTTATGTTTAGAATTGGTTTTAGCTGGTGATGTGCACAAAAACTACTTTTTATCCAAATCATATAGATGTCATTAATGTTTGTCCCACAAATGTCCTACACTATATGTGATCTTTCAAAATGAGATCCTGAGATCCTTCTGGGTGAGTTTTCTTAATGTATTTATACTTTCATCTAAAAACACTTCTCATCCACACTTTTGTTTTCAACCATTTCCCAAAAGTTGCTTATCCAAAATGACACGTCTGAAACGCTGTACTTTCCATTAGCAAAACGTAAGACGCATCAATCTGCGTCATTCCCACCTGCCGTTTATTTACTTTCCAGCTCTTTGAAATGTCACAAAAATAAGTGCATCATCGTTTTCAAAAACCTCCGTTTTCACAATCCATACTGTGACATGAAAACGGCATTTTCAAATGTAAAAAGTCACGTTTTCATGGACTGAAAGCGCCATCTCAGTGTGGACGGAAGGACGAAAATGAGAGAAAAATATGCCTTTTTTTTTATTAGTGTGGATGCTTCAGTTACATAAAACTTCCACTATAAAAAAGACAAAATCAACAGAGCAACATACGATCACAGCACATATGAATACGCTGCATTTATGATAACGATCTACATGAAGGATTTCATGAAGGGAACTGCTCTGCAACACTGACTTTGTTCCCATAAGCAGAGGAGCTGATTTTAAAAAGCTAATACTTAACCAATGTCGACTAAACATTTACTCATGGATCAGCACCCAATGAATGAGTCATTTATTTGAAAAAGGAATTCCTTATATGGTCTTTTTCTATAACTGGATATAACTCTCCTATTGTTTGAAAGTAACTTGATTAGAAAACCATTTATAGCTAAAATCAAAAATGTATCTGGCTAGTAAACTCTAGTTAAAGAATAAACTTTAGAGCTAAATATTTAACTCGTGACAATAAGTGATTAAATTGAGACTATCTCAGGTGACTTCCTCTAGTTCTGATCAAAGTGTTTAAAAAGTGTTTTTTCTTACTGAAGCAAAATATGTTCTTCATAGTCCAGGATAGCAGACATAATTCCGCTCTCTTCCTGTCACTATGTATCCAAAACAATCAGGAAGCCCTGCAATCCCCCGCTCCCTGCCCAATCCCTCTACATATTTTCATTTGCTTTTGCTCTTCTGCTGGGAAATCGATCGGCTATTAATTTCATTTGGATTCCATTAATCCAAATTTTTGCCATGAGTCCCCTCTGTCTTTAATCATCACTTCACCCCCGGTGCCAGCGATAGCCTCAGGTGGGTCCAGAGCGGAGGGTCACAACGTGTTCCTGCAAAATGGCCGACAAAAACAGGTCATTCATCTCAATCACTCGCTCTTGGATTGTGTCATCCAAACCTCTACAGAGTTCAGTCATGACAAAGCATGCTGAGCAAGTTTATACACCCGCAATGGGTGAGGAAACAAAACAAATCTACAAGAAAGTTTGCCTCCACCAACCAGGCGAAGAGAAAAAAAAGATAAGAAACTGTTTGAAAAAAGGTAGTGGGGGATAAAAGTGGAGCAAAAAAATTCTCTGCATGCTTTGAGGCCATCGTGAACCTGTAATTGTTCAAGGGAAATTAACAA
The DNA here is from genome assembly GCF_946808225.1 of Silurus aristotelis. Lineage (NCBI taxonomy): Eukaryota > Metazoa > Chordata > Actinopteri > Siluriformes > Siluridae > Silurus > Silurus aristotelis. The sequence goes on from NC_139579.1 coordinate 16,042,290, forward strand.
TTTGGAAATACAAGAATATCAAGGCCAGCGTACTACACTTTATAAAAGAAGAAAGATAGGCTTCTGTATTAGAGGCCATTCATCATTAATAAAAAAAAATATGAATAGCATAGATTTTTATATATAAATAAGGAAGGTCAGCACACCGGAATTATGAAAAGAAGACATTCATGAGGCATTTAACTAAAATGAGTGAGGCTAGCTTTGAAGGGTTTTGTTTATGGATTTGCAGTTTTTAAAATTACTGCTGAGATTCTTTAAATTATAATAATCACCTGAAGAAAAGAAAGAAACGAAGGTTTCTATAAATATATAGGATATATATATATATATATATATATATATATATATATATATATATATATATATATATATATATATATATATATATATATATTTACTTGACTTGTGAATAGGTCATTTGCAATTGTTTCAGTATCAAGTGTGCATAGAAAGTGCTTTCAAGCATCTATATGCATATTTATATATCTATCTATTTTATACATGCAAAATGATAAATGAACTCTTATGTGGCACAGAAAGAATACAGAAGACCAAAATGCATGCAAAATTGTTGTGTGCTCTATGCCAAGAAATATAGTAAAGAAATTTAAGCAATGTTAACATTATGTGTAGTCAAAAGAAAATCGCCATGGTGGATGATACTATGTTGTTTTTTTCTCACAATGTCTTCAGTGAGCTCATAATGACTCTGAAGTGGAATATTAACACTTACAAGTCGCCACTGCAAAACAACAAAATAACTTTGTTTAAAATTTTTTTTAATCCCGACATTTAAAAGGCAGTGTGTGTGTGTGTGTGTGTGTGTGTGTGTGTGTGTGTGTGTGTGTGTGTGTGTGTGTGTGTGTGTGTGTGTAGCGCAGCTTTATGCATGCAGCAACTGAGTAAGGCTGCATCCAAAAGCCCTTAGTACTGTGACAGAGCAGATGCTAACAGTAATGACAGTGGGGATTATCCAGTAATTGTGGAAGCATAAATCATTCCGGTCGGGCACAGACAGAGGTGATTAGAAAGAGAGAGAGAGAGAGAGAGAGAGAGAGAGAGAGAAAGAGAGAGAGAGAGAGAGAGAGAGAAGAGAGAGAGAGAGAGAGAGAGAGAGAGAGAGAGAGAGAGAGAGAGAGAGAGAGAGAGAGAGAGAGAGAGAGGGCGCAAAGGAGCATCTGTGGTCTTTACAGAAATGCCATGGTCCTGTTTCAGCCGTCATTTTGTGTTGCTAATAATTTGCAGAGTGATAAAATTTTTGTTGTAGAGTTGAAATATGATTCAGGATGTTGCCTGAGGATGATGCGCTTCATTTCTGGCCAATGTGGCCTATGAAGCTAATGTTCTTCGACCATAGTTATTTTCCCCTTCTGCTTTTTCTTACTGTTTTCCCCTACAGTTTTTTATCTTCCTATAATATGAAACATGTCCCAATATGTCTTCCCTATTCAGGAGAATCAAAAAGCTTTACTGTAAGTCACGAAATCTCACTGGCTGCTTTAACTTTTTAATAAATTTTACCCAGTTAAGCATGAATCATTGTGTTGATTGAACAAAAATGTTCATTATTAAAATGAAGTGGTGGAGGCATGCTATCCTAACAAGCTTAAAAGAGAAGGCCACTCATTTTCTGCTGCATGTTTTTCTTCACATTCATCTTTTTTTTATTATTATTAGATTAAAGTGGATTATTTTATATAATCTGATGCATATAATCTATTACCTATAAGTATTTAGGAGCATTTTCAAAACTTTGTAGTTTCTGTAAGGGACAAAACCTGAGATGCTTTACATTTGAGATTATAAACTAAAACACTTGGTCTTTTTACAACCTACAATTGTCCAGATTGTGGGAATTTATGCACAGGTTAACCTGAATATTATTATTCTAGGGTGACAGGAGTGGAAAATGATGTGGTCTGCTGCCACTCTAGCACATATACTACAAGGTTTGGATTTGTTTTGGAGTCTAAAATAGTTTTTTTGCTTATCACAGTCGTAAATAATACTTATTTAAATTAATTCCTGTTATCTTAAATCAGTCTGGCCATTCTCCTCTGATCATCCTTATCAACTTTTAGCTTGCTGACCATTTGCACACTGAATGTATTTTTTTGTTTTTTGCACCTTTCTGTGTAGATTCTAGAGATTGTATTGTATTAAGTTCTCAGAAGATCAGCAGTTTCTGAAATACTCAACTCAGCAAATCTGGTACCAACAACGATGGCACAGTTTAAGTCATAGAGATCCAATATTTCCACATTGTGATGTTTGATGTGAATATTAACTAAATCTCCAGACCTGTATCTGCATACTTGTGCTGCTGCCACATGATTGGCTGAATGGATACCTACATAAATGAGCAATGCTGTGAATTGCATCACAGAGGTAATTTAACCCCATGCCCAAAACGCAATTTCAGAAAGACTGTGGGAATGTAATCTTTCCAGACTTGACTGTCAAATCCGGCTGTGTACACGGCTAACATGACAGAACTGTAATTATAGCTGTATTTCTATATATTATTCAGCCGAGCTACGTGATTATCAGTGAAGGGGTTATGTGCCATAATAAATGTCTCCTACGAGGTGGCAAAGAAAACCTTACTCTGGCAGTAATGACAAGGCAGTACTGTTTTTCTGACACTGTTAAAGTAGTTTAAAACTTCTATTGGCAATGGGGGGGTTTCAATCGTTTTCTTGTCCTGATTTTTCAGAAATGTACAAATCCAGCCTGATAAGTCAGAATTGTAATATGGTAGTACAGAGGCACAGCTTGTAGCATTATAATCTCATAGCTCCAGCTTCCCCGACTCCATCCTGAGCTCCTGTTACTGTCTCTGTGGACTCATGTTCTCTCCATGTCTGTTTGTTTTCTCAAAGTTCTCTGCTTTCTTCCCACCTCTCAAAAGTATGCTGGTAAATAGTAACAGGTACATTTTGTAAATGTGTGTGCTTTTGCTCAGTATTCCTGTTCCAGAGCCACAGTGAACCTGACAAGCAATAATGAACGAATTAAACATAGCCTGGAGTAAAACAAAATGGTATGAAACAATGTGAATAAAAACTGCTCTTAATATGCATATACTATGCATATGCTGCTATTTAACCTGAATTTTCCTTTTTTTACATGGGTTGGAGTGGAAAGTCTTGAGTGGTCTTCTATAAAGCTACTACATCCAACTAAACACCTTTAGGATAAATTTGAATGCTGACTGCACCCCAGGCCTCCTCACCCTACATCAGTAGCTGACTTTATTAACACCCTTATGGCTGAACAGGCACAAATTTCCACAAGCTCACTCAAAAATTTTATGAAATATCTTCCCAGAAGAGTAAAGGTTATTATAACAGCAAATGGAGATTCAATTTGGAATGGGATGTTTAAAAATCACAAAAATCTTATGGTCACATGGTCACATGTCCACAAACTTTTGTTCACAAACATGTACTATATACTTTATATACATTAGTATGTACAGTGAGGAAAATAAGTATTTGAACACCCTGATATTCTGCAAGTTCTCCCACTTAGAAATCATGAAGGGGTCTGAAATTGTCATCGTAGGTGCATGTCCACTGTGAGAGACATAATCTAAAAAAAAAATCCAGAAATCACAATGTATGATTTTTTAACTATTTATTTGTATGATACAGCTGCAAATAAGTATTTGAACACCTGAGAAAGTCAATGGTAATATTTGGTACAGTAGCCTTTGTTTGCAATTACAGAGGTCAAACGTTTCCTGTAGTTTTTCACCAGGTTTGCACACACTGCAGGAGGGATTTTGGCCCACTCCTCCACACAGATCTTCTCTAGATCAGTCAGGTTTCTGGCCTGTCGCTGAGAAATACAGAGTTTGAGCTCCCTCCAAAGATTCTCTATTGGGTTTAGGTCTGGAGACTGGCTAGGCCACGCCAGAACCTTTATATGCTTCTTATAGAGCCACTCCTTGGTTATCCTGGCTGTGTGCTTCGGGTCATTGTCATGTTGGAAGACCCAGCCTCGACCCATCTTCAATGCTCTAACTGAGGGAAGGAGGTTGTTCCCCAAAATCTTGCAATACATGGTCCTGGTCATCCTCTCCTTAATACAGTGCAGTCGCCCTGTCCCATGTGCAAAAAAATCCCATGCTTCACAGTAGGGATGGTGTTCTTGGGATGGTAGTCATCATTCTTCTTCCTCCAAACACGTTTAGTGGAATTTTGACCCAAAAGTTCTACTTTGGTCTCATCTGACCACATGACTTTCTCCCATGACTCCTCTGGATCATCCAAATGGTCATTGGCAAACTTAAGACGTGCCTGGACATGTGCTGGTTTAAGCAGGGGAACCTTCCGTGCCATGCATGATTTCAAACCATGAAGTCTTAGTGTATTACCAACAGTAACCTTGGAAACGGTGGTCCCAGCTCTTTTTAGGTCATTGACCAGCTCCTCCTGTGTAGTTCTGGGCTGATTTCTCACCTTCCTTAGGATCATTGAGACCCCACGAGGTGAGATCTTACATGGAGCCCCAGTCCGAGGGAGATTGACAGTCATGTTTAGCTTCTTCCATTTTCTAATGATTGCTCCAACCGTGGACCTTTTTTCACCAAGCTGCTTGGCAATTTCCCCGTAGCCCTTTCCCGCCTTGTGGAGGTGTACAATTTTGTCTCTAGTGTCTTTGGACAGCTCTTTGGTCTTGGCCATGTTAGTAGTTGGATTCTTACTGATTGTATGGGGTGGACAGATGTCTTTATGCAGCTAACAACCTCAAACAGGTGCATCTAATTTAGGATAATAAATGTAGTGGAGGTGGACATTTTAAAGGCAGACTAACAGGTCTTTGAGGGTCAGAATTCTAGCTGATAGACAGGTGTTCAAATACTTATTTGCAGCTGTATCATACAAATAAATAGTTAAAAAATCATATATTGTGATTTCGGGATTTATTTTTTTAGATTATGTCTCTCACAGTGGACATGCACCTACGATGACAATTTCAGACCCCTCCATGATTTCTAAGTGGGAGAACTTGCAAAATAGCAGGGTGTTCAAATACTTATTTTCCTCACTGTATATAGTACAATGTACTATATACATGACAATTTTCGATATACTTGATCTTGAAGGTCAAGATGTGTAAAGTAGCGCAAAGTAAATACACAAAAATACATAGCTGTAGTATTTTTGCATGTTTTTATTCCAGTTCATGATTCTCTCAAGAGCAATATATACAAAAATACAATTGATTTCACGTAAAGTAGCTAAAACATAATATATTATTATATTTATATGAGTAAAAACTTGTTTTATACACTTTGTGTTATTTATTTCAAAATAATTATCATTTTAATATATATACTATCTCAAAAGTCTGTACACCCCTTACATTTCAGCAACCATTTTAGTATATCTTCTAAAGCGACAATTCTATAGAAATGAACATTCAGCTATTACTGTCAAAACAGCTGGCAACAAAAGTGAGTACACCGTACACTGTACATTGTTTAACTATGCAAAGCTACATGTCCTTTTTATCATCTTCATGTTTTTGTCTGCTTGACAGGACCATACAAATTTGGTGTTTTGAGTACAATTTTCTTATACTGACCAGTCAATGTTCAACATGGCACCTCATGGCAAAGTACTTTCTAAGGATTTGACAATTTAGATTAGACGGGTTCCACTCGGGTTGATCAAAGAATTTGACTCCTTGTTCTGTGCGTCAGGTGCAGAAGCTGCTTCAAAAAACAGATGCATAAGTGCTGCCAGCATTGATTTAGAGGTTGCTGGAGCGTAAGGTCCGCTTGTCAGTGCTCAGACCATACGCCACGCACTGCAACAAGTCAGTGTGCATGACCTTCATCCCAGAAGGAAGCTCCTTCTGAACGGCAGATTTCCAACATAATAACGACCCCAAACACACCACAATGCTGATGACAACTGGCTTGCTGATGAAGTTGCAGGTGAAGGTGATGGAGTGGACAAGTATGTCTCCAGACCTGAACCCTCTTGAGCACCTGTGGGGCATCCTCAAGCAGACAGTGTAGAAGCATCTAATAAATTATACATTTAACATAATATACATAATATAAAACATAATGTGCCTAATATCCAACAGCTCCATGATGTCATTATGGAGGAGTGGAAGAGGATCCCAGCAACAACCTGTGCAGCTCTGGTGAATTCCATGCTCAGAAGGATTAAGGCAGTGCTAGATATGGTGCTCACACAGAATATTGATACTTTGTACACAGTTTTGACATGTTCACTTTGTGTGTACTTACTTTTGTTGCCAGTTATTTAGACAATAATGGTTGTATGTTGAGTTATTTTTGAAGGACAGTAAATCTGTACTGCTATACAAACTGCACATTGACTACACTAAAATACATCCACTTTTCATTTATATAGTATTGTCCCACGAGAAGATATAATTATATAATTGTTGCTGAAATGTGAGGGGTGTACTCACTTATACTTGCTTTTTTTTTAGGTGCTTTTTCTTAATAACTCCATCTGTCTAATCAATTCTCACAAAATTCAAGTCATTATTAGATGAAGTGTCCATAGCATTGCCTTTCTGGAATGATGGCAGCACAAGCCAAAGTTCTGGAGTACACTCTAATTTAATTATATCAGTCAACATGAAACATTTTTTTTCCAACATGAGAAGGAAGAGGTGCCAAAGATGGCAAGGAGTATAAACTTTCTGACCACAAAATAAATTCATGGAATTAGAAGAAATTATTATTGACCGAGCAGGTAAACTGCAAAGCCACCAGCACGTTTTAGTTTTTTGACTTGTAAAAAAAAACACCATGAGATGGATGGTGAACAGGATCCATTTTTTAAATGATCGTGTCACTCAAGAGCGCTACATAACCCGAAGATTTCGGTTAACATCTTTCAAAGAACAAAACCCCTCTGAGAGCAAGAACAATGGGGTGTAGAGGTTATCGTCCTGCTTCCGCTGGCTCCTGTGTTCAGAAACGTGGCAGACATTGGCCAGGCGCTCTGAATGATTTAAGTGACATTAATAATTCAGCTTTTCCCAGGGCTAATTAGATAAGTGCCCAAGGTTGGGTTGATGCTGGGAAATATAGAGTCACAAGGTGAGTGAAAGGCTATTTTACTAGTATAGGATCTCTTGAAGGATTACATTGTACTGTATGGACATTGTTGTACCAAATTATAATGAGTTGTTGGCTTGAATTGGCCATGTACTTTAAAGATCTGTGAAAAAAAAAAAAAAAAAAAAAAACAGCAGTGTTTTGTCATGGATGTTCTAGGAAAATAAATTATAATACACAAAAAGAACAAACCAGAATGCTTCACCTTTTTTACTCTTTCATCTCAAATACACACACACACACACACACACACACACACACACACACACACACACACACACACACACACACACACTAGCGTCTGGACTATCAGTTCAATGAGTAGGGGACCATAGAGAGTGTGCTGCAGATCAAACTTGCCTTTAGCTACTGTCAAAATGCTCACTGAATGTATAAATATATTATTTATAAGAAACCTGCCGCATGAAGTGAGCCAAGTGCTTTATATTCAGCATTGTTCCTAGGGTTCTGGACATAGCCACTTACATACTTCTTCATAACAAACAAAGAATATCCGCAAAGGTCTTCTGTCTGTCTGCACTACATCCCATTCACACTAGCATACTTCTTAGTGTTATGTCTGGAGACTTAGAATATGTTGAATTTCTAATGGAGCTTAGTGCATACCATAAAAATGCACTTGGTTTCAGGGTCACAATGCTGGAATGAAATCATCTGAAACCCTGAACTTCCTGGCATGCATCTGTCTGCTTGCATAGATTTGAAGAAGCATTTACTGCTATGGTTGTAGCTCCCTGCAGGCTGTAGCTCATCACAGCTTTCGTGGTAGAAGCTTCACCCCTGTGCTGCCCTCTCCACCTCTTTTTACTGCAGAACCATTGGGGCAGCAGAGGCCTTGTGTAGTTGCAGCAGAGAGTTGTTCTTATCTAACCCGCTGGCTCCTCTCCCATAAACACTTTGTTATTTCACAGTGGTGGCGGTGAACTGAAAGACCTTCAACCCCCATGCAGAAAGGGAAAGCTTACAGAAAAGAGCCTGGTTTATCCCAGGAGCCAGAGACCGCTTGTGTGGAAACTGTTTTGATCACAGAGAGCAAGCTCCAGATTACAAATGCATCTGTTTTCAAAAAAGCTACATTTTTGTAAAGATTTTTTTTTTTTTATGATCCTCGGATCCTTTCGCAAATGTATACAGTTGAAAAAAGAGCCTCGTGTCAACCGTGTTTAAGATCTTTTAGCATATGAATGTATCCATGGAAAGTTTTAAAAATAATTCTGGGCAAAACTTGCAAGCGTATGTTCAACCACCTGCTGAGAGAAGCCAAAGTAGTAACAACTTTTATTAAGGACATAAAGGGTGTTTCGCTTACCATAATTTTTCACGTTTTGCAAATTTATCTCAAATATAGTCACCTAAGATATGTTCATCTTGTTTAGTTATTTAATGAAATAATAATGTAGGCATAGATAAAAGGAAAGATGGTCTTGTAAGCAAAATTTAGTGTGAGTGTAAAACAGTTACCTTGAAGTTATGTAATGTATGTTATGTAATCTTAAATAGTGTGCTGCATTATGGGGTACAATTGGCTACCAAAATGATCAAAAGTACAAATTGAAATGTGTAGTGGAAGCAGAAGTGTTGAGATCTTTGAACATTTCACATGTTGTTTACTGCAATGGACGAGCATCCCATACTGCCCAGTGTTTGCAGGAACAGCACAAGATCCACTTCAATCCTGAAATGTGCTTACTAAAGATTAATTGACTGATTAAATAAATTAATAATTGAACGAATGAATGAATTAATGAATGAATGAATGAATAATTGAATTTTTACAGTAGTCCTATTAACATCTAGTAGCAAAAGTAAACATTTGGCACATTTTAAGAAGAACACTTGTTTGCATTTTTTGGGTCATGTAAAAATGCCATTGATAATTTTGTTGATGATAAGAAGAAGAAGAAGAAATAGAAGAGAAAGAAGAAGAAAAGGAAGATAGAAAGAAGAATATGGACTAAAAAAAAGAACTATTCTGAATATGTCAATACTAAAGAGCTACATAAAATTGCAGAAAATATATAACAAAAACATTTTGCTATTGACCTAAAGATCATGTCACTTTCAAAGCGAATTTCTCAGTAATTAAAATATTAGGAGGAAATCTTCAGGAATTTAAGAATACGTTTAATGCTAATTGAAGTATTGGTTGTTTATAGATGTGGATGATTACAGCTGGTAGTATCTGTTTGAAAAAATGTGTAAGGATCAATTAAACAAGGTTTAATATTCATAAGGTATTTAATTCAATTAGTTAAGTTTCTTAAAGGAGACTGAAACATTCTAATCAATGATCTGATTTGGTTATATCATCATGTTTACTAATAAAATCATCTGGCATCAAATCAAGAGTCTGAATTTCTTTTCATGATCTTTGTAATTCTGTCATCTCCTTCCTTGTAGGTAGGAATACTACCAATTTAGTTGGACACCATAAAGGGTCATTTTTTAGTGGGTTTCTTTTTTTAATTGATCATGTAATCGTTACATAGCAAAAACATTAAGAGACAATGGGGATTTTGAATCTTCTCCCATGTACCCCAGAGAACCTTTTGTCCATATCATGCTGTAACAACTAGTACCCAACTCAACCAGATAAGTGGTTAAAAAACATACTCCAAAGTCAAACATGTAAGCTGAAGAACAGGAAGAATAAGAACAGCTCTCTATGTTAGCTCGCTCTCAGGCCAACACAATAATTACTGAAAGAACCCTTAAGTATGCTTGTAGCCTCAGAGAATTACCAGAAAGTTGAACAATAACAAGACACTCAAATATCTAAAATTGCTGTGAGCTTTAAAAGTATAACACTCAAACACTCAAAGCATTTTACAGCCTGAAAATAGCATTGAACAACAGCTTTTGAAGAGTCTATAAATACCACAAACATGCACAATTTACCCTCCAGCTAAACAACTAATAATGTTTAGAGAATGCTCAGTCATTTGCTTTAATAAACATTGATAATCTGCTTGTTTAATTTTTTTTTTCATGGAAATTGTAAAACTAATTCTACAGTGGTTAAAATTTGTGCACATTTATTCCCATGTAAGTTATACTAAATGTGTAGCAGTGACAGGTAAGGTTAAAGGTGTATTAATCTTTATCTAGGGTTAGGGTTCTAATCTTTAATATAGTTTCATCACATTTTTTAGATCTCCAGATAAAGAATGTGAAGCTATTTCACTTATCTGATAAAGTCCCTTTAATTAGTAAAAAAAAAAACTTTTTTCAATGAAAGGCCACTCACCTATAGTCAGTTGTTTAATGGGCTGGATCAGCATTTCCTCTCTGGGTGCGAAGGCAGTAAGATTCTTTGAGTGAAAGTAAAAGTAGAGTGAAAGAGAGAGAGAGAGAGAGAGAGAGAGAGAGAGAGAGAGAGAGAGAGAGAGAGAGAGAGAGAGAGTCTAATATCATTCTCCCCAAATTGACCCTTCTCAAGCTAACAATATCCATAATTCTGAAAAATCTGCCTTTACATATACACTTGTGGCACATGCTTTTACTACATTAGAGTATATTTTAGGATAAAGTGATAAAATTCAAATATTCCCAACAAACCAACCCCAACTCCACTAAATACTTTGCCCCCCAAACAACTCTGATCATTTTCCCCAGATGCATTTCTATGAGGCCAGAAAAAAAAACTGAAGTGTGCCATCTGTTTTACCCCTATTCAAATGCTGTAGCTGGATCGGTGGAGTGATCAGTGTTATGTTAGAGCAAACATAGCAATTAAGCTAATTAAGTTCCCGCAGATTCCCTTTGATTTATGGCAGTCGGAGGAAGATGGTTTCAGGAAACACTGGTTGTCTCCCTCTGCTGTGCTGTAATGATGATGATGATGATGATGATGATGATGATGATGGTGGTGGGACTTTAACAGTGGCTGGAGTAAATGGCTTGCACTGGTTGTCACAAGCTGAGTTTGGTGCAGGAAGAGCAGCCATTATGCCGGGACCACTGTCCTATGTCACCTAACTGGACTTGGCTGTCAATTTCCTACTAAGGCCTTTAGAATTAGTATTCAAAGAAATGCCATGTATTGACATGAGAGGAAAAGAGAATTAGTAACTAAATGGCAATGTTGCCACTAATTGTGGTTAATATTAAATCAAACATTTGAAAAATTACTTCACTTATTTGGACCAATAAGCTTGAATCTGGAAGTTGTGAAAAGATTAAGCGAGGACTAAATTGTTGTGTCAGTGCACATTTCTGAGCATTGACATTCTTTCGGCTTTATACTCTTAATTAAACTTACTAAATTGTAAAAACCCATCTGAACCTTCTGTGTGGTGTTCCCTGCTTAGCAGCCACCAGCTCATAATGGTTCTATAGAGTCACAAATGCTGTATATAGGTTTCAGCACACCAAGCTGAACAGGAGTCTATTGAATGGCATGTCAGTGTGGAAATGCCTGAATCTATTTTACTGTGTTACATCCATAAAGCTAGCTGAAGGGAGAAATCAACACTAGTGAGCTCCTATTGTTGCATATGGCTATATCCTATACATGCTCTTGGGCATAAAATAATCTGTGCTCTTTTTGTCTCGCAACTGATTTATCTTTGCCTTATCACTGGACACAATAGAACAATGACAAGACGGTGGCATACTGCTGTAAGTCAATGGCAGTATACATACATACTGCTGTTTTTGTGTCTTTTTTCTGGTATACATCGTAAGCAGACACTTTGGACACCTTAACCTACAGTAGGAGGTGAGAACCTAGCTTTGGATTGTTGAGGCACTCGGAGATGTTCTGCTGTGGAGGTCAAATCCGTTTTTTAAACGTGAAACAGAGAGCTCTCTGAAGGGCGATGATGAGCACACAGCACTACTGCCAGTGGTGGGTGGACAGCAAAGCAACCGGCATGTAGTTCACACACAAACACACACACACACACACACACACACACACACACACACACACACACACACACACACACACACATGTTCATCCCACTCAGCATGAACGCACAGATGTGGGTCATCAGACATCTGCTTCTCTGCTACCACCCATATTCATTTTAATAACCACTCCCATAATCATGTGGATTACTGGAATATTAGTGAGCAGCCTGGACGTGGCAAGTAAAGTTCTGGCTCTGCAGAAGGTGTAGTGTGGAGCAGCATATGGTCCAGAAAGTCAGGCTTTTAACCACTCGACAAACTAAAAAAAATAGAGAGATGCCTTTTCTGTAGCCCAGTTCTGGAAATACTTCCAAATTGACATTTGTAATTAAAAAAAATGGTAGAAATTGTCCAGGGGGTCAACAGGACCTGATAAGGAACCAACACACCAAAACATGCAATTTACTAATGTGATAAATGAAGCAAAATGTAAAAACCTGGCCTTTATCCTAAAGTATATCTACTATGTCTCTGTAGAAACAATATCCACCTAACTTCTGGGGATAAAGAAAGACATAAGATGTGTCCTTTGCCTTCTTCCAGCATCCATCTTATCCACCTCCACCTGACTATTTTCAACACACCCAACAAAAACAAAGATGGACCTTTAATAGCCTCTGGATCATTGATAGTAATGTTTTAAATCAGTGAATAAAAATAAAGCCTGAACAAGCAGATAGCATGTTTCTTGTTATTTGCAGTGCAATATCAATGAAAATACATTAAAATCCTTCATCAGAAATACACACACATAATGCACTTTAATTATTCAATTCTGTAAAGCTTCTTTGGGTCAATGGGGTAAAAGCACTATAGAAATAAACTTAAACATGAACAATTTAAAAAAAAAAGAAATAAAAAGATCTTGAACACTCACACCTTTGTTATAAAACTAAGGCATGGATTTAAAACAAGCTATAAACTGTTAGCAGTTAACAGCAAACAATCAAAATCAAACTCTTTTTCACACAGTGCACAATGTGGCCACAATATATTAAAGCAGGGTCATGAAATTATATTGCATGCATGGAATTTTATCTTGGTATGTGTAAGATTGTTATTAACTTAATTTTGATTCATCAAGTTAATAACATACAGTAAAATAAAATACATTTTATTTCTCTAATTCAGATTTTTGTCACATACACAACCTTAAACAGTATTACAGTAAAAGTCCTTTATTAAACTATCAATGACAATAATACAAAATCAAATGAAGATACATAAAATCTCAATTTAAAAAGTACAATAAATATCAATCAATTTAACATGCAATTTAAATAATTTATTTTCTATATTTTATTATTATTATTATAATATTATTTTCTTATCTTCTTGAGATGTCCTTTTTTGGTCAACAATACTATTAATAATTGAATTAATCAACTGTTGTATTGAATTTATTCAATAATTACTGTTTATTGAAGTAATAAATTGTTTATGAAAGGCATTTCAAAATGTCCTATGCCCAAAACATGAACTTCAGAGACCTGTTGTAAGCAGAGGCAGATAACTTTAGACTAATATTTCACCTTGTTGGAGCAGATGCTGCATGCGAAAAATATAAGTTCAAAGTAAAACTGGCACATGCATCAGTTTTCAATAAACTCCACCGTAAACATGAATCTCCCTCGAGCTCTCTGCCTAGCATATAAGTCTGTGGTTATAAAAGTCTAAGGTCTACAATAGGTTCAAAGTGGAGCAGTCACTATAGCAATCAGTACAACATGCCAGCACAAGGCCTCATGATGAACTATTTTCAGCTTCCTCTTCACCTGACTTTATGATAGCAATGGTATTCATGGTGCCATCCTCCTCTGTTTTCACTGATGCTGATGTGTGTCGCTGCCCAATTGATTATGCACCTATTGTTAAAGATGGAATGTAAGCAATCAGCATTACATCATCAGGAGTCATCACATCATCACTATCTACTGCATCTGTAGCATAAGTTTGCTTACCATAGACATATACTGTATATTTAAAATGTTTTCATTTAAAGATTTGTAATTTCATCATTTAAGTTGATAGGTCAGTCAATAAATATTTGAATGCAGAGGATTGTTTATGTTTTTGGTATGTTATCATCATAAAGTTCAGTTATGTTACACTAATGTAGTTTGGTAAAGAATGAATATTGGGATTCATCAAAAATCCACAGTCCAAAGTTGCTCAGGGGACCCCTTTTCCCTATTTATACATAGAATTCCTTTCTATATGTTTGATGTTTTCTTTAAGTTTTCTTTAAGTTATTTTTTAAGCCTCCAGTTCCACATGCAATCTAATACCTATTTTCAATTAAAAGTTTATTGTATATAAAAGCATAATGGAGCTAATATGTTGCAAAATTGAAATCATGTGGTGTGCTGCAATGTGGCATTCTCAATATGAAACATTTTGCTGCTATAAAGTGTCATAATTTCACAGCTCAATTAAAACCATTCTGATTTACAGCATAAATTATTAAGCCTCATTTGATCATGCTGGTTTTGAAGCAAGATATACAGAATGTCTACCTTTATGCATTTTAGTTCCTTAGAGATCTAGTATTGTGAGTCATGGCCTGTCTGTGTTTATGTTCCTCAATGGACCCATACTGCTGCTGTTGCTACCACGTCCACGGCTGCATCTGCTGTCTCCATAGTGATGAGGCTTATTATTTAAACCCCCAAACACCCCCAAGCACACTCCTACTCTGCTCAAAATGACTGTGAAGACTGGGTTTCCTTTACAGCTCACTATAACATAGGTACAGTCTATACGTCAGATGACATTTATCATCGTGCCATAGAGATGTTGAAATCCCAGAAAAATAATTTCAAATAACAGCCAATGTAAAAATAGTTCCAGCTAAAATGTACATTTATATTTATACACAGGTTTATATTAATGCATTACTTTTAATATGCTATGTTTCTATAGTAATCATTTATTCAAAGTGGCTTGTTTGTTGTTTATTTTAACTGAAATAGCAACATGGGTTTTAAAAAATCATGTTATTTAACAAAGGAACATTTATATTTTTTATATTTAAATTGTATGTTTTGTCAGATGTTTCTCTAACATTAATGGAACTTTCCTCAGATTATATAAATGTTTATATTTTTTTATTAAAAAAAATTGTTTTCTATTTCAGTCATTCTTTGTGAAATCTTTAAATGTAGTTCCTTTTTAACTTAAGAAATAACAAAAAAATAGTCATTTATTTTAATTTAATTGCCCAAGTCTTGCACCAGTGTGAGCTCAACTCACAAATTTGCCAACCTTTTGACTCAACTTGGCATAATTAAAGAAAACTCGTGACTCAACTTTGACATCAGTGACTTGTGACTTTGCTTGTACTTAAGCCCTCTCCACAGTACATTTAAAAGTGTGTAGTGAATCAACCGGCCTTCTTCCCGCCAAACAACTTATTATCAGCGATTCAACATCAAGCCTAATTTTCAAGGTCAGACAGCCAATCATCTAATACACAACAACTAAGATTAAAGGTTTCCCACTCACTGATGGTAGAGGCACTATGCTGTACAATGCTTTTAAAGACAAATTCTTTCGCATGCAAAGATTATTTAGTTTGAGACATTGAAATGGTTGCAACAAGTAAAACCTGTGATTCAAGAATAGCAGATGCAAGAGCAGCTTCAAATTTGAAAAGCTCATTTTTAAAGAACTCATTGTGACTTGTTTAGGGACTTGTAACTTGATTAGAAACAGCCCTGATGTGAGATTCGAATGCCAAAATTCAAGACTGCTGACTTTGTCTCACTAACAGCAGTCCGCAATGCACAAATTATCAGCATTTTGAGCATCAAGGTATTAGTTCTGAAACTGCTGACTTTCCCAGACAGATGTGATTCTTATGTTACCTCAAAGTTGGAGGCAGACAACTGTGCAGAACGTCTTTGTATAGAATGTCTTTCGATGCAATATCATAAAATTGTCCCTTCACTCAAAACACCCAAAGCTGTTTCAGCATGACAATGCCCTGCTAAGCAAGCTCCATGCAGATATGGTTTACATGGGTTGTAGTGGAAGATCTTGAAAGGCCTCAACCCTACTGAACACCTTTGAGATTAATTGGAACACCCCAGACATCCTCACCCTACATCAGTACTTGACTTTACTAAAACCCTTGTGGCTGAATGTTTACAAATCTCCACAAGCACACTCCAAAACCTAGTGGAACATCTTTCTACAAGAGTGAAAGTTATTATAACAGGAAATGGGGACTCAATAGGGAATATGATGTCAAAAGACACAAACGAATGTTGTGATCCACAAACTTTTGTCCATATAATATATACAGTATGTGCAGTTAAATTCTTATTCATCTTCAAGTAATCAGTGTGAGGAAACCATAAAAAACTCATGATCAATATAGACAGAACATAAAAACCTCCACAAAAGCAGTAACCCTAGGTAACAATCAAACCCTAGAGCAGTAAAGCAACAGTGCTACCAATTCTACCCCACCATGCACCACAGAAACAATGAACATTAAATGCATGCATGTTGGCATATGCAGTACCTCCTGCTGCATTTATTATGAATACCAGCATTCATATTACTGTATTATTACAGGTGTGGGCCTGTGTGTGTGTGTGTGTGTGTGTGTGTGTGTGTGTGTGTGTGTGTGTGTGTGTGTGTGTGTGTGTGTGTATCAGGTGCTACTAAATGGTAGATTCTGGTTGGCTTAGCTTCGAATCTTCTGTTGGTAATAGTAGGTTCAGACATCATGGTTGAAGGATCTGTTATGCAACATGTAAGATCCTTATAATCTGCTTTGGCCACTTGATTTTTTTGGGTATCCCACAATCACACACACACACACACACACACACACACACACACACACACACACACACACACACACAGGCTCACACCTGGTTGTCACTAATAGGTTTAAGAGCAAGTAGAGCCATGTGACACAAGATATTTAAAAAGGCATTAAAATAAAAATTACCACTCTGGAATACAATCTAAAACTGTTTCTCATCTGATCTCATGATCATCTTGGTCTTTTTTTATGCATCTTTATACCACCTACCTCACTGTCACTATGCTGTCTGTAATTACAAATCCCTCCTCTGATCTGGCCTGGGACATTAGTGTGAACACAGAAGGTCAGCTGGACGTGGTGGCTAAGCTTGCTTATAACAGCATTACTCAGTGTGCTAGCATATGCTAACACTTCTCTCTCCGTTTCTTTCTCTCCCCCCCCCTCTCCTGTTTTTCCAGGTGAGAAGCAGACTGCTCGCCTTTTTAATACCCACCGTCACATGGGCTTGGCACTGGGAGGATTGACCGTGTCATTGATCTAAGAAAGCAGGGGAGGGTGTGTAGCTAATCAGATACGCACACACACACACGCACACACACACACACACACTCACAAAACCTACAGCACATGCTGCAGTAGATGTGGCCCAGTCATCCTGAGGGCCGAGCTAAGCAAAATGAGTTAATTAGCATTTTGCGCCCTTTCTGGGCAGCATTAGCTAAAGAAAAAAAAAACAAGCCAGTAAGGAACCTGGCTTCTATGTACAAATGCTTCTGCCAGGAGACAGACTTTGTCCTTTGTTTCCTTTTTTTTCATTGAAATTAATTCAGTAATAACGGAAGTGAGAGAAAAGGAGAAACACAGATACCAACTTCCTTTTGTACCCTGGAAATAAAATCTAATTTGCAAACAAAATCCAGCTACACTGCTACATATCAGATTCTGGTTTGGACTGCATTTTTAGAGATTTAAAGACACGGCAGTAACTTAACAGAAAGTAATGTGAGAATCAAGTCCTTGACATAATTCTGTACAAAAACGATGTAAAGCCAAAAGCAGTTTATTTCTGCAGGGAATCAAATCAATCAATGGATTCTATTTTATAATGTGGTGTTAATATATAGAGGAAGCCCTTATTTATGTATTGTTATAATCATATGGGTTTCCCATAAGGCCTCTCAATTCCCTCAAGTGAGAGCTTAATCCTCATGAGGACCTTAAGCAGTCAGTGATTTGGCAAGAGTCCAGCCTTGCTTGTTAAGTCCTGAACAGATAGTGAGTACACGTGTATGCTGTGAGTAAGAACTAACAATTTATGCTGTTGTACTGTAAGTGCCAGCGTTCTGCTATCTTATCAGGAAGGAGAACAACAAAAAAAAAAGTATAAAGGGAGCAATTCTGGCAGGATCAAAACATAAACATTTTATTCTCATAATAGCCTGCAACTGCAGCAAGTATAATATGCCTTATATGAGAAAAAGTGGGTCAAAGCAGGAGTCTAAAACTGAATGAAAAAAGGAGATTTACAAAAAAACCAAAACAAAACACATAAATAAATACTCGCTAGACAGCTGCTATTGCAAAGATACACAAAATAATTAGGCAAAATATTTATCAAAGTGGATCAACTATCCATCCATCCATCCATCCATCCATCCATCCATCCATCTATCTATCTATCTATTTATCTATCTATCTATTGGAAAATAGGCACATAACATTCTATGGAGAGGTCAGCGATCTTTGAGTTGAAACCAAATATTAGCTAATACGTTATAAGCAGTTATCTTATGGCTTGTTAGTGTTTAGTTATATTTGTTATAATTAACGATTAGTAATATGATTGCAATTGTGTCTCAACAGAAGAACTTCCAAAAGTAGCCTGTTATTACAAGTCACATCTGGCATAAAAAAAAACAACAGCAAGACAGAAACACTGTTACATGGAAAATGGTGGAACCGGTTTTGGGTATTAAAGAAGAAAACAAACAGAAGCGAATGTTATGTAAACAATTAAAACAGTACATTTTTGCATGATGTGTGAAAAGTTCCGCTTTATTTAATTTACAGAAATGCTATAAGTCAGAAAAAGGCAATGTAATACCTACAACTTAAGGTACGAATATGAAAGCACAAAAAACACACTATATTCACTTCTTATACAATACATATTAAATATGAACAGAGATGGGAAGTAATGAAGTATAAATTATTTATTACAGTACTTAAGATGATTTTAATCGTATTGTCACGCTTTGATCAAGAGTCGAAAACCAGAATACCAATAGGACATTTATTAGCCTTGGGAAACAAACATAAGCTATGAAGCAGCATATACTGGAAAATATAGGGTATATTCCGAAACACAGGTAGTCCAGGGATGATCGCCAGACTGAACCATAGATCGGACCGGGGCCTTATAAAGGGAAGGTGATAATTAGGGACAGGTGAAGGTGATTAGTATAAAGGCGAGGCGCTGCGAGTGTGCCGAGGGGAGGTGTGGCCAGTGGTTTCCTGACACATAACAGTACTTTACTTTTTATTTATTTTTTGGACAACTTTTTTCTACACTCATTCAATATTTGTTTGAATGAGTGTAAAAAGTACAGACATATTAAATGTCTGTACTTTTTACTTTTTACATTTTCAAAACAGGCTCGTTGCTTTAGTTTCAATCTATTTGGTGACATGATCAATATTTTTTCTTCTCGTTGTGTCCTGTTTTCAGCCCATCAACCTATTTCTTGTCATTGCATGGTCTTTTCTATCTACCACTGGTGTATCTTTCCTGGCTCTCACACACCACAGACGTAGGCTAGCCTGTGAAGCTAACCAGTAAGGCAGAAGGCATAAAGTATGGGGTTAACATGGATGAGACAGAGAGAGTCAGCGATGTACACATTCCTGATCTTCATCATCTTTTCTCTGCTTGTGTTCTATATGGTGGATGTTCAACCTGGTTACATTCATTAGGTAATAATATTTGAAATTATTTTGTATTAGTATATTAATATGATGTGAGGTCCAGTTACCAGCATGACACTAAAACAGGTAGTAGTAAAGGCTACTTTTTACTTTGTACATGTCGGAGCCCAAATTTCTTTACTTTACCTTGAGTGAAAAAGTGTAGTCAGTACTTCAACTTTTACCAGAGTCTTTTAAAACATAAGCATCTGCACTGCTACTTAAGTGAAGGATGTGTACTTTTGCCATCTCTGACTAGTAATGAATGTCTATTCTGTAATGCACTACACTGATATGCCGGTAATATTTACCAAAGCTTTCCTCACATTCAGTGAACTTGCTGCTCAGAGCGGAAACTAGTAACTATATAATGGATTATCAAGCAGTCTAAGGGTAAAGATGCATCTTTGTATACTTTGCAGTGTGATGTTTACTCTTATGAGCTTGCTCTGTAATCTAAGCATCAGCTGATGTAACGGTTTTTCAACCGCAATACATCACAGGGAAAAGGCTGAAATTACAGTGGGTTATGCTACAAGTACACTACAACCAAACAAAAACACAACAGCAAAACTAAAAATTTTACCCTTTACCTCAAAAAGCATGTTTTTATTGAACATTAAATGCTCAACTCTGATTATGAATCTAATATTATATGGCAAGGGGGGGGGGGGGGGGGGGCAGTTAGCTTAAAAAAAAGATTTGTGCCAAATTATGTATGTCATTGTTATAAAGAGCAGTTCTTACTTCTAAATAACACAATCTCCTACATTTAATAACGTGGTCAGCATTAGTATACCCATTTGATTCTGTATAAAAAGCATATCTTTCTATCATATGAATACCCTTGATAAACAAGGACATTTAAAGCCATTGATACATTAATGTATAGTCATATTTCCTGTTATTTTAAACATCCCATTTATTGCTATCCATTTAATGCAGCCTCTCAGACTGCCTCATGCTGTAGCCAATCAGCAAAGAACATGTGATGTTCATTTGCCACCTTTGCCACATCATAACTGAGCTTGGGTCTGCAGAGTTTAGCAAATTTTCCTTGTATTCACATGGGTTCCTCTGGGTTCTCCAGTTTCCTCTCGCTGTCCAAATACATGCATGAAGGTGATTTGACTACACTCAATTTCTCTTCTTCATGCTGGTGTTCCTATTAGGGTAAATTCTTCAACTGTGTGCTCTGTGGACTCATGACTCACTGCATCCTCGACCAGATTAATGAATAATGTATTTTGCACTTAAGAATCACTGTACAAAATTGCTGGTTATAAAAATAGAAATCACTAAGTTTTGTTTGCCCCAAAATCGGTACAGTGATGTTGATTTATTAATAGAAGCTTTTGTGGCTTAGTCAGTGATGTTTGTTGGTGACCCTGCAATAAACCTGAGTTTGAGCAGAGCAGCCCTACTGAGGAGAGATAATTAGTTCTTATTAGAGCATGGCTGTCTGATCCTCCTCTACACCCAGCCCCCAATACACACACATACACACACACATTTACACATACACACACAAATGTAACCAGGAAACAGCTCCACGGAGGAGTTCTGCTGTCTACAGAGCAGCCATGCAGTGCAGTGAGGAAATGGTGACAAATGCAACCTGCCACACATTGAAAGAAAGAGGGATGGGGTGAGTGGATAAGTGAATGACTGACTACATAAAGTTATCAAAAGTGTTTACAGTACAGCAATTTTTGTAACAATCAAAGCGGAAATTGGTTACCGGCCACCAGAATGTTTTTCTTTTCTTTCTTGAGGTTTTTAGAAGTAATAGAGACACATGCAGTATCCAGGCCACACACCACTTTACACCACACACCTGGCCACAAGATCCAGTACAGACTGCAGCTGTCTACTCTACATCATACCTTCCACACACTTCTAGCTCACTGTCATTCCCCTCAAACATTTTTCACGAGACTTGTAAAAGAACATCTGCGTTTAAGGATCTATTCTGCTGAGGGAATCTAAAGAAGAAGAAGAAGAAGGAAAGGACAGGAAATGTGTGTAAGAGACAAAAACAGACATGACACACTTGTTTCCCAGAGGACTGTGAGATCTGGCTAGCACAAGTGTCTGAAAAACACACCCCCTGATCATCTTTGATCAGCATTGCTACACTCCTTCATCCTTTTTTTCTCAAAGTATATAAGAGTGCTGTTGAGTGCCGAGCTGGCAGCATTAGCAACCGCACTACCCTTGCTCACCCAGCCCAGGCCAGCATACATCCTAAATGTCCTTAGATATGGCCCAGCTAGGAGCAGTAAAGCGGCTCTTCCAGCTCTGTGCATGTGGATGCTGAGGTCTGCACCCATCTGCTCAGCTCCTGCTTGCTAATCTGCTGCTACCCACACACACACATCCACACATATCGTGACAGACTGCATGCGTTTAACTCGCCGATAAGGGCTGGTAGAGAGCACCACAGTAGTCATTACACTCACACAAAACTCCTACCCTGACATATGTGGCTTAGAAGTCTCTGCGTGGCAGGACATTAAGCTGCTTGGCTTGCGCGTGCTATTAAAAGTTGCTGATTTTCGCGCAGGAAACTTCGGGTTCAGTGTCTTAAACTGGACATATGGAAGGTTGAAGCGAATCTTTCTTTATACAATTTCAGATGTCAGTCAGGAGACAGTATGTGTGTGTGTGTGTGTGGGGGGGGGGGGTGTTATAAGTTCTTTAAAGGAAACATCATGAAAACAGCCTTTAAATTGTGCATATCAAAATCCTATGGAAAAAATAAATATTAAATTTCACCTCCAATCTGTGGAAATAAATACAGGTAAAACATGTGCTTGGTGCTAGCTAGGCAGGTCTTAATGTTGTGTTTGTTTTACGGTGAAAAAATGTATAACCTCCATATTTGGTAGTCAACTGCCTGTTTTGTTAAATAAGCACAATATGCATAAAAGTATTGGGACACCTTACTTTTCCAGCCATATGTGTTCTACTTTAGACTGTTACCATAAGGTTAAAGGCACACAATTGTTTTGGAAGTCTTTGGATTGAAGTAGCATTACATTTTCTCCCCATATTATAACTAGGAGACTCGAACCTGTTCCGCCATGACAATGCCCTTGTGCACATAGCAATCTGCAAGAAGATATGGTTTACATAGGTTGAAGTGGAAAATCTTGTGGCAAGATATAGAGCTCTGACCTCATCCCCATTTGGGATGATTTGCAATGATGATTTGTAAAGTTGTGACTGCACCATTGGCATCCTCCCTCTGCAACAGTACCTGACTTTACTAAAGCCCAAAACCACACTACAAAATCTAGTGGAACATCTTTCCAAAAGAGTGGTGGTTATAACAACAGCAAATGGTGGGACTAGCTGTGGAATGGGATGTTTTAAATCACACACGAATCTTGTGATCGGGTGTTCATAAACCTTTGTCTATAGAGTGTATCTGCTGCAAAATGATGTGACAGCCTACAGGTAACTCTCAGGATAATGTGTAATATCTTTTCATAGGTAAATAATTCGAAACATAAATTAATTCACCTGAGCTAGCTAGCTTTATTGGTTTTTATCTGGGAAATTATCTTTATAAATTTCTTTTATTCGACAGTATTTTTACTCAAGCGCATTTTCTACACTTTCTACCACCGCTTTAAAACACATCTACAGAACACTAAATTAACATGATGAGCTCTGTAAGCAAGCAGATGGTCATTATGATCATTTATACATTATTAGTGCTCACAATCCTACCTGTGTTGGAGTAATCCAACAGCTATCTATTTTCATCTCTCCTTCCCATAACTACGCAAAACTCACTAATATATTGTCCCCCAATCATTATAGCACTTAATTATGCTAGACTGCGAGTGTAGAACTGCTTTCCAAATGAGATATTTGTTGCAGGTATAAGAGCGAGCAGTTATCACTGTCTATAATTAATCTCTGCTCTGGGCTAAGAACCTTTATGTTAAACATTATATCACTGATTGCACCTGTTTAATTATATAGCTATTAGTATCTTTGTATCAGCTCACACACTAGTCTCTATTCTTTGCAAGGTTTTGCCAATTTCTGTATGCATTGGGGTGCATTCTGCTCCTGTATGCATTAGGGTGCATATCCTTTATTGCTTTGTAAGCGTGTATCAGGTAACACTTAGAGAAGGGGATGCAAGCACAAATAATTATAATTCTAACAGAATAGCAGAAACTAACAGATTTAGCATAAAGACGAGGACTTTGAACATTCAACAACATCCATGAAAAACAAACATTTGACAATGAGTGCTGTAAAAATGATTACTATATACACCTCCTAATAACAAGACAAGAGGGTTCAGGTGCATGTGACATGTAAGGGTGTTTTGACTGATGGGAATCATAGTCCATAGACTATGTCTGTGTCTACTGATTCTAATTAGTCTTTTTTTTTTTTTTTAAATAAAGAGCTTGCACTTATGCGCACCTAACAAAAGTGACAAAAAAAACAAGGACTAATCTTATCAGAAAAGGCCAAAACCTTCTTATTCTAAGAATTTATCTGTAGCACAGAACATACAGCATTTATACGGTTAACTCTAGCACTATGTTTGTTTGGTAGTAATAATAGTGTCTGAACTGTAATAAAACATTCTAAACTGTAGGTGTTTTAAAACTTTTGACTGGCAGTGTATAGTGGGAAGAAAGTATAGCCAGTCTTAAGTTACAAGATGCACAAAGATCAACTAGACGAATCTTTTTTCCCCCAACCAGCATACATTCCATCCTATAACCCCAGCCCATATGTCCACTGAGCAGATGGTAGGGAAGTATAGCTAAACCTATCTCCGCTCTCCTTGTACAAATAGCAGAACATCTTGAAACAGGCGGACGCTGATGCCGCATGCCCAACATGCTGCCTCAGTCATGTGGCAAAGTGAAAAATAGAAGCGATCAATGTCCCCCTGGATGCAATGACTTTGTTTGTTCCTTTCACCTCTGCCTGCCCGCACAGACAGTTCGAAATGTCCATGTCTGACTAAATCAATTCAGCTAAAAGTGATACCAACCTAATTGCACCTAAAAGAAGAAAGAATGTTGTGTTCAGAAATACACTAAATAGAAAAAGGGGTACTTGACATTTTTAGCCATATGTGGTTCTTCCTCTAACTACTGTTACCACAAAGTTGGAGGCACACAATTGTATACAATTTCTTTGGATGTGGTATCATTAAATTTTTCCTTCATTCGAACTACAAGACCCACAACTGTTCCAGCATGGCCATGTCCATCTGCACAAAGACCAGCTCCCTAAAGATATAGTTTAGATCTTGAGTGGTCTGCCATAAAGCTCTGACCTCAACCCTATTGAACACCTCTGGGATGAATTGGAACACCGACTGCACCCCAGGCCTCCTCACAACACCCTTGTTGCTGAATGACCACAAATCTCTTCAACCACACTACAAAATCTAGTGAAACATCTTTCCAGAAGAGTGGAGGTTATAATACAGTGAATGGAGACTAAATGTGGAATGTTCAAAACTCACATACGATTCCAAGTAAAATACACAAACCTTTATTTACACCGTTTATTTAGTGTAAATTCTTTGCAATCAGGTCAGTATAAACATTATTTAACCTTCACCAAATGAAACAAGAATGAACAGTACATATAGATTGTGAATAAAAACATTTTTGTGCTACATGTCTCATCATTTTTGCTTCTGCTCTCCATGTTTTTTCCCTATGTACTGTAGATCCAAACAGTTCTTCTCTGCCTGCTTTCTGACTATGATTACAGTACATCGATTTATAAAAGGTAGAAATTCTGCCAAAAGTTTGTACCTGTTATGAGTTGCTGAGCTTTTAGACTCACTGAAGGAGCTAAAATGTCAGTTTCACAATACACTATTCACAATTCCAAACTCCACCATCTAATAACATGTCCAAATTGGTTTAGAGTTAAGTGGGCAGCATAGGCTGGTTTACTGAAGGTGTGAGCACATGAGCAGAGAACAGGCAAATCTTCAGCACACACCCTACAGCATACAAACCTTTCTACATAGCTCTCTGAGCTGTAATTTCTCTTCATATGAGAAAAGGGAGGCAGAACATGCAGGAAATGAAAAGGTGAGACCATCAGGTGGAGTGAGAATGCTCCAACTGCTTTGCTTATGGAGATGCCTGCCAGGTCCATTTCAGAGCCAGATTGTTGGTGGCATTACCTCTGCCACACATGCTTAAGAGTACAACTGCTGGGAGCGGAAGGAAAAGTTGAGATACAGCAAGAGGGACAGGTTTGCGATTGCGACACCTTCGTACGTCTCCTCAGGTGAGGATAGCAGCCCAGCTGGAACTGTTCATCCACTGGGGTACATTCGGGGAAGTGTGAACAGCTGTGCAGTGACACGCCTGTGAACGAGCCCCACCGGCACACTTACGAAGTGTGAACACAAGAGTGGGACGCCAGATCTATAGTGACCTCACCTTTAGATTCAAACAACAAAGAAGAGATAAAAGAGATTGTCAGCATCTACAATCTAACATCTGTCCAGAGGTTTTTCACACTATACTAAGATATTAAGAACGGTTCTGGTTTCATTTGTTGCTAATTAAAGTACATATTGTGGAGGAAACTTGAGAGCATTGTGTTATTATAACATTCTTTGGTGTATGGTATGTATGATTAAGCGTTCAGTGTTGCTTTTCAGTGCATTTCTCTTCCATTCCACAGCACAGCTCTGCAACGTTTCAGTAGAATGCTGTTAATGCAAGACAAACATGAAACTTGCTTCCAGTACAAACCAGAAACAAATGTCTCCTCCTCTGTGAAGGGTCTCTAAACAGCCCAGGCAGGTAGAGGCTTCTCTCGGCACAGATGGCATTCAGGACAAGAGACCACACCAGAGATGGTGAGTGAAAGAAACAGAAAGAGAGACAGACAGAACAGTGGGGGGTTCGGGCCACGTGCTACAGCTGGCATGGAATTCTCAGTGGCATCCGCCAATGTACAGAGCTCCTTAACAACTTCACAGGCTGCAGAGATGAGCTTTAAAGTGTCCACATGGCCTCTACATCCCAGCTTTAGAGAATCTCCACTCAGCTCGGCCTGCCAGCTGCTGCTGGGGCCACCAGCATGTGTGTATGTAAGTGTGTGTGTGTGTGTGTGTGTGTGTGTGTGTGTGTGTGTGTGTGTGTGTGTGTGTGTATGTGTATGTGTGTATGTGTCCATGTGCGTGTGTGAGAGAATACAAGCATGCAAGATAAATTAATGCAATTGTAAGAAAAAATAGCTAGTGAAACTGGATACAAAACCTATACTTGCTTTTCAGTAATAATCAGGTATAACCAAGTTCTAATTATTTGTTTATGTTTACTTGATGAGTGAAATGTTTTCCCCTAAACATTTTTAATCGTATATTTAACAGATTTGTAAAAACATTGCGATAAGCTGTTCAGAGATAACAGGCATTTGGTGTGAAAAAGATGGAGGAAAGGAGGAGAAAATCATGCTAACATCCTACACAGGAGTTGATGAGTGTTAATGAAATTCCAAAGTAAGTGAAGGAAATTTTAAATGCTGAAGTGGAATAGTGACTGAATTGTCATCAGTGACCGTAGCATCTAGATTGTACATCGGAAAATGTGTGTTTATGCATATGATACTTTTCTTCTCCTTTTGCTAGTGACTAATGGCTAATGCTCAGGCTTGAGGAACATATTTTCAGGGAAAGGTACTTTTAGAGAGAGAGTATGCTCCATTCTCACCGTCTGTTCATGTGGCTCTGGACCACACTCGTTTTCAGAATTAGCATTTCAAGGAGCCTGCAATAGCCACTGGGAGAGGGAAAAAAAAAAGCTCCCCTCTGCGGGGATGATGTCCATTTTGTCCTCTCTCCCAACATCTGTTCTAACCTTTGGAGCCAGAAGGGGAATGCCAGAGAAGGTTTTGATTTATGGTAATGGCGTTTGTAGCCATCATTTTCCATGACAGTTTGCCGTTAATTGAATAGACACACTGTATTTTGTTATGAGGAATAGCAAAGGAAAATGTGTTGTTAATTAAACAACAATGTATTAGAGTTCGAATGAACTCAGAGAGAACGTAATGAAGGAAAGAGTGGGAAAAAGAGAGAATGAAGTTTGATCCTCGTCCATCTGCCCTCTCCCTGAAGTCTGCTGCTCAGGCTGGGCAACAGAATGGAGGTCTGCTTCCACTCACACACCCACACACAAACACACATGCACACCTTCAATCACCACTGATAAAATTCCCAAAAATTCGAAACATCACATCACAACATTGTAACATCATTGTGCTTAGTGCTGCTTGGGAATCCATTGTCCATTGGTACACATTTCATTCTCATGGTTGAAATGAGGCTTAAGCAAAAGGCTTAAGAATGGCTCAGCATTTTGGCAAGTCTGCACACTATATTTAGAAACCCCACATTGAGGTAAAGCACAATGGCTGCCAGACACACACAGAACTGGCCATGGACATAAAAAAAAAATGGTTATCCATGCAAGTGGAGCCAGCAGTCTTACCTTGAGCAAGACAATCAAGTCCTTTAGTGAAAAGTGACTAATTACTTATTTCACTTAAATTATTTTCCTCAAGGTCTCTGATTATTTGGTTTTTATTACGTTTAATTGGACATAATTACAATTTTACATTAGTTTGAATGTTTTGTGTGCCTCTGTTCCTCTATTATGGTTGCTATTTACATTTAGTTCCGCATTTGACTGTTCATCAGTGGTAAATGCCACCGATGACAATGTTTTATTCTTAGAAAACAAGCAACACTGGAATAGTCTGTGTACAGTGCTTACATTTTACATTTATCTATTTGGACAAAGCTTTTATTCGAAGCAATCAACATTCTAGGGTCTACTCTCAAGGACCCATTTGTGACTTGACAATGACATGGGATTCGACATAACAACCTTCCGATCAGTACGTCGCTGACCCAAGAATGGATTCTGGGTTTGCGAGATGTGCAGCTGACTGTATGGTATGGTTAGGAACATCTATCAATCAAAAATATCCAATCAAATAGAAACTAAATCAGTCAATATCCAATCAAATCGATTATTGTCGAGGACCAGAAGCTGATTACATGCACTGGTTCAACAGAAGGTACTTTCCATATATGGAAGAGATTTACATTGTCTGCAGTGTCTGGTTGTACAAGCTTTCAAGGAGTCTCCTTATTAATGCATTTTAACATTTTTAGGTTTAACAATAAGTTTATATTTCAGTAGCTTTTGCTTATTTTACAGTCAGAAAAACCATTACAATGATATGCCTTTACTTACTTAACCAATAACTCGTACATTTACATTAAAATGTGTGCAGGGACTAAGAAAAGGCTTTCATAATGCTTTTTTATTATTTCATGACAACACTAATACATGAAATTATATTTTGTGTCTCTTTTTTCTTTGTTTCTAAAACTATTAATTAAAACTGAACTAGAAATAAATATGACTTAGGCTAAACAAAACAGAACATAGTTACATAACTCATAACATTTCCGTTATGATGCATTTTCTTTTATTTCACCTATTATTTTGAACTTTTTAACATTTTTGAAGATGCAAATAAAATCTTAATTTTATTTATACAACACCACTCATTCATTACAAACTATTTGCTGCTGAACACTATATTTTTATTAAATAAATTAGGTTTTAAATGAGATGCAGATGAGGGTGAATGGGAGCTTGTTGTATGCATATGATATGTAAATGGGTGATCAGTGGGCGGGAGCTTGCGTGCATGCAACGGAGACTGATTCATCATTTGCGTTCGAATCACCACTCATATTAATGCTGTGCAGCAGTTTCAAGAACCGTATATAGATCAGTTTGTACGTCATTCCATGTGCTGTGTACACTTATCAAATAGCAGTAATGTCTCAGTGTATATTTTAAATTCTGCAGTATTCCTTGATGCAACCAATAGTCACCTCTCTAATATGGGTTCTGCTACTTCTACTAAGTACATGGACACATTTCCTAATACCAACCAAAATTGCTTCTAAAAGAAAACATTAATATTATGTCATAAGCTTCAGCGATTTATGAGTTTCACTGAAGCGTCATCATAGTCATTAGAGAATATATTAACTTTTATGGTTTTATATCATTTTTCCACAGTTGGTTTTTCTCTCTCTTACTTTTTTGTGTGTTTAGGAACGCACATTTGTGTGTAATCATTGAATGACCAGAGTGTGCCAAGCCAGGTGCCATCTTATCTGGCATGGCTGGCGTGCGGCTGCCTGGCAGCGGCACTGATTATGTTTGCCTGTGTGGTCCAGACACAAAGCGTCCAACTCTCGTGCGGACCAGTGTTTACAGCTGCCTTTCCAAGGACACACAGCAGCCCTAATGATTATCTTAGGTGCTATTGTACAGCTAGAGCATGTGTGTGTGTGTGTGTGTGTGTGTGTGTGTGTGTGTGTGTGTGTGTGTGTGTGAGAGACAAGACAGATCGCTATATCTGTGTTTAAATGAGCAGTGCCAGAGGTATCTTACTACCAGCCAAAAAGGGAAAGAGAAATACAAGTGCGGCTCTTTTTGGCCTGCATAACTTTAAAAGGCATGTCTGTGCTCACACAACTACAAATGGATTGTGTCTTGTGTCTAGTTTATTTACAACTCACACATATGCATGCACACAGCCGGATGGAATTCAACATTGAGCCTTGCATTAGCCATCGTATTGCAAATCGGGGATAGATTTACTTTTAGCGTTAAAAAAAAAGCTCTCGTATTGATAATCAAATTGGCTGAATACATCTGATCACCAAATATCTGACCAATGGAACACGTCATGCTTCTGAACCCACAGCCATTGTGTGGCCTAATTCCGCAGCAAGGGCCAGGCACGGATTGGAATAAGCAGGACAGACAGACTGACAGCCAAGGAGATCGACCGTCTACCTATTTATAGGGTGGGCCATCTGCGAAAGATCCCTCTTGTCACTGGTCATCCTGTTCACAAAATAAAGCTGTGAGGCAGATTCCAGCAGCAGCAGCCGTCCCATTCACTATTCATTCCAGGACTCGGCAGCTCCATATGGATCTGGCCCTCTGCTGCGCCCAGGCTTTCTCCCCTTCCTTTTTTTTTATACCGCCTATCCTCAGGATTCATATGGTAATGAAGAGGCAGATCAGAGGAGCTGTTCTGAGAGCGGGCCTGAGTTCCAGGCTCCAGGCTTCATCCTGATGCCCACCATCTGACTCCACTGGTCTCATGTCAGGAGTTTTTTGTGGCATTCTTGTCAAGTCCTCGAACCGGCTGGAAACAGTATGGGTATCTATGAAAGGCTAATGACAGGCTTTCATGTTTGGCCTGGTTCATTATAGACCCTTTTAAGCCCCTCTGTCCAGTTTGTAACACTGCTCAACTTGATTCTCCTGATCAGGTTCTAATGCTCATTAGGGCAAAAAGGGGTAAATTACAGTAATAATTATTTTTTTTGTTCAGATAATCATTCATTTATTGTCAGTAACCACGTTCTCCTATCCTGCTTAGGGTCATGTGAATATGATGCCAATCCTGAGAACACTGGGCATTGAATCGGAATATATATATTCTGGATAGAATACACCTGTTCATTACAGGGCACCATCCACACACACACAGTCATTTACACCTATGGAGAAATTCAGAGTCACTATCTACATAACTAAATAACAGGATGTTTTGGGGTCATGTGATGGAACCAGAGAACAGAGAGGAAACCCATGGACGAAGAAAGAACATGCAAAACTGGTAGTCACAGCGGCATGAACATATCAACGAATGTTCATCAAATGAATGTACCCAGCCCTGAGTGTTAGCTGAGTAGAAGGGTCAGTCTGTATGCCTGTCAAATACTACTACTACTAATAATAACAACAACAAATAATGATATATATATACGTCCCTCTATTATTTTAGAATCATTTTCAGAGTAATTTGTCCACTTGAGAAACACACTCAAACTTCCATGATTTGCAGAAAGTTGTGGCAGAACTGATAATCAAACCCGATAAGCCCCATCCCCACAAAGGCAGGCATGACACTCTCATGCTAGGACCAGAAGTGGATATGAAACTGGATCCCTTCAGTCAACCCTTCAGTCGACTGTGGAACGTGGCATAAAGAAGGTGTGAGTCAAGGCTTACATCCCCTTCTCTGTATCACATCCCCTTTCCAAAGGTGGCCCTTTTATAGTATAGCTTTGTGACATGGCACAAGCAGGCACAGGGCCCTCAGCAAAGTCAGTGAAAAAAAAAAAATACACGGACCTGACCCCACCCAGAGCGCCTCTGTCATTCAGCCTTTGTCTCTGGATCCTTTCCCTCCCTCGCTCCGTGGTGCTGCATTGAACCACTATCAAAGAGGCCCTCGAAATTCCTCAGAGGCTCATTATCATAGTTTGAATAATTCATGTGGCAATGAGATGGGGGGGAAGGGTAACTCCGAGCGAATAATGAGAAACAACTTCCATCAGGATGCGCATTGCCTTTTCTCAGGAGTGCACACCTCAGTAAAGAAGAGAGAAATCAATACAGCATGACATTAGCTTGTGTGATACATTCCTGACCCCAGATCTATCAGGATTGTGAGAGACTGGAAGAATTTCAGCTGTCTCTTAGAGAATGCCTAAAGTTAAGGTCACCTTATCAATGTGTAAATAAATCAATTGTAAACCAGTACCACCATTTTCACTCTGCAGCCTTTCATATGGAGAAAAGACAGAAACCCCTTTAAGGTACTGTGTGCATGGTTTAATAAACAAGCAAAATTACTTTAGTTCAGCAATTATGTAATGACACACTCTGGCCAATGCCTAAATCAAATCCATAGAGACGACGACATTTCCTTAATTTCTTAATATTGTCATGGATGCTCTCCAATTAAAACTAACAAACTGTTGGTTCTAGCATGAGGAAACATTCCTTTAATTGCATTTACAGGCCTTGAACACTTGAATAAACAGATTACCTGCTGGATGTGATCCCCATGTGCATACTGGCACCCAGCCAGCCAATCCTTCACCTGCTCAACTCAATGAAACATGAAAACCCATATGGGAGCGCACAGCTCCACATCCTCACCTCCATAACCTCCCTACAATTCCTAACCACACAAAAATGATCCCGACATGGTTTTCAGTGACACCCTTGCTGATACCGCTAATCCATTAAGTTAGAACATCAAGTACACTTCAATTAGGCTGCAGAGTACAAGTGTAAAGCTTTCAAGCATCTGTACCGAGAAACATGAAACACAAGTGTCAGTAAATAGCTAGTCAGGAAACTAAAAAAAAATAAATTTTTTAAAAGAATTGACAAATCAACAGGAATTAATATCCCTTTTCGCAATGATACAAAAAAAGGAAAGGAGGAAATAAAGAACGGCAAATACGTGTGCTTACAAAATGAGACGTTTTTGTTTACCGATGCGTCACTTTAAAGCACCTTTAGTCTACACACTTATTGATGACACATTTCCCAGCTGCATTACAGAACGGTGATTACACACTAAACTGTCCCTAATTAAAGCATTATTGTTCCATTAGCATGTTAATGTTTTAGCCTAAACAAGATTCTACTCATCACTGGATTTCTCTAGTTTAAAGCCAAGCCATATTACCTTCATACAAGGATGTCTTTTTGTACTCCTCATTTCATGTACGTATAATTAGTTTTAGATTTGGTTTTCTTGTTATTGTATCCTTTTTATTTTTAGGTTGATCATTTCCATGAAAAAAAAAACTTTCGCATAGAAAACGCCTCTTAGCACAGAAAACTCTTTGTAAATGCCTCCTTTCTCCACATACCTTAAATGAAGAATTAGTATATTTTTCATGATCGCAGACTTTTTACTTTTGCTTCTTTATGGAACAACTTTATGGTTGTGTGTTTCTTTCAGCAGGATATGAAGTGACCATTTAAACTCAATGATATAAAGAGATTACAAAAATAAATCTTTGCTTATTTAGTGCACATCCATTTAATGCCAAGTCCAATTTTTTTAAGGCAAGACTTTGGTCAGCGATCCATTTTCATCAAATCAGCTGCAGTAGACATCTCCCTGGTGCTGGTTGCTGACTAACTGTGAATAACTTTGATATTCATAGAGATTTGTGATTTGTCGATCATTTATAGTGATTGACAAAAAGAAAAACAAACAAAAAAAACGCTCTGCTACATATCAATTTATTTTAATAAAAACTTGCTACTAAAACCGCATGTTTGTTCCTATAATATGTGGGTCAGTGTGTGAGGGAGAATTATTACCCCTTAATGTTCTGCTAAAAGTGTTATGGGGTTTTTGCATCAGTTCACACACAGCGTTCTTATCCAAGTTCTTATCTGCTACCCACAGCCCACAGTGTTTTCACCCCTTAATATTGTGGGGGAGTGGTGGCTCCAGTGGTTAAGGCGCTGGATTACTGATCGGAAGTTTGGGGGTTCAAGCCCCGGTATTGCCAAGCTGCCACTCTTGGGCCCTTGAGCAAGGCCCTTAACCCTCTGTGTGCTCCAGGGGCGCCGTATCATGGCCGACCCTGCGCTCTGACCCCAGCTTCCAAGCAAGCTGGGATATGCGAAGAACAACATTTCACTGTGCTGTAATGTATATGTGACAAATAAAGGCTATTCTATTCTAATGGTCATGAGAAGCATCACAGGAAACCCCATGACCAAGCTTGGCTAATCTAAGGGAAAAAGAAAAGAAAAGCAAGTCTGGTATAAACGTGAAACATTAAATTAAGTGAATTAAAAGCAACTAGCCGTGCACACACTGCCTCAGGCACAGCAGAATTTGACTTCTTCCCCCATCTTGCAGTTTTGTTTCGTATTAAACAGAGAGTCCTGCACTGCCCCGGTCTTCCCATGGCGCTATATAAAGAAACAGAGGATTGAGTAAGAGCTCGGAGAGAGCCAAACCCAGGGAGGAAGTGGTGCACGAGAAACCTGCTGTTTTCTGCAGTCAGCGCCAGGCTATGCAGCGCTCGAACCGACGGAGTATGAGAACAAAGCCAGGGAAGTCGGAGTGGCAAAGCGCTACCACAAAAACCAACCAGTTGCAGGCTGACGCAGGATCAGATAGCATCAGGCGGTTTCAGATCTCCTACAAAACTCTCAATTCCCGTGTGACACTTAAGACTGTGGTGTGTGGGCCGAGATAGTAGCCTTTCAGGATACAACTTCCCTAATGCACATCTCTGCTGTACTTTCTCTGTACCGCTTACATCTCATTAAATTTTGTAAAAAAAAAATACTGTACAACTCAAAGCATCAAGCTTGTGAAGAGCCTGAGGAACATTCATTCATTTTGAGTAACTGCTTTATCCTGGTCAGGTTTGAGAGGTTAACCTTGATCAACTTCAACAAAATACACTTCATGTTTAAGCTATAATTAATTTTCCTGGTTACACAATTGCAATTTTTGACCACATAGTTGACTGTTGTTGAAGAACAAATTATTTATAATCTGGTGTCACCCAGACGATGAGGACAAGTTCCCTTTTGAGTCTGGTTTCTCTCTTCCACATATTGGTTCAGGGGGTTTTCCTTGACACAGTTTCCTGGTTTGCTCATTAGACATTTATTGCATTAGAAAAAAACATATACATTTCAAATGTATTTCTTACTGTTAAGCTGCTTTATAATAATGGCAAATGGGTTATTCAAAGAATTGAACCAAACTGATTTTAATTGCAGGGCATCTGGATCACAGGAGAGACCCAAATACTACACCTAGGGCAATTTGGACAGTGAGAGGAAACTGTGTCAAACTCCATGCAGTCAGAAACCCAGATCTGGAATCGGATCTGGGACTCTGGAGCTGAGGTGGTTATGCTACCTTCTGTATCTAGTGAACAAGAACACTATATGCTTGTACAATCAGGGCTATAGTAGGAGTATAATATTCATATTATTACAGCTTTTACACACCATAGTATTCTGACTAGCACTTACTGAACATGTGTCATATGGTTTTAATATGATCTACGACTTCTCGTGTTAGGTTTAGAGATTGAAATGATACAGACATATGAATGTTATTTACAATATTTAATTAACAAATTAGTCAAAAGCAAAAAAAAACCTTTGCCATCCTTCCACATAGTCCATTAAACAGTGAGAGATTTAGCAATACAGTATTTAAAATATTTACATTATGTTTCATATATTAGTTTACTGATCTGAATGGATGTGAGGTCATCTATCTGTGCTTATATTTAGTATAACATTACCATGATGTACACAGTGTGTATCACTCTGCTCTTCTGTGTTAGCCCAATGAAAGTCCACTTCCGGTTGCTAGGGTTATGTTACTGACATCAACAGCAGGCACGAACCCATCGCTCTTTTTCAGGAATATGATTTACGACTTCAAATTTGAAAGCGTCTCAGTCGAAGATGAAAAGGAAGAAAGGACACCATTTTGTAGTCAGCTATTATTTGGCATGAGCCTGCAGTGTGTTTGATCTTGATTACATCTTGAACACTGACTAATCTCGTGTCCTAACTATAAATGTAGGCAGATTGGTAGCAATCTAGCAATTCGACTGTTCCGCTATTCTGGATGCTATTACCTTAGTGTTTATTTAGCAAGCATATTTTTTCTCATATTGTTTATAACCTTTATAACGATACCATTATAAGTATATTTAGAATTAGGTTTATTTACTTATTCTCAGTTACAAATGAGTGTTAGCCCAGAGCCAACCCACATGCATTACTTTTGCACGCATATGGTTGCCAAAAAACAGCCACAACTCAACCTTGTTAAAAATATATATCGTACATAAGCACAATATAGAGTTGCCATTGCAGAGCTCGTGGGCAGAAGGGTGATCTAATGAAATGAACACGTGGCTTGGTCTTTGGACGGATCACACTGGGGAAATCACCTGGTCAAGGAGCATGTTTATGGAATTTGGCTAATTGGGGATGCAAATAGAGCCATTTTTTGGGTCCCTGCGGATCTAAATCACCTGCAATTTTACCCACAATAGCTCTCGGAGAACAGTATGACAGTCAGTGCAAAGCCTCAGAGTGTGCTCTACAGCCAGTTTTCACCATCCAGTTTTATATTCTGTTATGTAGTAAAAGATTAGCTCATGGAGTCAGGAGAAAACCAGTGCTCAGTGTTATATAGTAGATGAGGCCAATGTCATTGGACCTTTGCACAAAATTTGTAAAAAAAAAAAAAAAAAAAAAAAAAAACCCACATGATTCTAATTACAGGATTGTTTTTGACACTTTTTTACTTTCGACAGCCTGCTTACTGTATACTGCCCTTCGATCTGAAATCCTCTTGATACACAGCCAGCATTGATCTTCGACACTGAAGCTCTTCTTATCTAGCGCAGAGCCTGACTCGAATTCATTCTCATCTTTTACTTCTTTTCATGCTAATATGAATGTGATGAGTTCACGGCATTTTTTTTTTCTACATGCCGGCCAAGATCATGGTACAAATTTTATTGTATAAAAATGTCATGAAGTACACACCTGTAAAGAAATGTGTTCATCTAAATGTACTGGCAAAATATTAAGCTTTCAATGGTTTTAACAACAAATCAATGTTTGGAAAATGAGCGAGAATTAAAAAAAAATGTGCATGCTATCTGGCCTTTAAGGGGTTGCCTCAGGTGGCAGAAAAAAAAAAACTAATAACTAATAAAGTCCTTCAGGTAAGAAAAACAGACAAGAAAACACCCCATTGTGGGAAAAATGTTGTATATACAGACATCACCATTATAAGCATGACCACACGTTTACTTTTGTGTAAAAGATGAATATATGTGAATCTCCTTGCTTTTCCTAATTTCTATTTTTTTTCCCCAAACAGTTCACCACAGCAAAAGCAAACAAGCAGGAATGCATTTGTTTAGATGTTGTTGATTCTCTGTCCAGTGATTTGTTTTTAAGAGCATTATAAGCTTCAGATTTATTTATTTATTATTTCATTTATTTATTTATTATCACCCTGTAGTGTATATAGGCTCTTGTCATTATTAATCTGTTTAACTAGTAACCAGTGAATTAAGTAAGTCCAAATCTCAATAGCCAAGAACAATGAAGAACTCTTAGAAATCATAGCATCTTCGACCTGATGCATTCTGGACTTCAGTTGGATTCTAATGATTCTTGTTATATAGCTTATATATGTTATGGCTCAGTGGGATTTGCTTGTACAGCCCAAGGGCTCCCTGGGTGCATAGCGTTTGCTGATCCAAACAGTAAAAGATGACACCCCCTGTCTTGGGGGGGGACACAAAACACACTAAAACAAAACAGGAAAAAGGGGAAGAAGACCACGCCCCCTGAGGGCACGGGGTAACTACAGGAGTCGCGCGCTGCGCATTTATGATGTGTAGTGGTGCACGCGCCGGGAGCGTGAGAGAGAGAGAGAGAGAGAGAGAGAGAGAGAGAGAGAGAGAGAGGGGGGGGGGGGGCGGCTGCTGGAGGGTATATACAGCGGACCGCTTCAGAATCGAATGCCTCGGATTTGGACATGGACAAAAGTGTGAAATAGAAACAAACGTCCATTAACATTATATTAGGATTAAACTGGAGTGATAGAGAAATTCCTTACTTACGTTGTTCAATCGCATACAGTAGCACAATTGTGTCTTGTTTACGCCCAAAATCTATAATGTGCGTCTCATGCAGCTTTTTGTTTTTTTGTTTTTAAGCATGCATTTCACTGTCTCTGTAGTGAGTTGCAAAAGGATGCCACATGGCAGTGTACAAACCCGATGTGGGTAATGCATGACTTTCAGAGAAAGCATGCTGGAAAATGAGGTTTGTTAGGATTTCAGGGAATTCCCACGTTCTATCAGGACGGGTTTGTTAAACCGGGGCGCTGGAGAAGAGGCGAGGAGAGGAGAGAGCGCGTGCAGCTGCACTGAAGTGGAACAGCAGCGCGCGGGGCGGGACAGACTCCCAGACGCCGGGCCGCGGAAAACTTCTCAACTTTCTGGCAACTTTGTAATGTTTTTATATATTTTTTTTTCGACACGTCTCAAAAAGATCCACACACGCCGCGGAATGGAAAATTCACCCATTTTTAATTATCCATTATAAAACATATGATCAATCGAGGTATTCGATATTATGGGATAGATTTATATATGAACCCAAGGGGTTAGGTTCTAATTATATGCAGGTTCCTTGGTATGCGATCACCTGTTTGTTTTTTTTTCCCTTTAATGCAGCTTTTTTTTTTTTTTTTGGTTCTTGCACAACTCTGAGTGGATGACGAGGTCATGCAGATGTGTGCAGGTGTGCGGGCTCCGGAGCGCGAGACCCGACTCCGAGGTGTCGGCGATCAG
Organism: Silurus aristotelis; assembly: GCF_946808225.1. Lineage (NCBI taxonomy): Eukaryota > Metazoa > Chordata > Actinopteri > Siluriformes > Siluridae > Silurus > Silurus aristotelis. The sequence continues at coordinate 16,081,410 of NC_139579.1, forward strand.
CTCGGATCTCTCAGCGATGTCGGCGCGCCCGCGCGCGAACCCGCGGGCCCCCTTTCCGTCTCCATAGCAGCCGCCCGAGCGGCGCCGCGAAGCATGGGCCGCGCTCAATGAGTGACGTCACGCGCCTGGCGCCAGAGAGTCTGAGAGAGCACGAGCTCGCTTCTCCTCTCCACCCTTCCACTCCACTCCACTGAGCTGATCGGAGCTGATCGGAGCTGATCTGCCTAAACCCGGTGCCAATTCATCACCTGTCAGGAATCAGCCGTGACGCCGTGCCGACATTTACACAGCTGTGGAAGAACAAAAAATAAATACAAATTTAAAAAAAAAGAGAGCGATCTTGGATAAATCCACGATTGCACCAGATGTGGACAGGATCTTTCAAGAGACCCAGATCTCATCGTACAAGTGCTCACTCGTGTGTGACGCCCCAGGATTGCAAATGTTGCGCCTGAAGCGTGCTCTTAAGCTCAATGCACAATAAGTGCAGCCCTGCACGAGACATACACTCGTGCAGAAAAGCCAACATGTCATTTTTTTTTACTTGCATGAAACAAAACAAAAATAAACCCGTGCATTCCAGCACACAAGCATTGCACCGCATTCCAGCACATTTCTGCAACACTCCTGGGTCAGATGAGGGATTAACTGATGAGGAGGAAAACTCATAACTCAGTTATCACGGTTATAATCATGCATAGGTTATATGTTTTGCTAGTTCGTCTCTTGTTTAAGATTTATTGTGCATCCAAAATCTGCAACGCTGCATTAAGATTTACAGTGTTGCACGTGTTCATTTAACACTCGCGGATTTTAGTGGGCACACTGTCACACACACATGCACATTTTTCTTTTCTAAATTTACATTGCATATTAGCACCTGCATAATCTGGGGATTATTGCACATAAAAATGCATTAGTACCTATGATTGAATATTATATTAAATATTATTTCATGGTGATAGTGAACATGGTCTGTTTGCACACACTTCCATACATTAGTGATAATGAAATAATCCTGATGATCATGGGAATATTGTTTGTGTGTGTGTGTGTGTGGGGGGGGGGGGGGGGGATGTATAAAGGACCCTGTGATGGTGCACCTGCAGTGTGGACATAGCAAAGGAAAAGATCTTTAAGCCTATATTATTAATCATATTAATCTGTCAGTTTGGGGTGCATCACGTGTTTCCCTTTTTCTCATTTATGGCACACGAACAGCATTTTTTTTTTACCTATAATGTAGAAAGTATGCATGGTTTTACTGGATTCCATAACCAAAAGCAAATAGATGATGATGATGGTGAATGAATGAAGATGAAGAGAGATCCAATGTAAAGACCTGATTAATAGAGGATACAATGTGCGTTTGTGTAAAGTCGGAACAAAACACCACCTTGACAGTGGTCTCTCCAGGAGTGAGCAGATCCTCCTGATCAGGAACAGGTAGACTGAATTGCGGAATTAGTTCCGAAAGCTGAAGGCAGGCACAGAGGGAGGGGCGGGATTTATGAGCGACCAATGAAACGGCGCGAGAGGGATGATCGACGCGCGGCCTCCGACTAATCAGCGCGGTCTGTAACGCCGCGTCAAAACCCACCCAGCTGGGTATATATGCGGCGATGACAGTTTGTTAATCCAGTGCGTTTTCTTTCCACAGAACTGCGAGCATAGCTAGGAGAAAAGAAAGAGGAGAAAAAGAGAGAGGAGAAAAATAATTATAGAAATATATTTATAAGTATTCTCTTGTTTTTGAACCGTCGTGTATTTGTGTGAATTATGAAAGCGATAAGTCCAGTGAGGTCTTTCCGGAAAAGCGGCGCGAGCGCGACGGAGCAAAGCCTCGGAGTGTCTCGGAGCAAAACCCCCGCGGACGATCCTCTCAGCCTGCTGTACAACATGAACGACTGCTACTCGAAGCTGAAAGAGCTGGTGCCCAGCATCCCGCAGAACAAACACGTGAGCAAAATGGAGATCCTGCAGCATGTCATCGATTACATCCTGGATCTGCAGATCGCCCTCGACTCGCATTCCGCGATCAGCAGCGCGCTCCATCTTCCCCGAGCCGACCAGGGCTCCTCCAGGACACCGCTCACCACCATCAACACAGACATCAGGATCTTGTCCTTACAGGTACACCTGCTGGACATCACCAGGACACACACACACACACACACACACACTCATACACATAACGACAATAGTTTACTTTCTACACGCGTTTCTCTGTAGACCTCTGCGATCTCCTACATTATTTGAGTTATTTATTTTGACAGCTCATGAGGCGTGAAGATGAATAATAACTTGTCTTGTCTGTCACCTCTTCCATCCAGACGCCGGAGTTTCAGTCAGACTTGATCACAGAGGACAGTCGGACACTTTACCGTTAACCAGGTAAATAACCTTTTTTTTGTATCTTGAGTATAGAGAAATTATGTTCATGTAAGAAAAAAAAAGTCGCGATTGCAAAAAAAAAAAAAAAAAAAAAAAAAAAACCAAACATCACGTTTAGATATTACCAGGAATAAAAAATGTCCATAAAAAAAAAAAAAAAAACATCGTCCGATCTTCTGTCGGATCAGACCGGAAAGTGGCGAATGTGCGAGTCAGAGATGCGCGTTTGATGCGTCTCGGACAGTCCGATCAGAATCCTGAGTATTAGCTAGAAATTGTGATGTGAATGCCTAATCAAGAAATCATGACATTCTGATCTAATATTATCTGAACTCCTGAGAACTGGACCACGTGATGACTTTGGGTACCAAGAGTACTAATGTACAGGACTCAGAGCTGGACTTTAGTGCACACACACACACTCGCAGCTTTTCCGGTCTGTTGAAATGGACATAAGGATGGAAGCCGGGTTTAATTACAAGCCTGCGTCCTATCAGTAGTCAGCAGGAGTGTTTCCTCTGGCCGTGGTTCGAGCAGATCCATCTGGTCCACAGCGTCTCTCTCTCTCAATCACGCTCTCCTTTTCTGTCTGTCTTTTTGTGTGTCTCTCTTGTCTTTTGTGTCTCATTTCTATCTCTTAAAGTCTTTCTGTTTCTCAGTCTTTCTCTCTGTCTCTTTTTTTTTTTTTTTTTCTCTCCCCTTCTGTCTTTGAGTGTTGGGTTAAATGCTGGAGCTGCGGCTTCCTCTCTGGCGCCAGGCTGTCCGGATCTCCGGCCTGTTTGCTTTGTGCTAAATGCTTTCTCTTTCTCTCTCTCTCTCTCTCTCTCTCCCTCAATCTCTTGCAGGTGTTTGCTTAAGACGTGAACACACAGGAACCCAGGACCTTGTCTCTCCCTCTCTCTCCCCAACACACACACACTCAAATGGTGTTCTCGCTTGGATCTCCAATCATTTTTTTTTCCCCCTCCTGAATGAAGAGGACAATGTATGTGACGTGTTTCTCAGTTTGGACATTGATCTTTTTTATTTATCTAAAGACTCACTTTTTTTTTTTTTCTTCAAGACGAAGAAGCACTATATTCCCTAAACCACGAGGGAAGAAAATGAGGCATGGAAGAAAAATCGCCTGTTATTTTTGTGTGTGTGTGTGTGTGTGTGTGTGTGTGTGTGTGTGTGTGTGTGTGTGTGTGTGTGTGTGTGTGTGTGATGACTGTGTGAATAGAAGCAAGTGTGCTTCACTTACTGTACAAAGTTTAACATTTTTTTTTATATATAAATTTCCCATCATTCTTTGGGCACGTGATGGACTGGACAGCCAATCTGACATTCGCGTGAAATCTTGTGAACACTCTCTCTCTCTCTCTCTCTCTCTCTCTCTGAGTTATATCTTGTATAGTTGCAGACGTTGGCCTACCACGCTGCAAAGTGTCATGCTGTATTTAATTATGCTGAAACTTTTTATAAAAGTAATTGTAAATCGTACCTTTTTTTATATATAAAATAAATCAAATGCTTTATTTGAACACACACATGTCTATTGTAGTTCATAGGCCTGCTATATTTAAGCGGCCCTGTGCTGGGTGGCAGGTTTCAGACAGCTGTTCCTGCTGGAGGGTATATTTAGTTCACCTGAACCGTGTGTGTGTGTGTGTGTGTGTGTCTTTACTGTGTCAAGAGTCTTCAGAAAGGTCTGAGAAATTAAACGTGAACTTTGTGATCACCCGCGTTGGTTTGATTATATGAAAAAACCCAACACCGCGACTGCTTTTATTTGATCGTGTTGGTGGAAAAATAGGTTCTGAACTGCATCGTTCCTTCTCACTGGTATTGTGTAGCTTTTAATAACAAAGAACTATTTGTGTAGAATTTGGGAATAAAATCTGAAATGTACACCGCGAGTACATTTGTAGCTTAAAAAGCCAAGCTACCAACATTAAAAAAAGGCGTAGATTTTTGAGAGTACAACGCAAGCAACAAGCATTGGTGCAGTTTGGTTCCTTTTTTTTTTTTCTTTTTTTCTCAGAGCGTCAAATTTTGCTGTTTATCACCTACTGACTTGTGTTTATTTTCGTTTAATGACTTGTGACATGGGAAACTGCTTCCCCTATTGACCAGGTCTCTGGTTCAAGGCTCAAATAAACGAGACCACTAAACTGCACAGTCTACGAGCACACACACTGATAATAAAAAAATAAAAAATAAAAAAAAAAAGAGGAGATTGGAGTGGTAAAGCCGTACTAACCGGTTCAGATCACTGTTGATGGTGGTGTGAAGTAATGTATTGTTTAGGGCGCTGCTTTTTTGGGGTTTAAAAATGACTGCTTGGTTCTGCAGTGAAGCCTTTCCTGTCCTGGGCCTTTCCTTATCCATCCGTTTAATGAACGAATTCTGCTTACACGATGGATAACGCATTCCAGGACAAGGTTCCAGGAGCTTATAAACACTAGGGTTGCAAATGTCTAAAATAAAACTCCAGACTATTGTGATTAACAGGAATGTGTCAAATTATTTTTATTTTTTTTTAGACCCAATGAACCAGATTCTGCGAGCTGAAAAGAGCGTCGCCCTAAAATAAAAAACGAAAGGGTCCAGTGGATGTGAAATGGAGCTCAACCTTGTTAACAGGACTGCTCTACTGTGCTCATGCTCAGCCAGTATGGAGCACAAGTTTTGCTCCAACCAGCACTCGCACTTTAAGCGCCGTGTGAATTTATGAAAAGTGCACCACCTACTGGCCAAATCCATCACACGCCATACAACCCGTACCAATGTAAGAAAAGGGACCTGGACTCGACCTCGTGTGCATCCACTGACCTGCTCTATTGAACTACCTGCTCCTGCAATGATTAAAATATGTGCTCTAAATTAGAAAAGTAACAACCTATATATAAAAATATATATATTTATTTTGTTGTTTGGTCATAAAACCCACAATGTAAATCCATATAGTCTATTGCACTATAGGGTTCCATGAAAACACAAAGCTTAGCATCGTAATCATAAACGAATGTAAAACACTTATGCTTATACGACTCGACTGTACATCTCAAAAGAGACAATTGAACCAGGAGGCTCTTTATCCAGTTTGATTTTTCGGAGAAAAGGACGAGAAACTCTCAGCGGTTGCCAGTTATGACTAAACTCTTTCCTGATCAGCTTTACAGGGTGAAAGGATGTCATATTAGTAATCTTGTGCACACCAAAAATTTGCTCTCGGTTCCTATAAGAAAAATGCGCGCATGCACACGTGCACACACATGCTATGTGCACTTGAATAGCACCAAAAATACCAAGAACAAGTATTTCGAATGCAGTGTTTATTACTTCTTGAAACATGGTCATGCATTTTGAGGAAATGTCACCTACTCATTACACTTACACAGCACACAAGATTTTCATACAAGCATTTTTTTATTCACTAGCTTACACTTAATATTCACCAACAGCTTCACAAATGATTCATAAATAATAAACAGAAGGCATTTACCTTCGGTGCACTGAGCGATCACAATTTGTTGAGAGATTGCTTTACACGAAACACAACGATGAACACAATTTACATTTCAATTCTAAATGATTTGATGATTGCTTTGCTTTCTAGCACCCTATTGTTTTCTAGCCCGCTTCAAAATCATCATTCAATACATAGAATCATTTTACTAAACATCTTCGCTCTGTACGATTGCACACTATACTAATGACTCGAGAGTAGTAGGACAAACAATTGTGGTGTGAATTCAGTTCATTAAGAAATTAATAAATAAAAAGGTCATCCTGCTCATTATAGCACGCTCTCTCTTTCTTCACTGCCCTCGTCCTGCGTGGTGTTTGTGCTCTTCTTCATCCGCACTGCGAGAAGGTTGTGGTTGAGCACAGCTCTGGTGCCGGTGCTGGATCCCGGAGAGATGATGAGGCTGCGCTCGTCTGCGATGTTGTTGTTGTTGAGAGCTGAGCTGTTGCTGGTTGCCTGGTTCAGGTTGGTGACAGCCTGTGTGTGTGTATGTGAGGTGGCCCAGTTCTCCTCGGGGCTGCTGGCCTCAGACAGAGCTTCTGAGCAGATGGACATACGTATTGTGGTCACAAGGTCTTCCTCTTTTGACTTCTCGTCCTCGTCCTGAGCCTCCTCACTCTCCTCGTCCTGTAGTGAATGATTAGATGAGCTCTCGCTCGACCTCATGCCGGAGTCGGACGACTCTTTTTTGTCCGTCTCGGCAGAGACAAAGCTCTTTGCCTGCACCTTCTCTTCCCAGAGGAGGGGTGTGGCATCAGTCTCCTCGGGCACATCATCTTCCTCATCCTCTTCGTTGGGTAAGCTGTGGTAGCGTGGCCCCGGTCCCTTGGTGCGGCTCACATAGGGTTTACGCTCTGGTTTCTCGTCCTCTTCAGTGATTGGATGGAGAAGACCAGTGTCCTGGGAGGTGGAGTAATCGGTCACATTCTCTCCTTGTTTAGAGTTTTTCTTGAAAGGTTTGCGGCCTTCCTGCTCACCTTCCTTGCCCTTGTCCTCTGATTTCTCAGCCCCAGAGCCGGCTACCTCCAGCTGGGCCATGTGAGTGATGTAGTCCTGGTAGGCACTGCGGTACTCAGCCTGCTGCCTGTCAGTCAACTTACTAATGTCATTGGATGACTCCTGCGAGTTCAGACTGGACATGCTGGAAGTTCTGTGGGTCACAACCTGGAGGGGCAAACCAAGGATTTTTGGACATTGTAAAGGAATTTTTCAGAATTTTTCCAAGTCTATCCACTACATCTGTAGCATAGGCTTAACTCCAGTTTTCTGGAAACCCAGTCCAGCATATCTTGACAGTTTCCCTACTGATGGAAGACATCAAACTATCCAGGCTAGAGAGTCTCCAGAACCACTGGAGGTAAGAACCACTACACTACAGGCCTTAAGATGAGACAAACACCGTACTGTTAAATGTTATAGTTTCATCAAACTTTCAAACACTACAGAATGATAGCAATGAAAGTATGAAGTAATTTGAGTTTCAAATATGAAGTAACTTGAACTGAGGAATTCACAACAGCATTCTACCAAAAATAAAAAATAAAACTCACTGTTTCCCCACATATCTATTTATTTGGCTACTAAGTACATGACAAAAGTACAAAAGTTTTTTTTTTTTAATTTAAATTGTAACCTTCATCCACTTCCCTTCACACCCTCAACGTAATTCTGAAATAGCTGGAAAAATCCACAGCTCAGATGGGAGAAGCAGTTCACAGGACAACAATAGTCCAGACCCCCCACACAAAGCTGGACTTTATTCAATCCTGTACTGAACACTGTCAAAAGACATGTTCAGTACTTCAGTTTTCTCTGATTTGATGAGGAAAATGTTTTTCTGAGACTGCTTTACAGTGAAACATGATGGTGGAAGCATCATGCTGGGAATAAGGTTGCTTTTTTTCAAAATGCCTTTCACTCATATGGTGGACAATGCATCCATTTTTGAATAATGCGCCTAATGGTGCTCATGGGATTTTTTTTGTTTGTTTGTTTGTTTTCTTTAGAACCATTTGCAACTCTGATAAATACTTTCTATCATGACTGTGACTTCTGATGCACCGGAACGACTTTCAAAGAAAAGGGCAAAAACGTATGCAATTACAATTTCAGCTTTTTATTTGTAGTTTGGATTTCTGGTGGGGTTTTTTTTGTTTTTTTTCTCCCTTCTCCCATTTCATTATTATAGAAAACAATTGTGCAGATTTATGACATAATACCAATTCAAACAGCTACAAAAATGTGGAAATGGGGTAAGCCACTGCAACATCAACAATTCTATACAGTACATAATGATGTGATTGGTAAATCTAGATTGGCAACTTTGTGCATGAGCAGAACGAGCAGAAATAACCAGTTCTGTGTGTCAGGAACAGACTTGCACATGCAGCCCTGCATTTAATGTGTGTGTGTGTTGTTAAAGCAGTCCGGCGCTTCACTTCCTCTGCTCATTCAGGTCAGAGAACGAGTCGTTTGTCACCCAGTAAACCACAGGCTATTTCCACTCTACTGATAGACTACTGAAAAGCAGAAGCTAGGGCATGTTTCTTTGTTCGAAAAAAAAAAAAAGGTGGTGTGGTAAAAAAGTGTTTCTCTGAAAGTGTGTATGCAAAGAGTTGGGAAGGGGGTGTGTTTGTGTTCGTATATATTTATAACTATAGGGCAGCACGGCCAGTGAATCGAAGCGATATATATTAATAGAGTCTGAATGCGAGCATGTGTTTAGGATTATAGACGTGTATTTGTGCAGCGGCTGTCTAAATACTTACCTATATAGAAACACGGTGTTATGCGGATAGTCAGGTCTCACTTGGAAGGATGAGGTGCACCTAACTTATAGATGGAGCCAAAAAGCCTGCCATGCCTCATTAAACCAAGTGTGTGTGACTGACAATGCTAGCACCTTTGTTCTCGAGATGTCAGCTGACTGACTGTACCAGAAACTTGCACTTCACAAACTTGCACTTCAGAATCTTGTAGCTTGCATCAGCCTCGTTTCGCCTCTTTCTTGAGTAATCTGCTCATGAGAGATGATTTGTTGTGGTAGTTTTATTTGTTTCCGTTAATGAAATCCGTTTGTGAACGCACATTATGCATGCGTTAACGAATATAGCGAGGAGACACAAAGTGGGCTAATAACTGTTTAGTCAGTGGCACTGTACAGCTCATTTAAAGTTGTTAATACTTTCTAATCCTGCATTGACATCAGGGAGCGACGGAGAAACACGCGACCGTTTGACACAGAGATCAGTGAGAGCACAAGTGACATTTGAAGTGAGAATTACTCAATTCTCTGTAAAAAAAATAAGCATGCTTTTTTTTTTTTTTTTTTTTTTTTTTTTAAGGGAAAAATCCCAAACACTGAACCAAACGATTCCTCGAACCAAACTTAGAGCACATGCGATCCAACATTTTTTCAATTCCCCATTCACTTATTCGGTTCCCGCTTGCATTTAGTTCCCATTTACTGATGCAAAAATGGAAGAAAAACTTGTGGTTTCATCTTGTTCTAGCACGTGGCATGTACATCAAGTTTAAATACATTTTTAAACCACAGTCATTTGTACTGTGGTAGTAATACATTTTTGCCTGCTTTTTAGTTTCTCGCCAGAACAAACAAACAGTGCATGTTTACAAACCACCACGTTAGCTGGTAACTGCAATTTGAGTGACTTGTGACCAGCTAGTGTGGATGTAGCGTAATTATTACATAGATCTATGAACACCGTGTGATGGGTGTATTAATTAGAATGGAGGTTGTAACTCTGAACCCACCATCCAGTGGTTGTTGAGGGGTCTGGTGGGCTCCTCCAGTCCAGCAGTGCTGAGCTCCTCGAAGCTTAGGTTCAGGCTGTATTGAAGATTGCTGTGGGGGGCTGCTGTAGGACAGACAGGGGGAGGTTCAGGCTGAACCAATGCACTGCTGCCCTGTTCACTAACCCTTGAACATTCTTCCTGCAGCAGCTGGCTTTCCACCTGCCTCTGCTCCAACACCTGGGGAAGAGGGCCACAGAAACAGCACAGACCACACTCATTCAACTGGGCCTTAGTTTAAGAAAACATGGCATATGGTTCCCTACGGATGTGGACAGGCTGCAGTATGTAGTATGCCATGTACAAAACGTGACTGAATATACTGTTATACAAAAACGATCAGCGGTAAAAGGTGATACACCCAGACAAAGAGGAGGACCACTTAGCTTTTCAACAGAGGAGCTGATTATTTTTTTTTATTATTAATAGAACATCCTTAATTGCAAAATCATACATTTATCTGATTATAGTTATATTTAATGTTGGGGAACATCTACAAAAACCAGCTAGTTCCTGTTATCGCTTATATCATTAAAAGGCTAAAGTGCAATAAACAGTTGTTCTTTCATTTGTATCTTTTTCTCTCAAGATAAAAAAAAAAAGAAAAGCTTCAAGAAAGCACAAAGTCCTCCCACTGGAACGCCAGCATTGCAGACCCTTCTTTCATTTTTTCTTTTTATTTATTTTTGTTTTAAAAAATGCTTCATTAATCCCCTCACATAATGATCACTTTCTGACCAACCAGATTCAAGAATTCAACAGCACTGTATAATAACTATATATAGGATTATAACAGTAAAGGAAAGTTATCAAAGACAGTTTTAATGAAAGGGCAGTGAATATTGTCTTTCAGTGTGTCTGTATATCTGTCCTGTGTGCTCCTTATTTCCCACAGCCATGATTCTGAGTTTAATAAATGCTACTTTCTTGTAAAAGTCAAGCTATTCAGCTCGTTGAGTGGATGCTGAGCTCCCACTGACAATAACCTTCGTTCATTCTGAGAGCTGCCATCTTGGACCAGATGGCTGCCTGCTTGTTGGCAACACAACATTCGTTTGTGGTAGCACAAATGGAGATCTGATCAACACACGCTACATGTTTTCCTGATTGCAACCCCGTGCCGGATGTTTTAGCGAAAGATGGACTGTTTAAAAAGGCCGCATCAGGCAGTGAGAGTGGGGGAGAAAAATAAAAAGTCAGAAGAGGTAATATGAGGTATTAGAGAGACACTTTGCTTTTTCATCTGAAGCACTAAATATCAAAAGCTGTTAATGCCCTACCATTGCTTTGAAGAGATGCCAGTCCCCAAAATTCATCTTCATCTCCTTCTTGAGCTCCTCCAATTGACACTGGCACAGCACACGACCGTTCACGTTCGCCTGGGAACACAAACATTCACGTCTTAAACCGTTATCGGATTGTGAAGCACCAATTTGAATGATTTGGACCTGCGTGGTCTTTGGGAAAACAAGAGGCCAGCTTGTGTTTGGTGCAAGAACTTTCTGGAGGCCTGGATGCTCACTACAATAGAGATCTTTCAGTGGCTGTTGATGCACAGCTGTTAGGTTGGATAATGAAGGTCTGAAGCCATTATTCATGTCATTGCCAACTCTCAGATGATGATCGCAGCAAAACAAGCAGATCAAATCCGGTTTAGATGATGAAGCTTGTCATGACCAAATAAAGTGTGTTATTTCATTTATTACACCGAGATCTGCAAATGATTACAATTTATAAATAACTGACACACCGAACTATGAATATTTGTTAATTATTTATAGTTTGAGGTAACATGTAAGTATGAGAAAGTTCATTTCTGTGATCACTTACACCATAATCAATAAACATTATAGTGTATGCTCAGCCTCTCCTGCATTCTCTCGCTCTCGTATGTGTTATAAGCTGATGATGTAACACGGGTGGGTGAAAGCACCGTGTTTTATTTTTCTGATTCTGAACCATACACAAATATCAGTGCTCTGTTTTCACAGTAAATGTGAGAAATGTATTTGTCAATTAAAGAAATGTTAAAACCCCTCGCACACCTTTTTTTTTTTTCTTTCTTTCACTGACAATGTACTATGTGGATGTACAGAGACATTTTAAAGAACTGGGCCACATTTCCACTGGCTGAACTGTTACGTAATTTTACGTGGGAGTTTCCAAACGCACAGCTTCTAAGGAGGGCTTTTTCCCATTTTTGTCAGTGTTAAAAATCCTTTTGCACACAGCATGATCAGATCCGTTATTGCACGCACGATGACATGCTTTTAGCTTTATAATTTGCAGTGTCACTCAGTTTGTTCAGAATATTACATGTAAAAAAAGTGCCTGCAATGTTCACATCTTATGTTAAGGAGATGTTGAGTGTTGGGTAATAAAATACCTTTTTAATAGTGCCGATGTACTGCTCCATCATGCTGGAGTCCAGACCCTCGATTTGTCGCAGTCTTTCACATACACCATCAGTGCTAAGGGAGCTGAGGAGCCCAGGGGGTACTGCAGAATCACAGCCCTACACACACACAGGCGATTTACATATCCCCAATATTACTCTTTATTCATGCATTGCTATCTCTGAAAACGTGTGGAAGGGTATGTAGCGCATCAGCGATAAAGAACACAATGTATGATGTAATGTATAAAGCCATGTCCGTGATCAGGCCAAAGCAGTGAGGAAAAACATGAAATATGGGAAAACAAAAAAAACCCTTACAATTGAGCAAATAAGTAAAGAATGATACTGTAACGCAAGCAGTTGTGTATTTATGGCCCGCATGCTCAACCGGCTACATCGAGAAATACAAAGCCTGTTCCAACGATACACCACTCCACCTAATTAACTCCTGTGTTTGAGTGCTCATTAGCAGAATCAGGTGGATGCATGTAGGGCTGGAATGAATGCAGACACTGCAGTTCCTTATGGAGAAGCAGGTATTTATGGCATCAATATAAGTCATCATGAATCAAATCAAATGCTCGAAGTTGAGTGCGTCTCATAAAAAAAACAGTGACATGCTGACCAAATAAAGCTTCTGCTGTTTAAAGGCATCAAACCGAATTGCTGTCATCTCTTTAAGCTTCCCCTTCATTGACAGGGAATGTCGAGATACCGTATCTCAGTCTCGGTGTCGAGTGTCTATTCAGACTGAAGTACAGGTTTGTTGTGTCAAACTGGCAAATACACCTCAGAGCTAATTTCAAACCTGTCGAGCCAGAATCTGAAAAATACTTACATTTGACAGAAAAGTAGAGTGTGCAACGCCTGGGTTCGAGGATCAGACGTTGCCGCATCTGTACAAGTGTTAAACTGAACCTCCTCTAAGAAGATTTTGATATTACTGACAGCGTTAAATATAGTCGCATACTATCAGATTAAAAAAAAAAAAAAAAAAAAAACAGGCTCCAATAAGACCTCAAAAGTAAATCTTGAGAAACTTCTAAAGAATACCGCAATCTCTTTTCTACTGAGAATTGAACAAATTGAAAGTTACATAAGGAAGAGAGAGTTTAGTTTAATCCGATGCCAAATTTCATTTCAGCTTCAGCTGGGCCCACTAACTATATATTCTTAATGGCCTCTGTACAGTTAAGACTGGTGCCAGATTCGTCAGCTAGATCAAACCGGCTTCATCTTCCTATACACATTCTCTGTCTCGGGTAGCCAAAGAGATGAGAGATGCCAAGAGTATTTAATGGGTTGTTGCTGATAATGCAAGACATTCCATGAATGATTAATCACGAAACAGGCGATTTTTAAATCGGTTACGTTCACCAACAGCACTCTGAAGTGTTAGTCATTTTGTCCAGAGTAAGCACATTTAGTAAAAGGGAAAGGAAAAAAAAAAAAAAAGAAGATGTTGGCAAGAAAACTGGTACTGGGTGGAATTTACCATCACATGTTAAGTTCTGGACTTACTACATTTTCACCTTTCTACTATACTGCGTAAAAGATTGGATATCTTTTCACTTCTAAATAAGGATGATGGGAAATTTGGCTTGAAAACAAAAACACGTGAGCTGCATGTGCAACTTGAAATTAACTGTGAAAATGTGTCCAAACCAGGTGACTAGAGCTGTTCTGGGAACAGACCATGAAAGCTGGTTATCTAGGGACAGTAACTAGCCTGAATGAGGAATAAGATTTATGTTAAAGGTCATTGGTGTGAGAAGTGAAAGCTCAGTGTCCAGCTGCAATTATGTAATGTGGCTATTTTTTTTCCTAGCCGGTTCATCAAAGTTCTAGTGTACAACATTGCCAAACACTTACAAAGAATTTGTCTCTCAATTTTCACATGACTTGTGAAAAAACAAAACAAAACAAAAAAAAAAAACACCCTGTCCAGACCTCATGCACATAATTTATTTAATTACTTATTTTTACACTTTTCCAACTAAAACACACCTGATTCAACTATCAAGCCCATCAGTCTAGCAGGAGTAGAATAATAGAAAACTTTTTAAAGCAACAATATCAGGAAAGGCATTTTAAAATGTACTATATAAGGAAGGCCAAAGCCAAAAAAACCAACAATAATAATAATAATAATAATAATAGATTTAAAGAAAAATGAGGAATAGACTCAAGCGTGGGAGCCTGTACCTGCTTCACTCTGGGAGGCTGAGACTTTATCTGTTCAGAAGAAGAGAGAATATGAAAGAAGATGAGAGAAAGGAGGAGGGAAGAGTGGTTATATTAAGACAAACACTTTAAATCATCATCAAGGTCAGAGGAGGATTCAGGACTGGAAATGAAGCTCATATCATTATTCTTTAACAGGGCTGGAAAAATCCATAACATTTCTTTAATAGTTGTATTAGCTAATGTAATTTGATAAAAAAAAAAAGTAATAAATAAAAAAACAACAAAAAAAAACAAACAAAGGAGACCCCACGATTTCTTAATAACACTGTTTGAAGGTAGAGTTTCTAGAAAATAGCAGTTGGAAATCTCTAAATGATTTCAATAAGCATTTTGTCATTCAGACATATCTCTAAGGTATGTCATTAAAATTTGTAATGACACGAGAAATCAGATACACTTGATGAAATGTCTAAAGGCTACAGTGAAGCCTTAAGGAGTTGAGGACATTTGTGTTATTTTTTACCACAGAAATGCTGTTTAACATTAAGTTTTAAAAGCAAATGCTCTCCAGGCTTATATCTTGTAGTAAACACCTTCTTTATAAGTGAGAATAGCTGGGAACACATAGACAGACATATCATTAAACACAATTATCCAAATCGACTCTTCCACAGCAACCCACCTGCAATGCTGAGTCTTCATTACAATGATTCGGTTAAGCAAATTCACTACAGGAACAGTCAAAGCTGACAGCATTCATATAATGGGGTGCAGGAAATATGTATTTATATAAGGAGAGATATTGGGAGAAAGACAGCAGACATGCTGAAGTGTGTATCTGCAACTCTAAAAAGCAGGCATCGAATTTTTTAGAAGCACCCACCCTGGTGTGACCGACAAGGAAAAGTGGGTTTCAGCAAAAAAAAAAAAGGATGTATACTTGCAGCTGGACATACTTTCTCCTTGATCATACAGCTCTGACTGTACGATCGAATATTGATCTCATGCGTAAAGAGAGAAAGTGTGAACGACTAATGAAAACAATCCAAAAAGGCATACAAGCAGAAAAGATGCACGGGCATACAAGAGATTCATGGTGGCATAACTGCAGCTAGCTTCAGCTCAAAAGTGCAATAAGTTGTGATGAAACAGCATGAAGTCTGACAGCAGAGGACTGTTAGTACACCTTCAGTCAGAAAACGGACAAAACATAAAGACGGACATAGAGACATGGATTAAAGCAACAGATGTGGCCTCTTGCAAGTGTGCTGGTGGAAGAGCAAGTCCAAGTCATGATGCATGAGCAAACAGACACGATTCTCTTTAACATACAATACGGACCAAAAGTATGGAAGGCAAGTATGTTGTAATTCTAAAAGTCAATTTGCATTTGCAAATCAAATCTTTCATTTTTTTATATGGAAAAGCTTTGTGGAGTCACCAATTTTATTTAGAAAGTTATTTGGAATTATTTATTCAATTATGTTCCCCCTTACAAAAAAATGAACAGTCTAGAATTTTTATGGTAGCGTTATTTTAACAGAAAACGTAACAAAAATAAATAAAATCAAATACAAATCTTTTTTTGATCCCCTACAAAATCAGCAAGGATTCTGACACCCACACACCCAAATTAGTCCAGTCCCTCAAAAAAGGTACTCCTAATATCAACTCATTATGTGTATATAAGTCACCAGTGACCGAATCAACCTCTTCCATTCAAACCTCTCCACCACCATGAGAACGACTAAAGAGCTGTCAAAGGACGTCAGGAACAAGATTGTAGACCTGCACAAAGCTGGAATGGGCTACGAGAACATTCGATTGTTGCCTTGGCCATAAGTTTTGGGTCATTTTCATGCTGGAAGACCCATTAACGACCCACCCATCCACCTTCTGGCTGAGGCCAGGAGGTTCTTATCCAAGATTCTGCAGTGCATGGCCCCGTTTACGTGGTGAAGTCTTTCTGTACCCTTAGCAGAGAAACAGCCCCAAAGCAGAATGTTTCCTCCATGTTTGACAGTGGGGATGGTGTTCTTGGGGTCATATTCAGCATTTCTCTGCCTCCGAAGTCAACAAGTCAAGTCGATGGTCTAATCTGACCACATCACATTCTCCCAAGCATTTACTGAATCATTCAGGTGTTCACTGACAAACTTCAGACGATCCTGTTCATGTGCATTCTTGAGCAGAGAGATCTTGGTGTGTTACCAATGGTTTTCTTAATGACTGTGGTCCCAGCTCCTTTGAGATAATTAATAAGCTCCTCCCGTGTTATTCTGGGCTGATTCCTCATCTTTCTCGGAACCATCCTTACCCCATGAGGTGAGATTTTGCCTGGAGCTCCAAAGCGAGGGCGATTGACTTATCTTGCATTTCTTCCATTTTCAAATTATCTCGCCAACTTTCAACGGTCTCTTATTCACCAAGCTTCTTGCTAATGGTCTTGTAGCCTATTCCAGCCTTGTGCAGGTCTATAATCTTGTCCCTGATGTCCTTTGACATCATGGTGGTGGAGAGGTTTGATTGAAAGAGGTTGATTCTGTGACGGGTGTCAGAGAGTTGATATTAGGGGTACTTTCTTAAATGGATATATATATATATTTATTATTTTTTTTTTTTTCATATATATTTTTTCCCCTCTGTTAAAATAAACCTACCATAAAAAAAAAAGATTTAAATTCTTTGTAAGGGGGTAAATGTACTAAATCAGCAGGGGATCAAACAATAACTTCCCCAACTGTACAATGTGGCAAATATGTAAATATGATTTTACTGCTAAAATTAGTTTTAAATGTTCATTTATTGGGGGCACAGCCCTTGTATTTTAAGCACACCTATACATGAAGTATCTTAAGTACACTTATGCCATGGGTTAAAAACTGATATACTGTAGCTAGTTTTCTCAGTTGGTTTACTGTTGGTTTGGGTTTTATAACCAAACGTGCCTCTCTAGGCGTCTGAGAATGCAATTTTTTTTTAAAATATTTACATATTCAATTCACTTCAAGTTACTGATAAAGTGTATTTAATCACAGACATTGACAAGTTACAAAACAGCAACTTGATATCCCTAAGTGGTCAAATGTGAGCATGGAAAAACTCCGCCCTTAGGAGGAACCAGATTTAAATCGGATTCGATCAATTTTCTATGTAACACTAGATCCTGGGATTTAATAATGAGATTATGCAGGTGTATTAGCGTAAAGACAAACAGTATGCAATATATGAACCAAAATATTAGGACACCTGACGTTGGAGGCACACACTAGATTTTCCCTTCACTTGAAATAGGACCTGTTCCATCATGACAATGCCCCTGTACACAAAGCCAGATCCATGAAAATACAGGTTGGAATGGAAGATCTCCTGCTATAGAGTTCTGATCTCAACCTTAATGGAATGCTGACTGCGCCCCAGGCCTCCTCACCCTACTTCAATAACTGACTTCACAAATCTTCCTATAAGAGTAGAGGTTATTATAACAGCAAATGGGGACTAAATGTGGAATGGGATGTTCAAAAAGCACATACGAATCTTATGTTTAGGTGTCCACAAACTTTTATCCATATAGTGTATATGTATTTATATGATGGTGACAAATAAAAAAAAAAAATGTGCAAAATAAATTTGAATTAAATATTTTTTTTGTGTAGCAGAGCTGACTGTATTTATCATACATACATAAATACAAAGGAGGCTAAGCTGTCCACACAATCAAAAAGTACAGCAGGAAACAAGCCTCTGTACACCGTTTTTATTGCAATTCACTTTTTAAAAAGTGCTACATTATTTTATGTTGTCTATTCAAATGTATTACTATTCTTAATAATAATACAAATGGGTGGTGTTTCTTCCAAAGTTTGGCCTATAATGCATATAAAAGAGACACAGAGAATAACAGTGAATGGGTACCATAGAGGGGGAGGTGAGGAAGGGGGGGCCTTCGAGGGCATCTTCTCTGATAACACCCTGACGAAAAGAGATGATGAGCGTAAAAGATATGGGTGAAAGTGAACCAGCAGAGAAAGACAGAAATCTGTAGAATGGTAGGAGTACACAAGTATACAACAAACACCCACACACACACACAAACACACACACACAGTAAAGGGATATAAATTCTGCAGCTGTTTCTTCCTGCTACATCTAATCCAATTTACTACCGTCATAGAATCTGTAAAGCGATGGATGATGGTATTGAATTGAAACAAGATGGTGCTCAGACCTAAAAAAAAAAAAAAATCCTCCAAAAGTAAGCAACAATAGAGATATGTTCTATGCAGTCATGTAAAGTGGTTCTCAATCCCAATACCAGTACGCAAAGGCACTGCGCACATGTACATGTGGTACATGATTTAACACATCGTAGTTTATGAAGAGTTTGAAAACTCGCTAGCGTGTTAAATTAGGTGTAATGAAACAAGAAAACTGGGGGCTGAGAAGCACTTATCCACACTGCAATACTCACATGGCTCTAAGGGTTGATTGTGTACTTACTAGTCCAGAGTTGTGGTCCTTATGGAAGGCCAGTTTGGAGGAAGGGCGGGAGGGGGCATGGAGGGGGTTGCCGGGATAATGACGGGGCACGTGATAAACATGAGGAGGGAAATAAGGCTATGGAGGTGGAGGAGAGAGAAAGGAAGAACGTGAACAAATGAGGACAGGATGGGATGGGCTAGATATTAGCAAAGCAAAAAAAAGAAAGAAAGGCTAAAATAAAACAAAAACAATCATTTTTCATCAAGTGGAGACATCATGAATATGGTCAAATTGGTCAAATATGTTTTATTAAATAGATTCTATTATAAATATGCCACTTTTACACTTCTGGTTAGATGCTAACTGTATTTCATTGGCTCTGTATTTTGCACAATGACGAAGTCGAATCTAATCTAATCTAATGATTACAATAACCCAATCTAATCTATACTAGATATATTTGACAATATTCAAGATATTGTATTTCCTAAGAGGACATTATTTTCAGTGTGCGCGTGTCTCACCCTGTTGTAGAATGGGTGTTGTGGCCCAGTAAGGCCGCTGAAGTAACTGCTGTGAGTCTGTGCGGGAAAGGAGCCGGTGGGCGAGCAGGCTGCAGGACCCTGGCCAAACACTGAGTGTGGCCTCGCCGGAGCCTCCTGCAGGGGCATTGTGGGATAGCTCACTCCTCCGAGGTGCATCTGCTCCCGGGCATCACGCACATCTTTGCGAGAGAGAAAGAACGAGAGAGACATCATTTCTGATGAAAGATTAGAATTTCGACATGTGTTTAAAGGCATTCATTTACTCCCACTCATGGTTAACTTTAGCCAAATGATGCACAGCATTTTTAGTAAGTCCTGTGAGAAAAGAGGGAAAGAAAAAAACAGGCCTGGTTCTCAAAACAACAAACAGTGATGACCAAACAGTCTCCTCCCAAAAGATTCAGTGGATAACCAGTGCAACGTGCCAGAAAAAGTCTGACAACACAACTTTCTTTTTTTTTTCCCTGTGTGCTGTAATCACATGTTTCTGCTCGGGGGAAAGAAGTAGTCAGAAATACTCAGGAATAAGGAGGCAATTTTGAATGATGTTTCACATCCTGAACTAAGCACAAAAGAACCCTTGTTTCGTTCTCTTGCCTTAAATAGTGGAATCGTTTACAATTCTGGTCTGGGTTCTCGACACACCTCATAGAGGAGATCGACGGTGTGAAAAGCATTAATGGTTAACCAGGGGAACTCTCCATCCCGCTTGGATAAAACCGGTAACTAAAAACTGAGCGTCTCTAATAGGTCGATGTTTTATCTGCGCTGGAATGAGTGGTGTCTGTATACCGGCGATGATCTCTCGAAGTTTGGGGTCCAAGTTGACAGTGCAGGGTAGGAACATCTCCACGTCATGGACCGTGAGCACGGGGGTTCTCGAGGACAGGAACACTTCAAAGCTGCGGATGTCTCCATCGATTTCCAGCAAGGGTTCCACATCCTTGGTAGTGGGGATATTTTTGGAAATCCTGCAGCACAATGAATGGTTCAGTAAGCAATTTTGTAGACAAAAGCCTTACATTTTGACGTCCAACAACAAAAATACAGCCCATCCTTCCAGCGTTATCGGAACTTCATTAGAATTAAACATTGTACACTGTATGGGTTTTTTGGTCAGTTTTTTCAGCTGTTCTGGCAGTTTTAGACTGTATTCCCCTGCTTGGGGACAAATCTAAACCAGGCAGAGGCCGATGTGAAAGGCGAACTGATATACACAAGTGATAATTACAAAAGGAGTTAGTATTTCAAGCTCACATCGAAATATTTCTGATGACGTATCTCCTATTTTCTGAGTGAGTCCGGATCATGCTGTAGTCACGATCCCTCACTATATCGTACGCACTAGCATGGAGAACATGCTATAAATCTTGGCCCCGATTTTATTAAGGTCATCTTGTGACAAGAAATAATCCAAGCAAAAAAAAAAAAAATAATAATTGCACAGTTGCACAGTGTGAAACTGGCTTAATGCTTCTGGCCCACTCACACCACCTTAAAAAAACCACCAAGAATGCTTCAGAACTAGCCTTGAACTCAACAAACCACAACGTCAGGCAGTATGTGATAAATCACTTCCGGGCATGGGAGTTAATATCAGATGCAGATCAAGATTTGTTAACTGATAAATGCAGACATTTTGTTCTGTCGGTCTGCGCTGCGAGGGTTGGATCAACTGCTATATCCCAAGTACTAACTGGTTAGGAAACAGTTTTTTGGGCTTCTTTTTGGTAATGGGCCCAGACTTTACCACATAGTTTTTGAGCTCACCACATTAGCATGCCTTCATTGCAGTGGGTTAAGTAATCCGATTTGAGGCGAGCACAATGGAGCTCAGTGGCCAAACTGACGTGTGGAAGGTGCTACTGGATTCTAAGCAAGAGCTAAATGAATAACAAAGTCCCTAAGAGTCTCTTACACGCTGTGAGAAAATGTTTTCACTCCAATTACTCATTGGAAGTTGTAGCTTCTAGCATACTCTGTGAAACTGTCCTCTACTTTACAAAGATTTAGCTAAGACACTTTAATCCAGTCATGTCAAAATCATTGTAGGCATCATGATGCAATTTTCTATTATAAATTTACACAAATCATTTTTATTTAAACCACAGATTAGAACCTATATCTGGCCGGTCCACACCGGCTTTGACACCTAGTTCCCTCTTTCTGACATCCGAGTCAAACAAAGATACCAGTTAAAACACAGTGAACTCGTCCACAGCTGTGTTCACCAAAAGTGAATGTGTATGAAACTGTGTGTGATATACTGGGTGGGAGAAAAGACTACATGCACTGGACAATGATGTGCAGTGTGCGCCCACAGTCCTTAGAGTCAGTGGCATCATCAGTGGATGCCGTGTGACCAGACGGCTGACCCTCCACACAATGTCACTGCACGGAGGTGGAGATGAGCTTAACATAAGAGGAAGTGCACAAGGATGGGGTGTGTGTGTGTGTGTGTGTGTGTGTGTGTGTGTGTGTGTGTGTGTGTGTGTGTGATCTTAATCAGGGACCCGCAAAGCACGCAGTATAGATGTACGAGCAGTTCGTTTGCAAACAGGCTTGTACGACACCACAGCGAAGAGGGCGGTGAAAGCAGTGTAAGGGAATGGCTCTGGTGCTTTTCCCACGCACTGGATTAGGCAGAACTGGTGGCTTGCTTCTCCTTAAATCCAGCTGGAAATGTTTATTTGGGGTGTGTGAGACTGTGTGCTTATATATGTTCACTCGCAGACAAACAGGAGCCAGTGACGAGAGCCTCTCCAGAGACTTCCTCTGTTACAAGACTGACACACACACACACACACACACACACACACACACACACACACACACACGTTCCTCTACTAACATGGCTACATAATGACGTCTTTAAGAAATTCTTCTTAGGAACATAGTTAAAGATTTAAAATACACACCAGACTTCCCAGCATGAACTGATGCATATACTCCATATCTGGAAAATAACTTATTGTCTTATTCATAGGGAATATTACAAATTTGCCATCCTTAACACAACAGCTCTTTCACATGAAATACTGTTTGAACACCAAATTCATATAATGCTTAACTCTACAAGCAGCCATAAAATTGTGGTTTATGTCCTAATGATGATTGGGTAACGACCAGTTTATATGATTTACTCCAGACACGATGCATTAGAGTTAATGGAATTTTGAGGCACACAGTCTAAATACTAATGCGCATTCCACTTGTTTATGGAATCGCAGACTTGCCAAATCAGAGGAGGAATAATAGGCCGTTCTGGGAAGGGGGATAGAAACACTGTAAACAGGACACGTGTGCGATATACGCAATATTACGATATTTCAGCAAAGTTGTGACTTGAAACTTCAAGTTTAAAAAGTTCAAATGTGTTGCTCGTCTGTAACACGAGTGGATGTTGGGGAAGTTCCGACTCCAAATACACAAAGCATAACACTGCAACACAGTGACTGCTATGCAGAATGGTTTTGGGTGTGTAAAAGCTCCACCAAAGCCTTTCTATTTTATCTGGCATGAAGCAAAAGAACACAAATGTCCTGACACCGGCCAACACAACACCCAGACCAAAGCATAAACATACCATCACAACACTCTAGTTCTAACAGCTTGAGCTGACAGCAGCCATACTGGCGTAAGTGGGGAATTATGGTAGAAGGGATGTGGGGGTTGGTGGTTCTGTTGGTCAGTCACTGAGGACATATGGGTAGTTACTCATTTTCCCCTTTTACAGATATGTGTTTGTCCTCTTTCCTTTTTGCACAATCTTGCATTTGCAGACTGTATGAGAATGGACACACCGAGAGCCATCGCGACTGAAACCTTAGTCTCATCACATTAGCTGCTAACGTATTGTTCGAAGGACTCTCGTCAGTTACTAATGCTAAAACATGCAGGCTGATATTTGTGTTGGCTCGCACCAGTGGAACCCATCCGCTTAAAAAAAAAAAAGACAGCATTTTTTTATGCAGTTAGGAGGAAAAGTTGGCCCAAACATCAAGTAATTGGTTCCAACATTGCTTGTGATATTTTTTTACTGTGCTTTGGGAAAAAAATGCAAATAACCAAAGGCATTGTCAGTCATCTTTCATGGGAACACTGGGATCAGCAGAGTTGCTTCATGTGAAAACATTGTTACTTTTTTTGTTTTAATAAATGCAGAGGCAGATAAAAGTGTACTGGCTTGCACGTGTTCAATAAGACTATTGACTGCAGCCATGTGGTGGCTCTGAGACTAGAGGCATGGCTGCCTTGGGAGGTTTCTGGCCTGCGTTTCACTAAATGCTGATCAATCCTGACACTGACTGAGCCTTCTTTTCTTCCTCCTCTTCCTCTTTTTGAAAAACTCCTACACAGCAGCAGCTGACGGGAAGGAGCATAATTCTCCCACTCTTTCCCCCTCCGGCTGACCGATTAACGTGCCACTTGACTTTGCTTCCAGCCACCCTTGTGATGATGGTGCGAGGCAAATGCCTTTCAGTATTTACTAAAGATGGCCAGATATGCAGGAAAGCTAACGTATTCGAGTTTTGAGAGTAATAAGGAGAATCTACGTTACCGCTGCAAAAAGAGCAATCGCGGCCGAAATTGCACATCATAAGACGACTAGTGACAGCCAATGGTATCCTCGTAGAGGCGGGACCCCGAGAGCAGCTGGCAGGCTGGCACGTGGAGCTGTAGGCGTTCGTCAACACTCCCTAGGGTGAGGAGCTGCCAGGCGCTCAATCAAGCAAGCAGAGCAAACATGTTCATGGCCGTACTGCTGATTCGCAATTGCATGTAAAGACAGCACTCTGTTAAGAACCTCTCAGTGGGTTCCAGTTCAGCTGGATACACAAAACTGACCAATACATGCAAGTACAAACACATCTGCATTCAAGTTTTCCTTTTACTGCTCCCCTGACTGGAAACTTCCTTTCGCGAATCCAACTTACACTTGGCAGACAGGATTAATTAAGCCTGACTAAGACTGAAAGATATTGGCTTAATAAAGCAAAGCGCACTGGTTAAAAAGACCAAACTATAGAAAACCAAGGGACCAAAATAAACCCATTTAATGAAACTAGGACACCAGTCTTTACAGAAAACCAACACCTTGGCTGAAGGTTAATAAAAAAAATCAATTACTACAACACAAAAACAAGGCATGAAGTCAAGTGCTATAAGAAACATTAAGGAAACATAATATGGTCAATTCTACTTCAGCAATAGTCTATGAGAAGTCAAATATGTCATAGCATGAGACACTGGTTCCTGAAGGAGTTCAGGAAGTGCTAACTTATTCCAGGCAACCAGAAGCTATTACTCACTTGTTTCCAAATGGTTGCCAAATTGGTAAACAAGATTTCCCTTGCTGATGAACAAACATTGAAAGATGTTTAGCATATGCTTAGAAAAAAGGCCTGGTTGAAAATTGGTTGGGAATTGAAAATGTTCTCACGGTTTGATTGATGAGATTGGAAACAAGGAACTTCTCAAGAAGCAGTTGTTTGGAAATACCATGGAACTGAATTTGCATCACTGGTCAGCTAAAACATCATCCACATTTTGTTTCCTGTATAAAGCCACCCTCCCTGGGTTAAGTAACATAAGTGTCTTCTGCTCCTTGTCATAGGTTAAGCATCAACCCTTCACACTCCTGTACTTTTTATTATTTTTTTAAGGCAAGTAAATGCAAAGAATACATGTCTCTTTACTACACGAATAGCTTTTGTTTTGATAAATAAATTACACTGTTAAA
Organism: Silurus aristotelis; assembly: GCF_946808225.1. Lineage (NCBI taxonomy): Eukaryota > Metazoa > Chordata > Actinopteri > Siluriformes > Siluridae > Silurus > Silurus aristotelis. The sequence continues at coordinate 16,106,483 of NC_139579.1, forward strand.
ATTCACCAACATATTTGATTCAGCTTATTTAAACAAGAATTCGACTCAATCTTTAAACTATATAATTTCAGTAATAGTAAAAACTATATAAAAAAGAAATATAAAGAAATCGGGGAATTCAAATACTTGTTTAGCATCTAGGCTAATTATCTTGCACTCATTGTGTGCAATAAAAAGAATCCAAATTGGTCATACCCATTATATAAAAGGTCCATTAACTATTCTTCACCAGTATCACATCTCTGTACTCTGTATAAAACGTTGAAATGAGCTGTTAATTTGTCTTTGTTACAGAAAAGAACTGCCACTGAGACCTAAGAGGTGCACTCATACTTCTTAAGCAGCCTAAAGGTACAGACACATCAGGCCACGGCAAGATATCCATTAATCAGCTGCATGCAAACTCGCTACCGGAATGCCACAAGTACTTGGTCCTCTTTCATTTTTTCCCTCTACCTACTCGAGCCGTGAGGTATTATCCTGAATATTTCATTTCAATGACTTTCTTAGACATGCATGTCCCTGCTTAGTTCTCAGCATGTCATACAGCTGCCTGGCATGTATATCTGTCTATGTTCCTGGAGATACAGGCTCACATCAAGGTTTTGCCAAATCACCTCTGAACGTTCTGATCATCTGCCAACTCATAAAACCTTTGTGTATTGCTGGACAGCTAACTATCATTTTCTAATCTGACTCGGTCGTGCAGTATTCTCCTTTCCAGCGTCAAATGGGCCTACCTTTTTGCAGCTGCACATCTTTTTTTTCCAACCTCCCCTAGTTCTCGAACTCTCCAAAGGCTTCATGTTCCTGTCCGCGGCAGATTTTAAAAACGCTGATGCTTGCTGTCAAAGCCAAACCAGCTCCCACCTACACTCGTCAGTACCACTCCGTACCACGTTCCCTTTGAGATACGCGTGCGGCTCAACCCAACATCCCTGTTCTCTGTTCTGACATCATCCGATCACCTCTTTAACAGGTACTACCATGTACTTTTCAGCAGAAACAACAACTGGTGCAACACAGTAAGGCAGAAGTGGGGGGTTTTGTGAGAAACAACGACGGCTGTCTTAAGGTTTCTGAGAATCATGAAGTAGAGATGTAGGGAACTCTGAGAACTACAGAGTAGATTCAGAGTAGATCTTTGGGAAAACAACTGAGGGATTAAAAGTATAGCACTACTCAAGCTTGCATTAAGAGAAGTTGATTGAAGCATAATTTTCTCAGAGCCCCAATGTTTTCCACAGAACCTAAACCTTGATAACCTTGCAATTATCCTACTGAATTAATCAAATACGCATGTTTTAGAATGCCAGAGAAGATAGGGCGATAAGCATTCGCTCGTTTCTCTGCGATGCTAATACAAATTTTCTTTCCAGTGCCCTGGTACACTCATTTTTAATCTTTTAATCCATAAAAAAAAAAGAGCTTTGGCCAAGCACCAGTGTAACATTCGCTCATTTCCCACTCTCGTCATCATCATGATGTCGCAAAAAACCCGAGCCTGGGAACTACAAAGCACAAAAAAAAAACAATTCCTCTGTGACAGCGCGGCGCCAACCCAGTGTTACATCCACTCTCATCTCCCTCTGTTCACCACACAGCCTCTCACTTTATTTCTAACTTTCACTTTCTCCCACTCCCCAGCTCATCTCAACCATCTGGAGGTCACTCTGCCAACCCGAGACTGTGTGCTCCTTTTCAGAAATAGTGCTCCGTTCTATTGGAAACAATCTATTCTTTCTATTTTCTATTTTCCAGCAACCTGATCATTGACAGTGCTATCCATTTTCCAGTTTCTCACCACCAAATGCCTCAAGAAGGATTCAGTAGCCACACAAGAGGCTCAATCCAGAGAGAGAGAGAGAGAGAGAGGCATACTGAGCAAAACTCTCAGACTTGTTCGAGACAAGCTCGCTACGTGACGGAAATACGGAAACAGCAACAAAGAGCGAGATGAAAAAAGAATCTTTCACTCAGGGGCACAAAAGTTCAAAAGTGTTGAAGAAGGAAAAAAAGGAAGCTGTTCTCTTTTGTTGAGAAGTGATATTTAAAGCCTTATTAGGCAGCATGCATAAAGGGAATTAGCCAAAATGTGCTTTAGGAAAAAAAAAAAAAAGCTTTTATCACTGACGGTAATTGCAACCAAAATTACAATAAGTGGTCCAATTAAAGTAATCCTGAATGAACAGTATGTCATCTTAATGTTTCTGTACTTGCAAAAAGGAGTATTTCTAATGAGCTCTGATTGCCTCGCATAGATTCATTTCAAGTGTCATTAGTTAAAAAAGTTTTGCAGAAATCGCTTTTAAAAGCCGGGATTAAGGGCGCAGCGCGGCACTCGTTGTCCGCTGGATAAATGTGTGACGTGGGGAAGCGCGACAGGAGAGAAGACGCTTGCGGATTTGTAAACAAGGAGGAGCGTTTAGGCATCCAGATAAACTGAAGGACAGTGTGAGGGAGTAATGCCAAGTGATGCTTAGCGAGGTGAAGAAAAAAAGGTGAGGGGGCATGTGCTCTTTCCTGAGCTTTCACACTCGCTCCTGGGTGCGAAAGGTTGTGTGGGAGCACGTGTCACCAGCTCTCCTAACGGTTAATTAACAAGGGGCTCTGGCAGTATGGGAGGTGTGTGTGTGTGTGTGTGTGTGTGAACGACATATGCTAGCGGCCCATGTCAGGTGCGCGTGTGTATGTGTGTGTGACGAGGGGAGGGGTTGGTCTGGGCACGGTGCTCAGCCCGCTCGGGTTCCGTCAGGCCGTGCTGGCACGCGCAGGACACCAGATGTCGGAGCAGAGACGGCTCGGTGGGCCACACCTTTCGACAAGCTAAAATCGGAGCGCGGCAACCAGAAATAACCTCCCGCTGGACCTGACTCCGCTCAAAAACTCCACACCAGATCACGGCCACCAGCAGTCAGAAGGACTCTCGCTTCCTCTCCGCCGGCGCACTAGATTTGGGCTTCCGCCTGCTGCCGGACTTTACTTTTTATGGTGTAATTACGCTCTTCCCGATTTCCCCTCCTGAGGTGAGGGAGAGAAGAAGCAGGTGAGCGAGTGCACAGCAGAGGACGCAGAGAAAAATATGTCCGGTTAGAATTCGAAAAAAAAAAAAAAGGTGAATGCATTCAGGCAACACGGCCCCAAGTGTTGATATAAATAACAAAAATAAATAAATAAATGTGCGCAGCCCTTTCGGGGGTTTGTTTTGCTTTCAATTTGCCTAAGTGTGCTGGGGCCGCAGAAGACTTGGCCTCCTACATGCAATTTGTAGTTTTCCCAGTAGAACGGATGAATCACGCTGGTCAGGGTGTTTTTGTGTGTAGGTGCAGACTCGGCCTGTGTCTCCTGAGGACACAGCGATCTTTGTGCTCAGAGCTGCCCCCTCCAACACACACACAAACACACACACACACACAGTTTCTAAGCCAGATTACTTTAGCCTGCACTGCCTCTCTGTGTTAATCATAAAACAGGCTAATGTTATTAACCGATTATTCACATTCTCCAGCAGATTAAAACACTGGCGTGCCGTGGGAGAGAAAGAAGTTGCTTCCATGATGAGATCGCCGCTCTATGGTATAGACGTATCTAGACAACCGAAGCAACACATCGTTACAGAGGCATTGTGTCAGTGGCACAGCACACAGCACGGGTAGCTGGAACTCTTCTGCTTACTCTCTTTAAGGCGTAGTAATTGCAGCAAGGTGCGGGTGTGCGTGTGGTTGTGTTGTGCTACTTACGTGTATTTCTAACGCTCAGCGTCATGAGACTCTGTTCTTTATTCTTTAAGTTTGAAAGCAAAGTGAGAAGAAAGATAATACTTGGTACAGAACTTGAAAGAGCCTAAAGGCTTCATGACTTCTAATCCACTCTGAGAGAACAAGGTCAGTAAAAGGGTATTTTATCACTTCTCTCTTCCAGAAATCAATGTGTGTGAGTTAAAGGGAGGAGAGAAACATAAAAACAAATCTAAACTAGGCAATACGCCCACATGCTCTCACACACAGTATGTCCTCTTCCCAAGCACATGATGCGTCCATCAGCCCCCTCTTTCTCACCCACATGCACGCACACACACGAAACAGAGAGAAGCCACATTGAGTGCGATTCAGAGTGACAGCTGACCTATGAATCGCTGACTCACTCTTTCAGTAACGTCCTCTCTGATAGGCTGATGCGTCTGGGGCGACATACAGCCCTGGGGCGTATGTGAAAAGTTGAACTCGCAGCCACATGGGCAGTGATGTTTCACAATGCCCCTACACACAGGCCGCGAGGGAAGCAAGAATCTGAAAATGACTGTTTGTGGGTCAGTGTTTTAACGTGACGCTGACCGCAGAATGACAGTTAAACAGAGGAAGAAAGGAGTAGAGGGTGAGGATGAAAACAAAAAGGGCCAGATTCTACTTATGTTGCCAACCGGCGAACATCAGCCGAGGGATTTGTGAAGTGATGTGACTCACGTCGCTCTAAAAAGAACTAGCAAGAGATAAGGCAGCCGCTTGGCCACGTGATCAAACAAGGGAAGCGGAGGTAAAAAGCGAGCATCAAGAAAAAGTTGACAGTTTATCATCAGGAGACATATCTGGCACAGATAAGAACGCAACATGTCAGCTGGGTTTTTTTTTTTTAGCTCTCTTCAGGAAAAAAAAAAAACGATCTCAACTGATGGTTGTGTTTTAAAATGATCAAGTGTAGTGCATACTTAGATCTTTGCTATAACCTTTGCATGTTTTTATGTGCCAAGTTCACCGTAAGTTAAGTTAAAGATCTTTAAACCTTCATTTAAATGACTCGTGTGTTGACTGACTGAACTCTTCTCATGAAGAGTTGTTCCAAGAGATAAATATCAGCACCATGTATTGAGCCAAACACTAAAATGGAGGAAAACAGGGCAAGGGTGCAGAAGCCGAATCAGTCAGAAGGACAATTTTAATGTTCTTTCAAAAACTTAAGACTTGCAATCAAATGGCTGTTTAACAGTAAAGCTGTGTTCTGATGAACCCATCGTAACCTGAAAAATCCAGACACGGCCTAGCCTGCCCAGGAGCCTTAAAGAAAGGTGACCTGTATGGGTTAATGTTGAGCACAATCAAATAGCAAATTGAAGCAAATTACAGTACCGTAATGTATAATCTTTACAGTATGTATATATGTTTCAGCAGGGGGCGTGGACAAGCGGCGGTTCGCAAGGAAAGGGGCAGAGCCGAACGACTGTGTGCGGCGACGCCAATAAAAATGAGAGGAACAAGAGCTAAAATTGGGCTTTGAAACACCAAAATCACAGAACAAATATACGCCCTCCGACATCGGGACAACTCAACTCTGACTGCTGGCGAGGTTACGATTTTTCAGGCATCCTGGCAGTGTCCCAAACGGATCATGAATTTTAATATTTGTAAAAATAAATATTTGTATCGCTACCGTCATTGTAAGACTGACAAACCATCGTAACTTAGGGACTTCCTGTATACTACCTGTAGCTATAACGAGACAGTGACAGGAGGGAGCTGAGCTTTAAATTAGCTAGTTCAAAACTGTATGTTAAAAAAATATATTTATATACACACATGAGCAAATGAAAAGTATTAATGCAAATATGCAATCACTAATGAATAGCGTTAGCAAAGCCAAAGCTAACTAGCTAGTAGGGGGAGGTGGTCGCTTAGTGGGTGAAGCATTGGACTTTGGATTCGAAGATTGAGTTCAAATCCCAGCCACAGCAAGCTGCCACTCCTAGGCCTTTGCCCCTTTGAGCAAGACCATTAATCCCATAGCTGCTCAGTTGTATAAATGAGATAAATGTAAGTAGCTCTGGATAAGGGCAAATGTCATAAAAAGCACATGATTAACAGTGCAGCTGTCGATGAGGTTATCGATCAACAACGAACGTTGGCATCGACTTCTTCTGGGTTGGCCGTCACTGTAAATTACACTTGCTTTATCAGTAAAGCCTGACCGGTTTCTGCGACTCGATCAAAAGGAGTCCAGCCTGAAATGTGCTACCGTTTAGCTCACACTGCAGTCCTCGGGAACGTCAGGAGAAATAAACCTCATCAACTGCCATAAAAAAAAACGGGAGCTTGAATGACATCACAACTGTCAAGTTTCTAATTTTACAACTTAATTTACTACATGGAATGCTTTTATTTCATCTTTAACAGGTGGGGGGGGGGTAGGATTGGGAGAGAGAGAGAGAGAGAGAGAGAGGATGGGAGAAACAGGTGCATTTATACACTACAGGTATAACATGGTTAAAAATGAGAGAGAATAGTGTGAGCAAGTGAAATGGAGAGAGAATGTATGCAAGAGAGAGAGAGAGAGAGAGAGAGAGAGAGAGCGCGAGAGAGAGAGAATGTATGCGAGAGAGAGAGAGAGCGAGCGAGCCAGGCTGTGTGAGAGGGACCAGATGCTGACACTGAGACGCTCTGACACTTCCACAGCCCGGGGAGTCACAGCATGCTAGTGCAGTGTGACAGAAAGCAACCTTTAAAGGCCAAGCCCTGAGCAACAGCAGCAACTGCTTCACACACACACACACACACACACACACACACACACACACACACACACACACACAGCTTCATTCTCTAAAGAAGTAAAGAATTAGGCAAATACTTACCAGGTCAATGTTCAATACATTGTTCTACAAGAGCATCGGATTTCCTGCGATTTTCGGTGACATTTGACACATGAAGGCAGCTTCACTGGCTGAACAAAAAGGCCAAAACAAATTACTTAATCGAAAGGTCTCTTCCTGGCCAGGTCAGAAGTGATACAGAAGATAGAAAATGATGAAAAATTCTCTACTGCCACCGTCAGGCAAGAGGAAAAGAACAGCCCTGAGACAAATATTTACAGAGCAGCTCGAGCTGTTAAGCTTTGTGACGGCTGTGAACTTGTGTGTCAAACTGAAAAGTAACTTGTTGTAAGTGCATGTGTTGATTGGGCTGTTAGCAGCTATTTCGAGCGCACAGGATGCTCGAATGCGGTTCCAACATTAACACAGAATAGCGTAGAGCAAGCGTAGGAGGACGGCTGGCACCGAACCTGACCTCTCGTAAATGGTCTTGAGCGTGACCTGGTCCGAGACGAGGTCGTTCTCCTCCAGGAAGAGGATGAGCCAGGACGTTCGGTAGGGCCACTCCTCCGTCAGGTTGATCCATGACGCCAACCGGTCCCAGTTGAAGATGATCTGGTTGGCTCGGAGGAGACGCCCTGTCACAGCACGTATATACAATTATACAAAATTCTCCTGAATAGATAAAAGTCAATGATGAGGAGATTGTTTCAGGAAAATAATTCCTATGAAATTGATTTGTACTCGTATTACAAATTTACAAACTAGTAAACGAGACTGTTGCTATAAGGAAACAATAATAATTACAATTTTAGCACTTTTTAACTTCTGTCTTAATACAGTAAAAAGAGAAGAAATAAAGCTCTCCCAGGTTTAATACAAACCAGCTGCAATGAAACAGCAAGTAATTAATTAAATATTAATTTAAACATACTCTAAGTGTCCAGGTATTCAGTTATTAATTAGTGGCATCTACCAATGATCGAATTCATATTACAGCTATAGATTAGTCCATTGATTATTTGAGTTAACGTATGAGAAAAACCTTTTCTTCATTAAAGAGCAATGCTAAATATACAACTGAAAAGAAGACGGGTCTCTTGAAATGAACAAGTTATTGGTTTCCTATTTAGTGAAATTAAAATTTTTATTGCTGAAATTGTGAACAAGAATTTAGTGAAAACTGAACCCATTTAGTGCATTTAATTGCCATATTACATCAAAATGCAAATACAAATATATACAATATATACATTTTTTTTAATTTAATAAATAATTCAAATATAATTAAAATATAAAAATCAATTTCAAATTACTTAAAGAAAAAAGAAAAAAAAAAAACGCACTGTATGGTGTTTTCCTCATGTTTTAGCTTGAAACGATTCTAAACTTTGGGCTGTGTTCTTTGGCCTGAATCTTCTCCTCGCCCCTCGCTGTTTCCTCTCCGTTTCCTCTGTTTTTCATTCTGCAGTGTTTTTTTGTGTTTACCTGTACAGAGCTCTCATTTATAAACGTGGCGCACGCACAAAACTAAGCTGAAAACGTGCGTAGGGCAGTTTCCCCCCGAAGGTTGCGATTATTTAATTTTGTTTATAAGAAAATTGAAGGGAGAAACTGAGCACCTGTAAGTAAATTCTGAACGCTGTGTACGTGCGACGTGGAAACACAGAACTTGAGAAGGGGAATCTGCAAACGTTTCCGTCCCCGTTTTGTGTGTAGGCCACATTTATAAATGAGACCCCAGTGCGGTCCAGAGTTTAGCGGGTGTTGCGTTGATAATGATGGTCTGTAGGGAAACACTGTGCATGTAGTTAAATGGACTAAACGAAGCATAGAGGCAAATAATCTTCGAATGTTACTATTGCAAATTTAAAACTCTCTCTTATAGCCCTAAAAAAAAATGAAAAAAGAAAATGAGAATATTACTATATCTGTCCCTTGTATTTGGTATGTTTGTTCTTTTAATGGTTAGTCAAACCGTACAAATATTTTAGATTTCATGATTAAGGGGTAAAACAAAAATGATGGCGCTGTGTTAACCTGTGACAGATACGATGTTGAGGAGTCTCCTCATGGTCTGAGGGCTGATGTCACTAAACCAGTCTTCAGTAAGCAGCAGCTTGGTCAGGTCAAAAGACATCTGGCGTGTTACTGTACGCTGTATCTGACGTCTCCGGTACGTATCCTGCAGAACATACAGACGCACTTCAGCACAGAGGCTCATTTTAAACAGCTTGCAACATTTTACAATTAATAAGAAGTTCCCCTTTTAATAGATGCTGACCACTGCAGACCGGGATCATCCCACAAGAGCTGCAGTTTTGGAGCGATCACAATTTGGCCCTTCTCACTTAAACTCTCTCAAATCCTTACGCTTGCCCATTTTTCCTGCTTCTATCACATCAACGTTGAGGACAAAATGTTCAAATGCTGCCAAACATCTCCCACCAACTAACAGGTGATAATCACTGTTCATAATGTCATGCCTGGTCGATGTAAATATTCAATATGAAATACTTCATTTTTACACAAAGACCAAAGACGCACATCGTTATTTTTTACTCCTGCTGCGACACAGAGACCCTCTTCCAAACGATTCTGCTAGAACGCTAGACTTAAAAAGATGTTTTCTGCATATAATAATCACTGACCCCATCAGTTGTCCCAGACTGCACCATACATGACAGAATTTACAAAAAATACAGAATCGTACCAAAAAAAAAAAAAAAAATGCCCTTTTTGTTTATAGTACTCTATGAATTATAATTGACAATTGAGGTCACATGATCGCAACCATTATTCTTTAGCATCGGGTACTTTATCCACAGCTGCTTTCTAGTTACTTCCTTGTCTTATAGAACTTCTCAGGTACGGCTCGGCTTGAAGAGTTGTGAGCCTGTGCACTCGTGTCCTGAGGTCGCTCTCGACAGCTGATGATCGAGAGCGCCATTGCTCTAGGTTTACTTTGATGTTTATAATGAAGGCCTTGTGAATGGAGTGTGTGGCTACCAATATAAATGAGCATACAGGTACCGGTTTTTCAAGCCAGCGATAAGGCACGTGATCAGTGTGAGTCCCAAAAAAAAAAGAAAGAAAGAAAGAAAATAGACTCCAGAAGGAGCATGGTCAGATATTGACCACAGCTCTTACAAGTTCACATTAGCTAAATCAGCAGTAACGAGGTAAAGCCAATGCATCTTGCGTCCCCGAAAGCCGAATGAAAAGCGGGCTGATAAATCAGCGAGGCGAACAAATGGGGCACTCGCAGGGCAGGCAGCGGAGCCATTTAGCCTCCCACTAGACGCCGGCCATGCCAGAGCTTTGTCACTGAGCCCCACTGCTGCTGCACCCTGTCATTAGGCAATGCCATCTCAGCGGGGAGGGTAAACAGACATTAAATCAATTACAGATGCTCCTCAGCGACATCCAGGGGCTGCGACAGCATCCCTCTCCACATTGCCAGCCTTGTGGAGAACACACGAGAACAACAAACAGGAGCACGCCAACAGCGTGAGCGCCATGTGTCTTATACGGGAGTGCTTGCGTGACGCTCGTGTCTTGTTTCACCGAACGAGGAAGATATTTGCATGAGGATTGAGGAGAACTTACAGAGCACAAAATATGTTTTGCAAATCCATGACCCACTGGTTTGTTTGTTTTTTTCCCCCCAGTCAGATGAGACTTACCCTCCTGTTCAGAGTCGATTTACTGCCCTGCTTGGCCTGCTCTCCAAGACTGTTCTGAGACTGAAACTTCCTCTCTAGTTCTTCATGCCATGCTGCAGAGGCAGAAAAACAAAAATATAAATCAGGCATTTATTACATTACATCCTTTTTGGAGCTCGTTAGAAAGTCGTAACATACTGCAGGTTAGTAACACATTGTCAAACATTTTAACCTTTTCACATGTTCTTTTTGCTCACCCTCAGCAGCTAGCAGATCTCTATTGGTTGGTGAAGCCATTGAGAGTTTCTTGGCTGTGCCGAGGCCGCGGCTGTTCAGGAAGACGGGTAGGTGCACTATGTTGCGCATGTAGTCGTGGCCGTTGATGTTGGAATCGCGCAACACACTGTTCAGGTTCTGGTTAATGGCTTTAATAATGATGTGGGGATCGCTGGCAAAGATGGAGATGAATGGGCCTTTGGAGAAGAGAATCCTCACCTGCAGCGAAAGAGATGCATGAGAACACAATTTCCTAAGCCAGGTCCTGGAGTAACCCTGTGTTGCTGTGTACTCCAACTGTGTTTCAGCAACCATTTTATTATATGTTCTCAATGGACAATAATATAGAAATGAAACTTGGATATATTTTAGTCAATTTGCAGCTTGTAGATTTACTGTTCTCTAAAAAAAAACAACAACATACAGCCACTTTTGTCTAAATAACTGGCAACAAAAGTGAGTACACCCTCATTGAACATGTCAAAACTGTGTCTAAAGTGTCAGTATTCTCCATGAGCACCATTGTTATGTAGCACTGCCTTAATCCTTCTTCCTCAGCAAGGTTGTCATCTTGTCGGTATGTTTGGGGTTGTTAATATGTTGGAATACATAATATTCAGCCCAAATTCTAAAGGGAGGGCATCATGTTCTACTGCAGAATGTCACAGTACATGTTGGAATCCATGTTCCCCTCAATGAACAGCGGCTTCCCACTACCAGCAGCACTCACGCAGCCCCAGACCATGATGCTACCACCACCATGTTTGACTTTAGGCAAGACAATTTTCTTGGTCCTCCTCACCAGGTCGTTGCCACGCATGCTGGACACCATATGAGCCAAACAAGTTTATATTATTCTCATCAGACCACAGGACATGGTTCCAGTAATTCATGCTCTTGGATAGGTTGTCTCCAGCAAACTGTTTGTGTGGAGGACTTAACTTCTTTGCTGGTCCCTTGCGCCGCCTAGGAAAACCTCTGTATGACCCTGGCCACTGTACTGCAACTTAGTTTCAGGGTGTTACTGATCTTCATACAGGCAACGCCATCTTTGTGGAGAACAAGAATTCTAGTTCTCAAATCCTCAGGGAGTTCTTTGCAATGAGGTGCCATGTTGAAAATTGTGGTCAGTATGAGAGAAGTGTACTCAAAGCACCAAAAATACAAGATTTGTATGGTCCTGTCAAGCAGACAAAAACATGATGAATAGGACATGTGGCTTTGCATGGTTACACAACATACAGCTATTATCACTTAGGGTATACTTACTTTTGTTGCTAGTTATTTGGACAATAATAGAACAATGGCTGTATGTTGAGTTATTTTCAGAAGATGGTAAATCTGTACTGCTATACAAACTGCACATTGACTACTATAAAATAGATCCAGGTTTTATTTCTATAGTAATCTAACTTAAGAAGATTATATATTATATATTCTGTATAATGCAGAATATAAGTGTTGCTTAACATTTTTGTTTTGCATTTTATGTAATGTTTTACATTTCTTACTGTTTGTGTCTTGTTTTGATTCATAGTGCTACACTTAATTCAATATATTTCTTTTTTAACTAAAATCAAATCAAAATTAAATGTGGTGGCGCTCGCATTTAAATTGACATTTACTGTATCATTCAATAATAATGATTTGTGGTAGGCTGAGCCACTTATCCTATCCCTGAAATCTGTCGGAGAACAAGCGTCTTGCCCATTATATAAACAGCACCTTTTATCAGGACAGGACACCAAATAGAAAAGCCTGCAATCTAGGGAAGAAGCTCCAGTCCTGGAAATGACTGGGACTTTCCAGACTCATGAGAGACTCGAGCGTGGCAGAGTGTCACAGGACACTGATTTGTACACTATTTAAAAAGTTAATTACTGATGTCTGCTGCCTCAGGCGATCGTCTATGCTCAAATATTTGTTTATAATGCAGTGGGCCACAAAAAACCTTATTGTCTCTTTCCCAACATGCTATAATCCTTCACAGGCCATTTCCATTCATAGCAGTATGCAAATCATTTCGGTTATGGAACTTCCGCTCCAGCAAGCTTAAAAAAACATTTAGTGTGTGATAAAAATTCAATTTTGTAATTTCTATTTAAACTGAGAGCTAAAAAAATAAATAAAGCTCAGACTTTAAAAGTGATGCAACTAAATGAGCCACAAAGGGGTCTTTGAGGTTTCAGGTGCTCTGGAAGGAGGGAGATTTCATTAGCACTTAGCAGGCTGCCAACACAAGGGGATTATATCCCCAAATAATAACGTTTGGCTGAAGGAAATTCTATTACTCTGGGCGGAAAAGCGGAATCTGAACTTTCTGGGGTGAACTCTGATAGCTACAGTGTGTAGTTTCTGCTTTGTTAATGAGAAACTGATGAAAGTGTTTACCGTTCAGTCAGGTTTGAGGTGTTATTTGTGCATTTAGGTGGAGGAAGAATATGGGACAAGGCACAAGCAATTTCTGAAATGTTGTTTTCTTGCAGAATTTTGAAATCTGACCAAATGTACAAACACAAACAAACACACACCGTATCCAACATCTGCAGCACTTTATCCTGTTCGCAGGAGTCCAAGCCGTCGATGATGACAACCAGGCGAGTCTGATTCTGAGTAAAGCCATCGATGGTCTTCGCCATTTTAGCCATGAGCTCCACTTCACATTTGAGCACCTAGATAAAAAATAAAAAAACGACACAAAAAATAAGCGTAGCCTAGTCGAACAATGAAAAACAACAGAGGGATACATACAAGTTAAAAACGATATAGAAATAATTATAAAAAGATGCACCAATACATGAAACATAATTTATAGAATATAATTCATGTGTATTTATGATTTTAATATAATGCAATATACAGGTGAAATCTACAGAACGGTATCAAATACTACTTACTCTCACACACACACACACACACACACACACACACACACAAGGCATAACATTATGACTGCTGAAGTGAATAACACAGATTATCTCTTTATCATAGCGCCTGTTAGTGGGTGGGATTTATTTGGCAAGTAAACATTTTGACCTCAAAGTTGGTGTTAGAAGCAGGAAAAATGGGCAAGTTTAATGATTTAAGTGAGTTTGACAAGGGCCAATTTGTGAGGACTAGACGACTGCGTCAGAGCATCTCCAAAACTGAAGCTCTTGTGGGAATTTCCTGGTCTGCAGTGGTCAATATCTATCAAAAGTGGTCCAAGGAAGGAACAGTGGTAAACTGGCGACAGGGTCATGGGTGCACGTTGACACACATTGATGCTCGTGGTGAGCAGAGGCTGGCCCAAGTGGTCTGATCCAACAAATGAGCTCCTGTAGCTCACATTGCTGAAGAAGTTAATGCTGGTAATGATCAACAGGTCGGGATTGTTTTGGCAGCAATACATAAAGTTATACATTGGTCTGTCTATCCATCCATACAAACACACAGTATTCAATAATTATTATTATAATAATAAATAATAGTCTAATATACAGATTGTGCTGTTATAGGTAAACAAATGACAGCAAAGTGGATTATTTTCGAAGTAAGTATTTTCACTCTTGTAGCGCAAAAATGGTCAGGGTTTAGAATATTTTATTTAAAAAAGCACAAACTTTTTCAGCGCTTTTTCCCCACTTTTGTTTATGTTTAATGTATGAAATGAATCATAATCTCATTCTGTTACAGACACTGAAGGATTCTTCCAAGTCTTGCTAAATAAACATCTTCTGCAAGTGCCTAATTAAAGCTGCCTTTTTTAATCAGATAAAAATTGTGTGCAAAAAAGATTTTTAATTTCAGTTCAGGTATTTACATTTCACCTGATTATTTAAAACCAAAATTTCTAAAATATATATATTGCTCAAAAACCTCTCAAATACCCGCCTCGTGTACCCTGTACGTACAGTATGACTTGCATGTTTACAAAAGTGTTGTATACCTTCATGAAACCCTCGCTCTTCAGCTTGTGCATGCTGTTGGCGGCACTGTGTAGCCTCCGCCGCTGCGAGCGCAGCACCGAGTCCGCCACCTGCCACCAGGTCCTGCAGTTGAGCAGCAGAGCGAGGCCCACCACACTGGCCACAGCTACTAGCACCGCTTTTACCGTCACATTGGGTGAGTCCACTTTAAAAATAGCCAGGAGGGCCATACCTGTCACCAGGCACGCCAGAGTCAGTGCGAACAGAACAAAAGATGGCACGCAGCATGTCTTCTTCCACTTCTTTCCTGAATATGGGCAGAAAGAGCCACAGACAAATGCTGTCAAGTCAAATGATATCTTGCGCAGAAACATGAAGTGGAATTCAAGTGAGCCATTTCAAACCTTGTGTCTCTTCGTTCTTAAAGACTCTGAAGAGTCGAGTAGCTAAGAAACCAAATTCTCTCTCGCATGCGTCTGAGAGCGTGGCAATCATCTCAGCCATGGAGGTCTCCCCACCCACACTCGACAGCCTGTTATAGTCTGTAAACAGAAATCTAAACAAGCACACACACACACACACACACACACACACACACACACACACACACACACACACACCAGTTGCTGGATATTTTTGACCTCTGTAACCAGGGCTTTAAACTTCAGAAACGCTGCATAATTCTAACTACTGTAAATAGCTGGACAGCTTCACTAATCCTATATTAAACAGTGTCTAAACAGTAATGGTAACAGTAACCTGAACAAAGTGGTCGCTCGCTCATTAAGCCTTCTAAACATGGGGCATGTGTTCAGTCAGAGTCATCGAAATCGAATCACAGCTTGATTACCAAAATTAATTGCTTTATTAAAAAAAAAAAAAAAAAAAGTCACTGTGTTTAGTACCTGACTGGCAAGGCCTTAGTCGTCTGCTCAGGAAGCTCCGGTGGGTTGACAAACATCAGTTTGAGCAGCAGCTCTAGGTAGCCAATGTGGCGTGCAAGTCTGGTGCTGATTTGCCAAGCCCAGCTCCAGCTCTCGCCCTCTTTGCGCCCGCCGAAATACACGAGCACTAGAACAGCGAACAGTGAGGAGAACGTCTGAATGATCAAGAAACACCAATCCAATCCACAATTCCTTATTACTGTCCAGCAGCATTCAGTCAGTACTCTACCCAGCATGCTCTGAACGAGTGCTTCTCAAAGTACGGTCTGAAAGAGTTTTTATAGTTACGGTTCTGATTTAGCAGATTAACTTGTTTAAACTAAAAGTGAATCCGTATCTCAATGATTAAACATATATATATATAAAAAAAAAAGTGCTTTGTGTGCAATGATACTAATGAGTCAAACACTGATATCTATTAAAATGATCATGAGACCAAAACATTCTTTTCAACTATTTGAAAAAATAAATCACGCAAATAAGGTGCAGTGGCAAGTCCGAGTCAGGAGTCTCTTCCATAATTTATTCCTCTCAAAGTCTTCTGCTTGTGTTGAACTAATGCTGAACTGTATGTTGGTGCTGAGTAGATACCACCAAGCGTCAAGTTCAAATAAAAAGGACTGATTTCGCAAAATGTTCAGTAGAAAGAAAGATATTTGACTTTGAAATGTAGAAGTTAAAGTTAAAGTCTCCCCAAACGGAAATTCTTTAGTAAAAGTACAGATACGTGAAAAAGCTACTTAAATACAGTAACAAATTACATTTACTTCGTTACTGTCCACCACTGTCTGGGTCACACTCGCTCAGTTGGATATCACAGTGCTGCAGTCAACGGATTAAACAATTTCTGGCACTGTGCAATGCTGCTCTCTGCTGGACAAAAACACAGACTATCGCCGGACGTATTCTAAACAGCACGGCACATGTTTTTTCGGTAATTTGATTTGCTGGAAAGCTGATTAATAGAACATGTCTGGCTGTAGCTGCTCCTTCCTTTCATTTGCTAAAAAGCTTATTAGAGTTAAAATGGAGGCAGGCTGGGAGCCTATATACAAATAAAGTAGTCTAATTATCTGATTGACCACTTTACTGAAAATATACTGCATTTATGTGCTTCTGGAATTATTGTGAATATGGGTTTCCAAGTTGAAAGCTGCATATGAACATCACTATATAAATAAAAATATATAATAATAATCTGTACTTCATAGGGGTGCAACATTGAATGCATGCTTCATTGATAAAAACCGATGTGAATATACAGTCACAGTGGTCTAAACCTAGTCTGTCAAGAGCGATTATAGCCTGCGTTGATCATTACAAAAAGTCTAGGTTGTGTGAACTGTTGTATATCAGGCATAACAGATGAATCAATTCCTAAGAGACTCCTACCAAAGAATATGTAGAGCAGGGCAAGCAGGCTGAGGGCCACAGCGATGGCCAGCTTTGGATCGACGGAGAAGCCAAGTATCACAGCTACGGAGCCGCACAGCAGCAGAGTCAACACCACCACCAACCATGAGAACTGGAACAATGGCTCCACCTGCTGGCCCGCAAATGTCTTCATTTCGTCTGAAAACATCACGACGGGTAATTTAGTCGTCTTTTTTATATAGCGGTAACGTGTAAACTGTTAAATTATACAATGCCCATTAAAAATTTTACTGCCGTATAATGTGCAGCGCTGCTCTTACCCTCCAGCTTCTTGAGCAGGAAGGATTTGCCGCTGCCCCACTGCGCGTACAGACCCACACAGATGGGTGGCTGCATGGTGGGCTCGCTCAGGATGTCAGCCAGCGCGCTGCTGTACAGGTCGTAACCCAGCATGTCGCCGTCACACTCCGTAGGGGACAAGTGCTCTACAATAGGTCAGGGGGGAAAAAATAATAATTCTGAATACTTATCTATTTGTAGCCAAAAGAATATTTGGTTGAAATGCAAGTTAGGAAAGTACTCACTGGCACCAAAGATCTGCGTGAGGATGCTCTTCTGGTGCGTGCAGTCGATATTGTAGGGCGTCTCGCCCTGTTTGTTGGGCTTGTAGAGAAGACGGCCGTCTTTAGGGTTCCTCAAGAGCAGCTCGGCCAACTTTCTGCTCCGACCCCTGATGGCAATGTGCAGCGCTGTGTCTCCTTTCTGAAAGCGCAGATTTGATCGATCCTGTAATTACTGAGCACTGACGTTCCATGTAAATATTTACCATATATGTAGTAAAACTGCCGGTGTATGAGCTGATTTGATAATATAAGAACACATTTTCTCATTCATGATGTTTGGAGAAAGTTTGCACGTGTCCTGAATGTCACACTTTTTAATAAAGAAAAATTCTACTTTAAGTGTAAGACAGAAAAAGTAAGAAAGAAAGAAAGAAAGAGCAACGGTATTCTGAGCGCAGAGCCCTGTTACCTTGTCCACAGCAGACACTTTCGCTTCCTTGTCGAGAAGAAGCTCAACAATCTCAATGTTTCTCATTTTGGTAGCTTTAATAAGTGGGGTCTCCCCTTCCTAAAACACAAGATCGCACACAAACGGGCAGGAAAGTAATGAGTTCAGTGTTGTATTATGCGCCTCCCTGAAAACACAGTGATTTGGCTTTACCTTTGTGTAGGCCTCTGTATCAGGGTTACACTGCAGGATATCTCGTACCATGGTGGCGTTGCCTTTTTCCACCGACCAGTAGAGAGCAGTCTTGCTGTCCTGTGTAGAGAAAATAAATGATTAAATGGGAGCGTGCCACTGCAGTGAAACAAATAAAAATAAAACAGGGTGATTGTCTGCTTTAACATGTTTTTATACACTCACAGCCACTATAATAAAATACATGAATGCTTGGAAGGCGCTACAAAAGCAGAACCGTGAGTGCATTTCAGTTACTATGGCCGGACAGCTTGAGCCAGTCTGACCACTCTCCTCTAATTTCTAAGATGAACATGCTATTTCTGCCTGTAGAAATGCCAATCTATGGATGTTACTTGTTTTCCCGCACCATTACGTCCAAACTTTATGGCTTATATAACCCCCCCCGGCGGCTTAAACAATGAAGCGGCTTTCCTGGGTTTTTCCCGGTTTTACAAACTTCAAGCCAAAAAACTGAGCCCTATAACATTAGACCAATGAAATTGCCGAACGGGTTCAGGTGAACCAATGAAACTCTTTATATTAAATCCGATGCGCTCCCACTGAATTGTCCCGCACCACATCATATATATGGATGATGTTCCTCTGACGTTTAACCTGCCGCTCACTCGGACTGTCAGGAAATGTGAATCATTTGTCACGCTGAAAACAACCGGGCATGAAAAAACGCACTTGACCTGTGTTCTGAGCTGCACGGCATCGGGAGAAAAGCTTCACCGATGGTGATTTTTAAACGCACGACGATGCCAAAAGAAAAACTCCCGAGAGAAATAGTTGTGAAAGGAAGGAGGAAGACAGTGAACTATGACTTTCTTGGTAGGCTACTGTTTAGATACAAGCCGTGTAACAGACACTGTCTTTCATTAAAGCCTGTGTAAAGTTCAATAGTTTCAATGTAGACACCTGCGGCTTATACTTGGGTGCGCTTAATAGTCCGGAAATTACGGTACATCTGATCCCAATGATCAGTCCCATTTTTGCCACTTCTGATGCTTGATGTGAACATTAAATGTCATACACTGATATAATCGGTGGGTTATAGAATTGAATTTAAACAAATGGGAATTTTCAAATCTGAGAGAAATGTAACAGGAAAATACTAGTACCTGTCCCTTAACATCAATGTCAGCATATTTATGCAGTAAAGCGCGGACAATCTCCACATGGCCTCCTCTCACTGCCGCGATTAGAACAGTGTCTCCACTCTAAGACAACATAAAAAATAAATAAATTTTTAAAAAAAACAAGAAACCCACATAAAACCATACAAACAATACAGTAAATATGCAAAGCATTAAATGTTGGTGACCTTTACTTGCATTCAAAATATATTTAAAAAATATTTATCAATTTATCAGGTATTCACCCTGTCAGGAATGTTGACATAGGTGTCTGCATCCAAGAGGTCCTGCACTATCTCAGTGTAGCCCTCCATTGCAGCAATCATCAGTGCCGTGTTTCCATCTTTATCTGTCATGTTGACATTAGGGTTTCTCTTCAGTAGCTCTTTAACCACCTCTGTGTAACCGCCACGCACTGCCACAATCAAAGCAGTCATCGAGTTCTGACACAGAGAGAGAGAGAGAGAGAGAGAGAGAGAGAGAGAGAGAGAGAGACACAGAGAGAGAGAGAGAGAGACACAGAGAGAGAGAGAGAGACACAGAGAGACAGAGAGAGAGAGAGAGAGAGAGAGAGAGAGACAGAGAGAGAGAGAGAGAGAGAGAGAGAGAGAGAGAGAGAGAGAGAGAGAGAGAGAGTGAGAGAGAGAGAGAGAGATCCACTTCAGCTTTCTGGAGAATAATATTTGTTGTTCACTCTGAAGGAGTTTATTCAGCATGTGATATAGTATTAGTCAGAAAGTTCACGTGTTTAACTTATTCACAGGTACTTATATAGTGTCACATGTTTTAAAGCTAATAATAAATTACACAAAAAAATCTGATTTAACCAAAACAACATCCCTTAATAATGATCGTTTTATTTTTGTTTATTGAACATTCATGAGCGTCAGCGTTTGGTAAAAGTCAGCAAGCTTTTCCTCACTGTTTGGGGAGTGAAAGTTTAGAAAGGC
The DNA here is from genome assembly GCF_946808225.1 of Silurus aristotelis. NCBI lineage: Eukaryota > Metazoa > Chordata > Actinopteri > Siluriformes > Siluridae > Silurus > Silurus aristotelis. The sequence continues at coordinate 16,126,564 of NC_139579.1, forward strand.
TGTTTTCAACAACACGTTAAACGTAACTATAAATGGAAGGTACCACTTTGGGCTTTACTCTGCTTCATTATTAATTACTTTCCTATAACAGTATGCGGTGTAGTGGTTTATTCTTTTCTGAACTGTCAATTTCAGCCTTCCATAGAACACTACAGACTGATAAATAGAAAATTGATGTACAAAAAGTAAATGATGGTATGAAAGATCCTGAAAAATGTACATCAAGCTAAAAACGCACCGCTCCTTCCTGGTCCACGTTTGCGCCGTTCTCCAGTAGGTGCATCACACAGTCATAATGACCTTTCCTCGCTGCCCAGATCAATGCAGTGGTGCCATACTGATCAAGAGAAAAGGGACAAAGGGATTTACTGAAAATGTAATCAGTTTCTAAATATCATATTGTTAAATATACATAAATAAAAAAAGAAAAAAAAGAAAACAATTTGTAATATTTGATGCCATGCAACGTTCTTTCCGACGCTGGAATAAGCTCTACCTTTTGTTGAAATAGTTAGAGTAGTAGTGTTTTCCCAAGGGGGGAAAGGGGTGGAGAGGTTTTACATTTACATTTTCGTGGAAACTGCAATTCAATGTCAAATAGACAGAGGTTCTTGGTTTATGTGCGAACACACTGTACAGCCCATTGAATCACAGTTATAATAATACACAATTATACTAAAACCTCGTGGGAATATTTTCCTGTATCTTAGAAGCCAAGAGACACTATGTTTATGTAAACAAGGTTGAATCACTTCTCTGTGAAGTCAGCAACACCTTTAGATAGTGGTGATGATGGTAGTCACCTTGTCAGAGCAGTTAACTTTAGCACCGTGTTGTAGGAGGAGCCGAACAATTTCGGCATGGCCTCGGCCTGCTGCCCAAATGACGGGGTATACGCTGTACTGTAGGGCAAAAAAAAAACAAAAAAAAAAACACAGACGTATAAGACACAAACACTTATACACACACCTTCTTTTCTCATTTCACTGTAGAAACCCTATATAAAAAATATCACCATGCTACACATGTTGCAAAGGAGAAAGGTATTGTTGGAGTGAATGCTTTAATCATGTGGCCACTTTTCAAAATGGAGGGGCGGAGTTCCGTCAAGTCTGAATAAACTGTGTACCTGTCCAGTGATGTTTGGGTTTGCTCCTTTCTCCAGCAGAAGACGAACCACCTCCGCACGACCCTTATAGGCTCCCCACATAAGAGCGGTCCAGCCGCCCTACAAACACGCACACACACGTCAGTATTTTTAAATGTTCTTAGTAAAGTCACTGGGTTGTTTTCCTAAACACACCACCTGAGTCAGACTGTTACTCATATTGCAGGGTTACTTCAGACACTCAGTCTGTTATTATTAGCACTGTGCTACCGACACACTGGCACCGTGACACACTTCTCCCAGACAAACACTGTGACAGGAAATGATTAACATGAATAACACACTTGTTAAAACCTGGGCAATCAATAGAATTGAGCTGCTAATTCAAAGGGGTCTGTTAAAACAAAACCGTATATATACACACACATTCATCAATATAAACCAGGAACATTGGCTGATGAAATACAGTTCTCAACAGAGGTACTTAAAGCAATACAATGCATAAAACTCCAGTTCAAAATGTAATTGCTGAAGCAGTGATTTTGGAACATAAACATGGTCCTCAATTTTATGGCTTAAAAGCCATTAATACCGATACATCATCAGAGCAGCTAATGATATAAATGAACACAATAAGCTTCCAATTCCACTTGTTATAAAGATAAAACATTTGAACAAAGAAAAAATTGAGTTCTCAAACTATCTAATAAAAGTGATTGATTATGCCCGGCAAATAGCTTTGTTCTGTTCAACAGAAACAAAATTCTTCAACAATGTGTAGCACAAATGACTGACAGGATTTAAATGTTAGTTTTATGAGGCAGCACGAGAAAAATGTACTGCAGCTTGAAGCAAATTGAACAGATTTTATAAAAAAAAAAGCATATTTATATACATGTTTAACTCTCATACAAAAGTTGTGTAGGTTTTGTACCTACACAAAATGTTTTATATGTACTTTAGGAGGTTTACCATGTCTCTGTGCTCCAGATTTGCATTGTTGGCCAGCAGCTCCTCAACCACTTCAACATGGCCCTCTTTGGAGGCGGAAATCAGTGCAGTCCAGCAATCCTGCGTAAAAGACAAAAAGCCACACAGAAGCTTGACTAAATGCCTAAAAGTGCCCTTTTTCTCAACCTGAAAGACTTTGAGACTTTGAACGTACCAGTTGGTCATACCAAGTAGTCATGAGTGCCCAATCTCTATGAGTAGCAAAGCTCAGTGAAGTGCAGGACACTGTATGTTACCAGAGTGGTATGAGATCCTCAGGGCGTGTGTATGGTAAATGTCATCACCCAGTCATTTGCTGAACCACAGTTTTGCATGCCAATTACACACAGCTCTGCAGGCCACCTGCTATTATGAGTGAACCTGGGGGAATCTAGCACTTTAGTGCAGGGTCCACCCACACTGACATCACGTGGAAACCCAGGAAATGAGAACAATTGTTTTGTTTTTTCCTATAAATTAGTCCAGTGATGTCAGGGTTCTGGATGAGAATAAGTTTAGACTGAAAAGAAAAATAAAACCTCAAAAGCACTTGTTGGACATACCTACCGTTTCAAGAATTCTTGGTATGCTATACACCTATCTGAGTGGTGGTACTGATCCTCCACCGTAAAGAATATTACTGCTATTGTTGTGAAATGAGGTGGAATATAAAAAAAAGCTGTTTACCACGTCATCCAGGTTAACGTTGGCTCCTCTTCTTATAAGCTCTTGCACAATTTCAATGCTGCCCTGCTCAGCTGCAAACATGAGAGGAGTCTGTCCATTCTAGAGAGAAAAATAAATAAAAAATACAAGAACAAAAAACACACATTCAGTCACAAACTGGCTTAGAGCTTTAAGGCCTCACAAAAAATGTGTAGCAAACTGTGCGATAGGTGTACTATATACCTTTCCATTATGATTTATTTAAATAATAATAATAGACCTAGTAAGTGTAAAAAAAATTATTTAAAATTATCATTATACTAATATTAACAATTTTGAGTTGCAGCCTAGAAAAACCCTTAAACCCATTCTAATCTTTTTTGTTCAGTATGTTTTTTTTTTTTTTTGCTTTATCATATTTTCAAAACAGAGGAGGGACATGGGGTATATCGGTAGGAGAATGCTGAAGATGAAGCCACCAGGAAGGAGGAAAAGAGAAAGGCCATGAAGGAGGTTTATGGATGTGGTGAGGGAAGACATGCAGGTAGTTGGTGTGAAAGAGGCAGATGTAGAGGACAGGGGGGTATGGAGACGGATGACCCGCTGTGGCGACCCCTAATGTGAGAAGCCGAAAGAAGGAGAAGTAGTAGTTATTTTCAAAACTTCCAAAAATAAAAATTTTTTTTTATTTTTACAATTGACCGTTGCTAAAATTTTTCTTTTTGAGGGCCACACAGCTAACAATGCATAAGAAAGCAAAGACCAAGCCATGAAGTCAAAAGAACTGCCTGCAGAGCTCAGAAACAGGATTGTTGCAAGTCACAGTGCTGCTGCACCATGCTAAAGATTACCAAAAGCACAGTGTCCTCCATAATTCTCAAATGGAAGCAGTGTGGCACAACCAAGACTCTTCCAAAGGTGGTCACCTGGCTGAGCAATCGAGGGAGAAGGACCTTAGTAAAAGAAAGGATCGAAAAACCTGAAAATGTCTGTCCAGCAATGTGCCCCATCCAATCTGACCCATCTTGAGAGGATTAGTCATGAAGAAAATCTCCCAATCCAGGTGCACAAAGCTTGTTGTGCCATAACCCAAAAGACTTGAGGCTGTAATTGTTGGTTCTTTAACTAAGTAAACTAAGGGTCTTTATGTGTACCTGTTATTTAATTTGGGTTTCTTTCTTTTTTTTTTTTTTTAAATAAAAAAATTTGACATTTTTAGAACTCTGATTTCTCTTTGTCATTATTGGGTACTGAATGTAGATTAATGAGGGAAAAAAATCTATTTTAATGATTATAGTATGAGGCTGCTACATAACAGAAATGAAAAAAGTGAAGGGGGTACAAATACTTTCTGAACGCACTGTATATACACACACACACACACACACACACACAAAATCTCTTTTATGGTGTCTCACTCACATCACTCCTGCTGTCCACCTCACGGTGTTTGTCCAGGTAAGCTTTCACAGCTGGCAGGTTCTCCTCCTCTATGTGGCTGAAAATGCTCTGGGAGGCCATTACGGTCATTTTCAGAGAGCCTGTGGTGTCCATGTTGATGCTGCTGATTTCCGAGCCTGTTACAGGCTAAAGAACAACATGCATTAGAGCTCTGCTTCTCAGTAAAACACCATGCTTTTAGCAAAAAAAAAATAATTGAACAGCAATTTAAACCTGTGAAAGGTAATTCAAGAGCATCCTAAAGGTCTACATAGATTAGGGAAAATTAACATTTTTTGAAAATGTTACTTACACACACACACACACACACACACACACACACACACACACACACACACACACACACACACACACACACACACACACACACACACACACACACACACACACACACACACACACACACACACACACACACACAGTCAGATAGCCTTTTTAAATGTTGTTTAAAAAGAACACCACATTGAAATCATGGATGAATTGGGAAACATATTCCAAAATTATTCAGAAATTGGAAGTGAAGATGTGAACTGACTGGGATGAGGACATTCATGACCAATCAGTGATGGAGGCACAATACATTGTGGCCGTGATGCATATAGTCCCCTAATTATATATACTGTACAAGCAATTATTGGTCAAACAAGTAGTGGAGATTTCTGATTTAAGTGGTATTATTTAGTTCTTTATAAAATGTGAAAGCAACGGGACCATTAGCGAATTACAAAACACACACCCTGGCGGATTGTTTATTGTGGCCGAAGATTTCAACCATGCAAATCTCAGGACTGTGCTTTCTAAATTTCATCAGAATGTGGACATTGCAACCAGAGGACAAAACACGCTAGATGCTGTTTACACAAACATCCGGGGCGCATACCGGGCGAAGCCCCGCCCCCACCTCGGATACTCAGAACACATCTCTGCTATGCTGATCCCAGCATACAGACTACTCAGCAGGCGTTCAAGACCAGTTCGAAAGCAGGTGAGAACCTGGCCAGCAGGATCCATGTCTGCTCTTCAGGACTGCTTTGAATGCACTAACTGGGACATGTTCAGGGAAGCTGCAACCAACTGCGATTTCATCAACTTGGAGGAGTACACGTCAACAGTGACCAGCTACATCAGCAAGTGCATTGATGACTTGACCATCTCCAAGACCATCACTACACGCTCCAACCAGAAGACGTGGATGACCGCCAAGGTGCGTGCGCTGCTAAATCACCCATTGTGATGAACTGCTTCGAGAGGCTTGTCATGAGGCACATCAAGACACAGCTTCCACCCGCACTGGACCCCATGCAGTTCCCGTATCGTCCAAACCACTCCATGGACGATGCCATCTCCACAACCCTTCATCTGGCCCTCACCCACCTAAACAACAAGGACTCTTATGTACAGATGCTGTTCATAGACTTCAGTTCAGCATTCAACACAATTGTCCCTCAGCACCTGATTAGGAAGCTGAGCCTACTGGGCCTGAACACCTCCCTCTGTAACTGGATCATGGACTTCCTGACTGGGAGACCTCAGTCAGTCTGGATCGAAAACCACATCTCCAGCACCACCACATTAAGCACTGGGGCACCTCAGGGCTGTGTGCTCAGTCCACTGCTGTTCACTCTGCTGACTTACGACTGTGTAGCAATGCACAGCACAAATCACATCGTCAAGTTCACGGATGACACACCATGGTGGGTCTCATCAGCAAGAACGATAAGTCAGCATACAAAGAGGAAATGCGACGGTTAACAGCCTGGTGTGGGGTTAACAACCTGTCTTTAAACGTGGACAAAACTAGAGAGATGGTTGTTGACTTTAGGAGAACACAGAGTGACCATTCTCCACTGATCATCGATGGATCCTCAGTGGAGATCGTCAAGAGCACCACATTTCTTGGTGTTCACTTGGCGGATAACCTCACCTGATCACACAACACCAGCTCCATCACCAAAAAAGCCCAGCAGCGTCTCTACTTCCTAAGAAGGCTGAGGAAAGCCCATATCCCTCCCCCCATCCTGACCATGTTCTACAGAGGGACCATTGAGAGCATCTTGAGCAGCTGCATCAGTGCCTGGTTTGGGAACTGCACTGTCTCAGATCACAAGACCCTACAGAGGATAGTGAGGACAGCTGAGAAGATCATCGGAGTCTCTCTCCCCTTTATCATGGACATTTACACCACACGCTGCGTCCGCAAAGCCAACAGCATTGTGGACGACCTCACATACCCGTCACACACACTTTTCACTCTCCTGCCATCAGGGAAGCGGTTCTGAAGCATTCGGGCCGCCACATCCAGACTGTGCAACAGCTTCTTCCCTCAAGCTATCAGGCTTCTCAACAAAGAACTGAACACTCTCTCACACTCTCACACACACTCACTTACACACACTCACTTACACACACTCACTTACACACACACACTCACACACACACACTCACTTACACACACACACACACACACACTCACTTACACACACACACACACACACACACACACACACACACACTCACTTACACACACACTCACTTACACACACACACACACACACACACTCACTTACACACACACACACACACACACACACACACACACACACACACACACACACACACACACACACACACACACACACACACACACACACACACACACACACACACACACACACACACACACACACACACCAACCCGGTCTCAACACACACTCGTACCACTCACATTACATTACTTCATTACCATAAACTGTTTACATGCCGTTTTTGCACATCTTTCCTGGATTGCTGCTATTTGCTCTTTTGCACAATATTTTGGTTAAATTTTGCTACTGTTCACTGTCTCGTTACAACATGTTTACTGGCGGAGCTATTTTGTGTTCTGTGTGTTGTCTTGCACTGTCTTGTGTTGTCTTTGCACCGTTTGCACCAGGTTGCACACATGCACTGTATGTGGCGAGGACACTTACTAGTCCTTGGCCCTGTGTTTTTCTGTTTCTGTGATTGTTGTTTTATGTTGTTTAATGTAGCATCGGAGTTCTGGAGAAACGTTGTTTCATTTCACTGTGTACTGCGGCAGCTATATATGGTTGAAATGACAAAAAGCTTCTTGACTTGACTTGTGATGTATGTTACCTTCTGGTTCACAAAAAAAACGTGAGTCTATATTCTAGACTTCTAGCTAACTTTACACCTCTAGAATTAGGATACTGTGAAAGTGTGGCAAATCTGTCTTGACAAGTAAAACAAATGAACATTCCAGCAATTATATTCATGTAATAACAGGTCTGCACTAGTTCCTAGAGCTACCGGTGTGACAAGGTGGTAGCATCATTACTTTTTTAAACAACATGAAACAAGACTGCATTTTGTTGATTACCATCAATATAGAACGTGAATATTTTTTTGTTTGTTTTTTAGAAAACTCTAGAAACCATGTTTTCTTCTACTGATGAATATTCCAAAAATCAAATGCATGCATTCAGTGATTCATTTGTAATCTTTCTCATCAGGGTTGTGGAACTGGAGCCTGACCCGGAATCAGTGTGTGCAATTTTACTCTGCTAATAATGCTTCCCTTAGATAGACTTGGTCCCTTCTTAATTTATGATCATTCTGTTTTGATCTAGGGTTTGTTAAAATAAACCATTTCTGATTTCAAATCGTTTGCCAGCGTTGTGCTGCTGAAAAATCCAGATTACTATAAACCACAGGCATAGGATGTCCTGCTGTTGTTCTGTTATCATGAAGCTCAATAACAGTGGAAGGCAAATATTCTTCGATGACGTTAGGCACCTTGTTATTTTCCCCCAAATTTGCCTGACTTGTTAGTGATGCTGAATAACCCTGGCCAACAGAACCTACCCTACATTTCTATTCGAATCAGGAATAATGTAAAATGTACTCAGAAGTAAACAGAGCACAAACAAGACCTATCTGGCTAATGATGAACCACATAGTAGGTTAATGGCTTTAGCAACTCTGATTAGAAGCCTGACTGATTTAAAGTTAAAGAATATCAATTCTACTCGTTCAAAGGTAAGTAATAGTCTGATATTCTTTTGTTGCACACAAATGAAATGAAAAGGCCTCATGTTATTCTGGTTTTTAACCATTAATCTTTCACAGCAGTTGCAATGCAGCATGCAAACAGGGATTTCATCTGTTTAGTGCACTGGAGCAAAACTAAATTAGTCTTTAGGATTTCTATTCTGAGAGAAGAGAAACGAATCCTATTTTAACTCAATCTGAGCTGACAATCAAATCCATCTTAATCATCATCCCATTAAATTAATTCCTGTGTATACAGGAATCTCTCTTCTGGATTTTGCTAAATGAGTGTAGCGCATGCTTGTACCTTTAAAATAAAGGGAACAAAGAAATGTAATTTATAGCACTAAAAATAATTTAGGCTTTATTATAAAGCCGATGTTATTTACTAGTTAATGCCTGCATGTTGCTATTGTTCCAAGGATCACAGTTGGAGATTTGTAGAAGCATTCTGGGGTCAACAAATCTGTACTTAGACTTCCACGCCAAAAAACTATTTGGAAGGCATGCCAGAAGAAAGTGTTTTTCATCTAAACACAAAATGTAAGTGCCTGGAGTTCACTAGGCGCTACTGGAATTTTGGCAGTAAAAGAACCTTATCCTCACTGTTAAGCATGTGGAGGATTCTGGAGTGATATAGTACAGATTTTTCTCAAAAGGTTTTTGTGAAACTGTAGCATACAAGGACTGGCTGCTTGTCTCAAGGTATTCTAACTGGATCATGATTGGATCTTCCAGCAGGATCAATGAATTAACTTCACACAGAATGGTTCAATGGCTACAAAATCATGGGTTTAACACAAACACACCAGTCTATGAACTGCTGACATCATGTGTGTTGAGAAGTGGTTTCAAATTTCTCAGAAATACTTCTAGGAAGAAACCTGGGTTGTGTGGAAATTTCTAGGTTAAAGGTTCCCACATGTCGCACATATTTTCAGTGAGAGGTTAAGCTAATCAACTAAAAAAAAAAAAAAAAAAAAAAAGACATTGCTCCATATTTTTGTAGTTGACTGTATATGACACTCTCCAATCATAGTGTTATGTAGCACTACTAATAAATCACTATAAAAAAACAAGTTACAGGGAATAAAAAATATTTTTAAACTTGCCATAATACACTACGTGGTCATAAATTTGTGGACACCGGACCATCACATCAATATGTGGTTCTTCCCCAAAATGTTGCCACGTGTGTGCTGTTACAATACAATTTCCAGGTTTTATGCTAAACATGATCTAGCATAACAGTGCCCTCAGTAATAACAGTAATGTGTGAATAGTTTTTTCATTATTATTTTCATAAAAACCCCAAATCTGCCTTATAGATAAATTCCAACTTATTTTCAATCAAAAACTATAAAGTTTGCACACTGTTGCTGTAAAATACCGTCGTGTGATAATGTCAAGTGTTAAAAGTGCTAAAAGAATAAACCTTAATCGTATCTGAAATCATAGTCAGTCACCCGGTTTAGGTTTTCCATGTTAGGAAAAGCTGGAGTCGGCATATCACCCGGCTTCATTTCAGCTGCAGTCAGGGGTGTACTGTAGCTTTTGTGTAGTTATGCTACTGTTGCCATGTGGTGTGGAAACTACATTTCTCTGAGGGACTTTTTAATGAAGTTCAGGTGTGTTTTGCTCTTTTTTTTTTTTATCTCCATTTCAAAGCAATGTGCCTAAGACTGACATAAGACAATGTAAGATGTCCTATAAACATGATTACATAATAGGGCAGTAGTGCGACAGGGGAGTCTTGAGTATCGTCTACTTCTTCTTCTTCTTCTTCTTCTTCTTCTTCTTTCGGCTGCTCCCATTAGGGGTCGCCACAGCGGATCATCCGTCTCCATACCACCCTGTCCTCTATATCTGCCTCTTTTACACCAACTACCTGCATGTCTTCCCTCACCACATCCATGAACCTCCTCCTTGGCCTTCCTCTTTTCCTCCTACCTGGTGGCTCCATCTTCAGCATTTTTCTACCAATATAATTCATGTCCCTTCTCTGCACATGTCCAAACCATCTCAATCTCGCCTCCCTCACCTTGTCACCAAAACATCCTACATGTGCTGTCCCTCTAATAAACTCATTTCTAATCTTGTCCATCCTCGTCACTCCCAACGAAAACCTCAACATCTTCAGCTCTGCTACCTCCAGCTCCACCTCCTGTCTTTTACTCAATGCCACTGTCTCTAATCCATACAACATCGCAGGTCTCACCACAGTCCTATAAACTTTCCCTTTCATTCTTGCAGATACTCTTCTATCACAAATCACTCCTGTCACTCTTCTCCACCCACTCCACCCTGCCTGCACTCTTTTCTTTACTTCCCTAACACACTCTCCATTACTTTGCACTGTTGACCCCAGGTACCTGAACTCCTCCACCTTCTCCACCTCTTCTCCCTGCAACCGCATCACTCCACTGCCCTCCCTCTCATTCACACACATGTACTCTGTCTTACACCTACTGACTTTCATTCCCCTTCTCTCCAGCGCATATCTCCACCTCTCCAGGCTCTTCTCAACCTGCTCTCTACTCTCACCACAAATCACAATATCATCTGCAAACATCATAGTCCAGGGAGACTCCTGTCTGACCTCGTCCGTCAACCTGTCCATCACCACTGCAAACAGGAAAGGGCTCAGGGCCGATCCTTGATGCAGTCCAACCTTCACCCTGAACCAATCTGTCGTACCTACTGCACACTTTACTGCCGTCACACTGTCCTCATACATGTCCTGCACCACCCTCACATACTTCTCTGACACACCTGACTTCCTCATACAATACCACAACTCCTCTCTCGGCACCCTGTCGTACGCTTTCTCTAAATCCACAAATACACAATGCAGCTCCTTCTGTCCTTCTCTATACTTCTCCATCAACATCCTTAAAGCAAATAAGGCATCTGTGGTGCTCTTCCTCGGCATGAAACCATACTGTTGCTCACAGATGGTCACCTCTTCTCTCAACCTGGCTTCCACTACTCTTTCCCATAACTTCATGGTGTGACTGATCAACTTAATTCCCCTGTAGTTACTGCAGGTCTGCACATCTCCCTTATGCTTAAAGATCGGTACCAGCACACTCCTTCTCCATTCCTCAGGCATCCTCTCCCCTTCCAGAATCCTGTTAAACAATCTGGTTAAAAACTCCACTGCCATCTCTCCTAAACATCTCCACGCTTCTACCGGTATGTCATCTGGTCCAACCGACTTTCCATTCTTCATCCTCTTAATCGCTGCTCTCACTTCCTCCTTACTAATCCTATCTACATCCTGCTTCACCAACTCCACATCCTCCAACCTTCTCTCTCTCTGATTTTCCTCATTCATCAGCTGCTCAAAATACTCCCTCCATCTTCTCAACACACTCTCCTCACTAGTCAACACATTTCCCTCTCCATCCTTTATTGCTCTAACTTGCAGTACATCCTTCCCAGCTCGGTCCCTCTGCTTGGCCAATCGGTATAAATCCTTTTCTCCTTCCTTAGTGTCCAACCTCTTATACAGTTCCTCATATGCCTTTTCCTTGGCTTTCGCCACATCCCTTTTAACCTGCTGCCGCATCTCCTTGTACTCCTGCCTACTTTTCTCATCACTCTGTCGATCCCACTTCTGTTTTGCCAACCTCTTCCCCCTAATGCTCTCCTGCACTTCCTCATTCCACCACCACGTCTCCTTGTCTTGCTTTCTATTTCCAGATGTCACACCAAGTACTTTTCTAGCTGCCTCCCTCATCACTCCTGCAGTAGTTGCCCAATCATCCGGCACCTCTTCACCACCACCGAGCCCCTGTCTGACCTCTTCCCTGAACCTCACACTACACTCTTCCTCCTTCAGTTTCCACCATCTTATTCTTCTTTCAAACCTTACTTTCCTCCTCTTCTTCTTCGCCTCCAAAACCATCCTACAGACCACCATCCGATGCTGTCTAGCTACACTGTCCCCCGCCAACACCTTACAGTCTCCAATCTCCTTCAGGTTGCATCTCCTACACAGAAGATAATCCACCTGTGTGCACCTTCCTCCACTCTTATACGTCACCCTATGATCCTCCTTCTTCTTAAAATACGTGTTCACCACTGCCATTTCCATCCTTTTAGCAAAATCTACCACCATCTGCCCTTCCACATTCCTCTCCTTAAAACCATACCTACCCATCACCTCCTCATCACCTCTGTTCCCTTCACCTACATGCCCATTAAAGTCTGCCCCAATCACCAATCGTTCTTTCCTAGGTACACCATCTACCACTTCATCTAATTCACTCCAGAATCTTTCTTTCTCCTCCATCTCACAGCCAACTTGTGGAGCATAGGCACTGATGACATTTATCATCATCCCTTCAACCTCCACCTTCACGATCATCACCCTATCAGAAACTCTCTTCACCTCCACTACACTCTTACTGTACGCTTCCTTCAGAATCACCCCTACACCATTTCTCTTCCCATCCACACCATGATAAAACAGTTTAAACCCACCTCCAATGTTCCTGGCCTTACTCCCTTTCCACTTGGTCTCCTGAACACACAACACATCTACCTTTCTCCTCTCCATCATATCAGCTATCTCTCTCCCTTTACCCGTCATAGTACCAACATTTAAAGTACCAACCCGAACCTCTACTCTCCTACACTGCTCCTTTTCCTGCCGTCTCTGTAGACGCCTTCCTCCTCTCCTTCTCCTCCTTCGGCCAACAGTAGCCCAATTTCCACCGGTACCCTGTCGGCTAACGATACCTGTGGCGGTCGTTGTTAACCCGGGCCTCGACCGATCCGGTATGAAATTCTCATTTGTGACCCGCATATTTGATTTGGCACATGTTTTACGCTGGATGCCCTTCCTAACGCAACCCTCCCCATTTACCCGGGCTTGGGACCGGCACTAAGAGTACACTGGCTTGTGCCCCCCTAATGGCTGGGTTCTTGAGTATCGTCTACTGTATTGCAAAAACAATATATATTTACACTATTAGATCTTTTTACCTATTCGATTATAAATACACATCATTAATATGTGCCTAAATATTAATAATAATTACTAGTAGTAGTAGTAGTAGTAAAAGATTATTATTACTATGATTGTGCTAATACTAATTATGCTTTAATAGGTCTAAGCAAAAATGCAGAACAGGAGCAAGAAAAATGAAACCACAATTCTGCTAATCATGCTTACCAAGCCCATTAGCACTGCTAGAGGAATCTGAGCGCTGATTCATTTGACCCAGTAAATGCAATCATTTCTAAAGATTCTCATTTTATTTATTTTGCAAATTTATTTTTTACATTTTCTAAAGCATTTCATGAATGTAAAATGAATGCAAACTTATGCCCTTTCTAACTAAACCCTGAAACCCCTTAACTAGTTCTATTATAGTCTATTAATTAAAAGAAAAACATAAAAAAAAGCATAACATTTAAACTTCTAAATTCACCTACATTAAATAGATCAACATCAAAACCATGGGATATGCCACATCCAGTCCCGGGATCGAGGTCACTGGTCTTACATTAGGTTTCTAATTCGTTCTAGCAGTGTAACAAGTATAAGACAACAGCAATGTACAACATTTACTAAACTCATTTGTTCCAAAACACTTTGAATCAAATATTTTTTGCACTAAATTTGTACTATAATAACAAACCCCTGAAGCTTTTAACTAATAGAAAGTCATTGGAAAATGGGACTATACTAATCTAACTTAGTTCTCAATTTCTCAAAAGGATAAAACCTTAAAAATGAACACGTGTGCGTGGGCCGGCTCGGCCCATCACAGCTCAAATGTCCACGATCAGCTGAAAAAGAGATATCAAAAATCATGTTGCTGAGCCTTTGTTTGTAGCTCTTAAGCCCTGACACACCCTTCAGTGCCCCAAAGCTCCCCAGAGCAGCTGCCTTCCTGCTGTGCGAGAGCACTCATGATGCCTGATGAAGGCCAATCAGCTGAGAGAATGATCCCCTTGGCCTAATATTGACTGAGCAAGGTTCAAGCCCAAGCACCCATCCCCACACTCAAAACTGCTGAGTACAAAACCATTACACACGGCGGGACAAATAACACGATCGATATACTCCAATAAAATGACTCAAAACAACAAGAAAAAGCATGCGTGGGAAAAAAAAAAAAAAAACTTACCTTGTGATTTACTGTAGAGCGGTGTGCCGCTGATGCTCTCTCTCTGTCTCTCAGAGTGCGTGCTGACTAGTGAGGATCACTGAGGGATGAAAGAGATGAAACAGTAACGACCCTCCTCTCTCATCCTGAATACATTAATGCCCCACCTCCACTCTTCCGGACAATAACGTCCCTCCTTCCTTCATCCACAGTCACGCCCCTTGTCTTCTCTTCCAAACAAAGTGACACTCCTTCTCCTCCTTATCCTCCGACAGGTCTCTGTGGCAGCGCGTGGCAGCAATAAATCTACCATTAGAGCTCTAGTACACATATAGCATTGGCCTGCATGTGACAAACTTTTAAAACAAAAGCAAATCAATGAAAGAAAAAGGTCAGAATTAAAGAAATAAGAGAAAGAACAGAAGTCATCTGCTTCCTCTCTAAAAAAAATCTAATCTAATTCAATATATTTATTATATAGAGTATATCTGACGCATGCTACCCCACTCTGATCGTTAAATAGCGCTCGGAGTCTTCGCATAATGTGGATTTAGAGATGTTCATGCTTTTTTAGCTTCAAAGGTAACTATTTTTTTACCCATTTTTATATGACCAAAAGAGGTGATTCAACAACTACCTCATGTACTGTACTACCTGATCTACTGCAAGAACAAAAGCTTGATCGACAAAAGTTCAATTCAGTTCGGCAAGTTGGAATGTATAAGTTTAGTACCTATAAGTTTGGTCCTTATAAGCGTCTTCGCAATAAGCGAGCCAGTGGCGGTTGTGGCAAGGAGAAGCTCCCTCAGATGGTAGAAAACCCTGAGAGAAACCAGACTCAAAATGGAACTCATCCCTAATCTGAGTGCCACTGAAGGACCAGGAAGGTGATATATAAAAGTGTATTTTATATATATATATATATATATATATATATATATATATATATATATATATATATATATTGTTTTAATCATTGTAAAAACATTGTATATAACTTCTGTACAATTATACATACAATGTACATATTACACACTATTTGTTTTATACTCCTCTTTCTCCACACATATTGTGCTTTACACACATACACATGTATGTACCGTAATTTCCGGACTATAAAGCACACGCATATATAAGCCGCACGCACTGAATTTTATAAAGATTTTTATTTTGAACATATATAGAAGGGTGCGGCTTATTTATGTCTACACTGAAACTAATAACCTTTACACAGGCTTTAATGAAAGCCAGTGTCTGTTACACGCTGTAACGGGTGAAATATGTTGTGGCTCCTTTAAGAGCAGAGCGGTATTTTGGGAATAGGCTGCTGCCGCATTTTCCGGTATTACTGCATGTGTGCAAGACCAAGGAATATGTCCTTATTATTTTTTGATGCTCATTTCTAAGTTTCTTTGACTAACCTGTAACGCTGTTGCCAAGAAAAATAAAAAAGCACGAGTTTTGGAAACCTGTCTGTGCTTATATGATTTCTGTTGCAACTGGAGTTAGCGAGCTCTCCCATGACCCAGACTCAATGCGTTACAACGGCTTGTATCTAAACAGTAGCCTACCAAGAATGTCATTGTTCACTGTCTTTCTCCTTCCTTTCACAACTATTTCTCTCGGGAGTTTATCTTTTGGCATCGTCGTGCGTTAAAAAAATATATATTTATTTATTAGTGGACATGTTTATTCAGCTTGCACATTTGTTGCATTGCCTTAGAACCAACCCACTTACCTGTATATATCTATTAAGCAAAAAAAATAATAATACAAAATGTATAATATATATATATATATATAAATAAATCATTTTGAATGTGACAAAAAATAAAGATAATAACTACCTGGATTTCATAATTTTCTTGAAAAAAATGAAAAAAATTCAACATCTATACACCCTTTAAGTGAAAGTATTTTAATATACATATACATTAGGTTTCACATTGATCGATCCCTTTATTTATGGTCATCTATGATCTTGGGCTATAACGGTTTGTTAATGATTATCAGGATTCTGACTTTTGAGCAGCTGTGCAAACAATCAGTATCAATATGTAGGGACTTTTGTCTTGGTTAATCCTGCTCATGTAGCAGTGTGCTGGGTCTTAATATCTGCGTGCCCTGTATATTCATAACGTTCAGGCAAATTTAAACAATCAGACTGGATGAGAACCTCTACTACCTATATTACTTCACTGTGTCATGGAGTACAATAACTCATATCCTGTCATATTTTTATTACTAAATAAACTTTATTATTATGATAAACCACACTGTTTCTTCCATTTCCCATTTTCTGCCTGCAAATTCAATGTAAACAGACATTATGTAGATTTTAGGGTTCAAATAATTCTAAATAAAGCAATGATAAACTTCCATTAATCAACCAAGACAATTTAGCTTTTAATAGGCACCAAACACCACATAGTCTAGCATTGTATATAAAAAAAATGATTCAAAGTCATCATCCATTTATCATTTCTAAAGTAAAAATGGCAACAAATATTGTATAGTGATAACTACTGGGATGTTTACGATGTTTACCAAAACAAGAAAGTACCAGGTTGTTCGATCAAAAATCATGTATACACTGTACACACAAGTAGATACGTTCATTCTGATACGCAACTATATACAACAAAAAATACAAATCAGAAAGAGTTTGCCTCCTAAGATTGATCCTTTAAATTTAAATCAACAGTACTGGTTCAATCTAAAATCGCATTCTGGCACCCAGAGCTTGGGAACTGGATGTGTGACAGGAACACACTCGGTCCAAGACAGTGCACCATGCCCACACACTTTCACACAATTTAGCAGTGTCAATCCACCAACCTGCATGTTTTTGGAAGGTTAAATGAAACCCGAGCACCAGAAGGGAACACGCAGAAAGTAAACCGAGGTCAAGATCATCAAACTGGAAACCCTGGAACTACTGCTACAACTTGAAGTCAACAGGTATCGATGTCATATTTGTCCTAACAGTGCATGTATGTTTGAAAAGTTATTTGTAGGTGAAATAAGGGAAAAGCAAAACATAGGACAGATTTTTTTGTTTTGTTTAATTCATGGTTGCTAAATGCTTAGAGTGTCCATTTGAAAATGGTTTTCATTGAATACATGTATTTTTATTAATCAGTATTTTTCCTGTTCATTTGTACTCGCACTTGTTGTCGATGCTGCAATGAGAATTTTGCATTATAAGCCATTTCCTTTTTTTTCTTAAAGGGTTGCACTGCTGCTCTGATTAGTCTGGCAGCACTTTTTGACTAAACCCAATGCTCCCTAAATATAAACCTTCTGCTAAATTAAGCACAAACGCCCAAAACATGGATGCTGAGGATGTGTTTCCAGCACGTGTGTGTAGGCTCTTCCTTCTGTTCCTGCAGAAACAGGAGGTAAAAACTAATACAGATCTAAATGGCACACAAAATATTCGTGAAAATAAAATGAGGAATTTAATTTTTTGCACACGTGACTTTATAACATCCATCGAGCTCACTGTGTATTCATGCTGAACAGCTACGAGAAAGGGAAAGAAAAATCCAGAAGCGTCCACTGAACCTGGGAAATTCGGACAGCGCGTGCGGGGTCGAGCATTGATCACGTGACCACGTGCAACACCTTTATGTGTGTCAACCTGCGAGCCGCTGCAGTCGCTCTAACGGGCAGCTCGGAACAGTAGTACACACTTTTAAAAAGGGTGTTTTTTTCTGTTTTAATATTCACCCGACACGTTTCCAAACACGCAAAAACTCGACTGTTTTCTACAGCGGTGAAATATATATTTCTTTGCTGTCAACTTACTTTTTTTCTCGGTCCGTAGTCACTCTAATAAACCTCTGCGAGTCAGTGGAAGTCTTGTAGTTCTGCAAACTTCAGCGTCTCCCACACGTTTGCCTGCAGAAGCACAGCCATTTTGTACAGCAGGGTGGTCTTATTAAAGCCTATGTCCAAAACATACTAGTTTTCTTCGTGTCCACAGTACGAGTGAGCAGAGAGAGTCAGCATTAAAGGCCCAGAGAGAGGCGCCCTATTTAGTGCGCTACTATGCGCCAGTGGGCGGGGCTTGAGTTGAGTTCTCTAAGTCCCCGCCCACTCAAAGCCTGCAGTTTAGGTAGAAGTGTGCATGTTGAATTACTAGAAAATATTTCTAAATATATTTCTAAAATAGGAAAAATATTTGTGTATGTTTTACATGGGAGGCAGTGATGTGGCAAAAAATGAATAATAGGAATAAAATGTGGAAAATGTTGTTTTGTTTTTCGATCTGTGTTATAAAGGCCATTTTTTTACGATTTAGATCGTTTTTATTGTCAAAATATAATTCCAGGCAAGGCACAATAAAGCGGAGTAAACGCTGCCTGGCTTCGGATTGTTCAATCCCCTTCAAACAAGGAATAAATGAACGCCTATTTGTTTGAATATCACTAATATACTGTTTGTAGACTCTTATTTGCGTTTCATCGTCTTCGTCTAGGGGACTTATTTCGCATATCTGCGTAAAAGACATTTAGGCTTGTCGCTGTTGATAAATATGCAATAAAAATAGTAGCATGAGAGGCAGCCATAACCCTTGGTACGATGATGAGTACTAATTACACTACCGTTCTTTCTACTTCTGGTAGCTAGCTGTAACTAAATTTTAGTAAATACTCAACAAATATTTGCACTACATTTACAACTCCTACTTCTACAACAAATATCTTTGTCCAGAATGTCATGCATACAGATTTCATTTATAAATAAACTCGATGCATACTTTCATTTGTGTTGAATGAGGGATTATCTGAACTGTACTGACAACAAGCGCCATACAAAAATGTAACAGGTTTTTCCTTGGTTCATCCCAAAGCTTTACACTAAGTGATAATTAAAAACAGATCCTATTTAGATTGCACCAAAAACTGGTAAATAAGACGTGACTCGAATTGGCTATGTGTGCATAAACAATGTGATATTAAATTATAACATTGCCTAATCATTGCCTAAATAAAAATCTATTACTTTATTATTTTTGGAGTTCATCTGTGAAAAATCTGTCCGTCTTCTCCAGTGCCTCAGCCGCTTTGAATGCTACCTGTATGTATTATATATTTTATGATTCATTTAGAGCAAATTTCTAGAAAATAACATTTGTAAGATAAGGAAAATAATAAAAAGAAAAAAAAATCCAATCAAAAGTTTGGATACTTTTGTCTGTCGCACTTGTTTCTATATAATTTTGCCCTACATTTATTATAAATTACCACACTGTTCTTTTGTTAAATAATCTGTGCAGTCAGTGGAAGTCTTGTAGTTCTGCAAACTTCAGCGTCTTCCACACGTTTGCCTGCAGAAGCACAGCCATTTTGTACAGCAGGGTGGTCTTATTAAAGCCTATGTCCAAAACATACTAGTTTTCTTCGTGTCCACAGTACGAGTGAGCAGAGAGAGTCAGCATTAAAGGCCCAGAGAGAGGCGCCCTATTTAGTGCGCTACTATGCGCCAGTGGGCGGGGCTTGAGTTGAGTTCTCTAAGTCCCCGCCCACTCAAAGCCTGCAGTTTAGGTAGAAGTGTGCATGTTGAATTAATAGAAAATATTTCTAAATATATTTCTAAAATAGGAAAAATATTTGTGTATGTTTTACATGAAAGGCAGTGATGTGGCAAAAAATTTCCAAAACTCCAGTGCCTCAGCCGCTCTAAATGCTACCTGTATGTATTATATATTTTATGATTCATTTAGAGCAGATTTCTATAAAATAACATTTGTAACATAAGGAAAGTAATAAAAAGAAAAAAAAATCAATACTTTTGTCTGTCGCACTTATTTCTATATAATTTTGCCCTACATTCATTATAAATTAACACACTGTTCTTTTGTTAAATAATCTGTGCAATCTAACAAGTAAGTTAATTCATTTTTTACTGTGAGTATGGGAACTGATTATTTCTGAAATGGTTGCGCATATCAATGCTTTTTACTTCCCAAACACTTCACCTGGCCACACACTGGTTTTATTCAGATTGAAGCCAATGTCCATTTCCTACGCATACAGAATATTACAAAAGAATAATTTTTTCCACCAGAAGCACGTTCATAAACATTTTTAATCATCTGGTTAAATCAGTAGCTCACCGTCAAACACACAAGACATACAAGACAGGATGAAGAGTCTTAAAACGAACAACAAAAAAGAGACTTGTTAGAATGTATACAAGTATTTCTTTAAATATAGAATCTGAATGAGGTAAAAATCACAGTGTTTAGAAAATGTGTAAAGAACAATCTCCAAATTTATGTCAGCCAGATAAAAAATTTAAAACAATTAAATCATTTCTTGACATTTGAATTTCCCTCGAAAAAAAAAAGACTAATAATGGTTCAACAAATCCCATAAAGGCAAACCATGTTTATTCTCCATCTTATATTATGACAAATCTAATGAAAAGAATAAAATGATCACAATAATAATAAAAAGATTATCTTTTGGTTTTGCAGAAATGTCAATGCATGTAGCATGATAAAAAATAAATCTGCATGACACAACCCCTGTTATAGATCAAACATATGGGTAAAAAATATGGCTGTGTTACTGGCTGCTTTTCATGGGAAGGTCTCGGAATGTTTTTCGAACACAACGTCAATTAACATTGAGCCATTGTTTTGACCTACCCATGGACTTACAGCTGGATCTCAGCTGTACACCTCTGGCCTCAAGTGATAAAACCTGATGATACAAGATTCATAGAAATGATGTTAACAGTGAGTTAACAGTAAATACACAAATAATGGAATCAATGAGTTTAAGTGACGGTGCAATACTCGTGTCTTTGGGGGTGCGTATGGCCGCATTAATATAACAATGCAAACTAAAGCTAGAGACGGAAAAATAAGCTGATCCTGACTTACAGTAGACTCTCGGCTCATTCTTCTATTCTTCCGTGTGTGACGCATTGAAAGTCTTGTGAAAGATGACTGTGTGAAACATATGACTTTAACTCAACTGCAATAGAAGAAGGAATAAATGTGCTCTGTGTAACATGTACTAATAACGCTGACCTCGACATAATCTAAACATAACTTAACGTCTGACAAACAGCTGTTAGGCTCGACAAATAAAAATTCATATTCAAACACATGGTCAATATTTACTCTAGACAAGTGTTCATTCAGACTTTGACACTGACAATATCATAGTCTGTGTAAAAAAGAATCTTTACACAGTATAGCATTTTAATGGTACTTTATATGGGAAAAAAAAACTACAACCGACTATAGGATTTGTATGTGTTTTCCGAACACCCCATTCCACATTTAGTCCCCTTTTGCTGTAAAAATAACCTCGAATCTTTTGGGATGTTCTACTGGTCGTGAATATTTGTGCTCATTCAGCCATGAGGCAATATTAAAGTCAGGGAGTGATGTAGGGTGAGGAGGCCTGGGGTGTAGTCAGCATTACAAGTCATCCCAAAGATTTGGGTGTCCTAGCTCAAGTAAATGGAAAATGTATTGCTGATGCGTCAAAGATATCCTATACAATTGTGTCCCTCTAAATTTTTGGTAACAGATTGGCGAAGAACCACATATGGCTGGAAATGCCAAATTTCCCTATACTTTTGTTTAGAGGGAAAAAAAAAAGCAACGGCATACTTTTGGGCTACATTATGTTTTCCTCACCTAGTGCACACAATTCCAAGAGAACAAAAGCTCTCCATATTTCCTACAGGTAAATAAAAGGTTTCCTAATAAGTGACCAAATAAAAAAAATGTCTCTCTTTAGTGCAAAACCTCTCACCCTCTTGCCCCACATATAAACACAGTGAGCATGTAGTTTCAGTTGTGCAGTGATTTGGCACTTTAGACACAAGACATGGTTTTGCACTGATGTGCTGGTTATGTGACTGGGACACTTGTCATGCTCAAACAATATTTTACTGTTTCTTTCCCTTTGGCCTTTCAGATAGTTACAAATCGAATGCACCTGTTTGTTTTTTTCTTTCATTTACAGCATCGCCATGTGTGCTGTCTTCTTTATACTCGAACATAATGACGTCTTTAAGGTATTTAAACAGAGAGAGTTTATATATGCAATAAATGCAGCAGGGTAGAATATTCACCTAAATAGGACAAAAGTCAACGTAAAAAGGTACATGTAAACTAAAATGCATTACATTAGCTAATGCAAAACCCAATACATATGGCATAATCAATTATTTACTTATTAGCCTAGTGTTTACTTACAGAAGTGCATTCCTGTAACACAGAAGAAAAAAAGCAGCGTCTCCTTATTACCAGAAATCACTTGATATTATAGGAATATTTTCTCAGGATAAAAGGAAATCATTTTATTATGAGAAAACATTTTATTACTTTCTAATATAAAAACTCATAGTATGAGAAAAAAAACAGAATTATTACAAGAAAAGATTGAATTATACGAGAAAGATCATTGTACTAGAAAAGATCATTTGGCTGGTGCTTCTAAAATATTTCTCTCATAAGAGCACAATAGATTTCCTCAGAATAATCAGGTGCTTTTCTCATTTCAAGAGGTTGATGTTCTTTTTGTAATTCTAAAATATTTTTTCATAAGAACTGTTTTTTGTTGGTTTCCTTAAAAATAGACTTGTTTTCTTGTTGTAACGAAGCTTTTCTCAGAATAAGGATTTGTTAAATGCACAAGATCCTTTTTCTAATAATACCGAGATGTCTTCTTGCATTCGTAAAAATTCGTTGCATTTCTCAGAATAACGAGATGCTGTTGGAAATGTGTTCATTTCTTGTGTTTCTTGTGTTATGTTTCAGAAATGTGCTTCTGTACTCATCACACCGGTTTGTTTGTGGTCTTTCTAATACAATCAAATGTGTATCCACTGTTCTTCCTGCGAATGCTTTGAATTCCAAACTGCACCGGCACCTAACACTTCTACTACTCAGAAGGTGGTCTTTTCCACTGTACCACATCCTAAAATGACTGTGACTGTAAGGCTGTTTAACACTTGTTGAAGGTGTCCCAAAGGCTCAGAGTGGCAAATAAGTTTTGCACCTCAATGTCGTTCCAGATCAACCTTTAACCTAACGTATGCCATACTAATAAACGAGGATACAATGCGCTGCTTCTTCCTTTTCATGTGCAGCATGAGGAAGAAAAACTAATACAAATTAAGATATGATGAATCTTGAACTGTAAAAAGATCTACGGTCCTAGTAAATATACCACAATCCATGCTCTCGATGTGTTTCCTGTGAATGTTAATGTTAATGACTGTAATGGCAGAGACACTAAAAGCTTCTGAACGGAATTCTCCGAGCCCTGAAGACCAAAATGCAAATAGAAAGCCTTCGAACCAAACGGCTAAAAAGATATAAAGAAGTAATCCACACATTTCAAAACGAAGTTCTCCCCAAGACAGCAGCAGATATGTATTAAAACTGATCAACAACAACAAGAACAACAAAACGATCCTGTAAAGAAGAGACAACTGCCTAAAACAGGAAGGCCTATGAGATTGGCATTGAAGAAAGTCTTTTATCAAAACCCCCCCACGAACAAAAAAAATTTTGAATAGAAGATGGTTTAAAAAAAAAAAATAAACCCTCTAAGTACTGCAAGAGCTCGCCTCAAATGTTCCGTTCTCAAATGATCTCCATACCAGTCTGCTAAGGACTGGTTAGTAAATAGAGGGTTTTTAAGGCAACTTGTATTTGTTAAGCTCCATTAATCCCCAATTGATTCCTCTTGTTAGCAAATCATTGCAATCAAACTGGTCAAGACACGCTAAAAGAATCCCCCCCACCCCATTGTAAACTCAATCATGATTAGCCCCAGTGCTGCTTCACTGAGACTCACCACACTTATCTGTCTACCCTTAAGTCACATCCCTTTTTGGGCTAGGTTGAAAAGAGAGAAAAAAAAAGAGACGATCCGGCTCATCGGTCTCGATGCGAGTTCTCCACAGCTCGGCGTGTCAGAGGTGGAGTGACGCACTTGTCTTTCAGGACAGTTTCTGCTTTTGGTTGCAGTTGCTGTCTGTGCTGGGGAAATCGCTGCCCTCCGCTGGCTGCTTCTGCTTTTCCTGCTGCTTCTCATGTGATGATCTGCGCTTCACAGGAAGGGCTAAGACCAGTAGCACACAAATCACATGCAGACAGCAGTACCATGACCTGAAACAAACACACACACACACACACACAAACACACACACACACGAGAGAAACAGGTTACTGCACCCTTCAGGGCCACTCATTACATTTCATAACTGAGGTATTTAAAATAAAAAATGAGTGTAGGGTTTGAGCAATTAACATCACGCTTTGGTTCATAGCTATAAGTGAATAAATGAAAGTGTGTGCAGGATTTGTAGGTGTAGGATCTGGATCCTGAAAATGTCAAACAATCGTGAATAACCATGGGCCCCATATGTAACACAAAAAATTCAAACAATACACTTTAATATACCAGTATGTATTATAAAGTGTCAACAATGTAGGCTACACACACACACACACACACACACACACACACACACACACACACACACACACACAGTTATTTACTAAGTAACGTTTATACAACTTTTTAGAATATATATGAGTATAAATATGAATTGCAGTAAATGATTAACAGATTAATTAACATATATATTAAACACTATATTGACAAACATTATATGACCATAAGAATCTTATGTGCTTTCAGAATTTCCCATTTCACAATTAGTCCCCATTTGTTGTAAAATAACCTCTACTCTTCTGGGAAGATGTTTTCACTAGATTTGGGAGTGTGGTTGTGGAGAATTGTGCTCGTTCAGCCACAAGGGTGTTAGTAAAGTAGTGTGTAATGCAGGATGAGGAGGCCTGGGGTGCAGTCAGTGTTCCAATTCATCCCAAAGGTGTTCAATAAGGTTGAGGTCAGAGATCCATAGCAAACTACTAAAGATCTATCATTCTATTTATATAAACAATTGAAATCTACTGCACCAAAATACATCCTATACAATTGTGTGCCTCCAATATATTGTGATTAAAGTTCGGGGAAAAAAAACACAAAAGGCTGAAAAAGTCAGGTGTCCTGATACTTGTGTCTATACAGTGTATTTAATACATGAATGATTTACTAAACAAAAATAATAATAATACAGTCATTATTGGAAGTGAAGGGCTCACCGTATTGAAAATTAATAGTGTATACTAGAAATCACCCAGTTGTTCTACAAGCCCAAGCTTTATATCTGACCGCAAATGCAGTACATGCAGTGCAAGATGTCCTTAATATGAACGGATCTGTTTCTAAACATCTGCCTACTTCTCTTCCCAATCATCTTTAAACGTTCTGTTCATCCATGATCGGAATTTTTCAGAAAAAAAATTCATTCTCTAATCAGCCCCAAAAGAGTAAAGAAAGCCCCCCTTCTTCCCGTGGTCTCACCACCTGCAGGAGGGGCCGTAAGGGACGGTGCTGTGAGGATTGGGCAGCAGTCGAAGGCGGGGGCCTGCTTAGACTGCTGTACCCGCGACCCGAATTACGGATAAGCGGGAGAAAATGAAAGAATGAATGAATGAAGCCCCCCTTTTCTGAGTCTGTGAACCGTGTTCACATTTTACGTTGACGGTTACAAAAAATTGGGAAATGAAAATGGACACACAAAGTGGACAAAGATTTGGAGCATGACAACACACCACTGTTAAGATAATAAACGTTTTCTCAATACACATCTGTTTGAAAATGTAAAGCTCCTTAAGAGATGTTCTTAAATGTAACTCCTTTTTACTTTCCTGGCCGGCCTCTCAACCAGCACACCAATCATCGAGCTTTGCCTCGTTACTTTTTTTAATAAGAGTTCTTTATAACCTTCTGAGGACAAATTTAATAGTGCTACAAATTACCATCGTAGAGTTTCTTTTATCTCGACACGGTCCATAAAACCAGCCCTTCCCTTTAACCCTAGCACTAAAACTATCCGATTAATGATGGGGCTCTGGTGGACAGGGACAAAGCCATGCTCTCCAGTTCACCTCTGTCAGTGATAATTGCCCTCCTAAGTCATTTTGGGTTTTGGTTTATTATGCCTCTGTATAATACTGTATCTGGTAGCAGGCAGAGTGCAGCGTTTTGGTTCTGAGAGCTCAGCATTGGATATATTTCTCTATAATACTCACCAGTAGAACTTCAGTGAAGGTCCCACTGCCAACACAACGAATGGTACCACTGTGTAGCATATAGCGATCTGCGTGCTGGCCCACGTGATTACATCGTAGATCAACTTGTGTGTCGATGAACCCAGGAAGTGTTGCCTTAAGTTATGTCTTACCTGAAGTGAGAACAATCAAGACAATCATTAAACGAAACGAAATTGCATCTATTTGAACAATTAATGGTTCAAATTAAATGTTGCTTGTTATTGTTGATTAAAAAACATCACCACATTCACGGCTACATATTTTGCTACCCAACAATATGTTCTTTAAATAAGTTTATGATTTGACCCAGATTTTCTAAACACAAGTCCTTTTCAAGTTTTTTAACCGTAACCGTAAGCACTGAAGTCGCATTAGTGTGACATTTCTCAGTGATTGAAATGAAAATTTTCTAACAGAAGCTCAAACTGGTCAAAAATCCAATATACTGTTATAACACCTAAACCTTTTAAGTTATATTTACCAAACTCAGTACAGTTCATCAAGCCATTCTGACTAATCAAGTGTTATCTTTTTCAAACGTTTCTTTTTTACCCAAATCTTTGCCTGGCTTGCAGTGTTCGTGACTCAAATTCCAACTGTCAAAACTCACACACCCCTGAGGGGAATCATGGCCTGAAGCCCCCCCTTTTCACTTTGTCGCAATAAAGACCCTATCTATCTATCTATTTATCTATCTATCTATCTATCTATCTATCTATCTATCTATCTATCTATCCATCCATCCATCCATCCATCCATCCATCCATCCATCCATCCATCCATCCATCCATCCATCCATCCATCCATCCATCCATCCATCCATCCATCCATCCATCCATCCATCCATCCATCCATCCATCCATCCATCCATCCATCCATCCATCCATCCATCCATCCATCCATCCAATGTAGTAAGTAAAGTAACACACACTCACTCCATATTTCTATCAAACTAGAACAGATTTTTTTTATCACTCTATTTGTCATCTATCTTTCTACGAGTTGCTGTCTGCCAGTCTTCCTGTCGTTTAGCTTTAAGCAAATCTTCAAGCATACAAAACACTTTCAAAAAGTTTATCATGCAAACTATACTGAACTAAATTGAAATGTCATTTGTTCTTTCTGAATCAGCAATACTTACTGCCCGGGCTGCCAGTGTCATGCTCGTGCCCGTGAGGAAGGTGAGGTAGTATCCTGGGTACACTCCATGCCAAATGGCGGAGAGCAGGAAGGTGGCTGCTGTTGGGTGGTACGGACAGCGCTCATAACACACCCTGCAGGCAAAATACACAAAAAAGCATGAGAGGGAGCACAGCCTAAATGCTGTGACATTTACGGTTGTGTATTTACAGTATCAGTACCTTTTTAGCCAAAGCGCTGTCTGAATGTTCCAGTTGTCGAGAAATGTCTTAAAGCTCGTTGCAAGCTGCCAAAAAAAGAAAAAGCACAAGAACACGTTATTCCTGCTTGAGGAAAAAAAAAAAAACAAAAACATTTTATATAACAGAGGTTTGTCCTTTTCTTACCTCTATGTCCAGTATTCTCAAGTTTGATATCAGGTCCCATCTTGGAGTGCCGTCTTTGTGATAACCATTAAAGCCAAAACCAGCAGCATTGTTTATCGCGTCAGCTGGAAAAGCGAAAAAATGAATAATTTCCAAGTAACCTTGTATTATATTATTACACACTATTATTATATTCTAAATATTTATACCACTTTACACTTTTCCGTTGCTGGTAACATGACAAAAAAAGAGCGAATAACTATTTTACAGCTGCTATACCGTGCACCCGTACACTCTGTGTCCTCTGTGTGTAATTATTACTGTATATAACTGTAATTCATATTCGGATTATCTTCTGTATACTTGTATATTATCTGCATATACACTATGCCAGTGGACATACAATGTACATATTACACATTGTACATATCTCTACATATATATTATATTATATATATTATAGATGCTCAACTGCAATTTACTGCATTAAGTTCTATCTATCTATCTATCTATCTATCTATCTATCTATCTATCTATCTATCTATGGGGCTGTCAATCGAGTAAAATATTTAATTGTGATCAATTGCAACTTCATTGCACATTTTTATCCGTTTTAAATGTAACATAAATTAATACTTTTTAAATTCAGTTATTAATACTCTAATCAGCATGTGCATGGACAGATATAGATGCTTTATGCAAATGTATGTTTATTATTAGTGGAACTCAACATGGAGCATGAAGACAAAATATTCTTGTAAATGCTTCAAAGTAATTATGGTGTTTTAAATTACGTAAATCATCAAGACATCAAATGGAACTTTTGCCTTGTTTCCACACGGACGGTTTTATTTGCCGGATGTGGGCACCATGGCGAATTTTGGTGCTGATTTAAGATTTGGCGCATCAGTAAAACAAATGTTTAGTGATGAAAAAAAAAAAAAAAACATTTCGGTTTTTATTTTATTTGATATCTGAGTAAAGAAAGGTCGTAAATAAATGTGTGTTGAGTTGAAGATTAAAATTTCATCCTCTTAACTTTTGTTTGAACATTTTTGTTAAAGATATGAAAAAATATAAGTGACATTAAAATGAATTTGCGTTTGTGGTAATTCTGACAGCCCTAATACATTTTTTATATATATATATTGTGTCATGGATGTTCCACATACATAAATATACCTACTGTACTACTACTACTACTACTATAACTGTCAAACCAAATTATGTGACAATCATAAATTAATTAAAAGGGAAATCACTGGCAACCTGCTGTTATAAATAAAATAAAAATAAACACTTTAAGACAGATGATAAAAAATGATCAGCTTTTAGGTGGAAGCAATTATCCTTTAAATAGGATGCATCTCTTCCTCATATTTTATACTTTGCATATTATATTAACACTAGAATATAGTATACATGTAAAGTGATCTTCCTTTTAACAAAGTATATATAGACACTTTATAGTGTTCCTTTTTTGGACACAAGAGGGCAGAAGCACATCAATGTAGCACAAAATACAAAGCGAGGAAACACAATCAGCACTTTCATGTAGTGAGCGAAGGCTGCCTGACTCACCCAGTGTCCATACAAAATAATACTTGGGCCGCAGACTAAGCATGGACAGGTAGAGGTAGAGGATCCGCATGTAGAAGGGCTGGGAGGTGATGATTGGGTCGTCAATCACACGCTCCACAGGACATATGCGATAGAAGGTGAGATAGATCAGCAAGCAGATAGCGCAGGTGCCCAGCTTCACAAGTACATCTCTCTGAAACGACACATAACCGCAGTCAGCCTGTGTACTAATTCCCTAACCCCAAATGTCCACCTAAACAACATACATGAATTACTGCGCAGAGATATTTAATCAAAGCTAATTTTTCCAATTTCTTGCTGCATGTGACAGACAAGCTAGATCATCTTTTACAAGGAAAAGAACTCCTTAAAACAAAATCATAAATCATTTATTCATTAATAGGAACTTGACTTCTGTGTAGCGTTACACTTATCAGGAATTCGACTAAAACAAAAATCTAAGTTTATAAAAATTTAGTTTACAATCTCTTTTTTTTTTTAACGACTGTTTAGCAGCTTTGACAGAAGTTTAACACAACATAATTCGTTCCATAGTAACCAGCTGCATAGGGTATGATGGTACCTGAGATAACTGATTATCTTAGCTCGTATGTAAACAGTGGTGTTTTTGGTGAGGAAAAATGTATTCAGCATTTTTGAATCTACCAGAGTCTCCAGTACTAGTAAATATCAGCTTTGTAAGTTATGAGTAACTTTGTTGTTTCAAGTTTAATAACAACAATAAAAACGTCTACTGAAAATCAATTTTTGCCTTTTCTTTCTGTTCTGTAACATAAGCTGATTTTGTTTTCTTAATAACTTCAGAGCGCTTGTGAGGGTCGTACTTCATTCCGTAGTACATTTAGTAAAAGTGTCATTTCATAATAAATGAAGTGACTGTCAGTCTGTTATAAATATATTTTATCCACCTTTCTGAAATAAATTAAGCAAATGTATGTGTGTGTGTAATTTTGTAATAAATGGACTAATATTCTGTAATAAATTAATTGAATTTCGATCTGTAATAAATTCTATATAAACTTCTGTAATACTTTAAATGAATGTCATTCTGTAATAAGTAAATTAAACATGACAATTCATTTATTTATTAATTTGTTGTCAATTCATTGTAATAAATTGATGAAATGGCATTCTGTAATAAATGATTAAACATATCGTTCTTTAATAAATTAATTAATTGTGTTATTCTGTAAAAAAAAAAAAAAAAAACTTCTTTTTTTTGCACTCACTATACATATATCCACATTTTCACAACACAGACAGAGAAGAAACGCACTGTGGATAAGTGGCGCAGTGGGATTCAGATGTTTGTGTTATATAGAGATGTGCTTAGCTGATAAAAAAATCCCTAACACTTGGAGATCTGAAGACTCAGACAACACGTTAGCACACAAAGCAGATGGCTGCAGGCTATTGTTAGTGATAAGGGAACATGTGGGAACTGGTGCGTCCTGATCTGATCTATTTTTTTCCTACACAGCAGTTGCGCTCTTCTGTAGATTTGCTGAGAACAACCATGTTCTTCTACTGGAACATTTCCCACAGGACAATACTAAGGAAACTAACACAACCTGCCCTAATCTGGCTATATGCAGATTTTTTTACAACTCTTCTACCATCGGGAAAGAGGTTCTGAAGCATTCGGGCCGTCACCACCAAACTATGCAACAGTTATTTCCCCCGAGCAATCATGCTCCTCAACACAAAGAACTGAACTGAAACTATGCTACAAACTGAACTCAAACACACGCTCATACTCATTTCATACATCCATGTCTTTAGCACCACCCATATTATATTATTTATTAGTACACAACTGTTTACATGCTGTTTTTGTACATCCATTGGCTGCTGCTATTGCTGTTTTGCACAACCTTTTTTTTTTTTTTCAGTCTTACACACTGCACTGTATAATGCACAGGAGGTATACTGGTGGCGCTATTTTGTGTTTTGTGTATTTGTCCTACACTCTCTTGTCTTGTCTTGCACTGTACCAGGTTGCACACGATGCACTTTATGTGGCGAGGACACTATTCATTAGCCCTGTTTTCTGTTAGGGGGCGTTATGTTGTTTAATGTAGCACCTGGGTTTAGGAGGAACGTTGTCTCATTTCACTGTGTAATGCGTCAGCCATATATGGTTGAAATGACAATAAAAGCTTCTTGACTTGACAACATATTTAAACCTGGTGTTCTTTCACTGCTTAAATAAATATGTTAGTAAATGGTCTTTCTTCACATTCAGAGCCTAAAGCATAGACATCAGTGGAGGACAACGGGCTAAAAGAGTTTGTACCTTTGGTGAGGGGTCGCTCTGCTTGAATTTGCCATTCTCCTTGCCATTCGACACCGCATGATTGTGCTGGTAGCTCGTGCCTTCGATGAAGGCTGTGTATTCGTTGTAGGAGCAGGTGGGACCTGCCAGGATTCCCAGGAAGTTACAGTTGTAACTCAAATATTCTAGAAGACTTGGCATTTTCCTGCAGCACAGAAACATAGGATGAGCATCAAATGTTCATTTTATTTCCTTATCAGTAGTAAAAAAAAAAAAAAAAAAATTGTAGTAAAAAAAAAAAAAAAAAAAATTGCATTATTTCTGGCTTGTGTATAAGTTACATTAGATGATATTGACTTGGAATTCATACTGCTGTTCATGAGGAAAAAATGCACAAAAATAAAAAATAATCACTATTTTCATTTTATGTGGCATATAAAAAAAAACCCTCAAAGTTTTACAGTGCAACAGGAAAGTATTCACAGCACTTCACTTTTTCCACATTTTGTTGTTACAACCTTATTCCAAAATGGATTAAATTCATTCTTTTCTTTCAAATTCTACAATCGATACCGCATAATGACAACGTGAAAGAAGTGCGTTTGAAATCTTTGCAAATTTATTTGAGGTACAAAAGAAAACAATAAAAAATAAATTAAAAAAATCACATATACATAAGTATTCACAGCCTTTGCCCAATACTTTGTTGAAGCTCCTTTGGCCCCAATTACAGCCTTAAGCAAGTATAATGCTTCAAGCTTGGCACACCAATTTTTGGGTAGTTTCTCATATTGCAAAGATTTCAAACAAACTTCTTTCACGTTGTCATTATGGGGTATCAATTGTAGAATTTTAAAGAAAATAATGAATTGAATCCATTTTGGAATAACTCTGTAACATAACAAACTGTGGAAGAAGCGAATCGCTGTGAATACTTTCCGGATACACTGTATAACTGAATAAAATGCACCGTGACTTCATTTGGTATCAAAGCCATTCCAAATCCTGGTCCTTAGCTGTAATGACTTGATGATGTTACGATTGCTAGGACTGTTCCATCCATAAAAAACACGACCTTTTTTATTACTGTCATCACTGTTCAGAGACACGCCTGTTAACTCCGTTCTTCTTCTTCTACCTCTTTCTCCTTTGCTCCTAATCACATCAGGAATACACTGTTGCTTGGCAACAACCCTCCAGTACCTCACGTAGAAATATGAAGCCTCGGCCACCGCTATCTGACTCAGATTCTGAAGGCAGTTTGGGTAATAACGCCTGCGACTCCTGACTAAAAGAGTGACAGCGTTCCCTCTGTGAAGGAGGGGATTCGTACTGAGCTCATTGAGACACGTGCCTGCCGATTAGTGAAACCTCACGAAACAACTCAGCGTAACTAATTTCCAGTAGAGGATGTGACGGTGAGTCAGTGTGGGAAATAGGTCAGTGGGAATGGCTAATGGTTGATGAAGTGGCAGAAAAGACGGAGCCTTAAATGTGTAAGAACAAAATCCTGTCCCCGATATAAACATACCTTTCCCACATACCTGATAGCGAAATACTTTTGAGTAGGCTTCAAGTGCTCTTCTTTTTTTGTAAGACCTGTGAAAACACACGTGTCAAGTCAGGTTTATTTCTATAGCGCTTTTTACAACAGACATTGTCTAAAAGCAGCTTTACAATATTTACCGTAATTTCCGGACTATTAAGCGCACCCACATATAAGCCGCAGGTGCTACACTGAAACTAATGAACTTTACACAGGCTTTAATGAAAGACAGTCTGTTACACGGCTTGTATCTAAACAGTAGCCTACCAAGAAAGTCATTGTTCACTGTCTTCCTCCTTCCTTTCACAATTTATCTTGGGAGTTTATCTTTTGGCATCGTCGTGCGTTTAAAAAGTGCGTTTTTTTTCATGCCCAGTTGTTTTCAGCATGACGAATGATTCGCATTTCCTGTTGACAGTCCGAGTGAGCGGCAGGTCAAACAAACCTCATCTATATTTATGATGTGGCGCGGCCCGATTCAGTGGGAGCGCAATTTAATATAAAGAATTTAATTTGTTCACCTGAACCCGTTCGGTAATTGCATTGGTCTAATGTTATGGGGTTCAGTTTTTTGTCTTGAAGTTTGTGAAACCGGGAAAAACCCAGGAAAAATCCATAAATTAGCCGCTAAGTTGTTTAAGCCGTTCAAAGAGTGGGAAAAAAGTAGCGGCTTATAGTCCGGAAAATACGGTAACAGTTAAGGTGAACGATGTGTATTTATCCCTGAAATGCAGCCATGGCGACTGTGGCAAGGAAACTCTTCCTTAGATGTTATGAGAAAGAAATATTGAGAGGAACCAGACTCAAAAGGGGAACTCATCTTCATTTGGGTACTATCAAGAGTGTGATTATAGTCTTTGAACAATACAGATCAATACAGAATATGTCCAACTAAGCTTGTGAGGAAGTTCCATTGACAATAATTAATACAGTTAATTAATGACATGCTTACACCTTCATCTAACTTGAAATAACATGTACAGTTCTTTTAGTTGTTTGACCCTCTTTTTTTTTTTTTCAAGAGACCCCGCAGTACACACACATACACATAGTCCACATGTGATAAGAATCAACGGACTAGATCTATTGACACAAATACACACCAAATCCTTTAGCTGACTCCACTGTGATTCACACAAGGAAAAAAAGGTATTAAAGGTAAATTATTTAAATTAATTATTTGACCTTGCTGTGACCTTAGTCCTTTTTGGATTAATTACAAAATTGCATAGGTTTTTTGGGTCAGCGGCTTAATGTCATTGTTGCAAGAAAGGGATATGCAACAAACAATGTCATTCACTTTCATTTGCTGTAAGACAATCTGTTCCTATATTTATGCTTATTAAAAAAACTGGGCTGTGAGCTAGTGAGTGAAGTTACCATGTTCTTAAATGTAAAGCATGTCTATAGTAGATGTAAATATCAAGAAATTCTGATCTCTTCAAATTTCCTGATCTCAATCCAAAGTGCCTTTATAGTGGAGCCTAGAAAAAAAATAATAAATAAATAAAAAATAAAGACAAATTGGTTTTGCTGTTTTTGATAGTTTCAGAGAGGGGCTATATGTTATAGTCAACCTCAGACCATTGCAAAAAACATATAATAAATGTATTTAAAAAAAATGTGTGTAGCATGCATTAAATCTTTCGTTTGACAGTCATGCATACATCATGAACATCATGAAACATTGCAGACATGTCTGGAATCCTGTTCAAATAGTGTTCAGAGTCTATACAGCCCTTGGATTTTAAACATGTGATGTGAAGGCCAGCATGATGACTAAAGATGAGATCAGCTTCAAACATGTACTACTCTTTTAGTACATGGAGGCATATATATACACCAGGGTAGAGTAGGAATTGGGGAAAGCACCTTTTGGATAATGGATAGCTGAAGCTGAAAAAAATATATATTTCTTTAGACACAACACATATTTGAGGCTGTCAGGTGTGTGTTACATGCTGTCTAATTAGTTACGATGTAAAG
The DNA here is from genome assembly GCF_946808225.1 of Silurus aristotelis. NCBI lineage: Eukaryota > Metazoa > Chordata > Actinopteri > Siluriformes > Siluridae > Silurus > Silurus aristotelis. Next base: position 16,162,044 of record NC_139579.1, read on the forward strand.
TCTCAGTTATATTTCACATCAGATCACAGATGCAGCACACATATATCGCCCATTTTAGAACGAGAAAAGAGAAGGTGAACATACTGAAGCTGACACTCACCATCATGGATCTCAAATGCCAGACTGGTGATCTTCTGTGTGATTACCATCAAGGGCCTTGAATAAGAAAGAAGAGAGACAGAAAAAGACAAAATGGAGAGTATTAATACAAAATGTCGAACTATCTATCTGCTTTTACTTACACTTGTCATTAGTGTCAGGCACAGTGCTTCTAGTTATTTTTATAAACAGAACTGTAAATAGGCCAGAGTTAACCATGGTATTTTGGTCTGTTGTTTCTCGGCAGATTATCACAGACACCCTATTCCGTGATATTTCAGATGTAAATTAAGCAGCAACTTAGAACATGGCACATTGGGTGTCAGATCATCCAATCTTTGAGTGTTCGAAAGTATCGCAAAAATAAGACAAATTAAATAACACTTGAACTTTGGTTGCATATTCCTTCTTCCTAATAACTGCATCAAACATCCCACTGATATCATAAAAGTGTTGTACACTTCATTCATGATGCTTTTCTAGGCTTGTACTGCAGCTTCTTTCTAAGGTTTGGTTGCTGAACTGTAACAACTTTATAAATGACATTATCAATGAAATAACACGAATAGTCATTCTCAGCATTCTAACTATGTGAAGGTCAAGCAAGATTTTTACCAAATCATGCACCTGTTCTATTCCTCCAACTGCATGAAATTCTGTTGGTTCTCACAAACAATTTCACCTCTTGTTTCTGCCCTTTAGGAAATGCCAGATGGCAAAGGCTGAAGGCAGTGCTTGTACAGAAAGACATAATATAATTCAGGTGGGAAGGGAGGGGAGTTTAGACAGTAACAAAAACAAACCTGTGCTTTTGTCAAGGTTATTACATTGATTACAGACAGATTTTTTTAGGAACTCGAGCTGCGTCAATAACGCTTTAGGAACGCTTTCGCGTGTCCACACTGTGAATCACGTGTGTAATCTGTCCAACAGAAAGGCTTGACGTCACAACCAGGAACCTAAAAAAGCACATGGAGACGATGCTAGCTTTTGTTTGTTCAGGAAGTGCTCTGTGTGTGTTTGTGTCAATGGTAAGTTGTAAAATATTGAAGAAAAAAAAAAGGATAATAAAATAAATATATTTAAAAAATACAAATAAGTGGAGAGCAAGCATAGGTACCGCTGTGTGTAGCTTGCCTAGGAGCAGAGCATGCTCAGTCGGCTTTCGAGGGAGCCAAATGCTCTCATTGTAGCCGCATGTCCATGCGGACCCTCCGCTACGGCCCTCGCTCCTTACGGTTCTGGCCCCACTTTCGCCGAGGGGAAGCGAAGCGGCGATTCATGTCGTGGCTTGTCCCTTTCTTTGGCCTCACCTGCCAGATCTAGCACTTTCTCCCAGGGCAAGGAAGCACACCATTCTGTGGTTTCTTCCTCGTGTAGAAAGAGCACTGCGCTCCACATTCATTTCTCAGAGAAGGGGGGGGGCATGGATGCCAGTGAACCCGCTGACACTCCCTCACAGCCAGTTCTATTTGAGAAGCTTTTGGAGGTGGTGACTCCTGTTGTCGCCAAGCTCGATATCGCTTGGCCAGAAGAGAAGCAGAAGCAGCATGCGCCAAGCAAGCTAAAGCAGGTCGGCCCGCCTCTTTAGTCCCAATGTCTCCCTCTACGCTAATGCCCTGGGTTGAAGAGACGCTAGGTGGTGATCTCCCCGGGTGCTGCATCATCCCTTAAGGCCCCAGCACTACCCACCAAGCCCCTTCGGACTTCCTCGACTTTGGTGGGCAAGGCATCAGGTTAGGTGTGCACACGATAGCCAAGCTAAAGGCATACCAGGCTGACCTGCTGCTGGAGTTGGATGAGATTGATAGTATGGGGGTTGACAATGTCTATGTAGAGCTACGTTGTGCTATGGACCTAGCTCTCAGGGCTACTAAGGTGACCGCTAGGGCCATTGGCCAGTCCATGTCAGCCCTAATGGCCACAGAGAGGCATCTGTGATTTACCCTGTCAGATATTACTGACAGGGACAGAGCTTCCTTCTGGATGCACCCGTAGTATCCACTGGCCTGTTCGGCGATGCAATGAATACGGTTGTCGACAGGTTTCAGAAGGCGAAAAAGCAATTGGCAGCGTTCCAGCGCTACCTCCCTCATCGCTCCCATGGGGATCCTCGGTAGGCAGAGCCCCAGCCCAGCACAAAAGGGCTCTTTGAAGCCCAAAGACGGAGTGTTGCCACTTTGACTTCCCCTGCCCTCTAGGCCAAAGCCCAAGGATCTGATGGATGTGAGGCCAGTCATCTTCAATAAGAGGGTTGAAGACCAAAGACACCTGCCAGACATGTCTCTGTGGGTCCTGCGCACTGTAGAGAGGGGCTACTCGATTCAGTTTGAGTCTCTTCCCCCCGGTTCAACGGGGTTTGTCCCACTTTGTGGGAACACACTCTTCTTGTTCCATGACTAGATGAAAGGAAGCATCGAGGTGGTCCACTTCATAGTTCCTGTGAAGGATTAGGGTTTGTGTCCCATTTTGGATCTACGTCAGCTGAACTGCTCATTATTGAGGCTCAGGTTCAGGATGCTCGCCCACAAAGCAGGTCGTGTCTCAAATCAGATACAAGGACTGGTTTGTCACGATTGATCCGAAGGATGCTTACTTCCACATATCCATCTGTCCTCTGCACAGGAAGTTCCTGAGGTTTGCCTTCGAGGCCAAAGCTTATCAATATCGAGTCCTTCTGTTCTGCCTTCCACTCTCACCCCGCACCTTCACAAAGCTTATGGAGACTCCAGGGCATCCGCATTCTGAATTATATCGATGGTTGGTTGATACCAGCTAAATCTGAGTTTTTTGCGGTCCGGCATCGAGACGTAGTTTTCGCCCACATGAAGAAACTGGGGTTAAGACTAAATGCCTAGAAAAGTGTACTTTCTCTAGTACAGAGAACCACTTATCTATGCATAGTGTTGGATTCATCCGTTTTGCAATCACAACTGTCTCCTGCTCGGATCGAGTTTATCCTCACAGCTGTCAAGAAAGTGAGAGAAGGCCAGTCACTTACTGTGAAGCAGTTTCACAGACTGCCTGGAGATGCTAGCCATGCTTCTGGCTCTGAAGCAATTTCTCCCAGACTTGAGAGGCCGCCAGGTGTTGATCTCTATGGACAACACATCTCTGGTCTCCTACATCAACCATCGGAGGGTCTGCGATCTCGCCCCTATACAGGCTGAGATAGGGATCTTTAGATTCTTCTGTGGGACCCCTCTGGTTTGACCTCACTCACCCAACTTGGGCTGTACACATTTCCTTCTGTCGCCCTTGCCCGAGGTACCCTTAAAGTATTTTACATTCAAGACTGTTTTTCTTCTGGCTATCTCCTCCTTAAAGAGGGTCGGGGACCTTCAGGCCCTTTTCCGTGGCCCTGTCTCTCCTGGAGTTTATCCCAGACATGGCCAATGCCTTTCTCTACCCAAAACCAGGTTATGTTCCTAAGGTGCCCTCGGTTCCCCCACGACCTATCATGCTGCAGGCATTCTATACTCCTCCTTTTTAGGCGTCTGACCAAGAGAAGCTTAACCACAGAACAGAGCTGTCCCAGAATAGTCCCTATAAAAAGGGGTTCTTAGAAGTCCTCTGGTCTCCCCGCACCTTTCGGGGTCAGAATTCACTCCACTCGGAGTGTGGTGGCCTCTAAACCCTGGTCCTCTGGAGCATCTCTCCAAGACATTGAAATGCTATGGGCTGGTCCACCCTGCTGACCTTTGTCAGGTTCTACAGCCTTGACCTTATGGCCACTCCTGGCTCCTCCATCCTTTGGCCTAGCTGTGCCCATCCACACTAGGCAGGAACTGGTCAATCTGGTGTTATTGTACTCTTGTTCACAAAGCATTGTTGATGCAGCTCAAGTTCCTGAAAGGGAACATCTCTAGGTTACGTATGTAACCCTGGTTGCATACGTAACCTAGGACACCCCCCGCATCCCTGCAGTGCTTCCTTACATTGCAGAAGCTAGCATCATCTCCACCGCATGTACTTTTCTAGCTTCCTGGTTATGACGTCACCCCACCAGTGACATCGTGCCTTAAATTTGGATAGATTACACACGTGATTCAGAGCGTCGACACGCCGAAGCATTCCCAAAGCATTGTTGACGCATCGTCTCATTCCCTCAGAGAACCAGGCTTACATATGTAACCTAGAGATGTAACCTAGAGTCTTACTGTAGTTATAGCAAAAAATTATTCCAGAAATAACAACTTCAGCTTTTGGGACATGAACAACATATTGCTCATATCTTGGCAGCATCTATTTTTTAATTATATCTTGGGCAAGGGAAAAAAAAAAAAAAAAAAAAAAAAAAAAAAAAAAAAAAAAAAAAAAAAGAAAGAAAAAGCACACTGCTGTCAGTGACCAATGCTGGAGAATGAAATAATCTTTAAATCTGCTTTAGCTTTCAAACTAAATGTGTTTGGTGAGTTTGTTTTCAAGATAAAAAAAAAAAACTCAAATACCATGGTTTAAAACCTAGCATTATTAAGATGATTTTGTTTTCGCTTGGCCATGGTACTTATCAAACACTATGATCTCAAGAAACTTAAATGCAAGTTATTCAGTGATCATAAACAGGCACTCCGTAGTTTGCTTATTCTGCAAACACAGGTGTTAAATAGGTGTATTTTTTGCCTTTCAGTCTCTCAGACTTTAAACACCTGGACATGTACAATGCCTGTGATGTCGAAGTAGTTAAAAACATTGAAATAGAGCTGAGCTCAGCCATGATACAACAAACCCTAGAGCAAACAGAATTAAGGACTTTGCTGCATAACCGTGGCAGCTTGGCCCGTCTGACAAGTAACACATTGCCTTTAAACCACCACTGCCCTAATGATTTAATTACATACAAATAAGAGCTACACAGTACACCCACAATCATACAATTTCTGTTCTGTTATGCACAGATACAGATACCTTATTTCCCAAAGCTGCTCCTAGACTTCTGCTCCAGATTCTCTTTAGCGGTAGTGTAGTAGAGTCCACTTAAAAATTATCTGCTTTCATTATTCCCTTGTCACTTACAACACTCTCCACAAGTTAACTACAGACCTCTCAGTCTTCTGCTGGTAACAGTCTGACTCAGCACTTTCAGTTTTTCACATAACCATCCATCTAGTGACCTTCCTATGACTTTTTTCCTTTAGTAGACTCAAGTGGTCATCAATCACCATACCATGTCTTTCACCTCTAAATTTGCTGAATTCCCGTAAACATATTATGGGAAATGTCTACCTATCACATACTTACTGTATAGTATGTACTTAAATAAATCCCATCAACATTCAGTCTGACTTGAAAGTTACATGGAAAGTCTCAGCATCCATGCATGAGTGTACAAGAAGGTGTCTGGGTGTTACGCACAGACTCTTCAGTTACATACAAAACGAAATTTTATGTAGAGGTTCACTATGTGTAGTACAATTAACTAAATAGTTTCAATCATGTTTAATGACTGTTTTATCTAGGCAAGAATTGTGATGTTCCGAACGGGAGGTTGTGAGTTCAAATCCCAGCACCACCAAAATGCTTCTTCTCGGCCTTTTAACCAGGATTTAACACTCAACTGCTCAGTCTTATAAAATAAGATAATTGTAAGTCGTTCTGGATATGGGGGTTAGCTTAATGCCCTAAACGCCCAGGTTTGGATTTACAGTCAATTTACAGTCATAGAGCACTCAACAAACTCAAATTCGGAATTCCAACACAGGATGACCGCGGCCAATCCAAGCCCAGTCCTACGACCAAGTCTTAGGGCCAATTCAAAGTGGGCAATCTCAAAACCCACACATAATAAGAACACCCAAACCTTACACACATATTATAACCTAAACTTAGGACCAACCATGAACCCTGAGATGATGAGCCACACAACAATTAATTATTTAGCTTAGCTTTTAAAAACAGATTTACACAGTGAGTATGGATTTAAACTGACTCTGGAAGATGTACAGACAATAAAAAAATGCTAATTACGCGACAGAAAGATCTCCTGCAATCCCAGGGGCAGTGGTGTGCTGGAAGAACTTACCCAGTGAAGTCTGCCGAGTAAATGCCGTAGTCGAAAACATAGACACGGGTGATCTGGCAGAGGGTAAGGTAGCCCAGAGCGACCACAAAACAATATCTGGAAGAGAACGAGAATATCCAGAATTAGCAATGGCATTTAACAAAAAAGTGCAAAACTCAGCTGCTCTTAGTTAGTCACCATGAAAAACTATACACTATATGTGAGGGTAGAGATGGGAGTCAAGTGGTGAAGGCTAGCAACACAACCCCGTTAAAAAAAAAACACTACGAAAATGGCAAGAAAGCCATCAGGCTCCTTCCACCCAATGCACCTCATGGCGCAAAAGAATTCTTTAAAAAAAAAATTGGATGTGGACTTGCTCATTTAATCAAAGATTCCCAGTGTTACGATAGATTTCAATAAAATACAAAACAAGTTACAACCTTTAATATTTTAATGACCTGCATGTATGTTGCATGCTAAGCAGAAGTGAAAAAAGTCTGCAAGCTGTTATTGTCACATCTCCTTAAACAGAAAGAAGGCTTGTATGGGTATTGTAGATGATAATTTATGCAAGACGTTTGCACACTGACTACTGGAATAAATTAGTGTGATAGAAATGCAAAATTATCTGAAGAGTTCACTGACATTTTCACACCTAACACATCACAGCCTTATTAATATATCTTCAGAATCAGCAGCAGGATGTAATCAAAAAACTAATATATCAAAAATAAATCTACATGTATGTACTGTCCAGCTTCCTGCAGCCGTTCTTGTATCACTACAACACAAAGAGTCTTTTGAGAGTGTTAGCCATGTTCGAACACCACCCCAGATTCCAGTGAGAAGAAGCACTCAGGGCGGATTTTAATATCCTCGGTTTCTGACAGTGCCAGCGTAAGATCTCGCCAGTTCCACTAGAGGCATTCGAATACTGCAGCTTCAACACTGGTTCTCTTTATCAGCCGACGGCTTCACTGTGAAAGGCCTTGTTCTGCTGGTGGGCGTGAGGCTTTGCTCTGTGGGTGAGCTATGATGAGGCTCAACTCCTCCGGCGCACTAATGCAGGCCTGCAGAGCTCTTCACAAAGCTGCTTATTGTTGTACACAAAGCGGCATCAATATGGGGTTTGTTTAATTGGAGAGATTGCATTGTCTTTGTATTGAGCAAACTTTCGGTTGAGAATAAAGAAGTGAGAACTGAATGAAAGAAAAGGAAAGTCCCAGATGCACAGATGTTTCACAGCAAGCCGTCATTAAGTATAACAACATTTCTTCGGTGTAAAACCGAACCCAAATTCTTTCCTATGAAGGACCAAAAATCAAACGTGATTAAGGACACTGGGCCGAAAGTAAATTAACATTATAACAAACTATATTACATGAAAATGAAAGTTGCCATGGTTCCGCTTCATTTATGATTATAAAATGTTTAGAAATAAATAAATAAAATAATAAAAACCATAATTCCGTAATCTAGTAGTAATGCAGTTTTACTTCCAGTTCATTTCTGTTCTAGCACAATTAATTTTATAAATAGAACAATATAAAATCAGAAACGATCCCATTTATAGTTTAATGCAATTCAATGCCCCATGGGCCAAAGGTAATTTTTGATTTTGCCTGCTATGCATATGAAAAGAGGGGGAAAAAAGACATTAAGTCCGATCTTCATTAATAATTTATATATATATAGCATGTTTTATTTTTAAGCTGCAAAACGTGTAAATTAAAATTAAAAGCAGAGAAGTAAAATTTAGACTTTGGACCAGCTTCATGCCTTTCTTTAGAGGTCACTGACCTTACAATGCATATGGCTGTAGAGCTTATAACTTGAATAGCTGTATTTTGTATGCTGTATGCTGCATGGCAGACCAAATCAAAAGTTACCTTTGGCCCACGAGCCTTAAATTGTGCATCTCTGGTATACATTCTCAATTTAAAGAAGGACTTTGGTGCATGAAATTGGACACTTTTATTCAAACACTGTCAGAAGCTTGCATTTCTATATACGATTGTTGAGCATATAAACGAATGCTGCACACGTACATTCAGCAGTCAACTGGCCATGAAGAGTCAGTGATCTCAACACACACACACACAGATGTGCAGTCAAGCAAATGCACATGCGTTATCTGTTCACAGACTGCATACAAAGTATTAGAATGTCAACCATGCAGCATTCGACAGTATCGTGTGCGTTCCGCATTGTGCAGCAGAGCAGTATTACATAAAGAAAAATATGAACGCAAACAACAGGTTGCACAAAGTACACAAAAAGACTGGCAGATTTGTTTTGTTTGAGCAAATAAAGCGGTCTCCATGATACCATGATACATTTCAACTTATTTACTGTATGACTTCTTCATAATGCAAAGACATACACATGGTAATAACACTCTTAGTATAATGAGCTGCTAGGGGGGGAAAAACCTGCCCCCTGCTCCTTCATATAACAGAAAAACACATTGCCTAGTCCTTTTTTAACCTTCAACAGTCCCGATTCAGCAAGTCAGTGTGAAAGTCAGACTTATATCCGTGTTTTTGGTTTACGGTGCTGAAACACAATGAGGTCTTCTGCTCTTGAGGTTCATCCGCCTCAAGATTTGAAACTGTTTTGCATTCTGAGGTGCTTCTCTGCTGATCACGGTTGTGAAAATTGGTTACTGGAGTTATCGTAGATTCCCAGCTCAAACTTGTCTGGCCCTTGTTTTTTGGCCTCAGGTGCCTCTCTGTGAGATTTTGTTTTGGCCTACGACATTTCTTTCCTGTGTTAATTCACATTCCTCCTTTTTGCAAAAATGCTTATTTGGACAAAGAGCTGAAATAGTTGCTGTGGGTAAGTCAAGACTACAAAATAGTTTTTTTGAGTTTCATAAGTCACCTGACTGAGTCACATCACTAGAAATACATCACAGTTGGATGATGGATTGCAAATATATCAGAGTTAATGTGTTGCACACAAATGCATATATACACTGTAACTAGCTAACATATTAAGGAATACACCAGCTACAGCCCAACATACTGGTTAGCTCCACTACTTGCTACACACCCCCTTACTGCACTGTGCACTGGAATAAACAAGTTGTAGGAGAATAATATGCCAGAGAGCATCAGAGCTGCCACCAGGTTCCTCCTTGCCATTCATGTACACATCTCTACAGGCCTTACTCTGATGAAGTGGGTGGGTATCTCAGCAGCCTCGGTTTCTGAGGGCTTTAAGAAATGTCTGCGCTGCGCTGAAGCGCCTGTATGTGAATATAGCATGAAGCAAACTTCAATGTATTCCTATCTACCAAAAGCAGGAGTGCTTCAGCTTAGCTGGATAATAAAAGCGCTCAAATCAATCAGATCAATGAGCTCTATTCATTCTGAAGTAGTTCTGGAGAAGCACTGCAGGAATTATCTGACTTTTGGGAATGCAAAAAAGTAAGATATGTGACTATACAGTTTGCATGCTGTTTGCTGGTATATATTTTCTGTTGGTACACAGCAAAAGCTACTTACATCTAAATTCATTATTTGTACAATGTCAGCTGGCTAGAAAATGGTATAGTGGCTCAGTCAGTGATAACTGAAAGCTATCAATTGTGCACATTTCGAACAATAGGAGTAAATGGCACCATGTTGTCCGCTCATATGTATAGCAAAAGTACGTTCTACTAAATTCTCACAACTAGGTGACACATTTAATTCCATTTCTGTAAAGACTAGATATTTGAAGCTACATAAACATCTATAAAGGTCACCACTGTCCTCTGAAACACACCAGTATACATTTCGCATGATTCACATGCATAAAATAGTACATTTAGCTGAACAGCTCTTTTCTAAAATGTAGCAAACAGTTCTTCAGCTGAATATGATTAAGACAAGAATGAGAAAACAAAGCCACATGGTTCAACTTGGTTGTTTTCTATGATGATATAAAGAGTGTGGGGTATGAGAAAATTCACGAGCCAGAAATGTTGAAATGTTTATAGTGGAGACAATTTTTTTTTTTTTGGGGAAAAGCTTGTTTTATGGCCTTTTCTGGGAAAATGTTTCGAAAAACTATTCCGTTCTGGTAGCATCTTGGGTTTTTTTTTTTTCTTTTTCAAACATTACATAAATGACAAATTTCCCTATCATTTTGCAATGAATGGAATATGTGAATAAGGTCACTGCTGATGCTGCTCTGTGCCGTTATTGATTTTCCATGATGCTAATACTGGATGATGATGATGATGATGATGATGATGATGATGATGACAGTGAAATAATTGTGTCATAAAAAGCTGCATAAATTCTCATCTGAACATTCCCATCAATGCTTGTGCTCACACATAGGATGTAACCATTCAGTCTACAACCACATACGATATTTCAAAATTTTAAATGTTAAACATTCTCAACACAAACAGTTGAACAAAGCATAAAACAATTCGAAGCAGGTTTCTCGTACTCCAAGGTAGCTCCACTCTGACTAGACTGCATTTCTCAACTGTTAGTTTACTCACACCTCACACACAGGTACAGGCGATGAAGACAAAGTGACACCATGGGACCAGCAGACAGCACATAACCTGAGCCTCTCGAACAAATTCTGCTTTCTGCACCATTAACCGTAGAACCGCACACCACCACAGACGCGCTTCGAGCATTCTCTCGCTGGCTTTTTCAATTTCCGGGGCTTTTTTTTTCCCACTGCACCTGTCCCCCGAGAAAGCTATTGAGGTCCTTCTCTCTTATTGTTTCCAATAATATCTGTTTGCAGCACTCCACTTCTCAATGCAGTGGCACCTCAACAAGTCTAGGCCTTTGATACAGCTGACTGCAAAGCAGATACAGCAGACTACAGCTCACTGCAAAGTTTTGTCTACACTTTAGACAATATGAGCTGTCTATTAAATAAACAGAAGAGATGCCTTATTTTTGTTATTCTTAAAAAAAAGGTCTGTGATTATCTGTAGATTTACAGCATGCTAATGTAGTTACAATGGCATCTAATAGGAGAAATCGGTTTCTGATCTCGAACATAACTGATAACAATTATCGATAGCTCCTGCTTTTCTAACATGTCAATGGAAAAAATGAGAAAAACTCAAAATATTACAAAATAGCCGAAATTCTAGTTTATAAATAAATATTTAAAATAGGCCCTTAACCCTCTATGCTCCGGGGGTCCCTTTACGAGGGAAATATCAAGGTCCGTGACGTCGGAGTGACGTGGGGCCGCCTTCCCGTGGGCTCACCACCTGCAGGAGGGACCGTAAGGGACGGTGCTGTGAGGATTGGGCAGCAGTCGGAGGCGGGGGCCTGCTTAGACTGCTGCCCCCGCGACCCGGATTACGGATAAGCGGGAGAAAATGAATGAAAGGATGAATGAATGACCCGAAATTCTGAACCCCACTGAAAGTCGCATCGCACTTCTGAAGATTAACATGCACGTGTTTCGGGTTTTCTCCTTTCCATGAGTCACTGTTTATGCTTTCACTTGAAATGCTGTTTACACAAAACAGTACCAGAAAACATTTACAATATGATCAAATCATTTAAATTATTTTATTTAAAGGTGAGCTTTAATAAATCAGGTCAACACACACATACATGAACAAATGCTGTGTATTAAAAACAGACCTTTCACTGATTTAAGTTTCATGACATGAAGGTGGCCTTGGAAGAGGAACTTGTCACTAAGACCTCTCTGACCTATGAAAGGTCATGATAAACCACAGCCACTCTCTGGTAATAGTGTGTGCACACAGACACACATAGAGCAATTCCGAAATAAGGAGTGTTTCCAAAAATAAGCCCAATGTTAGTTCTATCGATCTACTAAAAATGGAGTCTTGAAAGCTTTGTGAAAATCAAGCTAAAAATAACTGACTTGAAGCTTTAAAGGGCTGATAAATACTGCCTTTCAAACAATAGCAGCCTGTGCCACATGTATGCTAGTGTTTTGTAACTTTTTAAGGTTCCAATGTTGCAAAATGTAAGTAATAATAATGCTGCAGCTAGCCATCATACCATTTATTCTTCTCGGAGATTGTTTCTGCCGTAGTCACGTTCACATTTATGCGTGCTGAACAGCAACGAAAATTTTTTTTTTACACTTGCGTACATTTTTCTAATACAAATATACTTATAATTATGTCATTCTGACTTCTGTCTTTTTTTTTTTTTTTTACGGTGGGTTTTGTTAATAAAAATAGCAAAAAATGACTTACTGTTAATGTACTTAAGTCTGTTTTCTGTTATCAGTACTTTACTTCACTATTTATTTTTCGAACAACTTTTTACTTTCACTCATTAAATTTTTTTACCCAAATATCTGTACTTTCTACCTTTCTACATTTTCAAAACAGGCTCGCTAATTTAGTTTTAATCTATTTGGTGAAATGTCAATATTTTTCTCTTCTCACTGTGCGTTTTCACCCCATCAATATATATTTATATGGTGGATGTTCAGCCTGGATACAAAATGTAAAATTCAATTTGTATTAATATATATATTAGGGCTGTCATAAATAACATGACAATTTCGTGTATATAGTTCATTCTAACTGTATTGTCGCGTGAATAACGCAGCCCACATTTCTGTTTGCCCATTTTTATTAAAAATATAAATAAATAAATATAAAAAGAGGCGAAATTTAAACCTTCAGTGCAACATATTGTACGTTTATTCATGAGGTCCTTTTTAAAAGATTTTAATCACTAAACATTTGTTTTACTGATGTGCCAAGTCTTAATTCAGCACTGAAATCCACCATGATGCACACAACAGGAAAATCCTTTTTTCCTTCTTTTTTCGATCGTACAGTGAGAGCAATAAATCAATCGAATATGCAATTTGTCTACTTTTATTTGTATACACTCATAATAACAACAAAACGCTGTGCTTTTGTAAAATAAAGAAAAGGGTGCGCTCCCTGCCGTCTCCGTCATCTCGCTTTACAAACACAAATAAATCAACCTGAATCTCAATGAATACTTGCCTCACAGACATAAAAAATATATAAATAGAAAGCTCAAAGGTCTACTTTTAAATAAACCAATTTACATCGAAAACAAATATTCTCTGATTATGTAATCCTTTTAAAAGTTAAAAGAGGTACAGTTTCTTCGGTATCACCTCATTAACCGTCCGTGTGGAAACATACAGTAGCAAAAGTTCCGTTTGTTGTTCTGATGTTGTTCTGAATTTACACAAGTCAAACCAACATAATTATTTTAAAACGTACAAAAATATTTTTTCTTTATGCTCTAAGTTGAGTCTGGTTTCACTAATAATAAACATACATTTGCATAAAGCATCCATATTTGTCTATGCCCATGTTGATTAGAGTATAAAAAAAGAAAAGTATTAATTTCACGGTTCATTTATGACAGAAAAAAATGTGCGATTAAGTTGCGATTAATTGAGTTAACTCATGACAATCATGCGATCAATCATGATTAAATATTTGAATTAATTGACAGCCCTAATATTAATATGACATGAGTATTTGCCAGTGTGACACTAAAACAGTTAGTAGTAATGGCTACATTTTACTTAAGTACATGTGAGAGCCCAAATTTCTTTACTTTAACTTGAGTAAAAAAGTATAGTCAGTACTTCAACGTTTAGCACAGTATTTTTATGTATCTGTACGTCTGCTTAAGTGAAGGATGTGTGTACTTTTGCCAACCCTGAATATAATGTATAAAATCATTAAAAAGCTTAAAATATAATTACATATTGTCTTATTTTACATGGAACTTGGTACCCCTAGTTCCAGTGTTCTGGTTCATGGAAGTCATTCGAAATTTGTGTTTGCATAGGTGTTATTTGCAGAGTCTTGTTTGTGTTAAATTTGTGACTTTAATGTCTGTCTCCATGACTACAAAGAAAGTTTATACTGGTACTGCTAGTGTTGATACTAAGGTTCATGCTATATTGGAGGTAAGGTGGATATGATAATACTTCACGGAGAGGGCAAAAATTTTTCTGCCATAGTTTATGGTTTTTGCATAAATTGGACTATATTTGCATCGACGTCACCCATGAAGTACTTTGGCATTTTGGGAATAGCCTTTTTCCGGTATTACTGCAAGTGTGCAAGACCGAGGAATATGTCCTTATTATTTTCTGATGCTCATTTCTAAGTTTCTTTGACTAACCCGTAACCCTGTTGCCAAGAAAAATAAAAAAGCACGAGTTTTGGAAACCTGTCTGTGCTTATATGATTTCTGTTGCAACTGCAGTTAGCGAGCTCTCCCATGACCCTGACTCAACGTGTTACAACAGCTTGTATCTAAACAGTAGCCTACCAAGAAAGTCATTGTTCACTGTCTTCCTCCTTCCTTTCACAACTATTTCTCTCTGGAGTTTATCTTTTGGCATCGTCGTGCGTTTAAAAATCACCACCGGTGGAAGTTTTTTCTCCCGAAGCCGTGCAGCTCAGAACACAGGTGAGGTGCGTTTTTTCATTTCCGTTCGGAAATTTCATTGGTCTAATGTTTTGGTGCTCAGTTTTTTGGCTTGAAGTTTGTGAAACCGGGAAAAACCCAGAAAAAATCCATAAATTAGCCGCTTCGTTGTTTAAGCCGCGGGGTTCAAAACGTGGGAAAACAGTAGCGGCTTATAGTCCGAAAAATATGGTATTTAATTTCTCTTACGTGACATGCTGTCTTTATTTTTTTTATCTCATTTACATCAAGAGAAAGAAAAAGAACAACCGTTTTTAACTGCTATTATATAAGAGATCTAAGAAACAATATTGCTTAACATTCCCTTCCACAATATTATTTACAATGTAACTATAAACTGATATAAACGCAAGACATTCCGTTCTTTATTACATCACTGTGGTATCATAGAAATAAAACATAATTGAACCTGTTGTTATATGATATTTAAAAACAAAACTTTCACCACCGTGTTTTATTTTGTACGTGTTGTTAATGTCGAAGAGGGTATTTAATAAACAAATCACTACTTTTTGGCCTGTAATAAAAAGGGAAAAAAACCCTCAAGACTCTCCTGTTTTCTCATCATCCTGCCTTCACTCATGCAGTACTGACAGAAACATGAGAATATTTCCTACAAAATACATTTAAGATCACTTTACAGCTTTGTCAGGAAGCCTGAAGCAAATATTTGTAGAATGATTCATTCAGAAGCGTGAAATGTGTTACATGTTCACGATACCATACCTTAAATGTTTTTCAGACAACTTTCTTCTGTCAGAGCATGACAGAATTCTCCTTCTATTCTGCATAGAATGAAGGCTTTATTGGCAAACGGATTAAGGGTCGTTTCCTGAGGGTGTGTTTCTCAAGGACTAAAATAAGCGTCCAAACAAGGAAGTGTCAGTAGAGCGGCCGTCCATTTAGAAGAAATTTTTAAAAGTCTTAGATATATTGCGTATTTAAACATAAAAAGTCATAGAAATTTAACTCCTTTTATTGTATCATGACTTTGCTGCACACACAGAGCAAAGACATGCATTGTATGGATTTTGGTATGGTATTGTTACAGTATATATAGATCCGAATACTCCCCTCAATGTTATCCCCTCAATGTAGCCCATCACTTTCTAACGATTGGGTGCAACAACATTCCTGGTTTTCCAAGGAAACTCTTCTAAACACGGTGTAATGTGTCATCCTCTCCTGCACCATCTTCACACAGTTATCGCTAATACACTGAGGAAAATAAGTATTTGAACACTCTGCTATTTTGCAAGTTCTCCCACTTAGAAATCATGGAGAAGTCTGAAATTGTCATCGTAGGTGCATGTCCACTGTGAGAGACATAATCTAAAAAAAAATACAGAAATCACAATATATGATTTTATAACTATTTATTTGTATGATACAGCTGCAAATAAGTATTTGAACACCTGAGAAAGTCAATGTTAATATTTGGTACAGTAGCCTTTGTTTGCAATTACAGAGGTCAAACATTTCCTGTAGTTTTTCACCAGGTTTGCACACACTGCAGGAGGGATTTTGGCCCACTCCTCCACACAGATCTTCTCTAGATCAGTCAGGTTTCTGGCCTGTCGCTGAGAAACACGGAGTTTGAGCTCCCTCCAAAGATTCTCTATTGGGTTTAGGTCTGGAGACTGGCTAGGCCACGCCAGAACCTTGATGTGCTTCCTACAGAGCCACTCCTTGGTTATGCTGGCTGTGTGCTTCGGGGCATTGTCCTGTTGGAAGACCGAGCTTCGACCCATCTTTAATGCTCTAACTGAGGGAAGGAGGTTGTTCCCCAAAATCTCGCAATACATGGCCCCGGTCATTCTCTCCTTAATACAGTGCAGTCGCCCTGTCCCATGTGCAGAAAAACACCCCCAAAGCATGATGCTACCACCCCCATGCTTCACAGTAGGGATGGTGTTCTTGGGATGATACTCATCATTCTTCTTCCTTAAAAAACGTTTAGTGGAATTATGACCCAAAAGTTCTATTTTGGTCTCATCTGACCACATGACTTTCTCCCATGACTCCTCTGGATCATCCAAATGGTCATTGGCAAACTTAAGACGTGCCTGGACATGTGCTGGTTTAAGCAGGGAAACCTTCTGTGCCATGCATGATTTCAAACCATGACGTCTTAGTGTATTACCAACAGTAACCTTGGAAACGGTGGTATCAGCTCTTTTCAGGTCATTGACCAGCTCCTCCCGTGTAGTTCTGGGCTTATTTCTCACCTTCCTTAGGATCATTGAGACCCCACGAAGGTGAGATCTTGCATGGAGCCCCAGTCCGAGGGAGATTGACAGTCATGTTTAGCTTCTTCCATTTTCTAATGATTGCTCCAACAGTGGACCTTTTTTCACCAAGCTGCTTGGCAATTTCCCCGTAGCCCTTTCCAGCCTTGTGGAGGTGTACAATTTTGTCTCTAGTGTCTTTGGACAGCTCTTTGGTCTTGGCCATGTTAGTAGTTGGATTCTTACTGATTGTATGGGGTGGACAGGTGTCTTTATGCAGCTAACGACCTCAAACAGGTGCATCTAATTTAGGATAATAAATGTAGTGAAGGTGGACATTTTAAAGGCAGACTAACAGGTCTTTGAGGGTCAGAATTCTAGCTGATAGACAGGTGTTCAAATACTTATTTGCAGCTGTATCATACAAATAAATAGTTTAAAAATCATATATATATGATTTCTGGATTTTTTTTTTTAGATTATGTCTCTCACCATGCACCTACGATGACAATTTCAGACCCCTCCATGGTTTCTAAGTGGGAGAACTTGCAAAATAGCAGGGTGTTCAAATACTTATTTTCCTCACTGTAGATTAAATGCCTTCCAGAGCTGCACCAGATTAAGCTAGCTGAGACAAAAACACGAACGGGCATCGAGTGTGTTTTCTATAATGTCTTTAAATGCTTTACCTTTAAAATGTCTCTTTCATTTCGAACTGAGAAGCCCAAACATGTTTCAGATCTCAACTGAACTCAACCCAGATCTCAAACATAAAACACCTTTAAAATGAACTGGAACTGCACCCCAGGCCTCCAACTCCAAGAGCAGCACCTGATCTTACTAATGCTCTTGCTGCTGCAAGAACACATCTCAACAACCACATTCCAAAATCTAGTGAAAATCTTTCGTAGAAGAATGGAAGTTATTATAAAATCTAATTAGGCACATGTGTGTGTGACTGTCTGGTGTCCACAAAAAAGTGTGCCACTGTGATCTTGTATTCAATATGTGATTAATTAGAACATCTAAAAAAAATCCATACTTTCTCAACCCCAGCTGCAGCCGTTAAGATGATTTGAGGATGTTCTTACCGGTGCATGTGCTCCACCCCAGTGAAGATCATGATACCATACGTGAGTCCACTCTGAAGCAGAAAGTGAAAAGCGTACCTAGAAAAAAAAACAAAAAAAAAACCAATGTTATTATGGAGCTAAAAATGCTGGCTTTTTAATTGAAACACATCCAAAAGCTACTTGCAGCAGGCCTGCCAGATTTAATAAACCAAAGCAGAATGAATGGTAAAGCAATCCAACCTGCTCAAGTGCTTCTACTTGGCATGAAGTAAAAGTGTCTTTGGCTGACAAAAGGCTGATCACATCCATTCTAATCAGCATATCTATTCAGTTTAGAGGCTTGTATAAGACCATGAACAGAGTGTGATGAAGTGATAATGACTCTGAGCCACACAAACAGTCAGAGGAGCAACCTTTCCTCAGTGTTGCACCTCATAACAAGCCACACTGTCATTTCACTAAATAGGTGTTTGCACAACAGGATTGTTTTTGGGAAAGAGAATATGTCTAATGGAAACAGCATTCAAATTGCTCAGTACCTTTTAAGTGGCTTGGAAGCATTTCATGTGTTGAAGCGATAAGAGTTCTCACGTATTTGCATTTGCAAAACACTGACCTAATGCAACAAACTGCTGCAGTCCTTTAAAATATCTTTGGAACGACATATATTCATATCATATCTTGAATTACTTTCAATATCACTCAATTTGCTTTCATATCACTCCATAGTACATATACCATAATGATACATACATTATTGATATAAACTTCATCATAAACTCCTGAATCTAACATTAAGCTTTGCAAAAAATACATACACCCCTTCACAAATGTGAAAAACATCATAGACTAGCACTGAATCTTCTTCTGGAGGACTTTGTACATGCACACATCCCATATATACATTTCATATGTGCATATGCTTGTTTCTCCTTCTTGCATCTTTGCACTATTTGTAATTTTGTATTTTATGTTGTGTGTTTGCCTTATGTCCTGTATAAATGATGTCAGAGTTTGCTGGGAGGATTCGTAGACCCTCTGTATATACACTCATGAATCTCTCGCAAGTCAAGTCAAGAAGCTTTCATTGTCATTTCAACCATATATAGCTGACGCAGTACACAGTGAAATGCGAAAACGTTTCCCCAGAACCCTTGTGCTACATAAAACAACATTGTAGCACATAGAGCACATAGAGCTCTATGTGCTCTATGTGCTTGGATGTGTTTCAATTAAAAAGCCAGCATTTTTAGCTCCATAATAACATTGTTTTTTTTTTTGTTTTTTTTTCTAGGTACGCTTTTCACTTTCTGCTTCAGAGTGGACTCACGTATGGTATCATGATCTAGCACATAGAGCTAGCTAAATCCTCTTACATCCTAAATCATTGAATCTTTCCAAAGAGAAAGTGCATCCCATTTCTTTAAATCACTTGCCTTGAACTCAAGAGAGTTCAAGACAGTGATAAAGCCCAGATCATTGAAGTGTGAACCTTCTGCAAGATTCTTTTCACTTTTTTATATGGCCTCTGGAGCTCACATCACTTTTCCCCCCAGTTTCTCATTTTAGGCAGATAACCAGCTCCAGAAGACTCCTTGTTGTTCAGAATGTCTTCCATTTAAGAATTATGAAGATATGTGCTTCAGGGATTCTTCAGTGCAGCAGAATTTGTTAGTAGCCCAGACATGTCTGAAAATAAAACCCTTTCTCTGAGCTCTGTACACAGTTTCTTTGATGGCTTGGTTTTTGCTCTGATACACTTTACCAGCTGCTATAGCTTATATATATATATATATATATATATATATATATATATATATATATATATATATATATATATATATATATATATATACACACACAGACACACAGACACACACACACACACACACACACACAGGTATATGCCTTTCAATCAACTGAACATTGAATCTTTAACCAAAGTGAAGATTTCTTTCGTGTAATAAAAGTAGTGTGTTTAACTAGAAATAGTGACAGGCAGATGTTATATCATTCAAATCAAAATAGAAACATTCTAAAAGAAATTAAGGATGTTAAAACACAAAAACAGGGATTTTGTAAGTGCCATAAAAAACAAAACTGTGTCTGCTGTCGTAAGCGATGCAGCACATGTGCTTTCCCAGTTACAGAAAACTTCCTGTTTTGTATTGACTAACAATTTTCTTTCTTCTGTGGCAAGGGTTCAACTGCTGACAAACCCTGACTATATATGTGGACAAAGTTGGGATTTCATACGTTGTGCCATAGTAGTTGCCGATCACAAGATCTTGTGCTAAGTATCGTCATTTGATCTACACTGTGGAGAACTACCAAGCTCTCTTCAGCCTTTAAACTTCTTGACCTCTCAGCAGCATTCACAACCACAACCACAAAACTCATATTCATCCTCAGGAGTCTTGGAATTAATGGTACAGCTTTACAATGTGTTTGTGTCCTATTTGCAAGGCCGAACATATCAGGAGATATGGAAAGGATCCATATTTAGCTCCATGCTCTGGTGTCCTACAAGGCTCAGTATTTGGTTTTCTCACATTCTCCATATACACTCAAACTCTCGATAAGGTCATATCTTCATATCTTTTTATACCACTGCAAATTCTCTCCCCCACACTTACAGACACTCGTTTTCACTCAGATCCCGCAAATATCTCATTGTGGATGGCAGCTTCACAACTGAAGTGTAATCCAAGCAAAGATTAACTGCAGTTTGTCTCCACATATCTTGCAATCTCTATGGACAACCCTGATTTTGACTCTGATTTTAACTTAACTCCCTACATACAACTTTGGGGTAACCATGGTCAATCAATGATTTGGGAAAATTAACCATGGACAATCCATTTTTCCGCGAATCTTTCCTCTAACTTTTCTAATCTACCACACTCATTTGACTTTTCTCTGCTTGTTCAGACATTCGTAATCTCAGGACTGAAGTACTTCATCTCGCTCCTACCAGGTCTGCCTCTGAAAGACCATTGTAACTGATCCAGAATGCAGCCAAATGATTGGTTTTCAACCTTCCTAGGTTCTCCCAAAATACGATTCCAAAATACCTCTTCAGGCAGTTCCCAAATTAGAACTTCTACTTAAAAAACAAATAATAAAATTTTCCAACTTTAAACCAACTGTATTCTTAGTCTGTTTTCTAATAAACAAGAATTAGAATGTATTTATTGATGGACACTTTAAAGCACATTTGTAAGGTGCTTAGCATAATGAAGTCTGCCAAATGCCATAAATGTAAATGTTGTGACTTGACTGTTTGAACTGGACATTTGTTTTGATGGAATTAGTGATTAGAACTTATGGCTTAGTCAAACTAGCATGAACAGTCCTGGTGGTCTTATCTGCATATGGACATCAATCTAATATGGGCTACTATAGTAGACTGATTTTATAACTGTTTTACAGCGTACTCTTGACGAGTTATATAAGAGTCCAGGTCAGAGCAGTTGCATCATACTCAGCCATGCATGCTACTGTCCTTTCAGCTCTTACTGACTCTCATTTACTTCACCAAACTGAACCCCAGGTCTTCCTCAGTGGCACAGTGACAGAAATCTCACAGAAGAAGTCACTTCCTGGCTGTCTTCTTTGCCTCACTTCATTGGGACGTAAACCCATGGGCAGACATGCCTCAGGAGAAACATGTACCTCATTTCTGGCATGATGAGCAATATACAAGCCCTGGAGAGAAAATCAGCAGGGAGCTCTTTTAATCTCTCGCAGTCACTGCTACCAGTTTGGACATGCAAGCACGACCCAGCCCAAAGAAAGTGGCGTCAGTGCATTTTAAAAGAAAAAACAGCTCAAAAATATACATTAGCTCAAAGGATCTTGTTTTTCTTGATTAGCAATAAAATGAGAGTCTGAAAATGACAGAGCAAATGTTGAAATGACAGAGCAACCACGACTGCTCAATTATCTAGGAGAGTAAAGTAGAGTTTAGTAAAGAAAAAAAGGTAAAGCAAGTGGACTTTTAACACTTTAAATAAAATCAAATACCTGACTGTGTGTTCATGACGTTTATTTCTCGTAATTCTGACTTTTTTTCTCGTAATTACTAGATACTAGTTTTTTGAGTGTGGCTGTTAAGATTCGTGTTTATTCAGCTACAAGGGTTTTAGAAAAGTCAGATACTGATGTAGGTGAGGTGAGGAGGCCTGGGGTGCTGTCAGTGTTCCAATTCATCCCAAAGGCGTTCAAATAGGGTTAATGCCAGAGGTCTATATCAGACCACTCAAGATCACGTGTACACCATATCTTCATGGAGCTGGCTTTGTGCACAGTTGCATTGTCATGCTGAAATAGGTCTGGGTCTCCTAGGTCATGTGAAGTAAAAACGCAATGTTACCGCATCCAAATGCATCCTATACAATTGTGTGCCTTCAACTTTGTGGTAATAGTTTGTACAAGAACCACATACGGCTGGAAAAGTCACATGTCCCAGTACTTTTTGTCCACATTGTGTAGAAAATGAGCCAAAGCAACAGGACTAACAGTTACTTTATGTAATTTTATTTATAGAAATTCAGAAAAAGTCAAAGCGATTAATCTCGGTTTTATCTGCAGCATGTGTACACATTCTCGAGATTAGACTGTTTGTATCTGATAACTATGACTGTTTTTTTTTTTTACTGACAATTAACTTGGCCTCTGTTCAACACTGAATATATGGTATTATGCAAGCTACATATCATCTGACATCTTTAATCAGAGTTGCAATTTTTGGCAGCTATTAGACAAGCAGATAATATTCCTCCACTGAGAGCATCTGACACTGACCTGCGCAGCATGCTGTTAATAAAATACTTTATTATTCATTAGGCAAACAGATCTATGAATCGATCAGTTATAAAACATTCAATCGTCCGATTGATTTAACTGATCGATTCAAACAACACCAAGTTCTAAAACTACATTACAGAAAGGACAATGCATAAGGAATCTGTTATAGATGCTAATGCTGTGGTAATCCTTTATTGGTTTCTGATTAAAGAAGAATTGGATCTTTACAGATCATTAGCTCAAACTATATAGATATAGATATAGATACATATATATAGATATAGATACAATAGAATGCTGGGTCACAATGTAACTTACTTCAGAAAAACCAGAACAATGCAGTTTTGATTGTAAAGTTTAAGTATTTTGTGTGTGTGTGTGTGTGTGTGTGTGTGTGTGTGTGTGTGTGTGTGTGTGTGTGTGTGTGTGTGTGTGTGTGTGTGTGTGTGTGTGTGTGTGTGTGAGTACAAAAAAGACCTAAACATCCACACTAAAACTATGGCAATTGTATAGAAAAAAATATTTGTTATTAAGATGAATTAGATCAGGCAGTGAGATTTACATATGCTAATCCTCAGTTACCAATGTCAGTCATGGATCATTATCATCATCTTCATCATCTCTTAACACTGTGACCACAAGAGAATTAAAAAAAAAACTTTTAAAGCCTAATCACACCCCAGAGGCACCAACACAGATGGACACAGCAAGTTTCTCACCAGCCAAAGCAGAAGAGGGCCAGGTAGAACCCCAGCAGTGTAGCCACGACATGCCGGATAAAGGGACTGGTCTTGCTGGGGTGCAGATAAAGACGAAACCAGCAGGCTGTGAGCAGGGCGAAGATCTGGCAGGCCACAAAATTTACCTGAAATAGACAGCGATAGAGGGAGTTTCAGAATCAGTAATTACATCAGATAATTTTTTTTTTGTTAGACATGTCAAATGAATAGATTCAGCAGCCCTGAACGCTTGCATACGAAAAATGTTTGCAGATGTTTCCTCTCGCCTTCACAAAGACACACGCTGAGGGAAGAGTAAATATTGTTAATTACTGCCAATTAATCAGCGCAGAACTTCGAAACAGTATCATTTGCCATGTCGAAGAGAGCATTGCAAATATCATATACTATACAGCAATGGAAATGCAAATAAAATCATATTTACATGCAATATTGATCAATATTAGGGATCGTTACAACACTGATCGCTAAAGAGAAATGGCATAAAATGTTACAGCGTGCCAAATCTGGTAATCGGGAGTACCACACATGTACCTTGCATTGTTATTTTTTTCAGAAATAGAAAATAAAATTATGTATCAAATCAGACACTACTGTTTTTTTTTTGTTTTTTTTCCATATTGAGCTTTGGACACAAAACCCGGAAATGTTGTGTCATTGGGAATGCAATAAAGCCAAGTTTCCTCATCCTTAAACAAATAATCTATTTCACAATGTCTTCACACACACATGTACGCAGAGCCACCAAGCTCCGATTCGATCACATCACTCTCTGACTCACAAACATACATTCACACCCATGACTAGTGTTACGCAAGCTGACAGAAAGTCCACAGCTCATTATCAGTAATGCATGACGGATAGGTTTTCGCTCCACTTTCCCCAGCTTTCTCTCACATAGGCATCAAAATCCTAGGGCACAAAGAAGGAGCTTTGATAAGAATGTAGCTGTGTGCTCACACACCCGTATCTGCACACACTGTTTACTCACATCATTGCTTTGAGTCACTTCCTTTTTGTTATATCACACCCTGGTACACACACACACACCTTTAGATACACAACATCTGTGACCTGAAACCTAATTACAGAAACAGCTTAAAAATGGCAGCAGGAATTTTTCCTATTGGAAAACCTGAAAATATTAGCAAAGACTATTTAAAACGTGTTATTTCTTCGCCACTCCATCAAAGCTGTTCATTTATAAGTTCATGAGAGAAACTGACTCCAGCCCAAGTCTGCATTTCAGTTCCACCAGCTCACCAGTGTATCATAAGAGCTGAGACGTTTGCACAACAAAGGCACCTCCCATTAATTACAATCTAGTTTCTTGAATATTCTGCCGAATACGTTTTCTCATTATTGCACCTTTTTTTTTAGCTTTAAACAGCATAGAAAATTTACAATATTTTCACATAATTAGGCTGATAAACTGATGTACAAATCCTGACATGTAACCATAGAGATCTTATTCTCTCACAATGAATGCAATCTGCGATCCAAGCGATCATAATAATAAACTCGCAGACACTCTGACATCACTAAGTCTAAGAACCTCCCAGAAGATTGGGATTTCACAGGTTTACTTCAAGTAAATCAGTGCAAATAGAATGTACTCTTTTCTTCCCATCTTTTCCCATCATTGTTTGCACTGCTGTGCAAACAAGCTAAAGCTTTAGCACGTTTTAGGTGTCTCCCACTGAGCTGTAGCAGGGGGTCAAGGTTTAAAAGTTTTATCTGAGGGACTCAACATTCACTGGTGCACTGACTCTGATACTCTGAAAGAAAATGATACATCAAATCAAAGTGCAACGTAGCTACAGTATGCTTGCCCACATTTCCCCACCCATTTGCCATTCTACTTTAAGCCTTTTCCAATTTTCACAGTGCATTAGATCAAACCGGAGCAAATCTAAAACACATTACTCATCACACTATAGTTCACTCAAAGTGACACAAACACACTCACACTTATTTCACTTCATCCTCTATTATTTCCTGCCTCTCTCAAACCACACACACACACACACATCTAATGATGCCCCAGTGGAGCCAGGAGTATCAGTTCCTAACTGTGCTCTGAAAACAGAAGCATAAAGAACATTGGAGAACTTGCAAAAAAAAAAAAAAAAAAAAAAAACAGGCCTGTACCACATATATAACTAGGTTGCAAAAAAAAAAATCATTTTTCATCTCATGTTCGTTCATTAAAAAAAGTGTTGTTCTTTAATGTCTGTACAAATACTCAACTACACTTTATAATCCAATCTGCCAAACATGAACTTCCAAACATGCAAATATTTACTCAATCTGTGACCTGCCTGATTTCTGGCTCCAGCCATTTTCATTAAGTGAATTCTTTTTGTCTAAAACTAAACTCTAACAATATAGATTTATTTAAAAAATAAAAAATAGTAACAATTCATAATTGTTGAATATTCCTGAATGGTTTTGAATTGAATTGAACACTATGGACACAAGAATGAGATGGCTGGATACACAGACAGACAGACAGACAGACGGATAGATAGACTATATGTAAAGTATGTCTTAAATATTAAGAATACTAAAAGCGATTTACAAAATATACATAAAGATATACAGTATATAAAGAACAAACGGATTCAGTGGAGAGTGTGTTTTTGTGCAAACAGTGTAAACACTGCTGATATAATAGCACACTTGGTTTGAATTAAATTGACAGTGCTGTACAACCATTATCACAGAGAACGTTGTGCGTGACCTCAGTCTTTTAGAACAGGTATCCTCAACCCTCATTCTAAACACCAGCATCCCACAGGGCTGTGTTCTGGGCCCTCTACTCTACTCTCTGTTCACCCAACATCATCAAGTATGCAAATGACAGCAGCGTGGTCGGACAGATCAGCAACGATGACGAATCGGCCTACAGGGAAGAGATCCGAAGCCTTTTTGTTGCTTTTGTACCTGTACTATCTGTCTGTCTGTCTGTCTGTCTGTCTGTCTGTCTGTCTGTCTGTCTGTCTGTGTGAATTTTATAGATGTTTATCTGGTGACAGTATAGAAACGTTTTTATTTTCTGTACATTACTTTCGATTGTTACTGAAATGTGTTTCTGCATAGATAAGGAACAGCCATTTACTATATAATAACCTCCTTTCTTCTGGGAAAATGTTTCACTAAATTTTGTGGATGTGGAAATTTGTGCTCATTCAGGCATAGGGGCTTTAAATCAGATAAAGTCAGATACTGATGTAGAGTGAGGAGGCCTGAGGTGTAGTCAGCGATCCAATTAATTTCAAATATGTTCAATAGGGCTGTCAGAGCTCTATAGCAGGCCACTCACAATCTTCCACTCCAACCCATGTGAACCATATCTTGAGTGAAGGATATTATGACAGAAAACAAGGGACTAAATGTGAAATTGGATGTTCAATAAGCACATACGAATTATATGATCAGGTGTCCACAAACGTTTGTCCATATAGTGTATATATGTGAAAACGGTGTGCTTTTTTTTTTGCTCAAAAATTAAAGCTCTAAAACTTATTTCCAGAAATGACAAATAGGCATAAATGGAGCACTGCTTACAAACTAAATGTAAAAGAATAAATATCAAATTTGCCAATCATGAACCTCGATGCTGGAACTGATCAGCTGACCGCTTTCTTTTTACTGTGCTGTCCTGTCCTCCTAGCATCAGCGACTCTCCTTCTCTGTACAGGACCACTCCAGCTGAGCAGCTATAATAAGCCTGGGCATGCTGTGATGTCAGCCACAATCTGACCCAATACTGCCATTTCTCTCCTCCACGACTTTCAAGTCGCCACCAAAAAAGGGATTCTTGTCATAATCATCTGCAGATCTTTAAAGCTTTTAAAACACTTCACCATTTTATGCCGTCCAGATGTGAAGATGGAGCTGTTGCCAAAATCAGTCTTGCCTTTGTAAGAAATTTAGCAATGCACAAGAGAGCTCACGTAATCTATTAAGCATCTGCTTCATGTAAATACACAGAGACTGGTGGAAAAGTACAAGAGAGACAGGGTGGCTTAACGTAATGAAATAGATCATTCTCCGGTGGTCTTGTGTTTGTTCTGAAGTTTCTGAACTACCAACCAGAGCTATGAATAACCCCTGCCTGCAATGCTAAAAATAACACTTTGGGGATTTAGCGTCTATAATTCTGCATTACTCATAACAAAAAAAAGCACACTGCATGCTTTCAAGCCCATGAAATGAAGCTCAGGAAATGTCCATATGCTGTACAAGTGGATTTTTGTTTTTTTTCTTCTCCAGAGCATCTGTTTCTATGATTCTACGTCATATAGCACATGATACAGTAATTAGAACATTGTGCATATTGGCATTTTTATTCAGCTTTTTATCTCTGTAAACAAATACTATAATAAATACTACTTCCTCAACTGTATATTTCGGGTGTATATATTTAAAATTTCTTCACTTCACTTGAACTAAGAGACCCAAACTTATTCAACAGGACACTGTTGTCCCTGTGAACAATGCAAGCTCCATGAAAATATGCTTTACATGGGTTGCTATAGAGCTGAAAACTAATAAACACCTTTGGATTTTTGGATTGGAACTCTGACTACACCCCAGTCCTCCTCGCCCTACATCAATACCTGACGGCTAAATGAGCACAAATCTCCACAAAATCTAGTGGATCATTTTCCCAGAGGAATGGAGGTTATTATAAGAACAAATGAGGACTAAATGTGGAATGGGATTTTCAAAAAGCACATACAAATCTTATAGGCAAAATGGAGGAACTTTAAAATATTTCAAATAATTAAATGAAGACTAAATTTATTTTTACAGACATTTATAGAATGTGCATGGCAGGTGACTCAGACTCCATGCAGGGATTGTAGAGTGCAAATGCTAAAATTGTTTTTATGCTATGTTATGTTATTTGCTAATCTGGCTCTCACACACAGGACTTGTTAAAACTTGGATTTATCATGTGTCATCATTGAGTTGCCAGCACTGAACAAGGTAACATAAATGTGTTTCGATGCGTCCCAGGGCATCAACCAACTTATCGATCGCATCAGCTGTAAGAGACAATCAACGTAAATTTGGAATAGCTCTGTGCTCTATTAGTAACAGATAACAATGCAATTTCTGGAATAAAGAGCCAAGTTTTAAAATCTAGCTGTCATTCATCTAATGTAATCAACGTGGTGTCTCGTTAAGTATGTCACATGTTGACTTGTAGCCTTGTGACAATGAGTCTTGAAGGCGAAACATTTGTCTGAACATTTCAGATGAAGTAAACGAGTGAAGAGAGCATGTGAGTAAACCTGTACGCTAACTTATTTTAACACATACAGCAATAATAATAACCAAGAAAAGGCAGCTTTTTAGCTTACATTTTCTTCAGGGTTTTTTTGTCAAACAATTGACCGACACGGAGCCAAACATCGGTTGTTTGCGACTTATGCAAATGAAAGATTGGCACGTTGAGGAAACCACTAACAGAGCAAACCAAGGAGTTTTAGCACTGGATCACTGGAGGACACAAATGTGCTTGGAAAAGGCACCACTTGTGGGAAAAAAAAAAATAGTGTGCAAAAGACTTCACTAATGCTCTGAAGTAATTTATTTGTCAAAAACAGTCAAAAACCTGAGGTCTTTTTTTGAAATCCTTCGTTCCTGTACACAAAATGCAAAAAAAAGGCTTATTTCAAAAAATGTTATATACAATACAAAACAATATATTTAAAAACTGACTCACCTTTTTAGTTAATAGCTTTCAAATAATTAAGAAATGAATATATGAATATATATATATATATATATATATATATATATATATTCATTTCTTAATTATTTGAAAGCTATTAACTAAAAAGGTGAGTCAGTTTTTATAATATATATATATATATATATGCTATCCATGCTTACAGTCTTTGTTATTATGTTTCTTTGAGATATAGTTTCCTCAGGAAACTGAAAAATAACTGATAAACTTATAAATAAAAACAAAAAGAAATGTGTTGTTAATTGTTGTGCAACGCATTTATTTGTAAGTATTCTTTCCACATACAGTGATCCACTCTGCTGCAGTACTTTTCAAGCACTTGCTTTACTGAAATATTTTACAGGGTCCACATCTGGAACATGTCCTGCCAGCTGACAACACCAATGCTTTGAGAGTAAACTCCGTGTACTATATAAACAAAAGCTTGTGGACAGTGGACTGTAAGATTTCTTTGTGCTTTAGAACATCCCATTCCAGATTTGCTGTTATAATAACCTCCACTCTTCTTCCACTAGATGTTGGAGAGTGCTGCTAGAGATTTGTCACAGCTTTAATGGTATTAGTAAAATCGAGACTGATGTAGAGTGAGGGGTTCTGCGGTGGAGTCAGAATACCAATTAATACCAAAGGTGTTCAATAGGGTTGAGGACACAGCTCTATAAAAGGCCACTCAAGACCTTCCACTTCAAACCCATGTAAAATGTATCTTCATGGAGCTCAGCTTGTGCAAAGGGGCCTTGTCATGAAGGAACAGGTTGGTACAAAGACATGCTATACAATTGTGTGCTTCCAACTTTGTGGTAACAGTTTGGGGAAGGTCCATATATGGCTGGAAAAGTCATGCTTTTGTCCATATAGTGTACTTTAAAACAACTACTTCTCCTCAAACAATGTCAAACTGAGATGTTTCCCCTGACTACCCCACACTGCCCACACAAATGACTAATATAAATATCAAATACAAAAATACAACAGGGAGATTTTTTCTCAAATACGGACATGAACTATAAACTCATAAATACTTTATTAATTCAAATCTTAGCACCTCCAAGCTGCCACTTGTGGACCCTTGACAACTGCTCAGTTGTATAAAAGAACATTTGCAAGTCGCCCTAAAAACATGCATCTGCAAAAATAGCATATACAGAAAATCAAAACAAATCACGTGAGGGAATAAAGATGAACCAAAGTGGAAGTGTTTATGAGAATCATGAATCACCTATAGGTGCTCCCATCCACTAATCCCTTATTTACATGTCATATGCATATTTAAATCACTGGTGTACCCTCATGTTCATCTAATTTACATCAAACACACTGTCACTCACATTCATAAGCATACAACCCTGTGAAAACTTGAAAGGCCCTGAGATAAAAATAAAATAAAGTAAGGGCTGTGTAAGGCATAAAGATTGAAAGAAACAAATCACCTACAGATTGACTCAGAGAGAGCTCAAGGAACTGCTAGTCACCAGTATTCATAGCATCTTTTAACCCAGTGAATGCTTTCTTGTACTGTCTTTTAATAGACTTGTGAGTGGAGCAGGAATGCTGCAGTCAATCCCATTACAGTAAGTGACACAATAAATCTAAACTGATCATTTACCAAACCTCACATTCTCTCTACTGTTGTTATGCCTGGCCAGGAAATCCATCATGGATGGAATAAAAATGTTTAATCATTTTTTGGAACAAAAAAAAAAATCCAAAATATTTGAATGAAGCAGAAAATCCATAAGAGAGCCTATCTGCAGATTGATGCTAAAGCCTAAGTTCAGAAGTCGATTGGACGAGCAACCCATCATGCAAAAAAAAAATGGAAGATGCAAGTGCAGATTTGTAGACACCACGTCCCCATTCCACATTTAGTCCTCATTTGCTCTTATAATAATCCTCTACTCTTCTGAGATGTTTCACCAGATATAGGAATGTGCTTGTGGAGAGTTGCGCTCATTCAGCCACAAGAGCAGTGGTAAAGCACTGATGTAGAGTTGGTGAGGAGGCCTCAGGTGCAATAACTTTCTTTCGGCTTCTCCCATTTGGGGTCGCCACAGCGGACCATCCGCATGTTTGATTTGGCACGTTTTTACGCTGGATGCCCTTCCTAACGCAACCCTCCCCATTTATCCGGGCTTGGGACCAGCACTAAGGCTTGTGCAACCCTAACGGCTGGGGTCGGTTCCCTAACCGGGAATCGAACCCGGGCCGCAGCGGTGAGAGCGCTGCATCCTAACCACTAGACCACCAGGGAACCCAACAGGCATCAGGTGCAATCAGCATTCCAATTCATCCCAAAGGTGTTTCAAAGGGTTAAGGTCAAATGGGAATTAAATGTGAAATGGGATGTTCCAAAAGCACAAGTCTATACACTATATTAATATTTTGCAGGTTCATGTGAGAAAAATAAAGCTACCAAGAAGTCAAGAAGCTTTTATTGTCATTTCATCCATATATAGCTGATGCAGTACACAGTGAAATGAAACAACGTTCCTCCTGAACCCAGGTGCTACATACAACAACATAAAACAAACAGTACAGAACAGAAAAACACAGGGCCGAGAACTAAGATCCTCGCCACATAAAGTGCATGTGTGCAGCTGGTGCAAACAGTGCAAAAGACAACACAAGACGGTGCAAGACAACACAGGACAGTGCAGGACAATACACAATACACAAAATATAAAAATAAAAATGGAAATAGCTCCGCCAGTAAAACCTGTCGTAACAGAATAAGGTGCAGTGTAAACAGAAAAATGTAAACAGAATTTGTGCAATTCAGCAGTAGCAGCAATCAAAAAAAAATAATAATAAATTTATTTATTTATTCACCATTACAAAAGGGTGAATAAACTTTTTGCATATTTGTATTTTCTGTGTGCTCATGTGTCTGTGTGGTGTACGAAGATGTTTTGAATAAATAAGGAAAATCCCAAATGTTTGTGTATAATTTCACACTAAGAAAAAAAAGATTGAAACTAACGAAGATATAATTATTCATCAAATCATTCATAGCATAAATTTGGACAAGGAGGTGCACAAGTGGGTGTTGAATAAAACATGTACAACATGTTCCCCAGGGCAAATAAGGCAATACCAATTACCAAATACTAACTGGTTACTAATTAAGGGTTAAGGGGTGTGAATACTTGTGCACCCAGGCAACTGTAAGTTTTTCCCATCACAAAAACATACAATTATACATCATTACTTGTCTGTTCTCCTGCCCACTTGTATATATTCGATTTTGCTGCCAAGTTACAGTTGCTAAGCTACGACTGGTCAATCACTATGATTTAAGCAAGGGTTAAATAAAAGGTCTGGTTTAACAGTGTGCAAATCCCTCACATGCACAAGGGGACAAAGACAAAGGGTCAGATTGGACGCTTATGCCTCAATACCTCTTGGTTGTAACATCACATATGACCACCAAATGACCTGTGTGTTTTCCCTTATATACGATTCCGCTTTCCCTGTTATTTCATTGCGCTGATTCTATCAGCCCTTGCGCTTCAAATTGCTATCGAGTCTGATTGGCTAATTCACTGTAGAGGAAATACAAAAAACAGAAACAAAAAGATAAGTACTGTTCTTGGCAAAAAGTCAAACTGGCTCAGTGACATTACAAAAATAATAATTACATGTAGGAAGGAAACAGACTCAATCTTATGCAATAATATGCTGCTGACTGTCTACAATTCCATGAAAAACATCTATTTTTAACTTCTCTATTGCGGTTTAAAAGTATGAAGAGAATTGTGTCCCGCATACTGCCCTGAGGTACACTCACTAAGAAAAAAATTTATCACAACAATCATATAAAATGTCCTGGCAGCTGGCATTAACCTGCAGTATAAAAAAAAACATTATACACAATACTTTACTGATTTCTTATTTTTTTTGTATGTTTGTCACACTTTATTGTTTTAGATCATCAAACTAATTTAAATACTAGTAAAAGAGAACACAAGTGAACACAACATGCAGTTTTTAAATGAAGGTTTTTTTATTGAGGGAAAACAAAATCCAAACTACATAGCCCTGTATGAAAAACTGTTTGCCCCTAAACCTAATAACTGGTTGGGCCACCCTTAGCAGCAACAACTGCAATCATGCATTTGCCATAACTTGCAAACAGTCAGTTACAGCGCTATGGAGGAATTTATGGTCCACTCATCTATGCAGAATTGTTGTAATTCAGTCACATTGGATGGATTTCGAGCATGAACTGCCTTTTTAAGGTCATGCCACAGCATCTCAATGGGATTCAGGTCAGGACTTTGACTAGGCCACTCCAAAATCTACATTTTGTTTTTCTTCAGCCATTCAGTGGTGGACTTGCTGGCCTGTTTTGGATCATTTTCCTGCTGCTGGACCCAAGTTTGCTTCAGCTTGAGGTCACGAACAGATAGCCGGATATTCTCCTTCAGGATTTTTTTGGTAAACAGCATTTATCACAGCAAGTCTTCCAGCCTTTATGTTCTTTTTGCTAAGCAGCGTTTTTTGTCTTGGAACTCAGCTATGCAGGCCATTTTTGCCCAGACTCTTATGGTGGAGTCATGAACACTGACCTTAACTGAGGCAAGTGAGGCCTGCAGGTCTTTGTATGTTGTTGTGGGGTCTTTGTGACCTCTTGGATGAGTCGTCGCTGTGCTCTTGAGGTAATTTTGGTTGGCCGGTCACTCCTGGGAAGGGTCTCCACTGTTCCATGTTTTTGCCATTTGTGAATATTGTCTCTCACTGTGGTTCGCTGGAGTCCCAAAGCTTTAGAAATGGCTTTATAACCTTTTCCAGACAAAATTTGTTTGGATCTCAGCATTATGTCTAGCTTTTGAGGACCTTTTGGTCTACTTCACTTTATCAGGCAGGTCCTATTTAAGAGTTTTCTTGATTGTGAACAGGTGTGGCAGTAATCAGGCCTGGGTGTGGCGAGAGAAATTCAACTCAGGTGTGATAAACCACAGTTTTGACAGAGGGGCAAACACTTTTTTTACACAGGGCCATGTAGATTTGGATTTTGTTTAGTTTGATTATCTAAAACATAAAAGTTTGGTAAAGAAATCAGAACTAGAAGAAATAAGGGCAAACACTTTTTCACACCACTGCATATTTAGTCGCTTTTTTACCGTAATGCAAAAATTCATGTGACCAATAATAAATAGGCATGAGTTTATTGTTATATATAGAGGAAACAGTCTGTTATACTTGTAATGAAACTCTCATACTATGAATCCTCTATTGCATATTGAGATGCAAATGAGAGGTAATTAATTAATTAATAAAGGCTGCCAAATCCAAAACTCTAATCCAAAACATGGACAAAAACAGGCGATTCACAAACAGACTAAATTTCAGATAAAACCATGAACAGAAACAGTATCAAAGTATCAAACAAAGTATCGTGGCTTGGCAACGCTCAAAGAGCGAGACTCAGTGATCGTATTACTTCATTTTGTTTTTCTGAATGAAAGTCTTTTAAATAGTGTGTGAATGTGTGCAATCGTGCATGTAATAGGGCACACGTGCTAAATCAGTAAGAAGGAAAGTCACTGTGTGTGTGTGTGTGTGTGTGTGTGTGTGTGTGTGTGTGTGTGTGTGTGTGTGTTGGGAAGTTGGATTCTAGGGCAGCCATGTTTAAAGGCAGTAGTGGGAAGTTGGGTTCAAATCCAGCACTGACCTGACAATAATCACTGGATTTGTAAACATACAGACGTGAACTAAAAAAAAATATTTTCCATTGTACCGCCATTGTATGTTTCCATGAATTTATACTGTGTTCATATTAAAGGAGAAGATTTTATGGTGTAAATCCCTTTAAATATTACTCATGGGGGCACCATTAATTTTAAACTCAACAAAATACACTAAAGGTAATTTGGAAAAAACAGAGCTGTCCATATCACATGAAACAAATGCAGATCTGTTGCTCGTTTTCTCTCTTCCAGAATTCGGGAGTTCGAAGATATTTGCCGACAGTCATGGCTTCAATAGCTCCTGAACACTAGGAGGATGCCCAAGTTTTACAATTTGCCAACTGCTTCAACAGAGCAAACAAGCCCATCTGTTTGACAAAACTTCTGCTCTACACGACAGATCGCTGCTGAATTGTGTTCCTTAGCAACCAGCACAAACAGAAACAAACTGTGCTTTAAAAAGCATGCCTGATCCGTATTGCTCGCATTTTCTGGACGAACAATGGAGTGCTATGTTGAACACTGCTGACAGCTGGAAGAAGACAGATAATCCTTCCTTTTATAGCAAAAAAAAAAAAAAAGAAAAAAAAAAGAAAACTAGTAACAGAGTAAGGAAACAGCAGGTCAGAGAGGGAGCTACTGTAAGAAAAATACAAACACAAAACCAGTGAATTACTTAGTAACATTTATCCTTCCGCTGGGCTAACAAATGCTCATTTAGTTATCTTATATATAATTAAATAGATATATATTTTACATTTTATAGCATTTGTTCATAGGCACAATACTGAAATACGGATGTTTAACAAATGCTAAAAACATTCAAATCGAATCAGAAACACAGTACTGGCCTTAACCTGAATCTGAGTCACGTAAATAAGTGTGAAGCCTATTGTCTTTTACACATAAAGCAGCAGAAGCAGTATTGCCTATTTGGTATGACCTGAAACATAATCTTTTACCTGTGTGCACTACAAGTTATCATTTTAAAACCACGGCTCATTCACATAACCGGTTTGTGCTGGAATTTTAACAGATTTCATTCCATGTGCTCAGTTGAATTCATTCCATTTCGCATTCCACTGACCTCCATTTATACGCACTGAACGCTGGAAACCCGACGCACAGAAACTTGACTGCATTCCAAAAGTTCGATGAACTGTGAACTTGTATCACATGAAGACGTGCTACGTGGCATAAGCATTTCAGAAAATACAAGATAAAGGATGCACTGATTCTAGTGCCTTTGCCCCAGTATTATACAACAACACTGGAAAAGAATATAAAATCTTAATCAAAGATGCTGCCTGGTATGCAGAGAGAGATTGTAGAACGTTTCCTGATACTGAGCAAAATTCATCATGATGTCAACCTTCGCACAATCCTCACAGATACAACTCCTAATTTTACACTATGACATGCCTTCAACATCCTGATGACATTCCTGACCTTTGAGATTGATTTTGCCAGGAGGTACCAAAAATGAATACAATTGATCTAGAGTGTTATAATCACAATTCATAAACAATAAACGTTCTTAATTTACTTACACCTATACCTCAGTTAGATTTCTATGGAAGTATTCCTGTCCTCCCAGGAGGTTTAAAGCAGAATGGCGAGCGTAAACTGACTAATTTCAGGACCAATTTACAGAATTTACCAATTTTCTTTTCTATTTTAGAGAGCTTTTCTATTATTATATTATATACTTTTGTTCATTTCATGGAGGGTTACGTTCAAATCTTTGGCACAAAATTCCACAGTAATTCCAGCTAAAAAAATGTTCTGTATGCACAAGCAGATAAACTTGACCAGAAAGTAAAAGAAAGAAAAGAAGAAAGCTTTATAGTGGTCACATGTACTTTACAGCACAGTGAAAATCTTTCTTTGCATATCCCAGGGATATTATTGGCTGGAGTCAGCACCGCTTTGATGACACCAGGGCTTGAACCCAGATCTTCCATTCAGTAACCCAGAACCTTAACCACTGAGCAACCACCTCCCCCCAGACAAGTCCTCTGCTTGCTCTCTGGCAGTAGGAAATCCTTTAGGTTACTCAAGTTCCTTTGGGATGCCCAGGCATATTATGTTTGACAAAAACATTATCTTGATCTAGCTGTCCCAAGCGATGCATGTCCTTGTGTTCACCCTTTAAAACTATCCGCAGTCACGGTTTGTGGGAAACACTACTAGCTCAATTATGTAAATATTTTTGACTCATCAGCTCCACTTGGCCACGCATACTATTACATTGGGACCATCTGATAGCAGCACATTTGTAAGTGATGCTGCCCAAGCCACAATTCCAACAGGAAGCTGTGCCAAATCTCAGTGAATTCTTATATAACTTTCATAACTCCAAAACTCTGGCGTATGAAAGAAAGAAAAAAAGAATAGAGTTTCTCAAGCCACTCCCACTTGCTTCGGGCTTTTCTGTAGTGAGAAAATAATCCACTTCACTCATTAATGGCAACATTCCAAGCAGGTTTGCAAAGAGACTGATTATTGAGGTGCTATTCAGCATGTAAGAACACAGCAGGTCACATGAAGAACCTGCTGAAAATGTAGCAACTGCTCCAGCTTCATGCATTTCCCTCAGGACTACTCCAACCCGGCCGCTATCTCCACACCTCATCTGACCAGCTGTCTAGAAGTTAAATATAACCCATACCAAACATTATGGCAATATTTCTAGACTGATATATCAGTAGTGGTTCTGCTGATAATTTGTAGAATGATAGTATATTTTCTTTAGATGTTAGAGGTCGTCTGGAAGCTCTGAAATTATAGTCTCAAAGGAGTGCATGTTGGCATGTCTACTATGTAAGGCACAGAGCCAGATTCTTCTGATAAATCTGATTTGCTCAACAATGCTGGCAGGTCCTGACTGCACAGATGGTAATATTATTACATCCTTTCCTTACTCGCCTTAAACCTAAAATGGAGGAAATATGTCTTCTCCTGGGTCTGGAAGATGCAATTGTTTATCCCATTTTAAAAGTATTATACATTATACAGCATAAACGTTGCAATATAGCTGGATAAGAGAGACAACTAAGTGGGGCTGCATCTATCGGTTATTTTAGTAATCGTTTTTCTTACTGATTAGTCCATCAATTATTTGTAAAAAAAAGTACTTCTTCCTTAAAAGTAATTTGTTTCCTTTTTTTTTATTATTACATTTTTATTGCTTGAATTGCAATCTGTAAAAACTAAACCCATTTAGTGCATTTAATTGCCATACTTTCTTTCGGCTTCTCCAGTTAGGGGTCGCCACAGCGGATCATCCGCATGTTTGATTTGGCACATGTTTTTACGCTGGATGCCCTTCCTAATGCAACCCTCCCCATTTATCCGGGCTTGGGACCGGCACTAAGAGTGGCTGGGGTTGGTTCCCTGACCGGGGATCGAACCCGGGCCGCAGCAGTGAGAGCGCCGTGTCCCAACCACTAGACCACCAGGGACCTTAGTGCATTTAATTGCCATACTTCATCAAAATATAAATGCAAATATATAAAAAATATATATATATATATCTTAAGTAAAAATATATAAATCTATTTCAAATGACTCAGTGTTTTCTTTATGTTTTAGTTCAAAATGATCCCAAACTTTGGAAACTTCCTGTTGTGTTCTTTGGCCTGAATCTTCTCCTTTCCACTCGCTCCGTTCCTCCATTTATCATTCTGCAGAGTTTTCTGTGTTTACCTATGCAGGGGTCTCATTTATAAACCTGGCGTATGCACAAAACAAGGCTGAAAACGAGCGTGCGCGTTTTCCCGCAAAGGTTGTGATTTATAAAAAATATAAAAACTTGACAGGAGAAAGTGAGCACCTGTAAGTAAACTCTGTGCCCTGCGGAAAAACAGAGGGCTACACAGATTGCGCACACCACATTTTTTGTGCGCACGCCACATTTATAAATGAGACCCCCCAGAGCGGTCTAGAGTTTAGTGGGTGGTACGTATGTAATAATGGTCCGTAGGGAAACACAGTGCTCTGTGTGTAAATGGGCTAAACGAAGCATTGAGGCAAATAATTTTGTTTTTTTGTATTCAAATCACTCAAGGAATCGTTTCATCCACTGTTACTCATATTCCCACAACTTATTCATTGCTAATGGACACATTATTCACACAGGCAAATAAGGCATACTTCAGAAAAGGATGGATAAAAATTGTTTGCCAAAAAAACAGCATACACCTCTCATCATATGTCATGGGCAAAGATTTGTGGACAGATTAGTCCCCATTTGCTGTTATAATAACCTCCACTCATCTGGGAGGATGTTCCACTAGATTTTGGAGTGTGACTGTGGAAATTTGAGTTTAGTCAGCCACAAGGGTATTAGCACAGTGAGGTACTCATATGCATTGCAGTGAGGATACCTGAGGCACACTCTCCATTTTAATTAATCCCAAAGGTGGATAAGGATGAGGTCAGAGCTCTATTGTGGGCCACTCAAGATCTTCCACTCCAATCCATGTAAAGCTGGATGGATTTCACATTGTGCACAGAGGCACTGTATTGCTGGAACATGTTTGGGTCTCCTAGTTTAAGTAAAGGGAAAAATTAATGCTACCACTTCCGAAGATATCCTATACTGATAACTGTGCACCTCCAACCTTAAAGTAGGGTTCCCACATATGAGAAGAAATGCCATATAGTGTATGTTCACATGAATATTCGTACATTTGTTTTTCTGACATGGCTGTAAGGTTTTCTTAGAGAAATTCTGCACCATTGTCATATTTCCAAAAATGTCCATGATAACACCATAGCAGCCCTTGTTATATGTAAATGTCTAAACATTTCTCCCAAATTTAGTCTCGTCCCATTCCTACTAATAAAGGCCAGAGTTATCCACCCCCTTAAAATTACATGATCTCACATACAACAGCGATTGTCTTTATCTCCATGACTGATACACAGTCAGTGCCATACAGTGTTGTTCTCTTTGGCATCACTGCGAATATTTATGGCAACCAGAAATGACACAATGGCTATAAGTGGAAATAAAAATGAACCGCCGGACATGTTTAAAAATAAAAAGCTTTTTAAGTGCTGTCTGCCAAGCACAAACAGCACATCACAAGTGAAAGAAATAGGATGCTTGTTAAAAAGATATTTCTGTCACAGTTTGGCAGGTCTGCTAAAAGCCAAGCACAAAGTTTAAGTGAGAATACGGTAATATGTTGCTAGTAATATTATCACTATCTGCTTTTTTAGAGGTGAAATCTGAACCCTGACACACAGGCTATGATTGAAACAGCATGAAAATAGCTTACGTTAGTAGGGAGCAAATTAAAACCCAGAGAAAGATCATTCTGTTTTGAACCCCGCGGCTTAAACAACGAAGCGGCTAATTTATGAATTTTTCCTTCAAGCCAAAAAAACTAAGCAACATAACATTAGACCAATGAAATTTATGGACGGAAACAAAAAAAACGCACCTCACCTGTGTTCTGAGCTGCACGGCATCGGGAGAAATACATTTATTTATTTTTTTTTACGCACGACGATGCCAAAAGATAAACTTCCGAGAGAAATAGATGTGAAAGGAAGGAGGAAGACAGTGAACAATGACTTTCTTGGTAGGCTACTGTTTAGATACAAGCCGTTGTAACGCGTTGAGTCTGGGTGAAGGGAGGGCTCGCTAACTCCAGTTGCAACAGAAATCATATAAGCGCAGACAGCTTTCCAAAACTCGTGCTTTTTTATTTTTCTTGGCAACAGCGTTATGGGTTAGTCAAAGAAACTTAGAAATGAGCATCAGAAAATAATAAGGACATATTCCTCGGTCTTGCACACATGCAGTAATACCGGAAAAATGCGGCAGCAGGCTATTCCCAAAATACCGCTCTGCTCTTAAAGGAGCCACAACATATTCCACCCGTGTAACAGACACTGCCTTTAAAGCCTGTGTAAAGTTCATTAGTTTCAATGTAGACACCTGCGGCTTATAGACAGGTTTAAAATAAAAAAATTTCTGTCAAATTCAGTGGGTGCGGCTTATATATGGGTGCACTTTATAGTCCGGAAATTACGGTATGTAAATTTTTTGTGTGTGGATGAAAGTTAGATCCTCTTCATTACAGCAGTTCATATCAAAATTTTCAGATCTGACTGGCCAGAAGTGCTGGTTTATTTTCTGTAACAGCAGTTGTGACAGTCAAAGCAAATACCCTCTTTTTTACTAACATGCTGTTTCTTCAGGACCATTTGTCAGAATTAACAAGATTCCAAATTTCTTGAAGACAGAAGCGGGGGAAAAATCGTCAGATTGTTGAACAAAAACTCCATTTCCTGTTTAATTCCCTCACTAATATACTGTAGAACAAGTCTGAAGCATAGAATTATTTCTTCCTCTCCTGATCACTTCTGAGAGAGACGGAGAGATGAGTGTGAGGAAAGAGAAGCTGGGCCCTATTGTCTGCTCTCGCTGAACATCACACTGCATCCCTTAAACAAACAACACCGTTAGACATGACGTCTCAGGGACAAAGAGAAGGAGGATGAGGAAGAAGACAAAAAGACCAAGTGTAAGTGCAGAGTTTACTTGCATGTCCCCTTCTCTATTACCCTCTATTAGATTAATGTCGGCATGTGTGCACATCGAGAGATGTTACGATACTCATTCCTGCAAAACATCAAGCAGCTTTTTGTCACATGCAGAGTCATGCGTGGGTTTGTTATGGTTATAGTGAGGAAAGACTTTTTGTGCTCGGCTATAAATAGGCCAGCGATCAAGGCTTCACAACAGGGTACAGAGGTGGCAAACAAAGATAGACCGACTGCATGATACACACCGGTGCAATCAATCTGAGTTAAAGTGGGTCCCATTTACAATTTGTATTTGTTTAAATAAAAGTTAAAATGGGGTGACAAAGACCACACATTCTACAGCAACCATATTGGGCTAAAAAAAAGAGGTTGTTATTTGAAACAATGCTTTCTATAAAATGCCTGTGTCCTGACAATGCACAAACCTGGCTTTGTTAAGAAATAGAACAAACCCCATATAGATAAATCAGCAGTCCGGTGTTTTAAAGACATGATTATTAATTTAAAGAAGTAAGTTAGTCTTTGTTACAGAAGTAAGTTAGTCTCTCTTACAAAAACAAGTCAATTTTTTTTTTCTTGGTATAAATATTTCAATAAAACGTGCTTCATGGTGGTGTGACGCACCTTAATGCTCCGAATACAAAATACACTATTAGTTTTAAATCCAGCCACTTGACTTTCTTTTCGCTTCTCCCATTAGGGGTCGCCACAGCGGATCATCCGCATGTTTGATTTGACACATGTTTTACGCTGGATGCCCTTCCTAATGCAACCCTCCCCATTTATCCGGGCTTGGGACCGGCACTAAGAGTGGCTGGGGTTGGTTCCCTGACCCGGAATCGAGAGCGCCGCATCCTAACCACTAGACCACTTAAATCCAGTGGTTAAAGTATTAAAAAAAAAAACCTGATTTGGCAATCTATGGCATTACAAAACTATTCTAGGGCTTTGAAATAACACGATCAAATCATGCTAGATGTACAAAAACAAATTTTGTCACCTGAACATCACACCTACACTACATGGATCTTCTTTAAACCAGTGCCACACAATGAACTAGAATGTTTTTTATATGCTGTAGCTTTACAATTTTTGTTTACTGCAACAAATAAGCCCAAACCTATTTCAGAACTGAATGATGACCTCCACAATTTCATGGTGTGCCAAGGCTGAAGTAGAACTCAAGTGTCCTTCACAAAGCCCTGACCTCAACCCCAGTGAACACTTGTGATTGGAAGTGGAGGAAGTCAGGCTGCACTTCATGTTTTCCTCAGCCACTAATAGTGCCCTACTTCTTCTACAATCTACTGAAGAATAGTGGAGGATAGAGCAGCTGCTTGATTTTAATGCTCATGCTATTAGTAGTGGGTGTAGAATACTTTCAGCCATGTAGTCAACCGTTGTATTAAAGTAATTAACTATCTAACTAGCTCAGCATGCTTTATATCATTATGCTAACTATCATTTTATGAGTCTATCGAACCAAAGCAGGAGATTGGGCGGCCATATCAGTGCCTTCATTCGGCCAGTGCAGCGTTTGTAGAATAAACACACAGATATTAGTGGAATTTCTCAGCAACAGGGCTTTTTTAAGGCTCTTTTTCAAAAAATGGGACAAAATTAAAAGGTGCGAGAGAAGTGCTACAAGAGTAATTGGCAATTGGCACTGTTCAAACGTGAATACACATATTAACGCTGATATTATGATACACAATGGCACTCACTCACACCCCTGTCCTTCATCACATGGCTATTTTATTCATAGACGCAGCTGTCTGATGTTTTTAGTTATTGATACTCATGGCGATGGTGTGTGTGTTTGTCTTGTGTTCTCTTGTTTTGTGCTCTCATTTACAGCCCCTTTGTTCATCAATCACAGTCCGGGACCTTGTTCTCTACACCATAAAAAAAACTGCCCTGAAGGATCGGTTGAAACGGAGATGCTGGATCTGTAGTGGATGAATAAACCTTCAGCATAACCCACTTTGTCTCGTCAGTCTTGTTCCAAGTTTCTGATTCACAGAACGGAAATGACCTGCGGGTCAGAAGCCAGGCTTTAAAAGCCGCTAGTTGCTAGGCTACATTTCCCTGTACAGGATGCAAGCGTTCGAATGAAAAAAGCCCGGGTTCATGCTTTTCCTAGGCGTGTTGGTTTATGCAAAGCTCATGGCTATAGACAATTGCACGTATCAGGAGGGGCACAGTAACTCACCATACTCTAATGCAGACTGTCATCTACATTTATTATCATCTGATCCCTCCATTTTCATTACGGCAAAGCTTCGGCTAAAGCAACGCAGCTTATTTGCAGGAAATAACAAAGTATCTTGGTGCCAGCAGGCACCAGCTTGGACCGTAGATTATTCAGTTGTCTGAATCCATTGCAGTCTCTTTTCAAATTCGAGCAGTTCAGGTGGCCTTAAATGACTCAAAACGGCATAGAAGGGGGGGGTTATTTTATATATTCGGACTAACCAAAATACAGTAAACCCCTGATTATTCAAGGTTCGTAACTCGCCGTTTGGAAAATTCGCGGGTTCTAATTCGGAACCTAAATAACAGCAAGTTGCGGATTATCTTCTTAAAATCTTACGTTAGAAAT
Organism: Silurus aristotelis; assembly: GCF_946808225.1. Lineage (NCBI taxonomy): Eukaryota > Metazoa > Chordata > Actinopteri > Siluriformes > Siluridae > Silurus > Silurus aristotelis. The sequence continues at coordinate 16,206,076 of NC_139579.1, forward strand.
AACATTTTAAACTATGTATTTGGTCCAATATTGTACACTATTACGTTTATAACAATGACATAATGTCTAGATGAATTCATGAGGTCCGTAAGGTACCACAGGGGTTGCGGGGGGGTGCGTCCAAAATTTGCGGATATTTGAGGCTCGCCTTAGAACGTAACTCCTGCGAGTTTCGGCAGACGGCTGTAATGCCTACTTCTGCAGTTTAACAAAATGAAAATATACAAATGTTTCAATCTAAAAATCTCCTTGGGTGCCTACTGCCAGTGAGTCTTGTACTTCATGTTGTTCCTTTGTACACCAGGAATTCCCTTAAAATAGGCTTCAAGGTTAAAAGATTTTCGAAAATGGCCTTCAAAAATCGAATTAGCCCAATCAGATCTGGTGGTTTCTTTGACTGGCAACCAATAATAGAGCGATTGGGATTTGCTTCGACCTCATGCTTCATCTCTACCTACAGTGAGTAATAATGTAGAAATGTAGTCAGTCCTGTAAAACTCTGCAAAAATCCTTGGTAGCATCAATATTCATGCCAAGAATACCATTAATAGAATCATGCTCGTCATCTTGTACATCACCAAGTAGCTGCTTTGTGTTAATCGCACTCAAACGTACTTAACACCTGTGGCGCTTTGGCGCTTTTCTAAATAATGTATGACTTCACTTGAAAATGATGCGTGCTCTAGTGTATTGGAGTCAACACAAAGACCTTTTGTGTTATCCTTTGTGTTTGAATTCTTCATTTCTTTTACTGAACATCATTGTAACTGCGCTCGCGTTAACAATATCTCGTTGTGATGTCAACATGTCAAAGGAAGAGCTAAAATACAGTACTGGTTGTCACACTGGCACGGGAATTGCTAAGCCTGTCGCAAATATCTCGGACAAAAGTACTGAATGCGTTAGGATGAAGTCCTTCTTTAAAATCACGAAGGGAAAGCGGACGGAAATCAGATGCCAGTTACAGCATGACTGTTTGAGTACGACTTATAATTTGGTGGTTAAGGCGTTTCTGGTGTCCACACGTACACTATATGGACAAAAGTATCGAGACACCTGACTTTTCTAGCCATATGTGGTTCTTCTGAAAACTGGTGCCACAAAGTAAGAGGGACGCAATTGTATAGGATGTCTTTGGATGCAGTAGCGCTAAACTTTTCTTTCACTTTATCTTGCAGACCCAAATCTGTCCCAGCATAAGAATGCTCCTGTTCACATGAAAAAATGGTTTTCATGGTTTGGAGTAAAAGATCTTGAGTGGCCTGCTTTAGAGTTCTGACCTCAACCATATTGAACACGTTTGGGATGAATTGGAATGCACAGTGCACCCCAGGCCTCCTCACCTTACCTCACCTACATCAGTATCTGACTTGAACTGCTCCCTTGTGGTAAAACATTTCCACAACCACACTCCAAAAGCTAGTGGAACTTCTTAAAAGAAGAGACTGTTATTAATAAAAGTAACTGGGGACTAAATGTGGAATGGGATCTTCAAAAAGCACACACAGATCTTATAACCACGTGTCCATCAAGCTTCCAATGTTCAGTGATTTGTATCATGGACTGAATATATAAACAGTCAGAGGCTTTCTTGCAAATTCAAGCCACATTCAGAAAAAAGCTTGAAGGATAGAAAAACTGCACCAGACTAATCTTCTGATCTTCCAAAGCTGGACATCTCAACATTTAGACTGCTCGTGCTAAGCCATGTCCTACAAGCTCGACGCATTATTAATGAATGGTTATGTCTTTCTAAATCAGTACTGACCTAAACGAACTCTCGTGCATCGAGGGGGAAAATAACATTAGCAACATGGCAGCACAGTACAGCAAATAGAAATCAGTCAGTCCCGAGACACGCACAATTAAGTCTAAGGAGAGAGCGAGCGCTTCGTCCTCCTCTGAGAAATCGGAGTGTAGCCTGGCGCTAGCTGCTAGCGCTGTGAAACCAGGAGGAAGCACAGACGCGAGGATACGCTACACACGAACCCGCCGAAGTAAACAAAAATGGGCTGAAGGAAACCCTAATCAATATCATGTCACGTAAACCAAAAAGCACAATGGCTTTGTGTGAAAGTTTAAAGACCACAATTCTCCAGTGTCAGTCAGAGTTTTAAGGGTCGGGTATTTGACCTTCTGAAGTCACGGCTGATTGTAATTACTGATCGTTTCTAGACAGCTGCAGTAAACCATGCTTCATCTGCTAGTGTGGTCGTTTAGAAAAACTTTACCAGTAGAAGCAGATTGTTTGTGAGTCAGAATCGTGTTTAAAACTAAACCATTTATATTTACATGTAAGATGTCGATGTTAATCCATCAGAAAATAAACTATGACGATTGAGTTTGCTTTTAAACTTGGCCCAAATACTCCAAGTTCACACCCAGGACTGATTCTGGGCTTGTTTGTGGGCCTGATCTCAGAAAACTTTCATTGACGTGGAAATATTCCCTGTTTGTTGGTTTACAATAGTCACAGACACTTCATTCATCCATTTAGGTTTTCCCTTAGATATTGGAGAGTGGCTGAGGGTTTGTGAGCATTCTGAAACAAGATCATTAGTGAAATCTGCTGTAAAGGTCTGTTGTGCAGTCAACATTCCAATTCATCCCAGAGGTGTTCAGTAGAGCTGAGGTCAAAGCTTGGAGCAGGTGACTCGATATGCATATCTTCAGAGAGATCGCTCCAAGAAGTTTGGGTCTCCTAGTTCAAGTGAAGGGAAAATTTATTGCTACCACATCCAATACATCTTTAACACTTGTGTTCCTCCAACTTTGTAGTAACAGTTTGGGAAAGAACCAGATATGGCTGGAAAAGCTAGCACTTTAAAGGTTTGTTTTTCAGTAAAACTCTCTTACTTTCTGAATGAGTGTGTGATTATACTACATACGCGAAGCGTCACATTCAGAAGCTTCTATCTCGTTCCTGAAAAAGGCTCAGGAGTTCATTACTTACCACTAAAATTCTCAGCTAAGAAAATGATCACCTACGGGTTTGAAATGTGTACAGTAATAAGTCAGAGCCTCAATCGGGGAACGAATTATGTTTATCACTGGGACGTGCGTAATCGGTTTTTTTCCCCACACGTCTCCTAAGCGATAAAACTCTCAGACACGGATACGTATATCAAAGGGGTGACAAGTGGAAAAGGAAAGAGAAAACTGGCTCTTATTTCAGTGTGAAAAGGCATCCTTGTTTCATTGCTTGATTCGTGTTTAATATCATAAGAATTGGCACTGAAACAAAAATCTCATAAATATTCATAAATGGCAGTTATATATATAAAAAAAAAGAAGATCAAAAACAAAACAGCACCTCGGACGTTCACCATCGCAGGAGCTGCAGGATGCATCGAAAATAGGACGAGAAGGAAAAACCTGCAAACTCAGCATGAGAAAGTTGACGCTTATTGTTCTTTCTTTGTTTTCCGTTGCTCACAGAGAAGAAGGAAGGCGGATTTCTTAGCGGTGTGACGATCTCTCTCTTTCCCTCTACATTCCAAAATTTGGGTGGAGATAGCAGCATGCATTCCTGCCAAAACGCTGACGAGAAGCTAAACCCGAGTGTCTGTATGACGCTCGGATGTGTCGACTCGTGATGAGTCATAGGAAGGACGGACGAGCCTACGCTTATCACAGTCCGTCTATTTATTGACAAATTGCTCATGCTCATGTCTTGCCTGTCGGGTTGGATCACAGGTGTTTACCTACCTGGTGTACTGCAAACAAACCCGTAGAGAAACACCTTGCCTTACGTTGTGTATGTGTTCCAAGACTCCCAAAAAAACGGCTATAAGCAGCCTCGTGTCTTTTTCGTAGCGTTTTATCATATGCACCTACTTTTCCGACAATATATCATGACGATATATTATTAAAGAAGTACCGAACATCATAAACATAACACAATACTTTTCTATTTGTTCATTACTTTGCATTATTTTCTATATTTGAACATTTATGTTAGGTGTGTATTTAAGTTATGTACAGTTTGTACCTTTCATCCGATTTCTTGCACTCAGAAATGATGATGATTTCGTAAGCAAGTGTTTAATTAGTGTCATTTTTTTCCACCACCAACCACTGAAGTATTAAACTTCCATTTACATGTAATACATTTGTCAAATGTGTTCACCAGACGATTAACTGTAACGACAGATGAACCTCCCCGTGATCCTTCTAATAAACACTATACCCAAGTCAACACTGGACTTTAGTCATAAACATCAACGGCACACAAAGACGAGTGAAATGTATAAAAGACACACAGACAGATGGAACATTTGAGCGTGTTAAGAAATTGACTATCCCGTGTGCGATAGACCAGCTCGGACACACCCGACATTTTGGAGTGCTGCAGTCATCACGAGACTAAGACTTATTCAATGTCACCTGAAGGATGTCAATGTTAGAGAAAGTGATGTGCATGTGGTCATGGGTCCAGCTTTTCTTGTTTTTTCCTTCTTCCACAACTTTCCACCAACAAACCACACTACTGTTATTTAAACACTACTTCTTGTTATGGATTAAACGCAATCAGTGGAATAAAGACACACACTTTTGTCTACTCTTCCCAGACTCCTGGTGGAGAGCAAACAGTCGAGTGTATATCACTAACCACAAAACTATGCATTCAATTCTCTTTATTATAATAAAAACAGACCAGAAAGCTGTTTAAAATACTGTCATGAGTAAAATAAAGTTCCAAATATGACGCAGTCTGATCCTTGATGAAAAGCCTGAATTGGACTCATGTCCAATCTTGATTGGTGTTTGATTCTAACTGGTTTCTGGTCCAGATAGAGTCTAGCGTCTTATCCTGGTAGTAATGATACATTGCCTGGAGCCCAATTCTGACTAGAGGCTAAAACTAACTAGTGTCTGATCCTTACTAATGTCTGATCATGTCTTGTGTCTAACTTTGAAGGCTGCTTGATCCTTATTAATATCTGCTTGCTGTCTGATCACTCATAACTAGAGCTTGATCCTGGCTGATGTCTGATCCGGTACAGTGTTTAACCCGGACTGCTGCTTGATCCATAATGGTCTCTGATCCTAATTGAAGTCTGATTGCTGTCTGATCATACATAACTAGAGCTTGATCCTGGCTGATGTCTGATCACGAGAGGGTGTCTAACCCTGACTGCTGCTTGATCCTTACTGGAGTCAAGTCCTGACTGGTGTCTGATCTTGACTCAGGTCTGATCTGAAGCCAAACTCAGCCTCTCATCTGATCTGATCTCGTGTTTAAGCTGATCCCAGGCTGATAGAAATAGAAGTGATGGTGATAGTTAGCTAGCTCTATCCCACAGCTAACTCTAATGTAATCCTTGCTGTGTTTTGAAGGAGAAGAACTGAAATAAGGACGACATGCAGTGACATTACAGCTTCTCTCTGCCCAAGCGCACTGTGTGGACAAAACCATTACATGATCACTTTACAAAACAGTGGAATGGGAAGGAGAATGCTAGCCCGCTAGCTTGGAAGTCAGCAATACGGAATTAGCTTTAATAAATAATAATAATAGATGAATAAAGAAGTATCAGTATACCTGATCCAGAGGAAGGTCAATCATGTCGCTGAGAGGCTGCAGCAGAGTGGAGCCTGTACAAGACGTCGTCTCAGTTGCCATGACTGTCTGATAAATCCTTTACTTTCACACCGAATCCGTTTCGGGAAAAAAATAAGTCCTTTGAATCCCCCTTATCCAGTCGCCTCTCCACTCTTTCTCTTTCTCTTTTCTCTCTTCTCTCCTCCTCTCCTCCTCTTCTCCTCTGCGCGCTGTCTGCCTCACTGCTCTCCTCTCGGGAACTTGTCCGAGGCGCAACAGCTCCAAACCACGGCTCGCACCTGAATGCATACATAGTGCACTACATAGGCTGTAGGATTAGAAGCATTTGTTTGCCAAAGTAGTGCACTTACAAACGAAGAAGGAAGCTATTTGTACTTGATCCCGTGTGGGCGTGGTTGCGCGTCCATTCCCACCCATTACATTGTGACTCCGCCTACTCAGCTCGCAGCTCTGCCGGGGTAATAGTGCAGTAATAAAAGTGGGAAATAATTGTGTGTTTCATGTATTTAGCTTTTTCATGCATTTAGCTTAAGACTTTTACGAGACTTCTTCTTGCATTTCGAAAACGATATATGATTATATAATCAACAAACACTAAAACGCCCCAAACTGCTAATAAACTCATAGGGTCATCATTGACATGTATTTTTCTACTTACATTTGCATTTGGAACACATCCTTTATTAAAAGAGACTGGCAATTATTTTATTTTATTTAAATAAATACTCTTTATTTATATTTCTTAATACAACATTTGCAATAATACTTTTTATTCTTTTAGATTTATTTATTTTATTTTGTATATATATATATATATATATATATATATATATATATATATATATATATATATATATATATATATATATATATATATATATATATATATATATATATATATAAAGCTCTTTCTGATTCTGATTTTAATTGAGCTGGGGTTTCAGGACTTTGCTTAAAAACTCCTTCCAATCAGTCGTCTCTGGTTATATACTATACTTCGACCAGTACTTTTTTCCTGGATATACCTCCCATGTTAGACAGTTAAGTATGTATACAGGTATTATAAGTAATCAATTTGTTGCAATTGCTGCACTTGATTACAGCTTGTTTACCCAGCTTTATGCCTGCTATCTCAGAAAAACGATCACCACAGGGCCTGATATTATTTGGGTAGAGAACCATTAGTACACTGCAGCAGTGACACTGAAGAGTAAGTGTGTGGGGCTGATAGACATATCAGCCACAACAGCATGGAATTCTTTTGACTTCTCAGCAACACTGTTGGGTTAAAAACATTTGGCCAGATTCATATTTACATAACTACAGGGAAGAATCTGCAGTGAAGTTTTTACTTGCATTTTTTGACAACAACAATATTGCAACAATAAACACAAGGGTAAATGATCTACAAGAGTGAAAGTTCAACCATAAGAAGGTAATTTTAACAAATTTTAACAACAAGTTTAGTAATTTTAACAAACAAGATTTGGTCACAAAGTAAAATGCTTCGCTTTATTATTTCTAATCAAAGACTAGTTACTATGAAACATAACTAAATGTCATGTGGCAGCACATATGAATGGGTTACAGATTCAGGGACCCTGGTTTGATCTGGTATCTGCATATGTTCTTTTTAAATTTACCAGGTTTGAACAAGTATATTTAATGTGTAAAAATTTTATATATTACCGTATATATATATATATATATATATATATATATATATATATATATATATATATATATATATATATATATATATATATATATATATATATATATATTATTAACATGTTCCCAGTGTGAGGTGTGAATAGATCATGCACCATGCACCATGTATAATATATATATATATATGACTAAGCCATTTTCAGTCAGATTTCAAACCTTGTCAAGTCAAGTTTATTTCTATAGCGCGTTTCACAACAGACATTGTCTCAAATCAGATTTACAGAATTTAAGAGTTAAGGTGAACGATGTGTATTTATCCCTGATGAGCAGCCGTGGCGACTGTGGCAAGGAAGAACTCCATTAGATGTTACGAGGAAGAAACCTTGAGAGGAACCAGACTCAAAAGTAGAACCCATCCTCATTTGGGTGACATCAAGAGTGTGATTATAGTCTTTGAACAATACAGAACACTGGAGAGTGAGAACTAACATGAGCACTGGAATGTAAGATTATAAATAATGTCTTTTCTACAGTCTTATACAGTCATTTGTGGTTATAAAACTAGGAGCATCCAAGACACTCATTAAATAGCTCAACATTTCCAATCATCACAGATCCAACACCAGCTTCCCCATGCCAGAGCCTTTAAACACTCAAGGAGGTCCAGTGTCCAAACTCTAGATGAAGTGGGATCCAATTGGCACCGGTACGTCTCTAGATGGTTCAGGATGTTTGCGACCTTGTGCTGATTACATTTTTAATAACAATATACAGTATTAATTTAGGTAAATACAAAATATTAAATCTGCACTCCGACAGTATAGAACAGACCCAGAGACCTATCTTAACTTCCTCACAGCTCATACAAACAATATAACAGTATTACAGTGATATGCTGAACCTGGGGTGAATGTACAAGACTGTTAAAATTATAGAGGATAAATTGTTTCTAAACCAACGCACTGAGAGAGAGACAATGAATTCTATAGCAGTCAGACACTGCCACCATGTGCTTGTGATGAGAGATGACAGACAACATGGTGAATTCCTTTCATTTCACAATGTCCAGTTAGACCTCCTTTATTAATAAATCTTCTTTTCATGATCTTTCAACACTAAAACACTACCTACCTGATGTGCTTATATTTAATATCACATTCAATTTCTCTTAAAATTACTCTTGAAAACCTTGTTGAGGAACCAAATTGGCTATTTTGTCTCTTTCTATACAATACTGGGTGTGTGGCAACGTCGGGAAATTAGATCTATTCATAGCAATCCTGCTAAAGCTGATTCAATGCTGGCCTACTAATGGCAAAGGATCATTTTTTATTGAAAAAGGCTGCAAATGTTGGGTCAACACTGACCAAAAGTCAAAGAAGCCAATTTTATAACAACCCTGTCACTGTGGACTGAATAAAGTTGGCTCATTGTTTTGCTGCCTGGGAAATTTAATTATATTTGGTGTTATTTTCTTCCTGGAATGGTAAATTTAGACCAAAAGTTTGCTCACTATTTCTACTCCTGTTTTTCCACTCTCACTTGCCAATAGGTAGAAAAGGAATCTGTTTCAAGTAGTGTTTGTCAGTAAGACATAAAAACATTTCATTTTTATATATATATATATATATATATATATATATATATATATATATATATATATATATATATATATATATATATATATATATATGTATATATATATATTTTCCTCATTAGAAATCAATTTCCTCTAGCAATTGTATTGTGCTGCAGTGTAGTTTTTTACATATCTCTTGGATTTGACTTTGACTTTTTCAAAAAGCACATACAAATCTCAAGGCCAGGTGTCCACAACCTTCTGTAGTGTATGTGTAATACTTGTAAAATAATAATAATAATAATAATAATAATATGATAAATATAATGAAAGCCATGTTTATCCATGTGGCACTTGTATAGTTTTTGGTATACAAAAATAGTGTTTTTCAGATGAACCATTGGCAACCTAAACAACAGATTATTATAAAATTATCATTTATTATATATATATACATATAGATAGATAGATAGATAGATAGATAGATAGATAGATAGATAGATAGATAGATAGATAGATAGATAGATAGATAGATATTGGGGCTGTAAAGTGATGTGCTTTGATTGATATCATGTACTGTAGTCATTTTGTGTGGGTATGGAGACGGATGATCCGCTATAGCGACCCCTAACGGGAGAAGCTGAAATAAAAAATAGTATTAACAAATGGAAAGATTATTTAGCAGTTAGCTGTTTTACCTAAAGGCCCTGCTAAACGTAATAATAAAAACTGTTATACAAGCCAGTGTCAGGTTTTTGTTTTGTAGTAAGAAGAGTATTCTTTCTTTTTCAGGTGTTGGTCGAGAGCCTGTAAACTGTTCTGATGTGAGGAATGTGTGTTCATAAAATAAATATTTGGACTCAGATGTATGACTGTGTTACTGGGGTGGATATCAGAACTAAATATTTATTATGTTACACAGGAAATGTTGTGCTGATAAAAAAAAGATTTTAAGTTTTTAAGAATTTTTTGTGCTATATTTGCTTTTCTGTAAAAAACAAAACAAACAAAAAAAAAACTGTGTGTGTGTGAAATAGTTATAAGAAGTTGGATGATTACCAGTTCTGAAGCCAATGAAACCGGTGATTCATTTTTGAAAGCCCCTCACAGAAAATCCCCGTGAGCATTACGTTATATTTTACACACATCACAAGTAATGCGGTTTTTTTTTTTATTTGTTTTTTGTTTTCATTTGGTAATTTTGTCCTTATGTTGTTTTTGTACGTTATATGTTTAGTGTCCTGTTTGTTTTTCCAAGATTTTTTCAACACAGCATATTGGGAAACAATAATGTGTTTACCTGAGATCGTGTGCAGTTTAAGGACATAAGGTGTCGAGATGCATGTTCACAATTTTTCCACGTGCGATCACATATGGAAAACTTGTCATCACATGGGAAAGGGAAAGAATTAATCGAGGGATTAATGCTTTGTCAATGACTCAGTCCTGCTAGTCTAACCCAGTTTCAATGGAGCATTCATAAATCATGAACTTTAATACAGAATTATTAATAGAGAGAGGGAATAGAAACACATAAAGAGAAAGGGAAAGGAAGAGCGAGACAGCTTGACATGCTATAACAGTAAGATGGACAGACAGTAGCATACATACAGAGGATGAGGATACTGACATTTTTGCATAGACTAACATATACAGAGTTTTCTCACCTAAGTGCAGAACCAATTAAATATTTGTCAGGAGGAGATGACAGGTTGACAGTGTTGTCTCCATGGCAACTTTGCCCCAGCTGTGGAAGAATTTCTCCTTTGTGCTTTCTTAGACAGAGCACACAGTCAGAGAGGAGTCTCTCTGAATGTTCCAGAGTCCAGCTCAATGACCCTTACAGCTTAAAAAAAGTCTCCACGGAAAGTCATTACAGGTGCGTCTCTCTCTCTCTCTCTCTCTCTCTCTCTCTCTCTCTCTCTCTCTCTCTCTCTCTCTCTCGCTCGCTCTCTCTCTCTCTCTCTCTCTCTCTCTCTCTCTCTCTCTCTCTCTCTCTCTCTCTCTCTCTCTCTCTCTCTCTCTGTGGGTCCATCACCAACCAGCCTTACAGTACAACTGTTGTAGATTCAATCCAGATTTTTCTTCATAATAAGAAATCATCCTAAAAAAAACAGATTAAAGTGTCTTCGTATATCATAGTGATGCTTCCTGCCACTGGTTTCTTAGGCAGGAGCATGTATGAGTAATGACCTCAAAAAATCTTCAGAAATGCTGTACATTACATACATACACAAATTTACAGCTTTGACAAAACAGAGACACTTGACACATTCATACACATCTGTATGTTTCTCTGGTGGAACCTATCGTGTCTTCTTTTTGTGCCTCTCAGTGTCATGTCTAAAATAGGAAGAGAAAAGCTACAAAAGAAGGCACTAATAGTGTGTATTTTCACAATTTTATTGAAATTGCTACGCTATATTCTGCTCTTAAAAGTGTTTTGACTATAGGAGCTTGGTAATTGAACTAAGAGGCTTTTCCAGAATTGTTTTTTTTCCCAGAGGGAACATATTTAATGTGGTTTACCTCACTGAAATCAATAAACCAATACTGCTATGATACTATACTGTGCAGAAGGCTTAGGTCATTCATTTATGCTTATATTTTTTGTTTGGACAGCATATATTGATTGATTGACTTAAAAAAGAATAATACAATGGAATAAATATACTATATAAAATATACTATTTAAATGTTGTAGTTATTAAACTAATGATTTATGCTGATTAATGCATTTTGCTGCCAAAACAGTTCTGACCACTTGATCTTTAACATCATTAACTTCTTCGGTAATTTGAGCTACAGGAGCTCGTCTGCTGGATCGGACCACTCGGGCCAGTGCTAAGTGAAAAGGTGAAGAAATTGGTATGCAACAATCAGTTGTATCTTTATTATCAGTGAAGCAGTACTATAAAATGATGTACAGTTAAATATAAATTTCTGAATGACAGATCTTATTTTTCAGCATGATTAGGGGTTGCCATGGTCACATGAAATTATGGTACCTTCCTTGGAGCAGTTCCTCTCTTGGGAGCAATAAGGACATTTACATTCAGTGAACCTGATGAACCCAGAGAGAGAGAGAGAGAGAGAGAGAGAGAGAGAGAGAGAGGAGAGAGAGAGAGAGAGAGAGAGAGAGAGAGAGAGAGAGAGAGAGAGAGAGAGAGAGAGAGAACTTACTCTGAGTGATCTAAAAAAAAAAGATGAAATTTTGTCACTGATCCTTTTTTTAACCCAAAAATTACTCAATTGTACCATCCTTCTACATGTAATTCATCTGTAAATATCATTTTATCTCCCTCATGTATATCTATTACAGTATAATAAGTGTGGACTTTTTTATTTTAATAATTGGTGTTCTGAATTCTCACATTTTCATTACACTTCACAATGATCCTCAGCCTACAACCTCATCACATGACTAACTGAAAGCAGGAAGTCAGAATTTGGAATTATTTCTATGTTTTGCTAGCTAGTCAGCTAAATGTATAGTTAGTCTTATAGCTTTCACAGGATAATATTTACAGTACGTGTATGTTTTCTGATCTAGTGCATACACCACTACATTTGTTTATTGTTAATGCTGAGAGCAGCCATGTTGAGTTGATAGCACTTAATAAATTCTGGTCCCTGAGTTCTTGACTAAGGAGTGTTTTCATTGGTTTGTAATTGGTTACAAAATTGAGTTGAACTGATTACTAATGACAACTAATGACTAAAGCTCACAGAACCTGAAAGGCAAAAACAAACTGACTGTATATTTTCAGTGAGCTTGCTGGTAACAGGGATGCTAATGATATTGTCAGGGATCCACCAGCCACACCTTCACCTATCACTCCAAGCCACTCTCCCACTTACTAATCAGCTACACCTGGCCCTCATCAGTTCCCATGCTATATAACCCCCGTTCCTCCACCATCTCATTGTCCGTTCTACAGCTTAGGCAACAGAACACTGTCGGACTACCCAAGCTACTCAGTATTGTTTGTCGTTGGCTACGTGACTCTATGTGGTTTTGTTTTGCATCTGCCTGATCACAGCACTCACCTGGTTTAGCAAACCTGGGGTTTCATTACGGTTTCCCGTTTTGTGCTTTGCCCTGTTATTTCTTATTAAAAAGCCTTGTGGATTTCACTTCGGTTTCCGGCACGTTCTTTCGCCTGACAGATGTACTGTACACTATTGCAATAACCAACAAACATATTTACACCAATTCAGTGCACTGGCTCATGCAAGTTTTCAACTAACAGGATACAACTAAACTCGAGGTTTAACCCAAGGACCTGAACATACAACTTTATCAATGTTGGGATTTAAACCTACAACCTTCTGCATGACAGTTTAAAATCTTCCACACAGAACAACCACAACAGTCTCTACCAGCTTCCGCTAATTCATTAACCACTGCTGAATTAACTGTATTTTCGATTAAGGTGGAACATTTGAGCCAGTTGAGCTAGTTGTGGTGGCGCAGAAAGTCAAATCGCAGCTCTTACAAACTTTTCGGCTGTATCCTGCATCGTTTATAAGTCTCCATCTCCAAAAGAATGAACAAATTACATGGATTGTGCTTTTTTATACCATATAAAACATTACAGTGGTTTACTGTAAATATATTTACATTTGTTTACTGTGTTTAATGTACTAATATTTTGCAACTCAGTTGCCTTTTAATAACTGTAAACTTTACAGACACTTGGTCCCCTGACTCCACTTCAAGAACTACTAGCTTATCCCCTTTGCTTGTTTAACTGTTTGCTTCTTGACTTGTATTAATGATTCGAATGGTAGCTCAGTATTTTAAGTGCTGGAGTTGCCACTGCTGGCACCTGAGCAAGGCCTTTAATCTTCACATGCTCAGAAGTATAAATGAAATGATTGTACATCTCTCTGAATAAGGGCAACTCCCAAATGTCATAAATATGTATAAATAAACAGCAAAAATATTTTTTTGTACTTAATGTGAATATTACGGGTGCAACGGTACACAATATTTACTGGGCAGTAGGTTTCAGCTTAATTTTGGTACTATTAGGGAAAATAAATTAATACACTATATATTCCTGAGGAAACTCAGATTTAAACTATGTTCCACATTTAAAAAGGAATTGCATTCGATGCACATGTGTGCTGAAAGCACTATACCGGAAAGGTTCGGCACAAATACATGTACCGTTACACCCCTAGTATATATATATATATATATATATATATATATATATATATACACAAAATTTCTTGGGTTAGGGTTAGGGTTAAAATAACAAAGCAAACACTCTCAGGAAAACATGGTATACTAGCTGCTTTACTGTAACACACGACAGGCAGTGAGATTTCCGTAACAATCCGGCTAAAACCACCAAAGCTCATATTGTGATTGAGTACCATTGATTTGAGCTTTTAGCTTCAGTGTACATTACAAGGTCTACTCTGTTAATATACTCTGTGTACCTGTGGGGTTTGCTGGAGTAAGAATTCTGCAGCTTCTGCAGTTTAATCAGTCAATACAGTGTTCCCTGATTGTTTGTGAAGCCACAAAGCTCATTTAGTAAAGCTGTTGGCTTTTGCAAATCCTTGATGTGTCTAAGTTTACATACAGGTAGGGATAGAATGTTGTGGGGAAAAATTGTTATTTCTTATATTTCTGGACTATAATAGTATATGATAATATATATGTATATTTTCTATTAAGAAGGTCTGAAATTAACATAACAAGAAAGGAAGTAGCTTTATTTTGACTGGTCTCAGAATTTAATTTGTGCATTTGTGCATTTGTATTTGTATTTGTATTTGTAACCCTAAATGGCAATCAAATTTAACGCAATGTTTTGATAGTTATATATAAAAATTACTCAAGCAAATGCATTGAAATGTCTCATTTCACCCCAAAAATTAAACCATGTGAACCCTGCACTCAGGTACTATAACAAGATTGCGTGTAGTTAATTACTTCTAATTTCTGCACACATAGTGAAAAATTAATAACCGTAATATTAAACCATGATGATGGGGTGCTATATCTGAAAGCAGTCTTACTAAATGTGAAATGTTAAAATGACAGTATAAAAGAATAAATTAATGGTACAGTACTTAATGGTACAGTACTTGGATAAATTAAAAAACAAACAAAAATTTTATTTTATACAAAATGACTCCAGTGTGTAGCACTGCAATTTAGGCAATCAATGATTTGATAGATGGGTTGGGAAGTGTAAGGGAATAAAACCTTTCATGGCATAGCATCATTGTCTGTTTCTTAAATGTCTGTTTCCTTTTCTTGCAGTTTCCCAATTGTTGGGTCACATTTTGTTGCCACTGAAAACCCAACTGCAGCATCAAACCTTTTCAGCCCTCCAGTTGACTGTTCACACTGTTTACACTCCTCCCATCTGTAAGAAGACTAAAGAGCATTTGTGCCAAGTGTACCAAAATAACGAACATTTATTTCCCATTAGACAGGTCATTAAACTGCTAAACAGATTTGCCTGACAGCTTTTTCATTTCATTTCGCTCATTTCTGCTACATATTCGACGCAGGCAAATAAAAAGAAAACAGGCAAAGACACAAGACATACAGTAAATTACAAATGTACAAGAAACAGAAGTGTGTGCATGTATAACATGTGCAGTGTGTGCTGTAACATTATAGAAAGACATGTGCAAAATCCTGCAGAGGTAAATTAGGTCCATATTGGTATTCCGATCATAAAGAGGTCGAAGAATGTGTGCAAAAATGTCCATATTGGTATTTCCCATTGTAATTGTTTGTAAAAATAGGTCTATGTATGTGTGCAAAATATGCAGATGTAGTCTAAGGTAGATTGGATTATAATACAGTGTATAATTAGATATATCATAATATTTGCATAATTTATAAATACACATATATCATTATATTATAGTTACATGTATAATATAAAAATATCAAATCATAATACATTACATTACAATACAGTGGAGGTGATCTACAGTTTATTGTTTACTGTATTATTTTATGTATAATTTATTGTGTGCATTTATTTTTGATTGTATTGATTTTGCAGTCTTTCATACGATATCAATACGATTGTACAAGTCGGTTGGATCAGATGACATACTGGTAGAAGCATAGAGATGTTTAGTAGAGATGGCAGTGGAGTTTTTAATGAGATATTTTAACAAGATTTTGGAAGGTGAGAGGATGCCTGAGGAATGAAGAAGGTGTGTGCTGGTACCGATCTTTGAGAATAAGGGAGATGTACAGATCTGCAGTAACTACAGGGGAATAAAGTTGATCAGGCTGAGAGAAGAAGTGACCATCTGTGAGCAACAGCATGGTTTCATGCCGAGGAAGAGCTCCACAGGCGCATTATTTGCTTTGAGAATGTTGATGGGGAAGTATAGAGAAGGTCAAAAGGAGTTGCATTGTGTGTTTGTGGATTTAGAGAAAGCATATGACAGGGTGCCGAGAGAGGAGTTGTGGTATTGTATGAGGAAGTCTGGTGTGTCAGAGAAGTATGTGAGGGTGGTGCAGGACATGTATGAGGACACTGTGACAGCAGTGAAGTGTGCAGGAGAAACAACAGACAGGTTCAAGGTAAATATTGGACTGCATCAAGGCTCAGAGCCTTTTCCTGTTTGCAGTGGTAACGAACAGGTTGACGGACGAGGTCAGACAGGCTTCTCTGTGGACTATGATGTTTGCAGATGATATTGTGATTTGTGGTGAGAGTAGGGAGCAGATTAAGAAGAGCCTGGAGAGGTGGAGGTACACGCTGGAGAGAAGGGGAATAAAAGTCAGTAGGAGTAAGACAGAGTACATGTGTGTGAATGAGAGGGAGGGCAGTGGAGTGGTGCAGTTGTAGAGAGAAGAGGTGGTGAAGGTGGAGGAGTTCAGGTACCTGGGGTCAACAGTGCAAAGTAATGGAGAGTGTGTTTGAGAAGTGAAGAAAAGAGTGCAGGCAGGGTGGAGTGGGTGGAGAAGAGTGACAGGACTGATTTGTGATAGAAGGGTATCGGCAAGAGTGAAAGGGAAAGTTTATAGGACTGTGGTGAGCTGCGATGTTGTATGGATTAGACACAGTGGCATTGAGTAAAAGACAGGAGGTGGAGCTGGAGGTAGCAGAGCTGAAGATGTTGAGGTTTTTATTGGGGGTGACGACGATGGACATTATTAGAAATGAGTTTATTAGAGGGACAGCACATGCAGAACGTTTTGGAGACAAGGTAAGGGGGGGCTAAATTGAGATAGTTTAGACATGTGCAGAGGAGGGACATGGGGTATATTGGTAGGAGAATACTAAGGATGGAGCCACCAGGAAGGAAGAAAAGAGGAAGACCATGAAGGGGGTTTATGGATGTGGTGAGGGAAGAGATGCAGGTAGTTGGTTTGAAAGTGGCAGATATAGAGGACATAGTAGTATGGAGACGGATGAGCCGCTGTGGCGACCCCTAATGGGAGAAAGTGCTTTATGTCCATATTTATTTATTTAAATAATAATTTATTTATTTTGACTAAAGTAAACATATTTCAATTGTACATGATTCACATGACATCATTGTGCATTTATTTTTGAGTTCACATGTGATTTTCAGTGTTTCAGAGTTTCAGTGAATAAGATGGTGTATTTTACCATCTTATATTTTTCACACGTGATCACAAATTAAGCCCTTGATGCTAATGATCTAACATATGCAATTTTTTTTTTTACATAAAAGCATTTTTTAATGGCAGAATTCACTACACTAAGCTGATTCGGGTCTTTATTTAAGGCCACTGCAGAAGAATTGGTGTCTGTGTGGAGATTATTTGTCAGCAGATCTGGACAAAAGAAACAAAACAAAAATGGCCCAATGGGGAGTGTACTAAACCTCTACTTATAGTCTAGCTCACCCAAATCCAATGATTAGACTAATTTATTTTGCACTGATTACAAAACTAATGCTTACAAAACACACTCCATGTACTATTCATGTGTAAACGCATGACACATCTCTGGTATTGAATAATAATTAAATGATGCACCATGCAATACAAAATGGTTATTATGGTGTAAAACTAGATGGTGTTTTCTGATGAGTGAACCACCATCTATAGACATAGTCATAGTGTAGTAACAAAACAAAACAAAAGTCTGGTTTAAAAATGGATTTCCTTTTTGTGGCTTTAGAGTAACTGTTATGGCTGCTTATGTAAATATAGTTATTTTTTCTTATGGGAATTTTTAACTCCATGTTGCACACTGTGGAAGGAAGTTTGTCTGCAAAGAGGAAAGTGGTTTATATGAGATAATTTGTGTTTTCCTGTTTAAAACATATTTAGAAATACTGAAAGAAATCTACTGGATAGGAATTACTGGAAGGTTCAACTGCAAATGTCCGGCTAGTAATGCTATAATGATTGTTTTAGCATATAGCAAACCTCTGAGACAACACTGAAACTCTGGGGTGTTTTTTTTTTATTATATAAAACTGCCATTTTTAAATATTTCAAAGAAGGAATGTTCAAAGTATTGAATGTTTATTATATTTACTAGGTCCTTATTTAAATGTAAGCAACTGTGTGATATTCACCATGTTAACAGCTTTGTACTAAAGGTCAGATCTTTTCTTTTGAGGTATGGTTTGAAATTACATTTGACTGGAATTAAAATGTAAAAATTCATGCAAATCATCAATTATACTTTATTTTACTTAATAATATACATTTCAATCAAAACTTTTGTATTAAATAAGAATGCGATACAGAATCATTGTCACTAGTGCTCTCACTATTATTCCCTATCAATTTTGTTTGTCGTAACCAATCTTCACAATTCATCACGATTAGACTTTAAAAACATTCAATCTGCATATTTGTTGAAGGGAGACCGCAAACTAGAGGCTCCAAATTTGACTCTTCCATTCAGACTTGCCTTCCTTGCTGGGCTTTTCAATTATTGCAGAATACAAGCAGCTGCTGCATGATGTATTCCAGTCTATACAGTTTGGGGGTAAAATTTAATTTCTTTTGGCTGTTGGGTAATGTTTCCTGCTGATGATGTTTGAAGCTTTTTTGGCAGTGCCAGACAAACAGGCATATTTGGCACCAGCTCTATAGCTGGTGCTCTGGATGGCACATGTTTTACTTACTGAGATATACCATTTTGTACAAAAGCACAACCATTTTTATGTTTTTATTATTTTTTCCATATGCTGTTAGTTGAGGAAAATCCATTTTGGAGCTTTGTAGGTGACACCACACTCAGATCTTGGTCTGATGCCACTGCAGTAGAATTGGTGTCTGTATGGAGATTATTTGTCAGCAGACAAGATAAACAAAAATGGTCCACTGGGGGATGTACTAAACCTCTCCTCATACAGTAGTCTGACTCACCCAAATCCAACAAATGGATAATATTCGTTGGATTGAATAATTTATTACGCGCTAGCGTGATCTGAAGTGGAAAATCTGTAATAGAATTATTTAACATTTAAGCTAGTATGAAATGATTTACATGAATAGCGGTTGACTGTTTACTAGATTGGAAATGGCCCTCTGTCATGGTAATGATATGCCTGGCTATAATTGGAAAGGCCTGCTTTTGTGAAGAGGACTGCAATCAAGATTGTGGTTCTCGTTTTATTATCATTTTAATTAGTCTTTTGTTCTGGAGGCAGAGGACCATAATGCTCTGCTTGCTTCTCTAATAGGCCTTGTGTTCTAAATTTAGAGAATTTTACCCCCTGCTGCTACTACACAAACTCTAGTAACTTATCTCCCTTTGCACTAATGAAATCTACACAGAAAAAAAAACAATATTTTAGGTATTTCTAGATATTCTTTTCAGACTAAGTAAAGTATTGCATCAGCAGGATCACAGTGGCACAAAAACACTATACTTCTCCTACAGCCTGTAAAAAGACATTTAAAATATATATATTTATATATATTTGTGATATATTTATGGCATTTGGCAAACACCCTTATACAGAGTGACTTACATTTATCTCATTCATACAACTGAGCAGCTATGGGCTTAAGGGTCTTGCTCAGGGGCACAGGAATGGTAGCTTGGTGTGGCTGGGATTTAAACTCATATTATTCTGTTTCAAAATGTCTTCGTGGCAGATGAACCTTGATGACACGTATCATAGATATATTTAAATGGTGCTGTTCTTTATAAACGTTGCATTTTTCACATATATTTTGGACACTGTATATTTTGTCTGGATTAATGATGTATTAATGCTGCAACAATTAAAATTCCACTTGGGATTTTTTGTTTATTTTTCATCAACTCAAATCAGATAGAAAAAGCTTTCATTTGTAAACACAAGATCACAAAATCACTACGTTAATGATTTTAGATCACATTTATCATCAAGTACATAAGGTATACAAAAGGTAAACACCAGATTACATTACATTACTGATGATTAAAGCATCTACAGTAGAAAAAAAGGTGACAAAAATGATACTTCACAGACAGGCCTGCTATAGAGCTCTGACCTCAACCCTACTGAACACCTTTAAGATCAATTGGAATGCCGACTGCACCCCAGGCCTCCTCACCCTTCATCAGTCCCTTAATGATTTTTTATTGCCCTTTAGAGGTGACATAAGAAAATATAATACTAACAATTTACACTAATCCTCCTGGTCAAATGTTTACACCCCCATGCTTTTAATATACTGTGTTGTTTTTTTTCTTCTGAAAATCAGATATTTGCACTTTTTTAAATACTTTGGTATTGTTTTATTTGTGCACAGATGAAGCCAGAAATCTTATAGGCACAGTTGGGAAGGGGTCAAATGTATCAAAAGGTGCAATATGCTGTGTTTGGAGATATTTTTTTCAAGAAAGAAAAATGTTCAGTTTCACTTCCAAGGACAAACAAGGAACTCATAAACAACTATCACACAATATTGTTAATCATCCGGGTCAACACATAGTATGATGACTCAACCATATGTGAACTTTTGAACTGGTTCATTTGTTTAAATTGTGGTGGACTATATGTGAACATCTGGATGTGACATAGCATATTCAGGGCAGTACAAAATTAAAACAAAATGCATTTGTAATAATCTTTCTTCTTCTCATCTTTTTTAATAATTATGAATATTTTGAGGACTCCATATAGTGTATGAAATCTTAGTTCCCAACTCAGGCCTGATTCCAATCAATTTCCCCTGACAGTAAAACAGAGTTAAATATCAGTTTGCAACTGCTTTTTGGAAAAATAAAACAAACAGGTGAAGCCCTGAACTCGATGCTGCGTGACCTCCTTGTTTTTACACCAAGATCACATCATTACTACAAACTGTTTACATGTCGTTTTTGCACATCTTTCCTGAACTGCTGCTATACTTCTCTTTTGCACAACATTTTGTTTACATTTTGGCTACTGTTCAATTTTGTTCACTTTGTCTTGTCATAACAGGTTTACTGGCAGAACTATTTTATGTTTTGTCCTGCAATGTCTTGTGTTTTCTTGAACGTTCTTGTGTTGTCTTCACACTGTCTTGTGTTGTCTTGAACTGTTTTGTGTTGTCTTTGCACTGTCTTGTGTTGTCTTGGACTGTCTTGTGTTGTCTTGAACTGTTTTGTGTTGTCTTTGCACTGTCTTGTGTTGTCTTGAACTGTCCTGTGTTGTCTAGCACTGTCTTGTGTTGTCTTGCACTGTCTTGTGTTGTCTTGAACTGTCTTGTGTTGTCTTTGCACTGTCTTGTGTTGTCTTGAACTGTCTTGTAGTGTCTTTGCACTGTCTTGTGTTGTCTTTGCACTGTCTTGTGTTGTCTTTGCACTGTCTTGTGTTGTCTTTGCACTGTCTTGTATTGTCTTTGCACTGTCTTGTGTTGTCTTGAACTGTCCTGTGTTGTCTTGCACTGTCTTGTGTTGTCTTTGCAATGTCTTGTGTTGTCTTTGCACTGTCTTGTGTTGTCCTTGTGTTGTCTTTGCACTGTCTTGTGTTGTCCTTGTGTTGTCTTTGCACTGTCTTGTGTTGTCTTGAACTGTCCTGTGTTGTCTTGCACTGTCTTGTAGTGTCTTTGCACTGTCTTGTGTTGTCTTTGCACTGTCTTGTATTGTCTTTGCACTGTCTTGTGTTGTCTTGAACTGTCCTGTGTTGTCTTGCACTGTCTTGTGTTGTCTTTGCAATGTCTTGTGTTGTCTTTGCACTGTCTTGTGTTGTCCTTGTGTTGTCTTTGCACTGTCTTGTGTTGTCTTTGCACTGTCTTGTGTTGTCTTTGCACTGTTTGCACCAGGTTGCACACATGCACTTTATGTGGCGAGGACACCAGTCCTTAGCCCTGTGTTTTCTGTTTCTGTGATTGTTGTTTAATGTAGCATCAGGGTTCTTGAGGAACGTTGTTTCATTTCACTGTGTACTGCGATTGAAATAACAATAAAAGCTTCTCGACTTGACCTAATTACACACCTGCCATTGGGATCTTCCTTAAAGCATGAGAATAATTTTTGTATTTCTTAATTGTTTTTGTAAAAATCATCTGTCATTTCAGATATTATTTATTAGCCATAAACAGCCCATTAATATAAAAAAGAACAAAGGTTAGAGGAAGCAGGTCTGTGTGTGGACACTAGGGATTTTCTTCCCTGAGTCTCCACCTTAAAAAGACTTCCCTCTCATGCGGTTGTGGAAAAGAGGTCACGCCTACAGACTCATCCGATTGGCTGGAAGCCTGCGGTGCGAGTTTTTGATTGGCCAACGCTGTTCCATTGAATAGCTTCCACCTTCACTTTTGTCAATTCTCTGCGCTTTTCATTGAATTGACCGGCGGCGGACCTGCAAGTGCACCAGCTATCGATCCTCACACTCCGGTGTGTTTCACGGCGCCGGGACGAGGCCGATGAGCCAACTTTAGAGGGATCTAAATGAGAAGAACGTCACATGTGTGGTTTCTACCGACAGTTTGAAAGAAAGCGAGTGCGGGGTAGCAGGAGGACAGAGACCTACTGATGTGCCTCATTCTCCGGTCGGTACACACAATACAGCAATGATCTCACTCCGGGACGCGCGTCCTTCCATTTCATAAGATTTCTGCATCGGGAAGGGGGAAAGGACCAGTAAAAAACACGTACGATTGTGGGATTAAAGTCGGATTTTTTCTTTTTTTCGCAAACAAAGAGGAATATACTGTACGATGCCGGACCAGATCACCGTGGCGGAGTTTGTAGCCGAGACGAATGAAGATTACAAATCACCCACGGCCTCCAACTTCACCACCAGAATGGTGCACTGTAGGAACACAGTGACTGCTTTGGAGGAGGTGAGTTTATCCACACACACACACACACACACACACACACACACACACACACACACACACACACACACACACACACACACACACACACACACACTATCCAATACAGACAGGCTTAGTATCAAAACTTCAAAATAAATGTGCCTATTCCATTCCTAGTTGTGATACTTAGACCCAATGAAATCCTTCCACTTCATTATTCAGTCCAGATCACACCAAAGAAACATCTAGGACTTTTTGGACCCCCATCTGTTTGTTATGGGGTCTCCTTGAGTCCCCCTTGTGTTTACACTGCTCCTGAAAATGTACCTTGAACAAGTCTGAACATTAAATCCTTCATTCCATCATCTCTAGAAAGCGTTGTAGTCCTGATGTTTGGAGACACACCCTGAATTGGACCCCCTATCCATCACAGGACACACACACACACACACACACACACACACACACACTTTCCCACCTAGAATCAATGCACTTACTGGGGTGTATTTTGACACGTAAAACTACAGAACTTGACACAGATAGTAATCATAAGATGAGATCAGGACCGAAGCAGGGACCTTCATGCTGTGATGCGGTTCTTCCTCTCTCGATAGTTGAAGTTCAAATTGACATAGGTCCCTCTTTTAACCGTGTGATCTAGCACCAGCTGTAGGTGTTTTTTTTTATTTTCAGAGGACAGGAAAAGCCCTCTCAATTCTGCTGTGCTGTTACAAGCCCTATGCTGCAGATGCCTGCGAGCTTCCCATCCTTTATCCTTTAGGATCAGATATATCAGCGCATTAGAGCCGCCATGGTCGATGCAGAGCCTGGGCTAAACACTGGTTGAGGGATTAAACCGATTTAGTGCCCTAAATCAGATGGAGGTTGTGCTGTGTTGCTGGTGCTTGTCAGGGGGATTGAGACTTTATGACTGTGAACGCTGGCGGGTTACACTCTGTCTCTAAGATAAAATCAAGGCTATTCATCACAAAGAAATTAGAAGTTGGATTTGTGTTATGTATGAACCACAGATAACTATCGATATAGTGTCAGGTGTGTTTGTAGGAGGTGAAACCATGCCAAAATATTTGAAGTGTTTGGAATCGAAGAGTTTATTTTGTGTTATTAAATGTGAAAAGGACAAAACCTGCTCTGTACTCATTTGGCACTTCATCTGGCCCCCATACTACAGTGGAATGACTGTGATGAACTCATCTGAATCTGGCTGCCAGAACACAGCAATCACTCAACCTTGATGGGACAGACCACCATCAGCCCAGAATGTAGATGCTATAAACAAATCCGCATTTTTTTTTTAGTCCAGCTTTTAAATGAAAAATTAAGCATAGCAAGTACTTTTTGTTTTTACAGCCAACAATACAAGTGTTTTAAGGTAATTGTGCTGTTTGTGTCTAAAGGTCACAGTTTTAGCTTGAAATCTTTGCTTTCTACGTTTCCTAACTTTGTTGTGAATGTCATTGTTGTTACCAACGATGTCGCACGCTGACCCCTTAGAATTGAAACCGAAATATCTACAGTATCTTCCAAACATTTCCTATAATAGCACTTTTAATATATTTAACGAAATTGTGCTTAAGTTCCTTAGAACTTAGAATAATAGTGTAGCTTAGATTCTATTGTAATTCTAACTCGCACACACTAATTTGCGTTTTTTTCTGCTGGACTGGTGCACACCAGCAGGCCCTTTTTTAAAATTCTGTTAGCCTGTGTAATTGACCTACAAAGGTGCATGCAGTGGATCATTAAAGCTTTACTTAAAAGAAAGCTGTTAATGCTTGAAGCTATACCCATGTTTTAATTTAAAAGATTAAATGTAAAAGAATATAAGGTAGAAAAGAAAAGCCACCCCTTGCAGGAAAGATTAAATAATTTTTTAATTGCTTGAACACACTGCATATGTAGCTGGTTTCTTGCATGCAAGTGTGCCAGGGTTTGTATCAGTTTCAGCCCACAGAGTGACACTCAGCCCTCAAAACCACAACGAGGCTTACTGCTGTCTGTTATTGAGGGTCCCATAAGTTAAGTTTAAACTCTGATGCTTGATATTTCTGTACCCCATCCGAGCCACAAATAATGACGTATTGACATCTCACACTCATCTCGTCAACGTAGAAAGAAAGGAAGAGAATGATGGCGACCAGAAAACTCCATGACAAGTACAAATACATTCATTGTAATGTTTTTGTGTGGTGAAATTCATGGTCTAATCTACAACTGTTTAAGTGGTTATTACATTTTTGCTATAATTTGAAAGATGACTGCAAACTCAAGCAAAATCAGAAACCAAAAAAAAAAGAATACAAATAATTTAGGGGAAAGATTAGGAATCCGTAGGGGCTTCAGTGTTATCATGAGATATGAGAAAAACAATAAGCTTGCTGTATACATGGCTCGGCTTTCCATTGAGGCCCTCAGGAAGTCCGCTCTGGAGCTAAATTGTTTTTGACTTTTTTTTTTTTTTTTTTGTTCTGCATGAACAGGAGGGACGTAACTACAGACCCTAGTAACGCCTACATGTTTGTAGCGTTTATTGCTCTACTTTTTTGGTCACAAGTCTCCTTGACCTTGGAGTACAGTCCCAGAGTGCATCGGGCCAGCTGTGGACTCTGTGTTCCATCACGGAATGGGAAATACGTTTATATATTGTGAAGAGCATAATGTTCAACAGGCTTGTATATCGTGACATGACCTCAGCTAGCTAGTTCGGTCTTTCAGTTTGCTTCTCATGTGTTTATAGGCAGGTATACAGTCTATAGATCACAAATGTTCTACCTCAAGAACACTCATATACAATATTTATGGATTTTTTTATTATTTAAAAGCTTTCCTGTCAGAAGACATATCTGATATCTTAAATCAGCTACTAGAAATTCTATTCAAACCTGGTGTACTACTGTATACTGTACAGTACATATGGTGTATACAATTTGATAATCCAATCTGTTCTCATACACATTTCAGTTTTTTTACAACACATCTGATTGAATGCACATGCTAAATCAAATTAGTTAGAAACGGCAAAAGTGTGCCGATGGATCGATAGTGAAACCCACAATGGCGCATTGGTAAACGTGAGATTCACATCTAAACACTAGCAGGCATTCCTTTTCTAGTTACCTTTCTTACAATTTTATGCTTTAGGAGCATAGAAGGATTAAAACCGTACATATTGTAACTTTAGTACTTTAATATCTAATATGTGTCTAGTATTTGTTACAGGATTGGATTTTACTGCCTAATCAGGATACCTTCAGTTTTAGAGATCCACCTACCTATTGAGTTACGATGGTTCATCTAATTTTTTTCCCCGATCTTATTATGATATCTATAACAACACAACAAAATTTTAAACAATTTTTGAAAGTTTTGTGCGCCGGGCAAACATAGCAGCATATGCTTCACCCTCCACTTGTGAATCGACGCTTGTCCATGCGCCTGCTGCTATACATATGTATAGTTTATACAGTACTATACTGTAAATTGCTCTGTTGTGAATTATTACATACTGTTTATTTAATTTACTTGTTAAATTGTTAACAAATTACAGTACAGTAATCCCAGTAATACAGTACAGCTACGTTCCAAAACCGCCCGCGATAAACAATAAAACGGACGCAATTCCAAAAACGCTTTTACTTGTTTGTGCTGTAAATCATTCTCTCACACACTTTAAACACACACAGAAAACATTTGCAAGAATATAGCGAGATACATTTTGGGGGAAAATGCGTAGAAATACAGTGTCACATTTATAGTAAGAACATGTACTGTACGGTATACAGCTTTGTAGAAGCGTAGCCTTGTTTATTGATTAAAATGTCCACTGACGTAAAAAAAAGGAACAGAGTTAAAGATACACGTCACCGCATTCTTTACTTTCTGTACTGTACTGTATTAATATTTTACTTCATTTTATAATTAATAATTATATTTTTATTAATAAATTTCCTTATTTCAACAATAAACTCCATAAAAACAATTCCCTATAAGTTTTTTTTGAGTCTATAGTGCTATCTGCGAGAGACGGGGAAAATCAGCAAAACAAATTATTTATGTGGCAAATGCAATTCGGCAAAAAAACAGGGGTGCGACATTCGAACTGGGGATTAAGAAAGCTGGGGATTACTGTGCACTACCCCATACAGATCGCCATTCTTTAAGACTCCTGGGTAGGTTAGGCCATGACTTTGAGATATTTTCACATCTTCATATATTTTAAGTTCAACCATTAATATATATTTTAGGTTACAATGGGGTCATCAGACCGCATTTCCATCTTAGAGAGGAAATCTAGCATGTTTTTTTAAACATAAAGACATGAACAGGAAAAATAAGTGCTCAAGTGTTTTTATAATAAGTAGGTTTTCACCTGTCATTTGAAGATAGCCAGTGACTCTGTTCGGACATCTAAGAAATGTACATTCCACCTTCTCGGTGCCAGAACCGAAAAAAGACTTGATGTGTATATATACACCTTTTATCCTGAGAGAGGGTGGGACCGGTTGAGCAGTGCTAGAAGATCTGAGGGATCTGGTGCAATGCGAGGAGTAATAAGAGCTTTAAGGTAAGAGGGTGCTGGTCCATTTTTGGCTTCGTAGGCAAGCATCAGTGTTTTAAATCTGCCGGAAGCCAGTGGAGGGAATGCAGAAGTGGGGTGGTGTGTGAAAACTTAGGTTGAATTCAGGCTGCATTTCGGATCATTTTCAGAGCTCGAATTGCATTCAGAGGTAGACCTGCCAGCTGATCACTTCCGTATGACGAGACTGAACAAGCACCCGAGCAGCCTGTGTGGATAAAAATGGTCAAATGCTTCTAATGTTGTAAAGAAGAGCGTGTCATATTAGCAAAATTGAAGAAAAGGAAAGTTGATTGCCCATGGTTACCTCTGAGGTAATTACTCAGGTACTGAGGTAGTTACTTGTGAGAGTGGCTGAAGGGAGAATCGTGTCATAAGATCCTGACCTGGAGATGAATCACCTGACCATCATTTCAGTTTTGCTGGGATTAGGTTGTACCTGATGAGCATCATCAATAAAGGAATGTCTGATTCATGCTGATTTTGGAATGGTTTGGCCACATACATTTGGCCAGCTTATATTGAAGGTTGTGGAAGATGTGAAAATCTAGTATTGCAAATGATACTAGATTTTATGTGTATTTATATACTGTATATATACATATGTATGTATGATTTATTGGGCAATCTGAAATGTAATAAAGAACACAGCCACAATTTGAATCTTAATTTGTGATCCATCATGAGAGCACATCACTTCCTGTTTATTTTTTTCTTTTCTGGGTCGCTTGATCACGTCCAGCAGCATTCAGCAGCTAGAATTGCCGTATCCTAACCGATTGATCCTTTCTATGTGGCTATCAAATGTTTTTGGCCATGAGATGTCTCCTTTTCTGCTAGCAAGGTCAGTTAAGTTTGGTTCTGGATCAATACCCATCCTTCATGTGGTTTATAAAGCTTTTTTTTTTACCACAGAGCAGAATATCAGTTGCCCTGTATAGTCAATGCTTTCTTGTCCCAGGGGTGTGTATTTCCCTTAATCTGAATGGCAGGTGCTCAAGGTATCCAATCTCTCTGGATGGATATGTTTATTTAAAGGCACCATTACTTTCATTAAAAAATTGCCTATGAATAATTTGCACCAGTTATTCTGACCAGACAATGTGCTCGTGGCTATCGTCCAGCTGAGTGCTGGGTCAGAATCAGAAGAGGCTCTGTTGAATACTGTGAATTTTCTAGTGTACTACATTGCATGTCTCCGCTGTCACTATTATGTCCACACAGGCCTACAAGCAAACATGGGCCAAGTGAGAATCAAAGTAGGCTAGTTACTACTGGAATAGGGCTTACTTATTTCTGATCTATGGAGAAATTGGGTTTATCTTACTTTCCTAGAACAACCTGTTGCCTTCTTCGGTCAAAATTTGCATCATTCTTTTTCACTGCTATGGCATCAGCTTACCAGCCTCTTCCTACTATTGCAAGTGAAGTAAATAACTTATTCTGTCAATTCTTAAGGTCAATTTCAGCTTTTGACAAAAGGATATTTAACAACTATTTCGAATCACATCCTGCATAAGCATGTTTCATGTCTATCGCTGTCACTCTTGATCATAGTCAGTTACTCATAACTTACTTCTTGGCGTTCTGCTCCTTAGAGAGTGCGCTGGGGAAACATTCCAGCCCAGTTTATGTTAAGAACATTTTGTTATGGCCACAGGTTTCATAATGTTAAATGATGCAATCTGACTGGCCCTTCACACTCCTGTATATGCCCTGGTTTCGTGTTGTTCTCAACCTTCTGTTTATTTAGGAACGCTTTAGGTTGCTTCAGTTAATATTCAAATAAGAATAAGGTAAACATGTGATCTCAGTAACTCTGACCGTGGTATGTTTGTTGGAGCCAGACAGGCTGCTTCGAGTCTTTCAGAAACTGATGATCTTTAGGGAGTTTCAGACACAGCAGTTTTTCTAGACATAAAGCAAAAACAAAAATCCAATGAGCGTCAGTCCTGCTGACAGAAATGGCGTGTTGACACGAGAGGTCAGAGAATATGTCTCATTAGGCAACTGCTCCTACCATTGTGTTGGGGCCCAGAAGGCATTTAAGAGCGAACAGGTCAATGGGTTGTCCATGTTGAGGTGGATAAAGAATCCCAGATGGTTTCATGAAGAAGACAAAATACTTTCTTCTATTTTTAAGAAAGTTCTGAATGTTCCCAAATTAACTCTGCTAAAATGGCTACAAGGCAGTAATGCAGATATAGATGTGCTGCACTGTTCAGTATACTTTCTGAAGAGCTCCACTCAAGGACTACAGGAAATGGTCAGTGGTTAATCATCTGCCACGCTGGCCAAATTGACGTTCTAGCGAAAGTAAGAAGGGAGACTTAATAGCAAATGCTTGAAGTCTGGATTGCAAGGCTAACTGCAAAGAAGCACAGCATTCGTAAAGCCTTGCTAATTGCTGTCTAAGAGTAACCCATTAAATTGTTATATTTTCTTTTTTGTTTTTTTAGCTAGTCTGTGTGTTTTCAGCCGTTTTAGATGTCATGTTTATGAATTAGTTCTTATTGGGTAAACCCTTAAAAGGTCATGGACAACAGGCTCAAAATAAATGCACTGGCCATTTTTAGGAGGTTTGGGGTTTCAGACTGGGCATGTCTTTCAACAACAGTTAGAAAGAGGTCAAAGGGGTCATCATCTTGGTTGGCTGCTGACTGTGGCCTGGTGTGCTTTGTGCTCTCCTGATGTCTTTCCAGGCTGCACTTTCAGGAACAAGCCAGCTGAGCTGAGCAGAACAGCTGCTCTATGGAACAGGTGGGTGGGAGGAAAGTTTTAATGAGCACCCAGAAACAGGGTTTAGGCTTGCAGACGTGAGCCTGAATGTAAAAGCTTTAAGACTAATGTTGCTCAGACAGGTGGGTCGCTCGAGCACACGGATGGCTGATGACCCTGGATTGACTTCCCTTCATTTTAAGAAGATTATCCCTCTTGCTGTTGTCAGTCTAAGTTTGCATTGTGTGGAAATTATTGGGAATAATTTGAGGTGTCCTGAACTCGCTGTTATGATGGCTCCTGAGGTACATTTCAGTAATAGTAGGAGTCATTGAAACTTTCATTGGCTTTGTGCTTGTTTGAATGCTTTAGTTTTGACCCTTGGTGACCACATTCATAAACAGCTGCAGTCTTCCTTTTCTACTCTTAAGAGCATGAAGGGGAAAGGTCATGGTCTTGTCCTATAGATTTGCCATCTCCCCTGAATATAGGCTATAGTTTCTCTTATGACATACTTGTGGGAATGAGGAAATCCCATTAATTTGGTGGAGCGGTGAGCATTGACCCTGGAAGGGTCAGGAGTGTGACTGGCCTTTATTTGGGACGTATTAATGGGGGGCATGGAGACGCTTTGTTAAGGAGCTCAGTCACAGGTTTCCAAAAACAAATCCAATTCACATCCATTGTCTGCTATCATGTGGTGCCTCTTCATTAAACTCTTATTGATTTGAAGAGTTTGACAATTTTTGTTCCCTGGGGTGCTCTGTAATCTTGTGATATTAACACTTATGACCACTGGATACGTGAATATCAAGAAATAAATATGTGCAACCGAAACCTGCACCAGGATTTTAACAGCTCTGGTTTTCTTTTGGTCAACAAAGTCTCATGCTAATGACATCAATATTTGGATATGTAGATGAACCCTGGTTTTCAAAGTGGGGTCTGGGAATTCCATGTTTTTTTAAGCATAGCAATTGAATGCATGGACATCCCAAAGTTCAGAAACCCTAATATAATGATTCTTGTAACACAAAAAAAGCAACAACAACAAAAACACCAATGTGGTTTCTTGGTGGAAATTGTATATGTAAATATGTCCGTGTATATACTGTATCTGTAGACTGATCAGTAGCAGTGCTTAATCTTTGTTGCCCAGTAGATTTCTTGGCAGAATCATCTGCTGTGATATATTGTTATTTATTTGTATGATTTAACTTTGGGAATGTGGTTTTGCAATTAATCCTCAAATTAGTAAAAAATTCTGTTGTGAAATGTCTTGTGGGCCCGTATAAGCCGAGATGCCCCCCTGCTTATTCCCAGTTTGTCAGACTCCCTGGTGTTTGGCACCAGTTCTATTTTTAAACCAGGAAATCTTTAATAGATCACCAAGTCTGCATTTGCACAGCGAGTGCAGAGCATCAGTATGTGCCCCATGCTGCCTATTGACATAAGCTGGACCCAGGCTTGAAGAGCAATCAAACTCCTGAATGACTTCAATGCCTGCCAGCATAGCTCTATGATTCTGCTAAAAAAAACACCTAGGCAACACTGCACAATACAGAGCCATGCTACCTGTCCAATACATGAAATATATGCCTGGGAGAAGATGGTAGCTCAGTGGCGAGATGCAGGAGTTCTGAACAGAAGGTCATAAGTTCAAATTCCAGTGCTGCCATTGCTGGGCCCTTGAACGAATCTCTTCAGTGTGTGTGTGTATATATACGTTATACGTATAAATGAACATGACAAAGCTTGAATATGAACAAATTATGGAATCCTCTTGCCATTGTAATAGGGTTTGTTCTTCATTTACATGCTGGATGCTTTGCAAGAACTTGCAAAAGAGATGGTTTATAGGATTTTGGAATCATTGGGCAAGGTGTTGTTCTGCTGCGTTCTCCAGAAGAATGGCAAGCAACTGCATATGGATACGATTAATCTCCCAAACCGTGTGGAGTAATAACCTGAATACCGCCACTTACATTTCCAGACAGTGCAACTCGAGTGTGTGTTCTTCGGCGCAATTAAATAAAAGGGCTTCAAATCACTTGAAATCATTTGTGAGGAAAACAGAAATGGACTGAAACATAAGATATTTAAGAAGAAATGGCCAAACCTTTTTTCTATTAATCAACCATCACAACCTGTGTGACATAGTAACTTTCTTTTCGGCTTCTCCCGTTAGGGGTCGCCACAGCGGATCCTCCGCACGTTCGATTTGGCACATGTTTTACGCTGGATGCCCTTCCTAACGCAACCCTCCCCAATTTATCCGGGCTTGGGACCGGCACTAAGACCGGCTGGGGATGGTTCCCTGACCGGGAATCGAACCCGGGTCGCAGCGGTGGGAGCGCTGCATCTTAACCACTAGACCACCAGGGGACCCCTGTGTGACATAGTATATTCCAATAATATACACTGCAAGGTGGAAATGACAATATAGTCCACATTATCCTGTCTAATGTTATGTTCAAACCATTGCTTCCCTCAAGTATAATCCATTGTAGTTTTTTTCCCCCTGGAAATAATGCTGCATCATGGGGTCATGTTCCCGATCCTAATTCACAAACGCATATGCAATCACTTGTGGTATAAAGTCTTTGCTCAAATGTTCAACAGTTGCTCTTTTGGCACAGTCCTATAAATATATATATAATACACGCTACCAATAAAGGAGATTGGATTTAGATAAAGAGTCCTCTAAGCACCAGTGTTTGAGTAAAGCTGATGTTTGAAGTGCATCTGTCTGGTTTCCCTCAGCCAGACACATTTGGACTTGATTTCTTTATTGATTGTGTTTTCATTACCCTCCTACTGTTTACAGACCACACCTGGCAGTCAGTGTAAAATTTAGAGTAGTCTATAAAACAGCTACTGATTTTGTGGATGCCTCTTCCTGCCTCAAAACTATGCATGTGCCTTGGAAATAATGCCCAGTTTGTTTGAACCAGCATGACTTTCAGATTTTCATGATTCTGTAGCAATTAAATCCTTTTTTTAAACTTGCTTTACTAGTTGTGTGGGTGTCTTGTCTACACTAGAAGCTAATTGTTTATATCTCACTCTGGGCTTTGGCATGTTGGAGCTGGTTGAATTTCAGCTGTCTTGACAGATTATTCTTTGTCACACACTATTATAAAATCCCAACTATCTGTGTCGGATTATACAATTAAAATCCTTCAACAACAGATACGCTATTTACAAAAAAGAACTGAATTTTGCTTAAGACAAGAGGCAGTGCAGATTAGGCTGTGCACAAGAGGTTGTAACTTGTAATTCCTGACACCCGACCAGGAACAACCAAGAAACACCCCCTCGAAATAAAAGTCCTAGTTCAGAACTTGTTCTTCTCACCTCAGATAAACAACAATGTCAAATTAAAAGCACTTCTTACCATTAAATTATATATGTGTGATTTGAGTCAAACTTGACCAATGAATTCCTGTAAGAGCAGAAACATTTTCCCACATTTGTTTGTGGTATTTGTTAGTATTTGTGGCATAAGGAGAAGCGTGAAGCCAAAACGACATCTCCCTTTTGAAGCGTTGAGGGGGCAAAAGGTCTTCCTAACTACAAGCGCTTGTGCTCAGCCCAAATGGAGTTGGCTGTTGATGTAAAACCTTGCTGCAAGTGCTAGAAAGCACACAGGGGAGTCATTTTCACTAGGTACCTTTTCAGTTGAATTACCCCAATTAAATCCTCACCTAGGTGCGATTACTGGCGTTCGATGGTGTTGGTAAATGACCAGTGTGCGGTTTTACTTTAATAGCATTCAAAGACAGACTCCAGCATGCTTGTGTATGTTTGTGTGCCTTTCTTCTCCCAGCTTAGACAATGGAGTCTTTGTTGAAGCAAACCTACGGTTAGCGTGCTCTGGAGAGCTGTTACGTCCCAGCAAACCTCTGTCTATGGTGTTTTCCCTCTCGTAAAGCAGCCGATACAGTAAACAGGCAGCAATTGTGGCGATATGTAGGTGTGTGAGGAAAAAGAAGAGAAAGCAGTGGGTTAATCTGACATTCCAAGCACAGTTGTTGTTGTGGTGTAATTAGCAGCTGTTCTAGGAGTGGCCATGTTTGTTCGCTTCATTTCAGCCGGTGCTCAGGTCAACCGTTGGATACTCTACCATCACCCCACAGTCTACACTGTTTAAAACTAAACATGTTTAACACAAGAATTTGGAGCAAACAGTGAAAACCCATAAGGTATTTGATTGATGTGTTCATTCACATGTAGAAAAACACTTCATTTATCTATTAAATACAGTGACTTCTACTTTGAGCTTTTCAATCACTTCCGCGATAACATCTTGTGCTTACAAGATCTGGATTTCATTGGTTCACGTGCTGTTCGGATTGGTGCTATATAGCTCATTAAATAAACCAAAAATACCTTGCATGGTGAAATCACATAACCCCTGAGCCATTGGCAAATTAATTGAATCATATAATAAATAACTAAATAACACAATCATAAACTCGCTTAGTCAGAGCTGGTGATGCATTTTATTATTATATAATAATATTTCTAATATATTATTATTTATATAAGTTTCTCTCTTTGCTTCAGACCAAATCTTCCAGAGCACTTGTTTGAAATCAGTGGTTTATTTTTTGTCATTTTCCAACACAAAGCACATGGTATGATTGCTTCACTTGTTTAAGGGTCAAAACACTCAGTGAAATCAAATTGTACTAAAGTTCACCTGGAACCGGGTTGGTGGATCTTAGTTCTCAGACAGAATATACGAAATCATCCTAAAATGTCCTTTATAGAGGGGGTCCCCAATTGTGGACACCACAGACCAGATTTGTTTTAAATATATTCTCCCAGACCGGCTGTTGGGGTATTTGGCTGTGGGTTTGAGGCAGTTTAGAAGCATCTTTCTTGTTTTCTGTCTTACATAAAGACTTCTGTTAGAGCCTAAAATGTCACATTTGGATTCAAATGTCCCCTTTTTTTCCCGTCATCATTCAGTTCTATTGTTTTTTTTTCGTTTACTTAATTTGTCGCATATAAACAACAAAAAACATGCATGTCTCAGTCAAAAACTATTATTGAAATTATTACCGGTAGGTTTATCTTAAATTTTAACAAGCACTGTGCATGTCAAATATTTCAGATCATAGCATATGTATGTAAATGTACCTATTAGCTCTAAATGTCTATAGATATTTTCCCAGAACGTTTTTGTAGCAAAGAGACGTAGTAACTCTTACATGGCCCGATACTGGGTCATGACCTAGTAGTTAGGAACCTGTGCTTTATAGCATTATTCACATTATTCACAATCATAAACTCGCTTAGTCAGAGCTGGTGATGTAATAAATAACATTCACTCAAGCCTGGTTCACCTCATTAAGCTTGGTGAGTCTGGGTCTGTTTTTTTTTTTTTCTCAGGCTGCATTATTTTTATTTGGCTAAAACCACCATTCCTTTTTTGCTGAAGATAAATACTACTGATGTCATGTCTTCAAGTGCCAGATGAGCTCACAGGATAATAAAAAGTTCCTCCCTGTGGGACTGACCATCATATTTAATCCCTGTGAGACCATCTATGTCTGCATTAGAACCTGAGAATTGTGCAATGTCAACCTCCTATCCACCTACAAGGACATCTATTTGTAAAAAAAATTAATTAAAAAATGAATAATGTACAAAGGAACATGGTGTAGGTTTCAGGAGGCTAAACTCTGGCCAAGTCTAACTACAGGACTTCAGAAGTAGCTTCTAAATGAGTTGCAGCTTTCTCAATTTTTTGATTGTGAGGTTTTTCTAAAACTCTTTATTCCCTTTAGAACAAATTGACCTGCACCAGCAATTTCTACTGGTCAATGATTGCCACTTTAAGGTCAGGTTCTGTGTTTCTGAAACGGGACATTAAGGTGGCAGAGGTTTTTTGGCACTGCATAGGTATATGAACAGCGGGATTGAAATTCATCCCCCATCTCTTATCGTAATTGGCTCAGTGAAGTCCATAGCATTCAACCCTGGAGAAATAAAATGGTGGTGTGCACACATTTTAATCACGCTAATGGGGTGCACTACTCAACATCCTAATAGAGGCCCCTTCTTTCCTTTCATTTTAGCCATGTAATACAATTTAGAAATGCCTTTTTTTGGATTTTTGCAATAATTTTTTTTTATGATTTCACATGTTGTGCCTCTATGATGAATAACACAGGAAAAAATAATGTATTAGAGACAATTTGCAATATGTGTGTTGTTGTCTCACCTCTTTTTATTAATAGTAAGAAAAAGTTGTTTGAATGTGACATCTGCTGCATTTTATAATAATCTAGATTTATTTTCTAATAACTGTAAATTCTCTAAATCTTGCCAGGCATCAAAAATTCAATTTTGGGAATTATTATTATTATTATTATTATTATTATTATTATTATTATTATTAGTAGTAGTAGTAGTAGTAGTAGTTAAACCTTACAACTATTATTCATTAATTCATTCATTCATTCATTCATTTTCTCCCGCTTATCCGTAATCCGGGTCGCGGGGGCAGCAGTCTAAGCAGGCCCCTGCCTTCGACTGCTGCCCAATCCTCACAGCACCGTCCCTTACGGTCCCTCCTGCAGGTGGTGAGCCCACAGGAAGGCGGCCCCACGTCACGGACCTTAATATTTCCCTCGTAAGGGACCCCCGGAGCATAGAGGGTTAAGGGCCTTGCTCAAGGGCCCAAGAGTGGCAGCCTGGCAATACCGGGGCTTGAACCCCCGACCTTCTGATCGGCAGCCCAGCGCCTTAGCCGCTGGAGCCACCACTCCCCCCCTTACAACTATTAAATTATGATTAATGTGCAACCAACAATCAAGTTAAATGCAAAATGTTGATGATGAATATTATTACCATTTTATTGGTAAACCATTTTATTTGATGACCAGTATATTATCATTCCTAAACTCCTAAATGTTTTCCTGTACTGCAATCTATCGCTGCAGTGCAACAGTTATTCTGTCCTTACCTACATGTCGGCGGAGCTAGCAAGCATTGTGGCTTGTCACATCAATGACATATCTTTATCTGCCAAGGTATTTAATTCACATCACTATAACTAATTTTTTTAAACAGTGCCAGAACATCCATTATAGCAAATGAAAAAAAAAATTTTTGTATGTGCATGGACGTGTGCTTGCAAAAATGCTGGGTCAAAATAAAATCACAGCATTTTAAAAGATTAGTCTGGAGTAGTCGGTTTTATTCTTCCAGATAATGTGGATAATAAATTACAAAAAAAAAACCCTGCCCTGCTTTTATTAAATTTAATTAGCTCTCATTTTACTTTTGTTTAGATTTATTCCTGCGCTTTGACGGCAGTCTCATTCTGGTTAGAGTTTTAAAAACTAATTAGAACTTAAGGATCCCAGTATGCCTTTTATCACATACTGTTCAGTGTAGTCCAGACCACCCACAGTAAACTCCCCTGTGTAAGACTGACTCTTAGAGATCATCTTTGTTCCAGTTTGATCCTGTCTGCTGTAAGCTCCTGGTGTTACTGGGCTTAGACACGGTCAAATGTCCCGCTTTTATTCTTGAATTTTTCATACCAGGACATACCACTAAAACTTCCTCAAGGCCACTTTGGTGTCAGGTATCACATAAAGAGCAAAGCAGCTCAAAACCGCTACACATCTTATTACACTCTGTTGTAGCATTTATAAGCTTAACCGAAACATCTGGTACCTCACTGAAGCTTAGATGTTAATCAGCTGGCGCTCACTTTCTCCACAGCGAAGTAGGTAATTGCATTCAAGGCCACCTTTATTGACTGCAGCTCAACGCCATGTTTGGTCTGAGCTCCAAAGAAGGGAAAAAGAGAGGATGAAAGGAGGTGGGTAGGTCAGGTTGAGGTGTAATGGCATGGACATAAAAGCTGGTTTCAGAACAGGCTTCCTTCAGAAAGTAATTTGAAGAAGTAAGCCAAAGCAATTTGGAAAAAGAAAAATCCCTCTTTGAATCAGAATCGTCTGATTGTACAGGGCGTTTTCCTAATGACTGGGCAGTTGTGGAATGTGCGCAATATTTTTTTAATAACCTTTTATAGGTCACATTTAGATGAAGATGCTAGCAAAGAAAGCAATATTTGAAGATCAAGAACTCGACTCGTGGTTAATTTCCAAGGTGAAGTGTACCAGCATTTGATAACATGGTTTTGCAGTATAATTACCCATTAAATACACACAAACCGGTTTAGAAATGTATTTATTAGTATTTTTTTTTTTTGCAAAATCTCATTGAAGTGGAAATCCTCATGACTCACTTTCATGCCAGTAAAACACCAGATTGATCACTTTTCACTAACATGGAAGATGTGGCAAATGAAACCAATTCAAGACTCCACTTGAACCATTGCAGCATTTACTTGAACTTCGCAACATAATCCATATTTAAAATCTCAGTAATTTACACAACAATTTAAAGCCAGTCAATATAGAATATATGTAGTTACATTTCTAATGCGTAAATACGTTACACAATTGATCAATTGAATACCAATTTTTTGGTGTAGATCCTCCTAGGAATTAATTCCAAATTAATGCATTCATATCCACATTGTTGTGATAAGCTGAATGAGATAGGCAAAAGGGTTATCTAGCAGGGCAGTGTGGAATAAATTAGTTTTGGTGTCTGTTACTTCTGCTACTCCAGATAATTTTACCAATGTACCATATTTAAAACAATAGAGATTTCACAGCCAAATCATTTTAGTGGCCTAAGTCCCCCTAGATAGAGAAACTAGGAGTCCAGTAGAGGTTGCATCTGTTCACAAAAAAAAAAAAAAGGCTATAAAAATCAATGGAGTAGAAAACCTAAATGGATCTCGTCTGGGCCAAAAATCAGTCCAGTCATACACAATTAAATCATAAAAGTGATTATCAAGAGACAGCAACTAAACATTCTATTGTCTTTTATTCTTCAATAATTTTTGATGCTTTCAAAAGATCTTTTTAATAAGGCAACCACACTGTACAAAAATTCGAACCAGGTCCCTCTTAGTTTCGGCATCTTAAGAGTTCAAAGCGAGTGATTCTGATGTTGGAGCTCAAACTGGGATTCAGTGCAGCTTGAGGGGGAAGGAGAAGTATCTGAAATATGCCAGGCTAGCACAACTACTTTGTTTTCCTTGCCTTGCCTAATGGTAAGGGGTGAGGGGGCTGGTTTGGCCTGTTCTAGATGTGCCGTCATCGAATAGTTGTGGAACTGGGAACAATGGAGGCCGAGACATCACTGGCCCCACTGTGTGCAAAAGCCTCTGGAATCTTTATATCCTGAGTAACCATTAGAGGACTGGATATGTTGTTGGTTTGCCAGGAGTTTTTGTAACTGGACCAAGTAGTATTTGCACTTTTACCTACTTATTTCTTTTCTTTTTTGTGTTACATCTTTGAGGCAGACGGCGGAAATGCTAACTGCTTTTGCTCGGCAGTTTTGAAGTTCATGGGTAGTTGTGGTTGGGTCATTTCACTGGGCTAGGTGATTAAAGGTGGAAGCAGGATGCTGGCAGATGTACAGGCAGGATGTGTGTTGGTGTGTGTGTGTGGGAGTGTATATATAAAAAGTTTGCCTTATTGTAGGAATTGATGGGAATTTTACAACGTTCATATATTACAAGAACAAAACCAACAACTGCTATATTAGTATTAAAATATCACTGTTGTAAATGTGTGAATTTTTGGGTTGTACAGTGACACTGACCCCTGGTGAAGGTCTGGCAGTCTGTGTGAAGCTTTCCTCTTGCAGCACAGATGGTGCATGACGTCAATCAACCTTTTTTACTTAATTTTTTCCAGAGGCACTTACTTACCAAAGTTGTTTAATAAAAATTAATGCCAGAGTAGCTGTAAAATCAAATGTTTGTTGAGAAAATTATCCAGTGAGAATATCTGAATTTACATACGTTTAAACCAGCTTCAGTACAAATTACTCCTATAAATCCTAAAATATGACTTTATTAGATGTGCTGTCATTCTATATTCTTGGGAAGTATTTAAATGACACATTGTAGCGTACGATGTACGATACGTAGAATGTGCAGCTGGGATGAGCGTATCTCTCGCCCTGTGAGGTGCTCTACTTTCGCTAGCGATCGATGGAAAAGTGGTGTTGGTGTGTAATTTCTTTCTGTTTCAAACGAATTCAAACAGCCATTTTTGTGATAAAAGTGTGTCTTCCGAGCACCCAAGTATGTCTCCTGCTTGTAGTGAAAAAAAAAGAGGAAAGTTATGAGGTTAAAGAAGAAAACTAAAATTATAAATCAGCATGAAGCAGGAATGACTGTCACTGTCATATTACCATTTTTAACTTGCGATATGTTTGACTTTCGATGGGGTCTTCGTAACGTATCTCCATCATAAGTAGAGGACTACCTGTATGCTGTTACATTAGCCTACTGTTCCTCTTCCTTTACCCTACTGTTGACTCAGCCAACTGTTCCTCTACGTTTAACCTACTGTTACCTCATCCAAATGTTACCCCTAACCAATTCTTACCTCTCTCTCAACCTGCTGTTGCCTTATCATACTATTACTCTATTGTTTAACCTACTGTTGACTCAGCCATCTGTTCCTCTACCTTAACCTACTGTTACCTCACCATACTGGACCTCTACCTTTAACCTACTGTCACCTCATCCAACTGTTCCTCTACCTTTAAACTACTGTTACCTCATCCTACTGTTTCTCTACCTTTAACCTACTGTTACCTCATCCAACTGTTCCTCTACATTTAACCTACTCTTACCTCATCCAACTGTTCCTCTAACTTTAAACTACTGTTACCTTATCCTACTGTTCTTCTACCTTTAACCTACTGTTGACTCAGTCATCTGTTCCTCTATTTTAACCTACTGTTACCTCAGCATACTTGTCCTCTACCTTTGACCTACTGTTACCTCATTCTACTGCTCATCTACCTTTAACCTACTCTTACCTCAGCCTACTGTTACCCTCAACCTACTTAGCCTATTACTACTAGCACCTTTGTTACTGTTACCTCCTGTCATTTCTACCTCTATAAGCTTTTATTGCAAGGCAACAAAATAGCAGCTATGATCACTAATATTAACCAGTAAAATGTAATAGATTTTGTTATTTATAGTAATTGACATTGACTAGCCATTTATAAATGTTCATAGTATAACACTGAAGTAGACCCATTCCCCACCATAATTTTAATCATTTTAACACTGACATGTTCATTTTAGTGAAAACTAGAAGACTCTTTGCGGTGGGTGAAAAGAAGTACTTCTCTCTAAATGTGGAATGGAAAATGAATGAATGCAGGTGTAATGCACAGCAAATTAACGATGCA
Organism: Silurus aristotelis; assembly: GCF_946808225.1. Taxonomy (NCBI): domain Eukaryota; kingdom Metazoa; phylum Chordata; class Actinopteri; order Siluriformes; family Siluridae; genus Silurus; species Silurus aristotelis. The sequence continues at coordinate 16,247,765 of NC_139579.1, forward strand.
AAACACCAACCATATGTGTCTCTTGTTGGCTTTTAGTATACTTTACCATGTAAAGAATATACCAAATTTTATTGTTGTTCTCTAGCTCACGTGTAATCTCTGCTGTGTTGACAACATCGAGACTGTGCAGTAAATCTGTCTCCAGTTTCTTTTGACGTTTTATAAGCAAAGTCGGCTCTGCGGCACGTCCCATAAAGTGACAGATGTAACCTATACCCATGTTTAAATGAACACCCTGTCCAGCCTTTTAAGTGCAAACCTCAATTATGTCCTGTTTAAGTCTTTAAGGGACAATTGGAACATGATGACGGACAAGAATGAAGGAATGCCACTTCAAATAAAGTGTGTTGTCATAACATCACTTCAGTGGATGTGTTGATGTGTCCCTACTCTACATGATGGAACTAATGTAGAGGTAGTGAAGAAAATCATTCTGTGTGCATGACTCAGCATTTTTCCTTTTCGGCATGGTTTTGTCTTTAGTCATAAATTTGTCATAACACAATGAAGCATATTCATTCCAGTGTAGGTGGTGAAAGCAATCATGCAGAAATAAATTTCCCTTTGAAAGATCCGTCTATTCAATGAGAAGAAGAAACTGAAAATATGTTTTTATCAACTCTCAACTGTACTGCACATGAGAATATACTGTGTGCGCAGAGATTAAGGAACAATACATATAGGAACAACAATACATATCTTAAATTTGAGGTTCATTTAGGAAATGTTATTCATGGGATATGCCTTTGGAGATCATGTGAAATATTTGTGGCATCTCAACAGAAATACTAATCATGACTTACCTTTTTATTCCATTTCCATTTTTATTTGTATTAAGTTATCTGAAGGACAAGCCAGAAGTCAGAAAAACCCACTCCTTTTTGATTATGGTATTGGAAACCATTTTAAAGAATGTAGCTAGGTCCTAGCTGATTGTAGGCCATGACCATGCACTTCATTACTGGAACTGTAAATGAGCCATTCCATTAGATTGTTGAACTTTCTTTGTATTAGCTAGATAAACATTTTTAATATTGTGATTGATTCATTCATAATGTGGAAAAGACAGTCTTTTTTTTAAAAATCAAAACTGTATGCATTTGAAAACACTGATGATACTAAGCAAAATAAGGTCACCTTATTGAGAGCAAGTTAAGACACAAACCAGGTTGCAGTAATACTGAGGTTGTAAACACGATGCAGGCGTGATTACATACACATTTAGTTGCCATGATCTATATTAATGCATTTATTTAGCTATTTTAGTACAACAGCTAGCTTTTTTATAGGTTTATGATTAAGCTAGTCATAAGACTGGGCAGGACTAAATTATTTAAGTTTATTCATTATTTGCGATGTTGTATGGTTTAGAGACAGTGGCATTGAGTAAAAGACAGGAGGTGGAGCTGGAGGTAGCAGAGCTGAAGATGTTCAGATTTTCATTGGGAGTGGCGACGATGGACAGGATAAGAAACGAGTTTATTAGAGGGACAGCGCACGTAGGACATTTTGGGGACAAAGCTAAAGAGGCCGGAGATATGTGCAGAGGAGGGATGTGGGGTATATCGGTAGTATCGGTATGGCTGTAGTGAGTGAATACAGATAGATAGTTGGTTTGAAAGAGGCAGATGTAGAGGACAGAGTAGTTTGGAGTCGGACGATCCACTGTGTCCCTAATGGAAGCAGCCGAAAGAAGAATGAATATAAATATGTACAGTGTGTGTATATACAGCATGTTAGATCAATAGTATACTGTGAGATAAATGTAAGTTGACCTGGATAAGGGCATCTAGCAAATGACAAACATGTAGAGTATACAATAAGTACATTGTTGGAAAATGCAAAAAAAAGGATTCAGACCCCTTCTCCTTCGCAGCAATCTTGTGAGGCTCATTTGAACAAAACCCTCAGGAATGAGATTAGACACTTGAAAACAATGTTGTGTTGGTGGACAGGAGAAGCTCTCCATCATCCATCATCACAGATGGCTTGCTAAAGCTTTCAAGTATGTCCAGTGCTGAGTGCCTAAATGAGCAGAGAGAAAAGAGGAGGATCGAATAGCATTTGAAGTGTCTAAATGCACAGAGCATTCAAACAGAGCTTTGGGTTTGAGGTGACGCTAAATAGAAGCTGCTGGATACAGTTTCAGGTCGGGCAGAGATTGCTCTGATAATTGTTGTGGTATAGCACTCTCGCAGCACTTACACTAGATGTGATTATGAAGATGCTCAAAGCTGTACATGCAGTAAGGCCCTGGAGCATGAGGTGGGTGATAGATGGTCCTGTCAACAGAAACTGATTCTTTCTTTTATCTTGCTTTGTTGTTTTTAGCGAGAGTACAGTGTCAAGCATAAATCCTCTGCAGCTTTAATAAGCTGCTTTGTTTTTAGAGGAGGATTTTATTTCCTTATTGCATTTTTTTTACCAGGTCTTCAATAAAAAAATATTTTCATAGATCCAGTTACATTGAATTCCTTGTTTACAAAGATCTGGATGCACGACTGACTCGACTGGACGTGACGTTTACCTTTTTAATGCTTGACTATGATTGATTAGTTTATACTTAGAAATGTTGCTATTTTTGTCTATTGTGCCTTTCATGTTTTTTACACTTTTTTTTGGGCTTATCATAGTTTATGAATGCATGTTCTAAGTTTGTTTGCACCTTGGCACAAAACCTGTTATGGAGCCGGGCTTAACAGCTCTTTACTATCATTGGCCAGTGATTTGGATTTACGGTTTCCAGAATTGTAGTAGAGACACCAAACTCAATGCTATGCAATGCTAGTTGAACCTGATTTGTTTGAGCACAATTTACAGATCATAGACTTTTCCTGCAATCAGGAGCCAGGATGTTTTCACAATTGAATGACGATCCAGGATGGTGACAGTTGTTTTATAAAGATGAGGTTGATGATCATGAACAGGACACTTACAGTGTATATAATTATACACAATGCGGCTTTACCTGTGCTCTGTTAAACCTTGGTAGGATATTCGGTAAGACTGCCTAGGGTTAAACATTCTCTCGCTCATGCGGGTTCAAGATCAGGTCAAACCCCGCCCCCTTTTCCTCACGGCCTGGCTGCACTTGTTATGATTATTGTTTATTTGAGTTTGAGGCCAGACGTCTCAGCGGCTTCTTGAAGCTGGCTTCTTGTAATGCAAGCCCGCATATCTTAATCCCCACAGTTTCCTCTCAGTGGCCACCATTTTTTTCTTTCTACAAAGCAAGGATTGCATTCTCTGTTCTCTGCTCATGTGGAATTTATAAATGTGATATCTTTTCTCTCATCTTAAGACTGTTATTTATAGCCCCGTTGTTTGCTCAGAAAGCGCCCTTTTGTGCTGCGCTAGCCTCTTCTTACTACTGCCAGCTCACGAGTGTAAACTGGGGGCATTGTCCAGCCTTGCAGACTCTCTTGAAACACTACACTTTTTAAAATAAAGTGCAGACCATGCCTCAGATGTGGAGATCATTGGCTGAAATGAAATGTTTTGGAAAGGAATACTATGACGAGGGCTGGACAAGTGTGTGTGTGGCAGGAGCCGGATCTCTGAGGGATTTGGAGAAGGGCTTAGTCTCAGATTGAGTAGTGTTTAGGAGCCGTCAGTCAAAACGCCGGCAGCTGGACTACAATAGTGTGAGGTCACTAGGCTAAAGACCAGATGGGATTTTAGACACTTCACCATTTATTTTTTTGCCTCAGTATGTGTGCAAGACACAACGAGAAAGCTGCTCTAGTTCTGTAGTAGATGCTGGAATACCTTTGATGCCATGATTTGTGAAAATTTTGGATGAAAGTTAGCAGCAGTGTGTGAGTGCAGGCACATTCCGCAGTGCCCTCGGCATTTTCTTTTTGGAGAGAGTTAATTTGCTCGCCTGCTTTCTACCCACCCCTGCAGAGTAGAGATTGTTTCAGAATATTTTTAGGCTGTTGAATAATGAATTACCTGAAGACAGTGGGAATGCCAACACACACATACAGTATTCATTTTCATAGCAGATGTTTGTGACTGGCAGTTTGTCTGCATTTTGAATTAATGAGGCACTGATGCATTTTTGCTGCAATATCTGAAACTGTGTGCAGAAAAACTGCTATTTGAGATAAAAAAATTAATTCTTATTAGTCTAATAATTAGGAGTGCACCATGTTAAAAGGAAACCACCGTTGTTTTAATGGCTGGCTGGATAATTACTTGTGTTAATTAAAGTCTCTGTTCTGCTGAGAGTCACTCAATTCACATGTGGGTTGAAAAAAGAAAACAAGCTCGATAACCACGCCTTATGTGAAACACGTCACCTGGTAGGTTTTGCATTAGACAGCACATGCAGTCATGACTCACTCATACCATTCATTTTATATATTCATTTATTGTTTTAGTAAGTGTGAATTCAGTAAAAACTATTTTAAATTGTATTGTTAATATGAATATTCATAATATTAGGCATTGCAGGCTAAAATTTGTTTCTTCTCATTACATCTAGGTTTTCCTTATTCTTCAAATTCAGATTAAGCCACTTTATTATTATATTGTACATTGGACCATTTTCACCCTGATTCACTTTAACCAATGATGATTAACACTGCATAACTCTGTTGGTCAAAGTGAATCATTCTATCAATCATCTATCGATGTATCCATCTATCACTCTGTAGTACTGAACTTTTTCGGTACAGGTTTTTTGTTTTTTTTACACATGTACAGAATGAAATCCTCTTTTTGTGTGAAACATAGTTCAACTCTGAGTTCCCTTTAGGAACATATTAAGTGGCGGACTGCGTTTGTTTAGTCTCCGTCTCCAACTTTTTAAAATTATTATTAAACTTGAGAACATACACAACAATGCTGGGGGTATAAAAAAGAAACTACAGTTAGCACAATGTCACTGTGGCTACTAACATAGTACCAGAAATGTGAAAAAATATAGAAAATAGAAAATTGTTTTGCTCATGCGCAAAATCGCACCACTTCCTGCCATCGTTAACGCTAGCGATATGAACCCATTAGCGTTTTATGTCCAGCTTCAAGAAAATCTCTTTAAAGGAGAAAATTCTCACAATTCCACATAGTGAGGGAGTGAATGAATTAAGGATGGAAGGAATGAAGACATTTGTTAAAGTATGCTGGAAAAAGTAGAACATTTCAGTAGATCATATCTTTAGAAAATTAATTATTAAATTTAAAACAGACACGTGCGCACACAAACACATTTATATACAAACCTGTGTTACTCAAATGGGGTTTAACAAATGTAAGCTCTTAAATTTTTTTTTTTTTCCATTTATTTAATTTTATTTAAACAATTTATTTTGTGGCAGTTTAAGCAGTTATGCAATTTAATCAATATAATAAAAAGGTGTATTGCACTAATTAGATTTATTTTTATTTATATTTATTTATTATATTTTAACTACCGTATATATAACTATACATAACTACCGTAATTTGCTTCGCTGATTTTCCAGGTCTCTCGCGGATAGCAACATAGACCAAAAAACTTATAGGGAATTGTTTTTATGGACTTTTATGTTAAAATAATGAAATTTATTACCGAGGACTATCACACATGTGGGACTTGGAAGCAATTGCCTATAATGCCTTTGTATACTGTAGAATCAAGATTTCCTGGAACTTCACTGGAACTAAGAGGCCAAAACATGTTTCAGTAAGATGCTGACACTCCTGAGCTCCATGAAATCAAGGTTGCCATGGCTGGGGTAGAAGAGCTTGACTGTTCTGCACAGAGCCCTGTCCTCAACCCAACACTGAACACTACTGGGATGGACTAGAACCCTGACTAAGCCATAATCAACACTTGACCTCACTATTGCTCTTGTGGCTGATTGAGCACAAATCCCCACAGCCATGTTCTAATATCTATTGGATAAACTTTTCAGAAGAGTAGATCTTATTATAACAGCAAAGAGGGACTAAATCTGGGATGGGATGTTCTGCAGCCCATATGTACCGTAATTGATTTGGACTTCACGAAGGTTTGTGTATTTTGTACACTCTTGAGATGGTATAATAGAAACTCAACACAAGCTAAAATCTTTGTTTCTTAAATTGGAGTTTAAAAGGGTTGTGTGCCACAAAGACTTGTAATATAATAGTAAGGGAAGCAAGTGAAGTCCTAATATGACTACTGATACTCTAAATTCCCAATCCAAGTTCACTACATAACATTTAGCTTGTTGATTTTAGGTCTAATAGTACAGATGTGGGTGTGGGTGTCTTGACTATTTAGCAAAAAATAGATTTCATAGTAAGAAAATATTGGTGACATCATTAAATGCTGAATATCACATTGTTTAAACAAGTTATTTATCCACCTATGAAAATTAAAGTTTGTCTGTTCCTTTGTTTGGAGCACTCAAAAACTAAATAAACAGGCCATTTCAATACTTCTTTATATCCTGCTAGATCTCCTCACATAACATGGCCAGGTATGCAATATGTCAATAGCTATTACTTTTACAATTAAGATAGTGGCCCAACAATGTAATACAGGTGGCATATGAAAAACAAACTTGTTTTGGTATTGGTGTGCAGTGCTTATATTTCAGAACAGAAAGAGTTACATTTATTTAGTAAGAAAAAATACCCAGGTAATTATGGTGCCACCCACATGAAAGATGAGTTCCCTTTTGAGTCTGGTTCCTTCCTCATAACATCTCATGGAGTTTTTTCTTTGTCACAGATCTCTCATTAGGAATGAACTTATAAGAAGCAAACTTATAGGAACTAAACTTGTACATTCCTACTTTACAACATCTTTAGCTCCATAAAGCTGCTTTGTGAAAATGTCTATTGTTAAAAGTGCTATTACCCATTTTTTGGTCTATTGGATTTTCAGCAAGCTTGTTGAAACCTTAATGCCAATAAATGATACAGAGTGGTCTTAAAGACAAATTTAGACAATAGAGGCATTTAAAGTAGGAGTTTTTAATATGGGTCCCAGCAGTAATGTGTCCCTTGTTTAAGCAATTTTATAATCACACTGGAAAACTACTTGAATAAATAAATTATATAAATGTACAGAGCTCTTTAGGACTCTGTGCTGGTTCGACATAGTGTTTCTATCTGACAAAATGTGTTTAAATGTGTTTTCTTTTTTGTTTAGGCTTTGGATGTGGATCGCAGTGTTCTATACAAAATGAAGAAGTCAGTGAAGGCCATTTACACTTCAGGATTAGGTGAGTGATTGCTCTTGCTTTCTATTAACACCTCTCGCTCTCACTTTCTCTTGCTTTCTCTTTCCACCTTGCAGTTGTAGTTAGAGATGTGAGAGATGTGCAGAACTGTATCTTCTCTCAGTGTGTCTCATTGTTTTTTTTGGGGTTTCTTTTCTCACTGCCGGTAATGTTGTTTCATTCTGTCTCTCTCTATGTCAGTGGGTATTGTGATGTACTGTACTTGGTTTGGAGAGGAGGCATATAATGAAAGTTTTACTGCCATTCTAGCTGTATAAAAATATACAGCAAAATCCAGTAGGTTTATATGGGGTATTGGTGCAATATGTTGTAGAGAAATGACAGCACTAGGGTACAAGGTAATCGCTGGACACCATGTAGTGCAAAACAGGGAAAGGCTAGAATGCTAATAGAAAATACACTTAAAAAAATCCACCCTGTGAATGTTAACATACATAACAATAATACAATGCATGAAATATATAACAAATTAGATGTAACAACTATAGACATGGTGAATCTTTAGTACTATCCATCGATAAACCTTGCTGGGCTTAAAAGCAGGTTGAATATAGTAGTAGAAAACAAATTGCAGGACTTTGGGAGAAGTTTGTAATAGAAAACTTGCGTATCGAAATGAACTATGAAGAGAAATATCTTGACATGGTCACAGCACAGTGATGTAATCCAATGAACACCAGAACGATTTTTATCGGCCAAGTCTGGTTTTAGTTCGAAGGAATTTCACAAACAAAACGATGAATAAACAGTCATGAGAAAGTCTTAACTGCACTCTCCTTGGCTCTTTGTTGAGGGAAGACAGGTCACAGCTGATATCCTTTGCTGACTGGATCTAGGGTTGGGGGAAAAAAAAAAACAACGAAATGCACCTGCTTTTTGTCAATATACCAGGTGTAAACATTTCTGCATTTTTTGTTTAGGATTTAGTATGTGAAAAAAAATTTGCTAAAAAAGCAGGTGGCTGGAAACTCCACTGTAGACTCTGTAAAGCCCCAGCTTAAGGTGTAAGGAACTGAATAGGTTTGGATAACTGATTCAGTCATAGCCTCACATGTTCCTTGTGGAGCCTGTAAGCAGCTCTAGATTAGATAACACATGTAGATTGGATGTGTTGAGCTTATTTTGAGAGAATCCTTAATTCGTTCTTCATTGTTTTTCTGCTTACATACAAATTCTAACCTGGCATCTTTATATTGTTGACGAAGCTTTTAATTATAGTTAAAGACAGAATTCAGCTATGCCATATCCACTCAGATTTCTTTGTGTGTGCATGCTTGTGTGTGTGTGTGTGTGTGTGTGTGTGCACATTATTCTGTCCTTGTTAGTGCTGTTAGCTCTGACGGTTCCTTTTTTATTTTACTCTGTTGTGGACCAGTTTTACAAACCACATTCACAGAGCCGGAGCCTCGCACCGATGAGCTGGGCTTTTTTAGGAACACTGCATGCACTGTTCAGGCTTCACAGTTGTGTTCCATAGAGAAGGACAGCTGTGCCAAGACACCCTCTGTTTGGTGTATGTGTGAAGCCCTTATTTACGCCACAAATGGGGTTCCCAGAACTGTTGTCATGTCATTACTCTCCGCGTCTTCTGTGCAGTCTCTAGAGGAACACAAAAAGCTCATTTGATTAAGCAAATGCACAGGCCAGGGGCCGATGCTCTAATTTATTTGCAGCCAAGGCACCCAGCCCACACCTGCATTTGAATGATGTTTCTGATCTACTTTGACATAATCAGTATTCCTTTAGGATCAACTGTTAAATTTAGGGATTGTGAAAATGACAACAGCAAGTAGTTTTTTATAGATAAGAATCAAAAGGAAAGCAGGGCCAATAAAAAGAATATATCATTGTTGTCTTCTTCTTTCAGCTTCTACCTTTAGGGGTCGCCACAGCGGATCATCCATCTCCATACCCCTCTGTCTTCTACATCTGCCTCTTTCAACCCAACTACCTGCATGTCTTCCCTCACCACATCCATAAACCTTCTCTTTGGCCTTCCTTTTTTTCCTCCAAGGCTCCATCTTTAGCATTCTCCTACCCATATACCCCGTGTCCCTCCTCTGCACATGTCCAAACCATCTCAAACTCGCCTCCGTCACCTTGTCTCCAAAACGTCCTACATGCGCTGTCACTCTAATAAACTCGTTTCTAACCCAGTCCATCCTGGTCACTCCCAATAAAATCTGTCAATGCCACTGTCTCTAAACTATACAAATAAAATGTAATTGAATTTAATTAAACCATACAACAACACAGGTCTCACCACAGTCCTATAAACTTTTCCTTTCACTCTTGCAGATACTCTTCTATCATAAATCACTCCTGCCACTCTTCTCCACCTACTCCACCCTACCTGCACTCTTTTCTTCACTTCTCTAACACACTCTCCATTACTTTGCACTGTTGACCCCAGGTACCTAAACTCCTCCACCTTCTCCACCTCTTCTCCCTGCAACCGCACCACTCCACTGCCCTCCCTCTCATTCACACACATGTACTCTGTCTTACTCCTACTGACTTTCATTCCCCTTCTCTCCAGCGTGTACCTCCACCCCTCCAGGCTCTTCTCAACCTGCTCCCTACTCTCACCACAAATCACAATATCATCCGCAAACATCATAGTCCATGGAGACTCCTGTCTGACCTCGTCCGTCAACCTGTCCGTCACCACTGCAAACAGAAAAGGGCTTAGTGCCGATCCTTGATGCAGTCCAACTTCCACCTTGAACAAGTCTGTTTTTTTCTTCTGCACACTTCACTGCTGTCACACTGTCCTCATACATGTTCTGCACCACCGTCACATACTTCTTTCCACAATGTGCAATACCACAGCTTCTCTCTCAGCACCCTGTCGTATGCTTTCTCCAAATCCACAAACACACAATGCAACTTCTTCTGACCTTTCTTTTGTACTTCTTCATCAACATTCTCAAAGTGAATATATGTCAATGCAAAAAGCCTAATTTTGTGGGGTTTTTTCCTGCAACGCCACTCATACAAATGAGAGCCTTTTAATTGAAGTTAACGCTGTAAATGATTGTTTGCTACTGCTCTTATGTAACCTTGCAACATTTACTTTTCTTCCTTTCAAAATCTTCAACCCCTTCTAATGCTAATCTAAGATCTCTTGTACTCGATTCTGCACATGTGAAAATGTTTTCTGAAGAACCAGAACTCTGGCGCTGGTTTGCAAAGGGACAAATTGAAAGGCAAATTTGCATAAAAACAGCTGGAAACTTCACTCAACACTCCAAAGGTAACATAAAACTACTTCTGCTCCGACTGAACAAAAACAGAGCGGTGAACTGCGAACCAGCTTTGACACGTAACAAATCGTCGTCTTTGTTACAATCTTGAGCGGTTGCACTGCATTAGGATGCAGAGGCTTTTATGAGTTATTAGCTTCTTTGTTTTATGTTGATTTATAAGCCTCTTGGTGTTTAAATGCTGTAGTACACTATCAGCCTTAGACAGCTCTGCATAGTTATTTATGACCTTATACAAATCTCTTCAGCCTTTTAGAAGCTCGGCCTCATTATTAGATTAGGGAAAGAAATAAAGACTGATTACTTTGGCATTTCAGGTAGCGTATGGGGTTGAAACAGGAACACATGGGTTTGGTCCACAGATAGATGATGGACAGAATTGAAGTGGCTTAATTGTGATAAAAGCCAGTTTGGAATATGTGGAAAGGATTATGGTGTTTGGTGTATGGTAAACCACACAAGGGTGGTTTATTGTGTCATATTTGGAGCTTGTCTCTGAGTTTAAACTGTTTAGAGCGTGAGATTCTTTTATGAAATCATTTTAGTTTTTGCACCAACACAACAAAGACATTAGAATAACAATTTATGCATTAATATCAACACTGTTGAACTACAAATCATTCTTGATGTTTAATATTTATTCCAGAAGACTCTGTGTCAGGCTGCTCTAAACCATCATCAACCTTAATATCTGGTTTCTTTTTTTAAATAATTTGCATAAATTAATATTTTCATAAAAAATTTGAAGCAATATTCGTTACACATAATTTAAGTCATACAATAGGACAGATGCAGTACACATGTAGATGTATTATAACTATGTAAATGCTGCATCTAAATACTTCTTTCATCTCTTTCATGGATGTTTGTTGCATAATGTGATTTGATCCATATTTTGTTCATTTCATTTACATTTCTAAAAATGTTGGCAAAGGCGAACGTGTTCATTAAATGCACCAGTGACAAGTGAGCAAATGAAGATTTTAGTCTGAGAGCCTCCGCCATGCTGTCATGCACAGAGTGAAACAAAAACTACCTCTTTAATGCTTTTCTTTTGAATCCAAAAGTCTTTTTTTTTATTTTTTCTTTCTTTTTTTTTCTTTTTTTTATCGACATGTCAGCTTTTCACTTTTGCAGTGTTTTGGATGATGTAAATCTCTAACGTTTCCGTTTAGGTTTCCATATGCAAACGTTCGAAGTTTGCATAAAAACAGGTGGTTGGAAACCTCACTGTAGACTGATAGATATTTGTTTTTTAAGCATCCCATTCCACATTTAGTCCCCATTTGTTGTTATAATAACCTCCACTCTTTTGGGAAGACGTTTTTTGAGATATTAGTGTGGTTATGGAGATTTGTGTTCATTTAGCCACAAGGATGTTAGTAAATTCACTTACTGATGAAAAAGGATGTTTTCTAAGAGGATCGTCACTGTATGACATATTTAATTTTGAAAAAAAATTCCACCGTTCCATTGTAGTATGTGTCAGACACAGATGGCTTATGTGACAGAAAAAAAGAAGTTTTATGGTTTATAATGGTTTTCAGTATGCAAAAGCTAATATCACTGCAGTGATTGCATACTGCATTACTTGGCACTGTTGTCATTTTTAATAATTAAATACTAATAGCATGCCAGAAATTAAATCAACTACTGTAAATCAAACAAGACAACATTCCCAAAGTACTGCACTGTGTTTGGAAAGGAAAGAGTACAGAACAGCAGTGTAATATAATGAATCATCCTTGAACCTCCCCATTTATTTACCTGTCCCTCCATATACACACTCACCCTTCTATCTATCCATCCCTCCAATCACTGACCCACAGATTCCTTTCCTCCAACCATCCTTCCTCCTACCTTTTGATTCCATCCAGTCAGTTAGCCAGAGATTTTCCTTCTAATCATCCACCTACCCCATCCATCCATCCATCCATCCATCCATCCATCCATCCATCCATCCATCCATCCATCCATCCATCCATCCATCCATCCATCCATCCATCCATCCATCCATCCATTTTTTTCTAGTCACATTTGCAACAAACTCGAGAAAACTTCGGTTTCAACCTCACAAGAGTGTCTTCTGTGCTTTTATTTATTTATTTATTTATTTATTTATTTATTTATTTATTTATTTATTTATTTATTTATTTATTTATTTATTTATTTAAGTTTTATCTAGACATTACTCTGATATATGCCTTTATATTGTCGACAGCTTCCACTATTCCACTCCACTCCATAGACTATTTTTTCTATCTTCAAACCATATCTTTTTTAAATATATACTTTGTTTAAAAGTAAAGAAAAACAGACTGACAGAACTGGAGCATTTATTGTCTTAGCTTATTGTGAACCTGAGGATCGCTGAACATGCCCTAGTGATGTCATAGTATAGTAATACATATGACTGGTACCAATTACACATGACCGTGTGTTTCAGTAGAAGGTGCACATTGTGCAGGGCTGCTGAGTCTACACAAGGATACACATCATGGCTTGAGATAGGTGCCATGAGTGGGAATAATAGCAGGGTGTAGAGCTGTACAAGCTACAGGGATATATAGCCTCATGGGGAATATTGACAGCGTGACTCAGCAATACTGCATTATTACAGCACTCTTTCATGCCCAGATCCTGAATAAATGTCTATCTCACATGGATCTCCCTGAGGATTCTTTCTGTTTATCGAAATGCTGAGGGATTTCGAGATAATGCCTGACTGACATGGCTGTTTGTTTTAAATACGAGTCTCCAGGTGTAGAAAAGACAGTTGTAGTGCACAGGTTACTCACAATGTCACCCCTCCCCCATTAGCTGAGGAGAAATTTTAGTCAGTTGCACTCTTTGTTTTCGTTGTCCATATGATAGGGATAGCTATGAATGATTTATTGTGCTTCAAGAGGTCTCAGAACCATCACTCCATGAGTATTTTTGGGGTATTTGTGAACACAACAAATTAAATCAAGCCATTTTAAAGTGACCTACAAGCTTTTTCAACGTTATCATAAGCTGCTTTACGTTTTGTTTTACAGGTAGAACCTGAGAGTTGCTATGCGTATATAGCTCCAGTTTTATCTCACCTAGACAATACCAACTCATACAGGATCATAAAACTCTTTAACTCTCTTCCCTGTCAATCATGGCAACATTACCAACCATGGGTGCCTGTGAGCTTATGTCTCACAGTAAAGATATACAGTGCTATACCTGGTTAGTAGTCATATGATAGGGGAGACCTTGACTCCCTGGAAACTTGTCCATGAATAAAGCATAAACAAAACAAAATAAAAAAACACTCACATAGCTTTCCATGGGATCATGTGGTCCCGCTTCAAGGTTAGAAGTGTTGAATAGCAACATGACAGATAAGCTGATGGTGCCGCATAAACTTCGACCAATAGTTACTGCACAATACTATAATTATAATATATTACATGTGTAATATATGTAGTGTGTACAATTTTGTCTATTCCCAGCACTCACATCACTCATATCCTCCAGTTACTAGCTTTATGGCATAATATTGATTGTTCTAAATGAAATATGCTGCTGCTTTTTTACCTTGAAACATCTTTGCTTTTCGTCCAAATCATAAAATTATGTAAAGCAACTATTTGACTATTAATATATTACTAGTGTCACACATATTCACTATTGAACAATGGTGAAAGTGAAAAAGGAACACTCTCAACTTGATTGTAAAACCTTTTTTCTTGGAACTGTGCTGTATGCATTGTTGTACATGTGTGTACCTGCGACAGTGTGAGTGAGCTAAGCAGAGCTTGTTTGAGCCAAGGAAGAAGGTCTACTGCATCTATAATCACATAATTAAACACTGATAAGTTTTAAACTCCCAGTTAAATGGTGAGGTAACCTGGTATATCCTGTGGTGTGCAAGATCTAATTAGGTTAGTCAGCAGCATTTCTTTCTGAATATGCCATTTTAATAATTAAATCATTCAAATATGCATGCAAAAAAAGTATTTATTGGTCATTTAGAATCCATTCCTTTTGCTATAGCAGTTTTAAACTCCCAGTTAAATGGTGAGGTAACCTGGTATATCCTGTGGTGTGCAAGATCTAATTAGGTTAGTCAACAGCATTTCTTCCTGAATATGCCATTTTAAATTATTAAATCATTCAAATATGCATGCAAAAAAAGTTTTTATTGGTAATTTAGAATCCATTCCTTTTGCTATAGCAGTAATGTGTTCATGTGACTCTTTCCAGTCTCTGAGATTTCAAGATTTTATATTATAGGGTAGGGGTGCAACTAAAACTGATTTTAGATATTCATCTGACGGCATGCTCATATATTATACTCATAAAAATGCTTAATATTTTCATCAATACCATGTAGTGTTGTGGTAAAAAATTGTCTACACACTATGGCAATAAGAAAATAACTCAGATTATTGAAGACAAATAACAGTTCTTACATGATATATTATTCTTGGCAATTGATATCAAGGGAGTCCAATACAATGAAACTGAGTTTAAAGCAACAAAAGATTTCGCTGTTGTTTTTACAGCATGCAAAACCCACTCTCGATTGGTCTCTATAAGTAACATTTTAGTAGATTTTTACAGAAAGAACAGCTCAAGTTGGTCCATTCAGACCCAGATTAATCATTATGATTTTACATTTAGAATATTTAAGTACATTTCCACAAGTTTTGGTATAGGAGGTCTCAGGAGTATATTTATCCAATTCTTGTGATGATTTATTGTTAAAAACCTGTAACATTTTTGCAGTTTGCCATTTTGAGCACTATTATTTAACTACCAAACATATCATGGCCATAATATGTCATAACAATCAACACTACATTGTTCTGGATGATTAGCTAAGTTAGCTAGATCTAGGCTAGGTTTAAAAACTCTCAGCATATTTTGTAGCATCACAAACTGAAATCGTACTTAAAAAACTCCTATTATTCTATTTTTCCAGAGACCTTCCGAGAAAGTTTGTTAAAATTGTGCTGGGCTAGTGCTGTGTTAACACATTTGAAACAGACGTTATTAACATAATGTATCCAGAGTTATGTTATGAACTGTTGTAAGTGCTCAGCAGTTTTCAGTCACAGATGAGCAGGTATGGTTTACCTTCGGTTCAACCAAAAATCGAAAACTGCTTGCCAGGAGCCATTTCCGAGAGACAGAGACCGAGAGGGATGATGTTTCTTGTCTAAACAGAGCCACTGTAGAAAGTGTACACACTGCTAAGCCCATTACGGCTATTGTCATAACATTATGGAAGTGGCCTAATCTAAAGATTTAAACTGTGAATGTCACAGCATGTGGATAATATGAAGTTTATACCCAGGAATTTGAGGACCACTATGCATTTTCTATTTTTGTATACCTTAATTAATTGTTTGCATATGAAAATGTTTCAGTGCTGAGGAGCTTTAAACCCTGAGGCGATTGCCAGTAGTCAGTACAAGTTGTATTCTGAGGGTAATCAAATCTTTTTTTTTAAGGCTGTTGAGTCACACCTTAGGAGCAGATGTTTGGAAGGTAGCAGCTCTTCACACTTCTCTGCTTGCTGCCTCACACCTACGCATGTTTCTCTCCTTTCCAGAGCACTGCAGTCCCATGGTGTTTTTTTTTTTGTTTTTTTTTTTTTTTTAGTGTGAATGAGCTGTCTTGCTTTTTTAGTTGTTCTAGTGAATGTGGTGACACTTAGGCTTGCTGTGACTGTGTTGTCCAGGACATCACCGGAAATGTCTGGAGTCTTCATGCAGTATTGCTAAAATACATTTTTAAAAGCCTTTTAGTTAGTAGTGGTGCGTTCTATTCTTTACAGCCATATTAATAGGTATTTATGTTTTGGCTTTACACTGGTTATATGGCGACCATTGGTACTCTAGCTACCAATTTAGTTCTTTGTTTTTTCAGTGTTATGAGCAAAGTTTTATGATTATTTGCCAATATTTTTCAGAAGTATTTGAAAAAACAGAACACCGCACAGATTTGTTTATGAATGGCCTGGACTCTCAAATTTTTTTTTCCTTACATTTTTTTCACTCTGAATTAACAGCAGGGCACCGCTTCATTTCCTGTCTAATTATGTCTTCTCTGTGCTGGGACAATGGTTTAGAAAGAAAGCATCTGACACTGATCCTTACAAGCGCTTCTTTAGCTGAGACTAATGTATTATTCATAATAGGCAAGTAACTGCACCCATGTTTTAGGGTAATAGAGTAGGGGTAAGTAACTGAACCCTGTAAACTGCCGTTAAGTGCTATTTCATAGTCAGTAATGGTGTAATATTAAAATATATAAATATATATATATATATATATATATATATATATATATATATATATATATATATATATATATATATATATATATATATATATATACACACACACTATATACTATTTTGAATATTTTAAAAATCTCCTAGCAAGTGTGGGTGACAAAAATATAATATTGATCTGTGTCATGATGAACATAGCAATGTTGTTTTTTATTTGTTGTTGTACTTAAGTGAATTTTTCATGTATCTACATTTAAAGAAAATGTTGCTGCTCATGAATTTTTTTAAATGAATATGCAAATTGCATTGAATGATAATCTGTTGCAAACCACAAGCGTAACCCCACCATTCTTGTGAAAGTTTCAACTTAGAAAGTTTACTGTACCGTATGATGTTCAGGAGAACAGAACAATAAACCGCATCAAATATTAAAATCCAGTAAATAAATTTTTCATAGATGGACACTTTTACTTGTGCTAGAATGTGAAATAAGTACTTTTAACCGAGTAATATTTCAGCAGTATTTGTACTTTTTTTTCAAGAACAAGAATGTTGCACTTTGTTTACCACTGGGTTTATGTGTCAAGAATCATTATGTGCGTTGCTAAATGTCTGTAATGGAGAAAAACATCATCTTTGAAACACAAAAATTGTTTATGTATGGTATAAAGGCTGCTGATTTCCATGATGGCCAACAGCTACCTGTTACTAGGCAATATATATTTTAACGGTATTCCTAGATTCTTACTCATCTGTTAAAATGTTTTTTAATCATTAAACCTTTTTGTTAAAACTTTAATAAATTATTTTAGGTTAATTCAAGGTAAAAGTTAGTATGAAATTGATAAAAAAAAGAGGAAGAAATATTTGAGTTTTTTTTTTTTATTTATTTGGACAAAAATCAAATACATAAGCTATTACAAAACTATAATCTGTAAAATAAATATAGACTAACTGGCACTTCTACAGTAACTACTTGCCTGTAACAAAGCACTACTACTGAATTCTTAAACTCTCAGACAATGAATCAGGCACTACTGCATATTTATGGATTTGAAAGAGCAAATTTTGAACATTTCTGGTTTAAAATGTTTACTTGTTGATGGTGGATAAATTAGAATCAAATGTAAAAAGGGGTAAAATGAAAATATCCTGGTCACAGTTGATTAATTTAGGTTTTTTCCTGGGACTTTTTTTTCCTGATGTTATATGACATGTTTGAGAATTGTTCCAGAAATAGGGACAGTTACAGTTAAAACGTTTTTTTTTTGTATGAGTAACCACTGAGGTGATGACCACAAAAGCAGACATAATATACAAGCATAACCTATAAACACTCCAGGTGTTGATTATAACTCCCACCGACACACACGTATGGCTTGCAGTACACTTTTACGACATGTTTAAACTCGTATATTACACACTTTCCCTGAGGCGGATTGAAAGAGGACTAATTGCTAACACCCTGATAGAACTTCCAGTGTAATTAGAAAAAAAAAGTTCATGTTCTCTCATGTTAACATGAGTAAGAGGATGTAAAGAGGGGAAGACTGTTTCTATTTTACTGGATTTGAGGAAGTTCTGGGTTATTACCGTTATTACTGACGCACCACACGTTTAACTGTGGAGTGTTCTGGACAGGAAAACACAGAAGAAGCTGCAGAATGAAAAATGGCGGAACGGGAAGAAACAAGGGACGTGGAGAAGATTCAGAAAACACCATGAAAAGTTTTTCCAAAAAATCCAAAGAAAACAACACAAAGTTTCCAAAGTTTGGCATCATTTCAAATTAAAACATAAAGAAAAACACAGTACAGTGCGGTTCAAATTTTTTAACGTAATTTGAAATAGATTTTTCTATTTTGATTTATATGATTTCTGATTTATACATTTTATAAAAAGTAAACAAATTACTTGTTCATTTTTGTCTTATTTTCTCTCTCTTATTTAGTATTGCTCTTCAATAAAGAAAAAGTACTTCTTATCCGATTAATCGATGGAATAATCGTGCGAATACTCAAATAATAGAAGAATCAGGGAACCACAATGACCAGGTTTGTCACTGACTAACATAAGGACATCTTTGAAAAGTTTACCCTATTCAAATGTCTTACTGTGGCTGAGCATCTCATCACACTGTGCTTAAGGTCTTCTGTAGATATCCACAGGTTTAAATCAGTCAGTTCACAGGAAACTTCATCACCACACACTGTTCCATGCACGCTTTAACACTGTTGTCCGCCACCCTAATTAACGGTCTCTGGACTGGCCCATGACATGTGTGCCACCTTTTAGTGATCGAACATGCTACGTGTGATACCGCCACGCTAGCATCTATTTTTAAACCTGTAGAATTTAAAGTCCCGGTTTTAATTTTTTTTAAAGCGACATATTAAACATTGGCTGATTTGGTGACACTGAGATTAAAAGTAGCTGCTGTCAAAGTTCTGGTTCTACCACTGCTATGGAATTTATCTTAAATCTACCAGAAGGAGGCAACTTATAATGACACCAATCTCATGGAATTACTATGGCAAAAAACACAGCAGACGATATGTGTTTTTACTCAAGCCAAGTGTCTTTTAATGTCATTTCAATCATTATGTAGTATAGTACACAGTGAAATGAGAAAACTTTTCTCCCTTTTTATTTATATAAATAAACAGAAATAAACATTAAATGACAATCTGAATAGAACAAACCGGCCTATTTAAAGGACTTTATAAAGTGCACGTATGCAAGTGTGCTTACAATGTTTAGTGCAAACAACAAAGCACAGTACAGTGAGATGATAACACAATGACATCGTGCAGCACCGACCAGTACACAGAGCTAAATGGGTGATGGTGCAAAGGCATTGCATAAAGAATTGCAGTGAAAGAGTTCAAGTGTGTGTGTGTGTGTGTGTGCGTGTGCGTGTGCGTGTGCGTGTGCGTGTGCGTGTGCGTGTGCGTGTGCGTGTGCGCGTGCGCGCGCGCGTGCGTGCGTGTATGCGAGAGAGAGAGAGAGAGAGAGAGAGAGAGACAATCTAGTAAATTTTTGTTGAGTCTAATGGCTTGAGGAAAGAAGCTCGTACACAGTCTGGAGGTGGGGGGCAGAATATTTTGGTACCCTTTTTCCATGGCAAGAGAGTGATGGGGGTGAGTGAAAAAAGTGCTGACTTTGCGGATACATTGTGCGGTGTAAACGAATATGGAGGGAAGCGGTGCAATTCATAAACCAGGTAGTGATGCAGCTGCTCAGGATGCTCTCAATTGTCCCACTGTAGAACTTGATAAGGGTATGTAGTGGGACCTGTGCTTTCCTCAGCCTTCTCAGGAAGTGGAGAAGCTGATGGGCTTTCTTAGTTATGAAGCTAGTGTTGAGGGACCAGGTGAAGTTCTCAATCAGGTGAACACCAAAAAATTTGCTGTTCTTCACAATCTCCGCAGGGAACACTGAGCACACAGCCCTCAGGGCTCATTGTGGTGCTCCTGCAATCCAGACAGACATTGAGGCAGGACACTAAAGATTTCTTCCACATAGAGACAATTGTAGTGCCCCTGAAGCCTGTTGGGATGACAGCAGAGCACAGAAAGATGTTGAAGATTGAACGAAGCGAGAACATCTGCCAGCTGGTTTGCACATCCTCTGAGCACTCTGCCAGGAATGTTGTCTGGTCTAGCAGCTTTCTGTGGGTTTACTCTGCATAGAGTTTTCCTTACATCAGCCCTGGTAATATTCAGCACCTGGTTGTTGGGAGGAGGGGTTATATAATGACAGGACAAAGAGGGATTGTAAATGCAAAGAAATAGTAGACTAAATTTTGCTTCACTGTTTGTAATCAACCAATTAGCATGTAAATCCTCTGTTCATAGAGTTTCTGTATTATTATTAGTCGGACTGCCAATTACATTTTATTTGTATTGCGCTTTCAACAATGGACATTGTCTCCAAGCAGCTTTACACAAACACTGCAGTAATAAAGAATGAATAAGATTGTTCTATCTATGCTTTCTAGGGGAAGAACTACAAATCTATGCAGTGCATCGAATGAAAAACACATTGCACTGTTTATAAAAAAAAATATCTTTCATAAGAATTCTTATCTTTTAAAATGTGATAAATAATAACCTTAAAACACCCCTGGAATCACACAGCACACTCTGGCTTTAGTTTTGTGTCTCAAACTATTATGATCCTGTTCTGTGTTACATGTGATTGAGAAGGTCATGCCTTATGAGCTCGCACTCCGTTTACTGCAGATCGATTTACAGATTATGTTTCACTTTTCTTCTTTCAGCTCATGTTGAGAACGAGGAACAGTACACGCAAGCTCTGGAGAAGTTCGGCGAGAACTGCGTGTACCGGGATGACCCTGACCTTGGCTCAGCTTTCCTCAAGTTCTCTGTATTTACCAAGGAGCTCACCGCCCTCTTCAAGAATCTGGTGAGAGCCCTCTGTGTGTGTGTGTGTGTGTGTGTGTGTGTGTGTGTGTGTGTGTGTGTGTGTGTGTGTGTGTGTGTGTGTGTGTGTGTGTGTGTGTGTGTGTGTGTGTGAATGAAGTTATACAATAAATCATTTAAAAAATTATAATAGTAGAACCTATTTCTAAAAATTCTAATAAGTTTTACATTTTCTTATTCTATTGTCAGATAAATGTTAAAAACGAGCAAAATGATCTGCTAGTAGAACATTTAAAGTAATAAAAAGTTATTTCTTTTATTTGCTTTAATAGCATATGCTTTTTGAAGTATACTAGATAAATTTTAATCATCTATATGTTTCACTCATTAACATCTCATTTCTAGAGCACTTTGCTCTAGTTTTGAAGAGCAAATGTTTTTTTTTCTCATTTCCTTTGCTTATTAAAATGTCACGGACACTCAGCAATGCACTCATCATCTGTGGCTTATCATGTGTGCTCTGACATTTATATGTCTATAATTCAATTACTGTTATGATATTTAATACTGTATATCATTAGAACGACATCTATAGTCATCAGTCAGTTTGATGTCTTTTGTTTTTTAATTATTTAATTAGGAAACATTGATTCATACCAAAATTTGATTTCTGTAGAAATGAAGAATAAATCCTGTGGGCTTATTGTCCCTAAGTATGCACATGTTCTCAGTGTCTTACCTCCACATATTCCTCTCTCAATAAAGTTCTTTTTTTTTAGCATACATTTATTTCTCAGTTGCTACAGTATGTGATGCATTTGTGCATGCTGAGTCATTTTAACACTGGATTCATTTCCAAAGCTTTTTTACAGTTAACATCACATGGAGCACGCATCCATTTAAACCACAATCCACACAGAGTTTTGTGAGGCGTGTAAAATGTGAGCGCATGTGCCCTGTTGTGTTTGTTTCACAGTCTGTCTTCAGCCCACAAGTCTACAATATGCTTAAACAATAATTATACTTATGGGTCACCAGAATAAGCATAACTGAATTGTAAATACAGCTGACAAAACATCGACTATTCCCACCTCTAATGTTTTAAGGATTGTGCTATAAAATTGGATTAGTGTCAGTTCGGTTCCTTGTGAAGTTTGAGAATGTGTGTAATGTTGATTAGAGACAATAGTCTTCATACGCTTACAGAACGCATCTGGTGGGCTTCAGTGATTTTTCGAAGCTTGCTAAGAAATTGTAGCGTGACACCGAATTTGTATTTGAAAATAATTATTTTCAACGCTAATGAGAGTCTTAATGTGATGAAAGCAGTCCTAATGTAAAAGGGAGGGGACTTCTTTTGCAATAGAAACTGTAGGAGAAAGTTCTAATGCTTGTTCTTGCTTCAGTTTCAGAACATGAATAACATCATCACGTTTCCATTGGACAGTCTTCTGAAGGGCGATCTGAAAGGGGTGAAGGGGGTAAGTGTTTCAATGTGGGTTTATCTGCAACATTCTGTGGAGTTAAGGTTTACCACCTGTGTCTTATAACGTTCACTTCAACTCGAATTTGAATCCTTTAGGTAAAAAGGATAGCAGTGTAACCCCGTGGTAAACTGTAATAGACAGAGAAACTAATAAACGTACTTCAGTGCAATTTGCTTACGATGAAGAACGAAGTTTACACTTAGGATGTTTTATGTAACTACATGGTGTTTTTCGATGGTGCGCAGTAAGACCTTTGAGAACGAAGCAGTGCCGTGGAAACCAGAGAGACACTCAAAGTCTGTTATACAGTTAAGATGTGCGTAAATACTTGTCCAAAGTATAGGTTTAAGACCTCCACAAGTCAACACAGTCCCCTTACAGCAGCTTCCTTATTTCTCTCTTTTCATGCTGGTAGCTGCGAATTTTCCGCTCTGTGCTGTTCAGCTTATTAAAAGTGGCGCAAAGGATTTCATAACAGTGATTGACACAATTAGTAAAGCCAGGAGCGCCCCAAAAGTTAAACACATCTGACCGAATTAATTACGAGTGACATGCTGAGTTTGTGTGTGAGAGAGCAGATGGACAGATGGGTGTGATTTATGGCAAATTAAAATCCCTTCTGACCTCCTGACCCTCCCCAGCACCATGTGACGGTGATTCGTTAGCTCCTACATGAAGCATGATGCGATCAGCTCTTAATGAGCCCGCTTCTCTCGGCTTCTGTCTCGTCTCCCTGGAGACTCCCTGCTTCTCGCCCTCCCTCTTCCGTTCTATCTCTCTGTGCTTCCCATGGTGAAGGGGCCCTGAGCTGAGCAGAGAGAGAGAGACACTCTCATGGAGATTCATGAATCTGTAACTAAAGTTGTTAGGCACTCTTTGCTAAGCTTTAATTAGGATGAACTCCAGACTTTACACACTCAGACCAGTCTAATTTATGCTTCAAAAAAACTTTTCTCAACTTCAAGAGAACTTCTGACCTTCTGAATTCTCTAGAGTGCAGTGAAAATCTGTCACCAATTTAGCCACGGTTATTAGAAATTTGATCCCAAGCAAACTTTCGGAGGTTTTAAAGAATACTCCATTGTTCTCAAACCTAACCTACATTTACTTTTGAGGATATATATGAGTAACCTGAACAAGAATTTTGGCCGTACTGAGGAAAGAATTGAAAAAGATGCTTAATTAAAAATAATGGGCACAGAAATTACTTAAAATATTTTACATTTTCTGTCGTAGGTACGTGAATAAACTTTTTTTTAAATATATATATATCTTTAATTGACCAAAATTGGATTTGTCTTCATTGGAAGAACTTATGTTGTAGTTATGTTGTTGATGTAAACCCACTAGTTTTTTCCGGTGGTCTGGGTTACAACCTTAGTACACCTTTTTCTAAAATCTTCTCCAAACCATACCATTAATAGGTGTGAATAAATATGTTCTGTAGTAGTATCTTCTGCCTCTTAAATGCCCCTTAGACAGCTGCTATAAGAGAAAATAAATGTAATAGCACATAGTAAAGTGTCAAAAATCTGTTGTGATACTATAAAATATAACCAATAAATAGATAATATACTGGATATTATGTTCCTTGAAGAAAGTCAAACAATGGCGAAAGACTGTAGATGAAGATTTTATGAGCTACCTAATACCCACTTTAGCACAGTTTGAGGAAAATATTTTTATCTTTGACCTCATTTTATGACATGCATCCTACTGTTTCCTCGGAGTGTGAGGCCAGTCTGTTTTCAGCCGGCTTTATGGACACTTTATGGAGTTACCAGGCTTTATCTTCTATATTTTACCCAGACTGTAGAGTGTCTGTATTACAAAGTCTTTTTAAATGGGATTTACAATGGAAAATGATGGGGTGTGATTTACATTTTTACAGGGTGTTTGTATTTAAAGGAGCTTTACAGGGTTTTTTAGTTTTACATGTTAATAATCCATGCTGATTTTGCTCGAGCTCCAATGCAGATGTGTGATGCATTAATGGATGAGATTATAGGCCTAGATGTGAGCTGTCACACGAGCCATTAACCAAAGTCGGTGTCTTTCACGCTCTAGTCACCGCAGACAAGGGATAATTAAAATGCTATTCAAACACAATTCTCTGTGAGGTGGTTTTCACTTTTTTTTTTTTTTTTTAGCTTGAAGTACATTCAAATCTAAATTAAAACATTGAAATACATACTTTTTTGTATTTGGTGTGTAATACCTATTACTAGAACACTGTGTCAGAAGCAAAGAATCAAAGAAAGGTGTTTTTGTTTTTTTTTGTCACTCTGCCCTAAGCCAGCTTGTGTAGGGACTTCTGGGAAATGCTACAACAGCAGTATACAAAGCTGATGTCATACCCAAATGTCCAAATCCCATCATCCCACTCTCTGTCTCCCAAAGATCTTCTTTGTCACATACTCATCTGCTTAAAGCTGTGCTTGGCCTCCACTCATGCAGACATTACTAGAAAACCATTTGAGCTCTCCACATTTTGGATGCTCTACTGCTACAGGAAGTCTCTCTGTTGAGAGTCACCGACTCGTGAAGCTCACCCATGCAGGCAAAAGAATGACCCTCATTTCTGCAGCAGGTCTGGAGTTCCCACCGTGCTCTTATGATGACTCTGTGATTTGGGCCATGAGATTCTTTACCCTTTCAGTGCGTTTTGTTCAAAGCACATTAGCTTATATACAGTTCTCAAAACTGAATTTACAGCCTGTTTTGCAGTCTGTGCTTCAGAAACCCATATTCCAGTGCAGAATTATTTGCACTCCCCTGTTGAGAATATGCAGAAATAAAAGCTCATGAGATTTTAGAGTATATTAAAAAGTGCTCACTCTTTCAGCAAAACGCCTCCCCACATTCTCGCACAATAACATTTGATCGAGAGATACTGAAAGCGAATTAGAAAACAGCTCAAACGTTCAACAGAACTTAAAATACACATAAAGACCCATTTTATGTTTTAGTATACGAGTGCAAGAATGGGCGCTCCATAGCAAAGCACAATCCACAAATCTTTTATATCCAGTAATGAGATTAATTGATGCATGTAATATGTTGTGAGTCTTTTAGTGCATCTTTGTGTGCTGTGGGATGCTTGTTCTCATTCTTATGCAATATACTTAAGTGTATTATATCCTTGTACACTATTGGTTAATGAACATCTGGATTAGCATGCTTAAATACTAAATACTAAGTATAATATCGAATCATGATGTACGTATTTAAGCATAATATTCCAGATGTTCAGTAACCAAGTCAAGTCTTGGTTACTGAGAAAAGAAAAATGCTGTTCGATAATTATATAAGTATTTAAGTCTTGACTTGACTTGGTTACTAAACATCTGGATTATCATGCTGAAATACTTCTATAATAATCGAACAGCATTTTTTTTTCTATGATGTTCAGTCAGAAACCACACCCTTCTGGGCACTGTGTGTATTCCCTAAGTGCTTTTTTTCATTTTTTATAACAGTGAAGTAATGGTGTATGTCTATTATATTGTGCAGTACGTCAAACACCAAACCCTGTTTATTAGTCTACTGGAGAAATGCTCTTTCAGTTCTTTTTCCTTTATATACAGTGAGGAAAATAAGTATTTGAACACCCTGCTATTTTGCATGTTCTCCCACTTAGAAATCATGGAGGGGTCTGAAATTGTCATCGTAGGTGCATGTCCACTGTGAGAGACATAATCAAACAAAAAAAATCCAGAAATCACAATATATGATTTTTTAACTATTTATTTGTATGATACAGCTGCAAATAAGTATTTGAACACTTGTCTATCAGCTAGAATTCTGACCCTCAAAGACCTGTTAGTCTGCCTTTAAAATGTCCACCTCCACTACATTTATTATCCTAAATTAGATGCACCCGTTTGAGGTCGTTAGCTGCATGAAGACACCTGTCCACCCCATACAATCAGTAAGAATCCAACTACTAACATGGCCAAGACCAAAGAGCTGTCCAAAGACACTAGAGACAAAATTGTACACCTCCACAAGGCTGGAAAGGGCTACGGGGAAATTGCCAAGCAGCTTGGTGAAAAAAGGTCCACTGTTGGAGCAATCATTAGAAAATGGAAGAAGCTAAACATGACTGTCAATCTCCCTCGGACTGGGGCTCCATGCAAGATCTCACCTCGTGGGGCCTCAATGATCCCAAGGAAGGTGAGAAATCAGCTCAGAACTACACAGGAGGAGCTGGTCAATGTCCTGAAAAGAGCTGGGACCACCGTTTCCAAGGTTACTGTTGGTAATACACTAAGACGTCATAGTTTGAAATCATGCATGGCACGGAAGGTTCCCCTGCTTAAACCAGCACATGTCCAGGCACGTCTTGAGTTTGCCAATGACCATTTGGATGATCCAGAGGAGTCATGGGAGAAAGTCATGTGGTCAGATAAAACCAAAATAGAACTTTTGGGTCATAATTCCACTAAACGTGTTTGGAGGAAGAAGAATAATGAGTACCATTCCAAGAACACCATCCCTACTGTGAAGCATGGGGGTGGTAGCATCATGCTTTGGGGGTGTTTTTCTGCACATGGGACAGGGCAACTGCACTGTATTAAGGAGAGGATGACCGGGGCCATGTATTGCGAGATTTTGGGAAACAACCTCCTTCCCTCAGTTAGAGCATTGAAGATGGGTCGAGGCTGGGTCTTCCAACATGACAATGACCCGAAGCATACAGCCAGGATAACCAAGGAGTGGCTCTGTAAGAAGCATATCAAGGTTTTGGCGTGGCCTAGCCAGTCTCCAGACCTAAACCCAACAGAGAATCTTTGGAGGGAGCTCAAACTCCGTGTTTCTCAGCGACAGGTCAGAAACCTGACTGATCTAGAGAAGATCTGTGTGGAGGAGTGGGCCAAAATCCCTCCTGCAGTGTGTGCAAACCTGGTGAAAAACTACAGGAAACATTTGACCTCTGTAATTGCAAACAAAGGCTACTGTACCAAATATTAACATTGACTTTCTCAGGTGTTCAAATACTTATTTGCAGCTGTATCATACAAATAAATAGTTAAAAATCATACATTGTGATTTCTGGATATTTTTTTTTTTAGATTATGTCTCTCACAGTGGACATGCACCGACGATGACAATTTCAGACCCCTCCATGATTTCTAAGTGGGAGAACTTGCAAAATAGCAGGGTGTTCAAATACTTATTTTCCTCACTGTATATATATATATATATAGTGTGTCACAGTATACGTCACTAACGACGTCTAATTCGCTGTTTTTTTTTTTCCCTCTTGTGTCCCTGCAGGATCTGAAAAAGCCGTTTGATAAGGCCTGGAAGGACTATGAGACCAAAGTGTAAGCCAGTTAAACCTTTCTGCTACAGAGTGAGAATTGGAATTGTAAAAATGAATGGGTTCAATACTTATTGCAATGTTCTACATCGTTTTATATATAATGACTTTCATTTGAACATCTTTCAGCAAGGCAGTGTGAACTAATGAAAAGAAGCACAATTACAGTGTGACAATTAGAGTGTCAGCTTTTCTCTGTGTGGGCGTCATTTTTAATGATCGCTGAACCACACATTTACTTCCTGAACTCCATACCCCAGCACTTTAGATAATGAACTGTTTGTCTCCTCACCTCATCTCCTTTTCTCTTATCGACTATCACTCTAACTGTGTTTGATTTTTCCTTCCTCTTTCCTTCAATGTATGAGATTTATGATAGCTGTTATATATTTTCCAAGCAGCAAAGGACATTCTTTACTGAAAGGGTAATGCTATTTTCCCTCTCCCATACCATTTAAGTAAAGTCAGGGTTGCTGTCGATGTGCCATTCAGTTTTGAGTACATCATTTCCTGTCATCAGTCACTTCATTTTGCTGCTTCATGAGATTCCCTTCACTTCTGGTCCCATCAACTCTTATTTTCTTTGGGTTTGTTTTCGAAAAACTTTTCAATTAATATCATTATCGTCTTTTAAAATGATGGCGGATAATATAATGGAGTTTAAGCGCTCCTGGGTGTTCTGCTGGTTTGCCCTCGGCGCCACCGTTGGATTCGGGTTCTACTCGCTGCGAAGTAGGAGAGCTACATGTCGTTTCAGCAGTCTTAAAGGTCTGGAGTATTAGAGGATTGTGAACAGATGTCCGACTAATGAACGCCTAAGTGTGCCCATGCATAAACTGTAGCACAGATAAGGTGAGAGGATTGAAAGAAAGCCAAAAAGATTTCAACTGATTGGTTTAAAGAAGTAGAATCTGGATTCATTTTTATATAAAAAAAAATAATAATAATAATTGTTTGGGCTGCAAGTAACTCTTTATTTTGATAATTGAGCCATCTGATTATTTTTTCTAATTTAAATAATCTGTTTATTGGATTATTTAAAAGAAATGTTATAATACCAATTAAATCTGGCATTAATTAGATACATGCTCTTAAAGAGGCTTCATCCAAAGCATCATATAAACTACGGTATTGTACTAATACCAAGTGCTTTTATTAAACACTTTCCAAATCAGACTCAATAGATTATTATTTTTTCTTTTAGCTGCAATACTTCAGTGTAACCAGTGGTCCAGTGGTACTATTTAGTTCTAACATTAGTTGTTGTTCAGTTCTGAAATGTCACTGATTGAAAGAGCTTCAGTGCTTGTGATATGAAGTGGCGTAGTGCTTACAGCAGTGTCCTTTATATCATAGATCTTCTAATCAATAAGGAAATTTGATGGCAACTTCTTTAATTATTGATTTGGTCTATTCGTTGTTGCTGCCTTGTCAGTGTAATATATATATACAGTGAGGAAAATAAGTATTTGAACACGCTGCTATTTTGCAAGTTCTCCCACTTAGAAATCATGGAGGGGTCTGAAATTGTCATCATAGGTGCATGTCCACTGTGAGAGACATAATCTAAAAAAAAAAATCCAGAAATCACAATGTATGATTTTTAAACTAATTATTTGTATGATACAGCAAATAAGTATTTGAACACCTGAGAAAGTCAATGTTAATATTTGGTACAGTAGCATTTGTTTGAGGTCAAACGTTTCCAGTAGTTTTTCACCAGGGTTGCACACACTGCAGGAGGGATTTTGGCCCACTCCTCCACACAGATCTTCTCTAGATCAGTCAGGTTTCTGGCCTGTCGCTGAGAAACACGGAGTTTGAGCTCCCTCCAAAGATTCTCTATTGGGTTTAGGTCTGGAGACTGGCTAGGCCATGCCAGAACCTTGATATGCTTCTTACAGAGCCACTCCTTGGTTATCCTGGCTGTGTGCTTCGGGTCATTGGCATGTTGGAAGACCCAGCCTCGACCCATCTTCAATGCTCTAACTGAGGGAAGGAGGTTGTTCCCCAAAATTTAGCAATACATGGC
Source organism: Silurus aristotelis (assembly GCF_946808225.1). NCBI lineage: Eukaryota > Metazoa > Chordata > Actinopteri > Siluriformes > Siluridae > Silurus > Silurus aristotelis. The sequence continues at coordinate 16,277,755 of NC_139579.1, forward strand.
CCTGCTCATCCTCTCCTTAATACAGTGCAGTCACCCTGTCCCATGTGCAGAAAAACACCCCCGAAGCATGATGCTACCACCCCCATGCTTCACAGTAGGGATGGTGTTCTTGGGATGGTACTCATCATTCTTCTTCCTTCAAACACGTTTAGTGAAATTATGACCCAAAAATTCTATTTTGGTCGCATCTGACCACATGACTTTCTCCCATGACTCCTCTGGATCATCCAAATGGTCATTGGCAAACTTAAGACGTGCCTGAACATGTGCTGGTTTAAGCAGGGGAACCTTCCGTGCCATGCATGATTTCAAAACCATGACGTCTTAGTGTATTACCAACAGTAACCTTGGAAACGGTGGTCTCAGCTCTTTTCAGGTCATTGACCAGCTCCTCCCGTGTAGTTCTGGGTTGATTTCTCACCTTCCTTAGGATTATTGAGACCCCACGAGGTGAGATCTTGCATGGAGCCCCAGTCCGAGGGAGATTGACAGTCATGTTTAGCTTCTTCCATTTTGTAATGATTGCTCCAACAGTGGACCTTTTTTCACCAAGCTGCTTGGCAATTTCCCCGTAGCCCTTTCCCGCCTTGTGGAGGTGTACAATTTTGTCTCTAGTGTCTTTGGACAGCTCTTTGTTCTTGGCCATGTTAGTAGTTGGATTCTTACTGATTGTATGGGGTGGACAGGTGTCTTTATGCAGCTAACGACCTCAAACAGGTGCATCTAATTTAGGATAATAAATGTAGTGGAGGTGGACATTTTAAAGGCAGACTAACAGGTCTTTGAGGGTCAGAATTCTAGCTGATAGACAGGTGTTCAAATACTTATTTGCAGCTGTATCATACAAATAAATTGTTAAAAAATCATATATTGTGATTTCGGGATTTTTTTTTTAGATTATGTCTCTCACAGTGGACATGCATCTACGATGACAGACCCCTGCATGATTTCTAAGTGGGAGAACTTGCAAAATAGCAGGGTGTTCAAATACTTATTTTCCTCACTGTGTGTGTATATATATATATAAATAAAAATAAATTTTTTTTTTAAACCTATTATGTTTATAATACCGACCTAGCGTTTGTAAAAGTGCTTTTAGTGCCTGCTAGAGATTTTGTTTTGTGCCACTGCATCTGGCAGGAAATTGCTTTCCTGTTGGCAGTGTGTCTAGTAAACTTGAGGTTGTTTAACAGTTGATGTTTCCAGCTGTTTTTAGAAGGGATGTAGGAGCATGTGTGTTCATGCCTGTTCTCAATCTTATAGTCCGTTTGTAGTCTGTCAACTTTAATAAAAAACAAAAAACAAAAACACAGTGCCAACATCACCACCACTCTTTATTAATGAGCGAATGATCCTCTTTTTTGTCATTTGCTATTTCCATTTTTTTATATCTTCTTTTTGGTTTTTTCCAGTTTGGCTTTGGGTTTTTGTCAACCTCGTTGGCAAATTGATGAGAAACTCGCTGGGCTTTAGACTCGCACGCAGAGGATCCAGAGGTGGCCATTTTAAGCCTGATTTGTGATGTAAATGCTTACAATTAATGGCTTTCTACTTTTTTTCAGTCCATCAACAAAATTCTCCACATTTTGTACTTTCCCGCATAACAAATGGAGACATACACAAGGATCATGTATTTATGATTCATCTGCAGTGTCCCTGTTTTTTTTTTTTATTTATTTTTTTTTACATTTTTATGATATGATTAGTTTATACTGTACTGGTGGTCTAGTGGTTAGGATGCGGCGCTCTCACCGCTGCCGGTCAGGGAACCAACCCCAGCCATTAGGGTTGCACAAGCCAGTGCACTCTTAGTGCTGGTCCCAAGCCCGGATAAATGGGGAGGGTTGCGTTAGGAAGGGCATCCGGCGTAAAATCATGTGCCAAATCGAACATGTGGATCATGAACACAGATGATCCGCTGTGGCGACCCCTAATGAGAGAAGCCGAAAGAAAGATACTGTACTGGAAAATAGGGTGGGGAAACAAAAGTGACACCATTATACCACAATCTGGTTGTCAAAAAGAAACCAGTTTTGCTGTTTCGGATTTAAGAATCAAGAAAAGAATGCTTTGGATTAAAACGTCAGAAGTGCACCGCTACTCAAATTACTGTTAAGTTCAAGCTCAGTTCATCTGTTTTTACAATGAAGAATATGGTATCTAGTAAACTGCAACATTGCATCCAGATGAAAGGAAGGCACACTGATGAATTCGTCTGGCACCCTGAATTATAACCAGCCTTTGCATGTGAATAAACGTGTCGATTTCATCTGCATGGGGCCCTGAGCGAGCTATTTTTATTACACACACAGTGATTTTGGGATGGACCCCGGATCCATCACCATGCTGACCAGGATCAAGATATAAAAATGTAAAAAAAATAAAATAAAATAAAAAAATAAAATAAAAATTTGAATTGACTGAAGAAGTATAAAGCCCTGTAACCTTATCGTTGATGCTAACTCTGGATTCCTGTCACTGCTTGGCTTTCCTTTTCACGAAGGAAATGCTGTGGCCATGAAAAATAGGATACATGTGCTACTGGAGCTGTAAGGATTGCTCTGTTTCACGAGTGGTGTCTTGTCAATGTGAAAAAAGATGTCAACGTGAGTATGTGTGTTTTTTATTTTTTTATTTTAAAAAGTAATTTTCTGCCTCTTATAGCACCAAGATTGAGAAGGAAAAAAAGGAGCACGCTCGACAGCACGGAATGATCCGGACCGAGATCAGCGGCGCCGAGATTGCAGAGGAGATGGAGAAGGAGAGGCGCTTCTTTCAGCTTCAGATGTGCGAGGTCAGTAGGTGGAGGCGCATTTTCTCTTCTTCTTTTCACTATGTTAGCAGCAACTTTTACCTCAGATTTTTAAAACCGTTAATGCTTTTGTTACATTTGTTCTGATATATTCCTCCTTATTTTGGTGTTTCAGTATCTCCTCAAAGTGAATGAGATAAAAATCAAGAAGGGTGTGGATCTACTGCAGAATCTCATCAAGTATTTCCATGCACAATGCAAGTAAGTCCACGGTATAATTTTTTTCGAAGAACAGCAGCTTTTGCTCGAGAAAACAAGTGAATAAAAATCTAACACAAAAGCCAAAATGTCCACAGTGGAAGTGTTACAGAATAAAATATTAGCAATTAAGTGTGTGATGTACATCTGCAATAAAATTCGCACCACATCGCGTGTATGCAGATTCATTACGCCCTGAAGGGATGCTGTTTTAAAATGAGCTTCAGTGAATAAGGATGTCTCGCACAGCTTTTTTGGATATTCTGTAGCGATTTAATAAGGTTCAAGCAATTAGCAAGGGTCAATGTTGCGCATAATTTCTTCCCCTTTACCAAAACCAAGCGCGAATTATCGGCACTGCTTAGAGCAGGGTTGCCAGGTGGGTGGATTTCCTGGAGAATTAGGCTACATTTGAATTTCCCCTGTGTATCAATTATTATTTATTCATGTATTTATTATTATGTATATATTTATATTGCTGTAGCTGCTGCTGCCATTATTGTTATGATTATGAAGATGATTTTATTTGCAATTCAAATGACTGATTATAGAGTTTCATCCATCAACCTGTTAATTTACCGCTCTGCAACTTATGTGCAAACAAACCCCCTCAAAATAACTATCACTATACTGAAAGAAATAGAGGGGAAGTAGAGTGATTATATTATTCTAACATATGCTACAGTAGCAAACATTTTGGAACTGTATATACAGTATCTCACAAAAGTGAGTACACCCCTCACTGCAACCATTTTATTATGTTTTTGTGGGACAATACTATAATAACAAAACTTGGATATATCTTAGAGTGGTCAATGTGCAGCTTGTATTGCAGTACAGATTTACTGTCCTCTGAACATAACTCAACATACAGCCATTAATATCTAAATAGCTGGCAACAAAAGTGAGTACACAATGAGTGAACATGTCAAAACTGTGTCCAAAGTGTCAATATTTTGTGTGAACACCATTGTTATGTAGCACTGCTTTTAATGCTCCTGGGCATAGAATTCAACAGAGCTGCACAAGTCATTGCTGGGATCCTATTTGTGACATCACGGAGCTTCTGTTTGGCCCAGTTTCTGAAGGGATAATGTCATAGTACATGTTGGAATCCATGTTTCCTTTAATGAACCGCAGATCTGCACTACCAGCAGCACTCACGCAGCCCCAGACCATGATGCTACCACCACCATGCTTGACTGTAGGCAAGACACAAATTTCTTGGTTCTCCTCACCAGGGCGTCGCCAAACAAGTTTATCTTAGTCTCATTAGATTACAGGACATGGTTCTAGTAATTCTTAGACAGGTTGTCTTCAGCAAACGGTTTGTGGGCTTTCTTGTAAGCCAACTTCAGAAGAGGAATCCCTCTGGGATGACGGCCATGCATACTGACTTGTTGCGCTGTGTTCGGTGTATGGTGTGAGCACTGACAAGAGGACCTTCCACTTCTGCCACAACTTCTAAAACAGTTATTCTCTCAGCACTCATGAATCTGTTTTTTTAATCCAGCTTCTGCACCTGACGCACAGCACAAGGATTCGAAATCTTTGTTGGACCCTTGTGGCCTGTTCCGAGTGGAACCCCTCTTGGAAAAACCTCTGTATGACCCTGGCCACTGTACTGTAACTCAGTTTCAGGGTGTTACTGATCTTCTTATAGCCTACACCATCTTTGTGGAGAGCAACAATTTTAATTCGCAAATCCTCAGAAATCTCTTTGTACTCAAAGCACCAAATTATAACTGCTAATACAAGATACACAAGCTTCACATTGACTACTCTAAAATATATACAAGTTTCATTTCTATAGTATTGTCCATTTAGAAGATATACTAAAATGGTTGCTGAAATGTGAGGGGGTGTACTCAATTTTGTGAGATACTGTATATTTCTATATTTCTACTAGACCATAGTACTTATGTGACATGGCAGATGAGAAGAATTTGCTTTCGCTATGTTTCACCACTGACTAACATAATAAAGTGTGTGACTGTAACAATGCAACGACTGCAACAAATTGCAGTAGGAAAACTATAATTATAATAATAAATATTATTTATAATAAATAATAAAAAAACTATAACTATAATAAACTTGAACAATTCAATTAGTTAGTTAAATAATTTGAAGCCATGTAAACCACATTTTTATTGTTTTTGTTTTATGGATCTGGCTTGTGCCTGTTTTATCATGCTAAAACAGGTTTGGGTCTCTTAGTTGAAATGAAGGGAGAATTTAATGCTACCACATGCATACATGGGTCCATACAGTGCATATACAGTACATGGAAGTTACTCCCATAGGATGTCACTGTGACAGACTTTGTCAAACACCTAAAACAATCAAAGACTTACGGCTATAAATGACATAAGTGTAAATTTGTCTAAAACCTTGCTAGCTAATTGCCATTTCCACACATAGTGAATGTCAGGCTCATGCTGTTGAATAGCTATGTGTAAGCCTAAGTGTAAACAGACATAAGCCTAATATGTTTACATTTGTGGCATTACGCTTTTATTCAGAGAGACCACGTCAATAAATACATTCTGGTACTGGTTTTTAATTTTTTTTTAAGAGAAATGCTTATTTAAGTAAAGCTGGAATATGTGGATTAGCTGCCGTTAGAAGACTGCTAATGACTCAGCTGTTTAATAGAATGGATAGAATAGGCTTTATTTGTCGCATATACGTTACAGCACAGTAGAATTCTTTTCTTTGCATTGGAATCTGGTGTCAGAGCACAGTGACAGCCATGATACGGCACCCCTAGAGCAGATAAGGTTAAGGGCCTTGCTTAAGGGCCCAAGTGTGGCAGCTTGGCAATACTGTGGCTTGAACACTTGACCTTCCGATCATTAACCCAACACCTTAACCACTGGATCACCACTGCCTCACTGTTTGAACATCAAGGGCAATTTAATTTCACTACCTAGGTGCCAGAAGAGTTTTGATACATGCTTTTGTCTTACCCTGAAAGATGATGGGAGCAGTCGATCAGTGGCTGAGGTTCGGATGGAGAGTCGTGCGGATTGAGATAAGTGCTTTGAGGTAGTTTAGTGCTGTTCTACTGTTGGCTTCGTAGGTAAACATCTGTGTTTTAAATCTATTGCGGGTGGCTACAGGAAGCTAGTGGAGGGAATGTAGCAATGGGTTGGTATGTGGGAGAACTAAAGAAGGTTGAAAACAAATCATGTGACTGCATTCTGGATCATTTCCAAAGGTCAAATGTTGCCAGGAGCAAGTTGCAGTAGTTTAGTCTAATGGCAAGGGACCGAACAAGCACCTTAGAGTGGCCTGAGTGGTTAGAAAATGGATGGATTCTCCTGATGTTGTAAAGGAGAAATCGACTTGAGCGTGTTAGATTAGCAATGCATTGGAACAGCACAGCTGGTTACCCCTAAGGTCATGCACATTGACCTTGAGATGAGATCATTTCTGTTTGAAGTCAGACATTGGATGAAATCTTTCAGTGCAGCTTTAATTGTAGTTGAGGTCCAAGCAAATGAGAATTGGCCAGTTATTAGTTTTCAGAAATATACAAAGAGTTAAGAATGTGTGAAGGTTTTTCCTTGGCTGTGAACGGCATCTGTTTATCAGAAACATTGCACATATTGCAGCTCTGTCAGATCTGCTTTGCCAAGCTGCTTATCACATACACATACATCAGGCCCGTTGGGAGAAAAGCTTGAAGTGAAAAGGTTCCTGGATCAATACTGTCCATCCAGGAGAATGCATGCCGAAAATATTCCTGTAACTCTTCACTAGTGTGACAGAATACAGATATTTCCTGCATTAAGAGGTGAGACTTGACCTAATCCTGTAGGTTTTGAACAATTATTTCAGAAGTCAGGAGAAACACTATTAGCAGAAGAGATTTTTAGACCATCAGAGTGTGTGTGTGCACTTGTGTGTTTGTGTGAGTGCTGGTTGGCAGGATGTTAGTGAAGGTTTAATGCTAATGTGATGTATTTTTACACCTGACTGTACGTCTTGTCTCAGTTTTTTTCAGGACGGCCTAAAGGCTGTAGACAACCTGAAACCCTCTATAGAGAAACTTGCAACTGACCTGCATACGGTGAGCATAACATTAGCGTTACTGTATGTTAGAAATTATACATTAAGTAATTTATTTGAACAGTATAAGTATTTGGCATTGTGCTTCAGATCAAACAGGCTCAGGATGAGGAGCGCAGGCAGCTCACACAGTTACGAGAAGTGCTGAAGACGGCACTTCAGGTGGAGCAGAAAGAGGTAAGGCCGAGCATTGAGCATAACGTATAGCCAAAGTACATTTTGAACTAACTGAAACAGTTCGATTTGAAATTCTTGCAGTGTCATTCACTCTTCAGACGCTATGATTTCTCTTTACCTCAAACAAACTGCTTTAGCTCTTGTAATCTGTAAACATGTAGTGATTACATGTAAATCAGGAGCAGGTAAACAACCTTCTTACCTCTGTGATTGGCCACCAAGTAGCCAAGAGGTTTAGCATTTAGAAGACTGTGCTTTCGGTGTTTGTTTGGTTTGTTATTGTGCAGCATGCTGTGGGTAAATTGTCTGATGGAAAGATTTTGTTTCCCTTTTCTTAATGCCTCCATCCTTTGCCAACGAAGTCTAGGAGAGTAAGTGCCTGATTGATGTCCACTTTTTTATTTTTTATTTTTTTAAAGAAAGGTGCAAGGGGTGGGAGACTACAAAGTTCCAACCTCCTGTTTCTTTGATTTTGTTATTCGTGTACGGAGGTGCCAACATTTTGTGTTTCACTGTAGGGGTTGATTTAAAAAAGTACAGCACGCTGAGAAAAATTCAAGCGCCAGTAAAGCCAGATAACTAAAGGGGAAAGGATGCGCATTTACGTTTACGTTATTTTCATGAACTTTCACATGGGAATTCGAAGAACTTCGTTTTTTGTAAACCAAAAGAAACCAACGGGTGAATATTTTGCATTTCTTTTGTCAACCTGCAGCTCATTCAGTAATAAAGTCCTGTCTCACATGTGCTTTCGTACTGTTCATGTATTAATAGATATTTCATATCACTAATAAAAGAGCACTTTTTTTTTTTTTACCCCCCAAATTCTGCATACTCTACCTTTTTATTATTTAAAGTTATGATTTTTTTCAATACCATTCACTGGTTGGACGTAAGCACTCATCCGGCTCCTTTTAAATCTCATAAATTGCAGTTAAATATAAGTTCAAATAATATTTATTTCAGCATTTTTGTTGTTTACATAGTCATTTTGTCAACTCCCATGCACCAGGGTTTCCATTCTGCACTCTAGGATTGTCTTGTTAGTAATGTTGGCACCTCTGCATAGAAAAAAAAAATATATAATTTGTTTACCCTGACTTAAATAAAAAATAAAAAAACATGTATCTATGTTGTGTGTTGAGGTGCAGAAATCAGACTTGGCTTCAAATGTTGTTCTTTTTTCACCTACCTAATGTCAATTCCTTGTGCTTTAAGTACACATCGAATATTTGTGTCTTTTCATAATCTAATCTGCACATATTCCTTTCCATATAAAGCACATATGAAACCTTAGTCTGGTACTGCACTTTCCCTCCTGCTTTACTACTTTCCCAAAGTTTGTAAATGTGTTTGTGAATGCGGTCACCTCTCTGGGGGTTCTGGGACATCCACGATGGCAGTTTCCTCAAAGGAAGTGATCGCATCAGAGTGCAAGTTTTTCCCCTTGCTTTGGCCCTGGGAATAACCACTTCCTGTCCCTTTTTCAAGAGAAATGTGCACAAGCATCAACATGCTCCTTTCTCCTGCTTTACAGGATTCGCAGGTGCGGCAGAGCACCACTTACAGTCTGCACCAACCGCAGGGGAACAAGGAGCACGGCACAGAGAGAAGCGGGAACCTGTACAAGAAAAGCGATGGGTCAGTGGGTTAACTTCATCCCAATGTAATGCTGGACATGAGTTTCATGCATCATGTCATGAAAACACCTTCGACATTCATTTAACTGTATTGAAGCCCTGAAGGGCTGCAGCATTGAGATGACTCTGTTCCTGTTTCCTTTCTCCAGTCTTCGTAAAGTGTGGCAGAAGAGGAAGTGCACTGTGAAGAACGGCTACCTGACCATCTCCCACGGGACGGTGAGCCAAAGTGTTACTAAACTGCATATTCCCTCGCTTCTCCTCTTCTTTTCTCTTTAATCCACTTCATATTTATCAAATCTTAACAAGAATCTCCTACTGTTTTTCTGTTCATTTTTTGTCTGGACATCATGTGTGTTGAGTAATGCTACAAACTTGTTCCGTTTTTTTTTTTTTTTTTTTTTTTTTTCCCGGCTTGGAATTTTCCCTCTTTTCCCAAAAAAAGAAAAAAAGAGAAACAGAGCCGCACCTACTTCACGACCATGCAGGAGTGTGGCTCTAATGACCTCAGAATGCCGTCAATCCTCAGTAGAGGACTTGCAGCTGCTTTTTCGGAAGTTTTTTTTTTTTTATTGTTTTTCCATTCGCTTTGCTAATTTATTCTATCTCTCTCTTTCTGTTTCATTCTTTCACTTGTTCTCTCAGCCAAACAGACCACCAGCCAAGCTCAACCTCCTCACCTGCCAGGTCAAGCACAACCCAGACGAAAAGAAAAGCTTCGACCTCATCTCACGTATGGCAATACACTTTCAAAACCAGAAAAGTGTATTTTCACACACACACACACACACACACACACACACACACACACACACACACACACACACACACACACACACACACACAGCCTGAATTTTGCAGACCTTTCCTGTCCCTCTTTCCCTGCAAAGTCACTCATCTCTAAGCCTTTGACATTTATCTCAGGTATACAGACTTGTTCTGAGCTCTAGGCGCTTGAATAAATGGGATTATATATTATAACTCTACCACAATCTTCTTCTTCTTCTTTCAGCTTTTCCCATTAGGGGTCGCCACAGCGGATCAACTACCTGCATGTCTTCCCTCACCACATCCATAAACCTCCTCTTTGGCCTTTCTCTTTTCCTCCTTCCTGGTGGCTTCATCCTCAACATTTGCTTACTGATATACCCCATGTTCCTCCTCTGCACATGTCCAAACCAGCTCAATGCCGCCTCCCTCACCTCGTCTCCAAAACATCCTACATGCGCTGTCCCTTTAATAAACTCATTTCTAATCCTGTTTATCCTCGTCACTCCCAACGAAAACCTCAACATCTTCAGCTCTGCTACCTCCAGCTCCGCCTCCTGTCTTTTACTCAATGCCACTGTCTGTAAAACATACAACATCACAGGTCTCACCACAGTCCTATAAACTTTCCCTTTCACTCTTGCAGATACCCTTCTATCACAAATCACTCCTGTCACTCTTCTTCACCCACTCCACCCTGCCTGCATGCTTTTCTTCACTTCTCTAACACACTCTCCATTACTTTGCACTGTTGACCCCAGGTACCTGAACTCCTCCACCTTCTCCACCTCTTCTCTCTGCAACCGCACCACTCCACTGCCCTCCCTCTCATTCACATGTACTCTGTTTTACTCCTACTGACTTTCATTCCCCTTCTCTTCAGCACGTACCACCACCTCTCCAGGCTCTTTTCAACCTGCTCCCTACATCCGCAAATATCACGGAGATGCAGTCCAATCTCCACTGTTGTCACCCTGTCCTCATACATGTCCTGCACCACCCTCATACTTTCTCAGACATGCCTGACTTCCTCATACAATACCACAACTCCTCTCTTGGCACTCTGTCGTACGCTTTCTCTAAATCCACAAATACACAATGCAGCTCCTTCTGTCCTTCTCTATACTTCTCCATCAACATTCTCAAAGCAATTAATGCATCTGTGGTGCTCTTCTATGAAGAAACCATACTGCTGCTCACAGATGGTCACCTCTTCTCTTAGCCTGGCTTCCACTACTCTTTCCCATAACTTACAATATTTATCAATACATCTATTCACACATCAGTAAAAGTGTGAATTATGTATTATGTCATGATGACCAGCTTTGATTACACTGGGCTACAAGTCAAATCAATGTTCCGTTGAGTCTGTTCCGTTTATTCCAACATTATCATTACAATAAGAACAAGTTGCACAGGGATTTATAGGGTGGATGCAACACACACAATGATTAAAATAAGCCTCTTACATCATTCCCAGGCTTCACTACTTCCCCAGTAGGTTTGTAATTTTGTAGTTGGTGCCAAAATCTCTTTCATGCAGTTTGGTTTGCTTTCCTCTGTGTTGTAAAGTGTTTTTTCAGGGGTTTATAAATCACCTTTTTCATTACTCAGCAATTACTTTTAATAATGCTGCTTGTGTACCTAAAGGAAGCGCAAACCTGCCTATAATCACAGTAGCTCTATTTAGTTTTAATGGCCATTGCACAGTATGTGTGTGTGTTTAAATATAATAGATCTGCATTTACACATCTTTATTTGTTATTGTATTACTGCTGGTCTAGAACTGGTACTGAGGTTCCCCAAATTCTTGCCCCAACACCCAGTGACACATTACTTGAATCCCTACATGATCATCTCTCCTGGGGATCCATGAGATTATGGATTAAGAACAGGAGCTTTGAGGATTTGGATTTGGACTGTAGTTAATGTCAACAGTCTGCTACACTGACTCAGGAATACAGTTTGCTTCTGATCACCATCACTGCACACCTCAACATCCTTTAGCTGTAATAAATGGACATTGGGTGCAACCCCGATGAGGATGAGGTTCCCTCTTAAATCTGGTTCCTCTCAAGATCTCTTCCTTATGCCATCTCGAGGAGTTTTCCTTACCGCAGTCGCCACCGGCTCGTTCATCAGGGACAAACTTACACTTATAAAGAACAGTTTTATTCATTCTTTATCACCACATTATCTGTGTAAAGCTGCTTTGAGACGAGGTTCATTGTCGAAAGCGCTACGCAAATAAAAATTCGATTTGAATCATGTCACTAAACGTGCTATGGCAGGAGTTTTGAGTCGTTATGATCGTTTATAATGATCCTCTCCACATTTCAAGATTGCTGCTTCATCATCAAATGTTTGTCACCAAACATTGTGTTTATACATGTATGAATCAGTTCTGTTATCAACTATCTGTGCTCAGTCTACTCATAAAATCATTGTATGACATCACAACATTACTCTAGCTGCCATGGCTGGTAATCATCATGTCATTGATGCATCACTGACTGTCATGACCATGCATAAGATATATGGTTATGTCATGTCTTCTGATGCATGGTTTAAGGAGTGGCATACAGTGATTTATAGCAGTAGGCACATAATGATAAGGAATTCAAAAGGCCCAAGAGGGCTTTCACAAAGAAAATGCTTTTAATGCAGAATAAACAAGCAAAAACACATCTTTTATATAATGAGGTATTAGTTTTGTATATACAGTATGTGGTGTTTGTGTGCATGTCTGTGCACAGCACCACTGCATGTAAAATAAACAGAATTCTTCTTTTATTCATAATCACCTCTTCTAACACTCATTTTTCTCCCCCTCTCTCACTCCCTTCCGCTATCCTTCCGTCTCGCAGATGACCGAACGTATCACTTTCAGGCAGAGGATGAGGCCGAGTGCCAAATGTAAGCATGCGTGTGTTTTCTGCACTGAAAAGGAAACTTTTTTCCTCATGTAGTTCCTTTTCCTGGACTCCTAATTACCCTTATCCGAATCCATTACACTCTCGTACATCTCAAATCACGCGCTCTTCCTGCGTCTCTTCCTTTGGTTTGTTTCTGTCCAGCTGGATCTCGGTGCTGCAGAACAGTAAAGAGGAAGCGCTCAACAACGCCTTTAAGGGAGACCAGCACGTGGGCGAGAACAACATCGTGCAGGAGCTGACTAAAGCCATCCTGGGCGAGGTCAAGCGAATGACTGGCAATGACGTCTGCTGTGACTGCGGCGCTCCAGGTGAGCGTCTCAGAGCAGGAACAAAAGGCTTTGTGATAGACTGAGAGCTGAAATGATTCAATTTGTTTAATGAGGGTGACAAGGAAGGGGACAAATATATTTGGACTGTAACATTCATAGGGAATTTTTAAACGAGATTCAAAAATGTGCTTGTGTAGAGATTTGTGATCATTCAACCACAATGGTGTAATAAAGGTGAGGTGAGGAGGCCTGGGGTGCAGTCAGCGTTCATCTCAAAGGTGTTGAATTGAGGTGGAGTCAAAGCCTCTATAGCAGGGCACTCAAGATCTTACACTTCAAACCATGTAAAATCTATCTTCATGGAGCTCGTCATGGGTCAGGGTATCGTCATGCAGGAGCAGATTTTGGGTTTCGTAGTTCAAGTGAAAGGAAAATTTGATGCTAAATCATCCAGTAGAATTGTGTTCCTCCATCTTTGTTGTACCAGTTTGGAGAAGAACTATATATGGATGGAAAAGCCAAGTGTCTCAATACTTTTGTCCATGAAATGAATTTATAATTGCATCCAGGAACCTTCCTCGATGTCTTTAGCTGCTGTTGTACAGTTTCTAAAATGTGGAAAATGCTTTCTCAGGAGGCCATAATGATAGATCATTTCCTGTATGGAATTATATATAAAGTATATCCAAGATTTATTTCTATAGTATTGTCCTCTGAAATGTGAGTGGTGTACTCACTTATGTGAGATACTGTAAGTGTGTTATGCTATTGCATGTCTTATCCCCTAAATCAGGTCTGGTTCAAGCTTTTATCAGATTTCACATAATTGGTTAAATGTGTGCTATAAGATTTTTCATGCTCTTTCATGTTTTTCAAAACACCTGTCTTTGCCTCAGAGTGTGTTAGAGGGCATACAGTGTTTAAACAACCACAAAGCATGAATAACAAGGGGCAAGCCAAACACATCTGTGTGTAAAAAAAAAAAAAGAATAAAAAAGTATTAATAATGAATAAATGAATAACCCTCTATAAACCTCTATGACCAGGTAAAGATTAAGGGGGGTGGTGACTTCTTGAATACATTACCACACTTTCACAAACAGTATATCATGTGGTCATAGACTCCTGTTTTAACATTTATTGGTATTCACTGAAACATCATGTCCATGTCTTTTCGGCAGGACCCACATGGCTGTCCACTAACCTGGGGATTCTGACCTGTATAGAATGCTCGGGGATCCACAGGGAGTTGGGAGTGCACTACTCCAGAATTCAGTCCCTCACGCTGGACGTCCTCAGCACATCCGAACTCTTGGTTGGTGTTTCATATTTAGCTGTTGCAGCATAGATACGTTTTACTCCGACAATCTTACTGACCTTCATGGAATCACTACATCTGATTATAAAAGAATTATTATTTATATTGAACATTTTTTTTTACACAATTACATCTTTAGTCTGCGAACAATAAAAGCACAGATTAAAATTTTTTTATGTACATGGTTATAGAAAAGCTCCACTGTTGTAGCCCTTTGTATATTCGGTGCGTGTCTATGCGTGTGTCCTGCAGCTGGCCAAGAACGTAGGGAATGCTGGCTTTAACGAGATCATGGAAGCGTGTCTGAGTGCGGAAGATGGGGTCAAACCAAATCCTACCAGTGACATGTAAGTGATGTTCTCTTGCTTGTCTGTTTGTGCTTACAGCTCTCACAATAGAGCGCCGAAATGTTACTGTGCAATATTATTTTTATTTGGGACAGCACCCGGTCTAATATAGTATACACATGTAATATAAATGCATTATAATCTCACTCTGGAAATCCTGAGAGCAAGAAAAAGTGATGAATCCGTCTTGTTTGAACAATCCAATAAACTGCTCTGAAACGAAGCAAACAAGACCTTGTAACCTTATGTGAAGCAGTTTTTTTCTGCAAAACAAACAGAAATTCTGAAATGTCCTCCAGTTGTTGTGTTATTTTTGTCACTGGACCAAACACTGCAGTGGACAGTGTCAGAGCTTTTCCTTTCGTGTTAACCTCTTGTTCTCTCGGCTTTTTAGGCAGGCCAGGAAAGACTTCATCACGGCTAAATACACAGAAAAGCGCTTCGCTCGGAAAAAACATCCAGACACCTCATCCAGACTGCATACCTTGTGTGATGCGGTGAAGGCACGTGACATCTTCTCCCTCATCCAGGTCTACGCTGAGGGAGTGGACTTAATGGAACCCATTCCTCTGGCTAACGGGCATGTGAGTCTTCCCCGAAGCGTTTTGATAGAGAATTATCAATGTTTTACTGCTGTTGTTGTTATTTATCTGTGTAGTGTTTATATCACACAATTGAGCCAGTGTAGATTTGCGGAAAATCCTTTAAGTAGCCAGAATTCAGTCCAGTTTATCTAAAAGTTAAAGATTCATCATGTGATTCAGTAAAGCCAATAGGAGAGGAATGTAGTAGTCGGAGTGAGGAATTGCTCATATATGAACTTCGACGTGCCAGTGATTGGCCAGTGTTGGCTGTGATAATGGTTCTAGTGGTGGTCTAGTGGTTAAGATGCAGCGCTCTCACCACTGTGACCCGGGTTCAATCCCCGGTCAGGGAACCAACCCCAGCCACTCTCAGTGCCGGTCCCAAGCCCGGATAAATTGGGGAGGGTTGCGTTAGGAAGGGCATCCAGCGTAAAACATGCGCCAGATCCGCTGTGGCGACCCCTAACGGGAGAAGCCCAAAGAAAGTTTATTGTCAGCGACAGATAGGCTGGGAGTCCTGGGAGCTGTCATACATAATATTACTGAGAAAATATCCTGGAAAACAACCTGGAAACTCTGTAGGATATCAGTGTGAAATGTGTTCCAAGTTTGTTGGGCTTTTTTTCCCCTTGTAGGAACAAGGAGAGACCGCCCTGCATCTGGCGGTGAGGCTGGTCGACAGAACCTCGCTTCATATCGTGGACTTCCTCACTCAAAATAGGTAATGGCCTGAATCCAACACATAAACGTTGTATATTCCAAACCTTACTAATGTTGTAAGCCAGTTAAACTCACCCTAAGCCTTTCCACAGTGAAGATAATTCTAAGTAATGCGCTGAGAGACTTACTCTGAACTTTGTCGTTTGATCTGAAGTGTGAATCTGGATAAGCAGACGGCGAAAGGAAGCACGGCGCTGCATTACTGCTGTCTCACGGACAACAGCGAGTGCCTCAAACTGCTCCTGAGAGGCAAAGCTTCGATAGATATCGGTAAGAAAACCCATCGACCGAGCGCCTCCTGCTTTTTCTTTCTTCCGTGAGAAACAGAAACGTTTCCACTGTTTGAGTTAAAGTCGTCTTGTTTTTATTTAGCTTTATTCTTTCACATTCTTCTGCTTGGGCTGTTTTGAAAGCTGGTCGTGGCGATAAGAGACAGGATTTGTGTTTGGCATTGTCCCCAGTGTTGTCTATGGGAATTGAGCTAATTAATGTTCTTCTGGTGAACAGCAAAAAAAAAAAAAAAAACAGGGGAGCCAGGACCAGTGGAGCACTTGTGCATGTGTGTGTTTTTTTTAAAAAAGACATTCTGTTGGTCATCAAAAAACCTTTCTACTTTTAAAAACCTAAAGTTTTGAGTTTATTTTTACGGATTACGTTGAGCTACAGTAATACAGTTTGGTGCAAAAATATAGTGATATAAATGCCGGTTTCGAAAAGCAGAACAAAGAGCCTGTGAAGAAAATCCCTTTCCATTCAGCTTTAGCCTGCCAATGTAAATAACTAGCGCTTTTAATGATGCTCCTGAATATAAAACTGTGACACTATTGACGCTGCGTGCAGCTAACGAGGCGGGTGAAACCCCACTGGACATCGCCCGGAGACTCAAACATCTGCAGTGTGAGGAGCTGGTGAGTCACGCTCACTGTTACACATCAGCTATGGCTTAATGTAGTTGCATCTCAGAGTTTTACCAGCGTCTGCTTTGTGTGCGCAGCTGAACCAGGCGCTCGCTGGCAAGTTTAACGCGCACGTGCATGTCGAATACGAGTGGCGGCTACAGCACGAAGACCTAGACGAGAGTGATGAAGATTTGGACGAGAAGGTACCAATGTGTTTTGCTGTCGTGACTCTTTTTTTCAACGAAAGTTACTACATGGATTCCGTATACGAGTCAAATATACTATAAAATATCCATCAGTATTCATTGTGTAATAGAGGTGTCAGGATGTTTTGTTCCTTGAACCATTTATTTATAAAAACTCAAGCCAGTGACACCAGTGCTCCTAGATTTTAATGACATTGTTCTTATTTTTATTGGGATTACACTCAATTTTATTTTCATAAAGTTTTAAACTGTCATTAAAAGAGAAACAAGAGAATGTAGATTTATTGCATTCTCTGTCCTGTGTGTGTGAGCGACTGTAAAACGAATTCAGTATGTGTGCTGCTTATGATACTGTATGACTGTCTTTGTGACCTACGACCTTTTCTATCTCCAGTCCAGTCCCCTGCGGCGGGACGAGAGGCCGGTCAGTTGCTATACGCCCGG
Source organism: Silurus aristotelis (assembly GCF_946808225.1). Classification (NCBI taxonomy): domain Eukaryota; kingdom Metazoa; phylum Chordata; class Actinopteri; order Siluriformes; family Siluridae; genus Silurus; species Silurus aristotelis. The sequence goes on from NC_139579.1 coordinate 16,295,150, forward strand.
CAGCTCAGTGATGCAGCCCATCACAGCCAAGGACAAACAACAGCGGTGCTACGTTCCAAACCTGGTCAACAATGAGACATACGGGACCATCGTCAACACCAGCCCATCCAGTGGGGTCCTGTCCACTTCAGCTCCTCCACTGCCTCCCAGAAATATCGGTAACTGCTTTTTTTTTTTTTTTTTTTTGACAAATAGCTGTTGATGGATCCCCTAATCCAGTCTATTTTTGAACTTTAAGTGTGAAAATCTGACTCTATAAGGATAATAATAATTGTCTCGTATCCCAAACAAATATATATCTCATTTAAGTTACTTTGCTTGATCTAAAGGTCATAAATTGCACTGAAAGGTCGCAAGAGAGCCAGCAGAGAAAGATGAATGACTCGGCACAAGCTATAAATGCCCAACATCCTTTTTTTTTTTTTTTTTTTTTTTTATATAGCAGTGTCTCATATTATCAAGGCCAATATATTAATAATTCCCATTTAAGCCAGACTGTTGCTCTACGATCAGGTTTTGCCTATATCTAAATCTATTGCCACACTTCATTGAAAAAAAGAAACAAAAAAAGTATATGCCGGATTGTTTTCGTAATATAGTTTTAGTTCTATACCAGACTTCAGTTAGGCTCATCGCTTAATGTAGAGCGCAGGAGTGAGACTCTTTGCTTTCTTGAGGTAAATCTGTTCACGCTGTGGCATTGTGCCGTGCTCCTCCAGACTCTGCTGTAATTAAGGCCTGGAGCTGAGCCACGGTTTAGAAAAAGTATCTGCCCGGAACTTTGTCTTCCTCTCGAGAAAACAAAAAGCAGCCTCTTCTAGGGTGTGGGCAAAGAAGCTGGGCAAACTTTCTGTTTTGGGTTTGCACGTCCAATGCCTTTCTCGCTCTCTCTCATTCTTCCACACACACACACTAATCTCAATAGGGCAGCTGACTGGTCCCAGCGGAGTTCTCCAAACTTCTCCAGCATGGAAGCCCGGCTCCATAGATCTCTCAGGCAGGCAGAGATCCTCCTCAGATCCCCCTAACATGCATCCACCCGTTCCGCCTATGCGAGTCACTTCATCCTCCTGTGAGTTTGTGATCCTGTACATGGATTAACACAAGATTAAATGACACAAGATGAGACAAGTAATTTCTTAAGTCTGCACCAAGATGCCAATTAGAATTTGAATTCAAACTTTAATCAAAAATAAGCCTTGTGGGTCTTTGATACATGTTGATGGTAGGTTGCACAACTAACGCTGTACTCTGTGCAGTCGTAGCACCAGCCGCTCCTCCTCCACCTGTATCTAAAGCAGCCGGTGTGATGGAGGCCATGACCATGCAGGGGAAAACCGGACAGGTGGCTCAGGGTCCAAGCATCAACAGGGGAGCTGCTACAAGGTCAGAATTGTAACACACACACACACCAGATTTCCAGTTTCTATCCCAGTTGGGGAAACTTCTGATCTTGAAATCTTGAATTTTGCCTTAACATCTGGTCCACAATATTGATGTTAATAGTTATAGATTTTTATGCCACAATTAATGTTAATATCTTGTGCAATCATTTCAGTACAATAATAATAATTGTATTTTACTTAATATATAACTTGTGTATATTTGAAATCAATTTCTTATATATTTTTCTTACGTTATCAGTGAGAACAAGGGTCACTTTGCACATATATAATGCAATGGTCTACAGGGCACTATGGCTTTGTTTAGGTCATTAATTCCTGTTCAAGGTCTTTTTCCAAGCATGTAGCTAAGCTACGCTGTGTGCTAAGTAGGGTTCCACATTATCAGTGACTAAAAAGATCATGATGATGATAATACTGACTAAATCAGCCTTGTAGTCCCCTGATCAAACTTAAACGAAAGCATCAGCGTCTCTGTTTGTAATGCAATGGGTTAGATACGGTTGCCTAAGTAGTTGGGTTTGGTGCAAATCAGCGCAACGTTTATCTGACTGAACTCAGATTTGGGAGTGAAGTTATAGGCAGTGCTCTCCAACATGATTTTGGAAGAATGATGTTCATTTGGAAAATAGAGATCCAGAAATGTTTGGTGGTCTAACAACTGATTTAATTCGCTTTGTATGTTTTCTTTCCTTTCATTTGTCACCTGTAGGCAGAGGTGGGAAGTGATGAAGTACAAATAATTCTTCACTGCACTTAAGTAGAATTTTCTGGATTTTTCAGTACTTTACTTCACTATTTATTTTTCCGGATATTTTTTTACACAAATATCTGTACATTCTACTTCTTACATTTTGAAAACAGACTCGTTGCTTTAGTTTTAATCTATTTAGTGTCTTGATCAATATTTTTTCTCTTCGTTGCGTGACACTTTCAGCCCATCTACCTATTTCCTGCCATTGCACTGCTTTTTCAATCTACCACTGGTGTATTTCCTGACTCTCACACACCACAGATGTAGGCTAGTCTACAAAGCTAATAATGAGCAAGATGGAAGGCAACAAGAAGTACAGTATAGCTAACGTTAATGAGACAGAGGGAGTCAGTGATGTAAACATGACTAAGAACAAAGACATTTCTGATCACCTTATCATCATTATCTTTTCTCTGCTTGTGTTCTACAGTGAGGAAAATAAGTATTTGAACACCCTGCTATTTTGCAAGTTCTCCCACTTAGAAATCATGGAGGGGTCTGAAATTGTCATCGTAGGTGCATGTCCACTGTGAGAGACATAATCTAAAAAAAAATCCAAAAATCACAATGTATGATTTTTTTAACTATTTATTTGTATGATACAGCTGCAAATAAGTATTTGAACACCTGAGAAAGTCAATGTTAATATTTGGTACAGTAGCCTTTGTTTGCAATTACAGAGGTCAAACGTTTCCTGTAGTTTTTCACCAGGTTTGCACACACTGCAGGAGGGATTTTGGCCCACTCCTCCACACAGATCTTCTCTAGATCAGTCAGGTTTCTGGCCTGTCGCTGAGAAACACGGAGTTTGAGCTCCATCCAAAGATTCTCTATTGGGTTTAGGTCTGGAGACTGGCTAGGCCACGCCAGAACCTTGATATGCTTCTTACAGAGCCACTCCTTGGTTATCCTGGCTGTGTGTTTCGGGTCATTGTCATGTTGGAAGACCCAGCCTCGACCCATCTTCAATGCTCTAACTGAGGGAAGGAGGTTGTTCCCCAAAATCTCGCAATACATGGCCCCGGTCATCCTCTCCTTAATACAGTGCAGTCGCCCTGTCCCATGTGCAAAAAACACCCCCAAAGCATGATGCTACCACCCCCATGCTTCACAGTAGGGATGGTGTTCTTGGGATGGTACTCATCATTCTTCTTCCTCCAAACACGTTTAGTGGAATTATGACCCAAAAGTTCCATTTTGGTCTCATCTGACCACATGACTTTCTCCCATGACTCCTCTGGATCATCCAAATGGTCATTGGCAAACTTAAGACGTGCCTGGACATGTGCTGGTTTAAGCAGGGGAACCTTCCGTGCCATGCATGATTTCAAACCATGACGTCTTAGTGTATTACCAACAGTAACCTTGGAAACGGTGGTATCAGCTCTTTTCAGGTCATTGACCAGCTCCTCCCGTGTAGTTCTGGGCTGATTTCTCACCTTCCTTAGGATTATTGAGACCCCACGAGGTGAGATTTTGCATGGAGCCCCAGTCTGAGGGAGATTGACAGTCATGTTTAGCTTCTTCCATTTTCTAATGATTGCTCCAACAGTGGACCTTTTTTCACCAAGCTGCTTGGCAATTTCCCTGTAGCCATTTCCAGCCTTGTGGAGGTATACAATTTTGTCTCTAGTGTCTTTGGACAGCTCTTTGGTCTTGGCCATGTTAGTAGTTGAATTCTTACTAATTGTATGGGGTGGACAGGTGTCTTTATGCAGCTAACGACCTCAAACAGGTGCATCTAATTTAGGATAATAAATATAGTGTAGGTGGACATTTTAAAGGCAGACTAACAGGTCTTTGAGGGTCAGAATTCTAGCTGATAGACAGGTGTTCAAATACTTATTTGCAGCTGTATCATACAAATAAATAGTTTAAAAATCATATATTGTGATTTCTGGATTTTTTTTTTTTTAGATTATGTCTCTCACAGTGGACATGCACCTACGATGACAATTTCAGACCCCTCCATGATTTCTAAGTGGGAGAACTTGCAAAATAGCAGGGTGTTCAAATACTTATTTTCCTCACTGTATATGGTGGATGTTCAGTCTGGTTACATTCATTAGGTAACAAAATATGAAATTATTTTATATTAATATGATGTGAGGGCCAGTTACAAGCGTGACACTAAAACAGGTAATAGTTAAGGCTACTTTTTACTTAATTACATGTCAGAGCTCAAACTTCTTTAAATTAACTTGAGTGAAAAAGTGTAGTCAGTACTTCAACTTTTACTAGAGTCTTTTTCAACATGAGTATCTGCACTTCTACCTGAGTGAAGGACGTGTCTAATTTTGCCAGCTTTGACTAAAATCTGTATCCCCAATATGTTTTAGTGTGTGTGAGTGTGTTAATATCGGAAACATTTAGGAATAATTCATAGGATATCTAATATAAAGTAAGCGAGGATTGATTACTTGATTTAATTTTTTTACAGCTCGGACAGAAGCTACAGCAAAGGGCCACCGGCGCATTCGGACACCACAGAGAGACCAGGTAGATGTCACAGAAACGGCTTAATCTGTGAGTCAAAGATATTGAGTGTGAACTCATGTTGTACTCATTTGGGGGCGCAGTTTGAAGGCTGTGTGAACCTCAAAACTTGAGCTACTTGACATTTTAACATGTTGGATGTGCTTTGTTTTGACTGCAATGTCATTTCTTGTCTTTTGACAAGCAGCAAAGGAAGTTCCTGGATGCCCTCAAAGCTCAAGTAGTCACTCTCTGGCTCATGGCAACGTACCCAGGAAAACATACCCGGTACGTTCTATCATATCAGGAGGAAATGCCTGAAACTGACGTGATGAAATTGTAAACAAATGATTTCATGGGTGCAGTGCAGAACAGACTATATATGTTTATTCTCCGCATTCTGTGTGTGTGTGTTAGAAGCAGAGGCCGAAAAGGGTGAAGGCCATCTATAACTGCATGGCTGATAACCCTGACGAGCTGACTTTCACTGAGGGTGAGGTGATCATTGTTGATGGAGAGGAGGACCAGGAGTGGTGGGTGAGTCTGTGCGAATGTGTGTGTGAGGAACTACTTGCCTTAATAAGCAAGTAGGAAGGATGAAGGGAGTAAAGGTTTGGAACAGAGAGTGCTGGGAGAAATAAGGGAGAGATAGAGACTTTATCAACTTGCAGTTGCTGTGGTGGCCTGGACACATGCGATGACCTCATTCTTTCCTTCTGGTTGTGGGAATGCAGGCCAGCTGCTGTTCGCCTTCCTTCTTATCTTTGTTCCACTGGCGCAGTTTAATCTTTAGAACTCCACTGAGCCTCATCAGCAGCACCCTCAAATCATCATCATCATCATCATCATCTCGCAACACTTCGGCTGTGTACAGATGTGCTGCAGAGGGTTTGGGAAATACATAATCGTGCTGCACTCATTTTTGTTTTTTGTTTATCAGCAGTCGAGCTGTGCACATGTTCAGTACAGGAAGTGAACAAGAGGTCATTTGTTTCCAGTGGAAATGCCACAAAGCTCTTGGCTGCATTGGGATTTGCAAAAGCCTCGTTCCATGCTAAAGCATAACACTAAGCAAAACAATGCTTATACATTGAATCAGGAACCTCCAGACTTCCAAAACAACGTTGGGAATTTTAGGAATTCGTTGCCCTTTTATATGAAAATTTTAATGTCCTGATATTTTTGGCAATTTAATATAGAATAGTTTTTATTTGTCACGTATACATTACAGCACATCCCATTCTTCGCATATCCCAGCTTGTTCAGAAGCGGGGGTCAGAGCGCAGGGTCGGCCATGATACGGTGACGTTAAGGGCCTTGCTTAAGGGCCCAAGAGTGGCACCTTGGCGATACCAGGGCTTGAACCCCACGATAAGTAAACCAGCACCTTAACCACTAAGCTACGAATCCCCCCATCTTCCTAATATGGTGCTACATGATATATTTTTTCTTTTACATGAATCTATTTTGCAAATATAATGTACCCTGGTCATTCATAGAAGAAAGAGGCCATCATTACACTACCAGCTTTTAAGCAAGCATAGACAATGAGATGTTAATATGGTCAAATTATTTTCTTATATGATAAATAGCCTTTTTTTAATTGGCAAGAAATGATATTTCTGGTGAATAAAACTCCAAAACTCATTGCACACTTCGATACTAGGAACCATGCAGAAGCTTTTTTTTAATATGTCCAAAAAAAAAAGTTAGTTTTCCTAATCGGTAACTCCTTGAAATGGTTCTATGCTCGGTTCCAGAATTATTAATTAAATTTAAACAAATGAGAAAAATCAAACATAAAAGAACGCACCAGGATATGTGAAAACGCAATTACGCTTATGGCAGATGCCATTTATCTCATTCATACTGTACAACTGAGCAGCTATGGGGCTCAGGGGCCCGGGAGTGGCAGTTTGGTGTGGCTAGGGTTTGAACTCATGATCTTTGGTTATTGGGCAGCAGTCGAAGGCGGGGGCCTTGACAGCCCGATCCCAGGACACGGAGAAGTGTCTGGGGTATCTGCTTAGACTGCTGACCTTGCGACCCGAATTACGGATAAGCGGGAGAAGAGATGAATGAATCTTCGGATCCGAAGTCCAATGCCTTCACCACTAAGCTACCATGTCCTCACCTCCCCCTTCCTTTGATACCACAATTCATCATTTCAATAGCATTGGAAAAGCCTTTATAGATGTCCAGTTTTGCTGAGCCTCTGCCCTCTGTATTCTCTCATTCATTTTCTTAGCTAGCAGGAATCCATATAAGTGGGTTAAATGTGATGTTCATTCTGAAATGCTTTTCTGCTCACTACAGGCTAGTTGTGTTACTGAAGCCTTTCTATCAGCAATCCTTCTCTGATCTCCCTTATCAGCAAGGCTTTTCCTTTCACTGACTTTCAGATCATGTTTTTGGTACTGTTCTATAAAAGAAATTGAGACCATGCCCAAAAATCAGGCAGCGAGTCAAAGGCACTGAAATGACATGCATGTTCTTCTGCATCCTCATAATTTGCTTGCTGCTGTTTTACGATTGGCGGAAAACAGCATGTGTGAACAGTAATAACTAGATCACAAACGTTTTTTTGTTTTTGTTTTCCAGCTGGGCCATATAGAAGGAGAGCCGATGAGGAGAGGAGCCTTCCCCGTCACATTCGTACACTTCATGGCAGATTGACAGTCAAAGGTTTTTGGTGCTCACCCAGGCTGACCCCATTTTACCCTCGCATGTTTCTGACTCTGCGTTCCCAGGCTTTTTTTAATAATCACAATTATCTTCTTCATCTTCATCATGAAGCCCGTGCCTGTACGGACTCTTTCCAGACAGTTAGCTTCTTGCACCAGAAAGCACTGGAGGTTTGTTTCGGACATTGTCGCTCTTGTAGGTTTGAAGACTGTAAATTGTACGTGTGCTTCGGCTCACTTTGTTTGACTAGAAAAAAAAAAAAGTTAGTCAGTCATGTTGACACGGTAAATGCACTTTTAAATAGTAAAAAACAAACAAAAATGCTTCGTGGATTTCGACGCTGAACTGTTCGCATCCAGCTTTTAGATAATTTTGAAGGACTGGTTCCTTCATCAGACGACACGTTTATTCAGAACTTGAGCAGAAAAAAAGGCGCATGACGTGGAGTTTCACGTCTTGCCTGGGTAAAGATGGACAGAAGGCGAAATGGAGGTGTTGTTTTCTTTTGAAGCACTGCACTGGAGCAGAACGGGAATTCTGCTGTTGCCTCCCCTTGGGATCTTCCTCTGTCCCCATTTCCAAACTCGCTGCCCCACATCCAAACTTATAAATAGATTCTCCACTGCTCAAACCTGGGAGCTCCTCTCCTCCCCTCTTTTCTCCTTTCCTCCTCTCTTTTCTCCTCTCCCCTCCTCTCTGCTGAGAAAGAGATATACAGCATGCATTTCGGAATGAAAGCAGCAACCATAATAATATAATGTGTGTTTACTACATGCTATGATACTGATGCTTATTGAAGGGAAGCAGATCCGTCATAACCAGTGCAGACCACGGAACGGTCCAAAGATCGAAGTGTGAAATGAAGCGAACCTTCTTCAGGCCTGAGCGGTTTGCTGTACCCCTGCCCGGCTCTCATTTTCGTCATCGTCGTCTTTCTTCACCTTTTCCATGGTTTCACAATTCACTGCATCCTACCAATTCACTTCTTAAATAATAGCCTCATAGTGAGTTTATAATAGCTTTATGTTAATAGGACCTAGGCTCATATTTATGTCCTGTAGGTCTTGTTAAGATTTTAATGAATTTTTAGAGTTGGGTAAATAATGTCTGCCCAGGTTTTAGGAAATGTAGGACCAACCCTCCTAATGTACCCTTTAACAGGGAAAACCAAAACCATTCCTCAGTAACCGTGCATCTCCATATCACTCCATACCTTCCTTCCTTTCCCGAATGGAGATTGCACGTGTAATATTGTACAGCAATACGTTTGTGATGAAGTTTTCATTTGGTTGCAGAGCAACTCTATAGAATGTTATATGGACGTTAAATTAAAATTGATCCAGATCCCTGTTGAGCTTGAAACACAGTGACCTGTAAATTTAGCAACGAGAAAAAGACTTCCAGAATCTTCCTCTTCCTTTCAACTCATTAAAAAATTAAAAAAATAAAAATAAAAATAAAGGACCTTAGGTCTCGTGTGGTGCTGTAAATAAATGAAGAGTTTATACGTGTATATTTAATTGTGAACATTAGAGAAAAAAAAACTGAACTAAAACAGAGACCATGTCGTCGCTCTGTTCTAGAAAATAACGGTGAAGAGAAACATTTTACTCTCGTTTACTGTGTTTCTGTTGACTCTAATGTTGGATAAATAAACAAACTGGAAGTTAAATAAAAAAAAAATGGGCTTACTGAGCTTTTTTTGTGTCTTTATGAATCTAATTCTTTTTTTTTTTAAAGCATGTAAAGGGTCAATTTTTTAGGAATAAAGAGGAGGATGCAGAATATTTCAGTAGGGTCTACTGTTTGGTACGTAAATAAATTACATTGACCATTTCGACCAAAATACCTGTACAACATCACCATCTAGTGGAGTACAATTTTAATGCATCGATGCATTGCATGAAGTAAACACTCTTTACTAAATTACTGCAGTAAGTGCACCCTCAGAGATGCAAAAAAAATATTTCACAACTCAGCAATCATTTCCTTGTGCAGTGACAAGTTCTTATAATAAAGCTGACACTTATATGAGCAGTTTGCCTTCTTAAGCTGAGCACTGCAAAGCATGAAGGTGTTGGGGCGTCGTCTGTGAGGATCAAATGGTCACTTGCTGCTTAGCGGGTCTATTATTAAAGTCTATTAATGCAGAACTATTGCTATTCTCCTTCCAGGTCACATGATTTACATTAGAAGAAAATGGACCTATTAATGATTGTCATTATAAAAGAAAACATGAACAAAAAAAATGTGTAGTTCAGTGTTTTTCAAAACACTGCCACACAACCTCGTATGCAGAAGCACAGAAGGTGTTGTATGGTGCAAGGACAACGTGCCACTAAAATATGAAAAAAAAAAAAAAACACTACTAATTATGTAATAATCCATAGATAAAATCTGATGATCAAAGCTGACATTTAAGACTTTTAAAGGAAACAGAAAGACATGACAAAAAGGAAAGTAGGGGGAAGCTTTTTTTTGTAACACGAAAGGATTCAAATTGATTAAAAAAGTTTATTGTACCGTTGTTTTAAATGTTATGTACCGTACGAACTGATCCGCTCACATCCGGACCAGGATTTAGGAGTGAAAAGAAGGACAGGTCTGTATCGAACGAAACATCAGACCTCTTTAACTCTTCTCACAGAGCTACAGATAACTGGAATTTACAGCATGTTGATGTATAAGTCCTTGTGCTCCTCTGTACCTGCTGTTATTACTGTACCACTGATAGCACAAATCCCATGAGATGCTCAGTTACTGGACCACAGCAGAAACGTTACGCTGAGCTGAGCTGAGTGTATATTAAATACGTACATTAGGGCTACAGTCTGGCCTGGGATGGTGTTTAGATGATGCACACTGTAATATCAGGAGCAGAGGGATATAATGTACATAAATGATGTAAACAGTGCTTTTTGCAGAAGGCCGCTTTTGTACCCTGATCATGGAGCGGATTAACCATATACGAATCCCCTAACCTTAACCACTATGATTCTGACACTGTAAACATTATCCACAGATCATAGCTTTATGCCACTTTGACCTTCAGTGGAGAGACGGACCTCAGGATTTGTCCGAGGCCAGAACGCAGTCGAAGGAAGTTGAGAGCACTTTACAGATGGCTTGAGCTTGTTCCTGCAATAAATAGAAAAAAAATAAATGTTGGACAGAACTGTTACTGTAGTACATTATAGAAATACGCTTTCACGCTTCAACAGAAAAGGGTTGCACGAGCAGGGCGATATATACTCAAGACATGTCTGGTTTACGTTCTGTGCGGCGCAAGGCCAATAGCACGGGAGTGTGGCTTTGATCATGTGCCTTGACCAAGACATGGGGTGTAACTCCTTATAACTCCAATATGGTGCATCCAGGTCCCTTTTTTTTTCTCTTCTCAGAAATTATGGCTGGTCAGTGCAGCAAATATTGATAAAAATTATCTTAAGCGATAACGTCAAGATGATGAACACAACATAACACAAAGACTCTACTTGTATAGGAATGGATACGTAATATAACTAGAAATATGCAATCCAAATAAAACAAAATAAAACATGGCACAGACCAGATACAGTACAATGTGATTCTGGTAGAAAGCAAAAATATTTACAATGTGATAACAGAAATACAGAGGTTGTCAAGTGTTTTAATGGAAACCAGTTAAAGGGGTATAGTGTGCAGGCTATTCCTTCACTTGGTCTATAAACTTACCGCATTGCTGCACTGGTAGACCCAGATGCTACACTCCTGCTGCTTGGCATCGGTGGTGCTGAGTGCCAGGAGGTTTCTCCCAGCTCCAAGTCCATCATCATAGCACAGCATGCGCACTATCAGGTAGAGAGGGTGGCGATGTAGCACGTCCTAACGAGAGGGTAAAGCGCAGCACGGGAGTTTGAGCAAAAAAACTATCAAACAAAAAATAGTCACAAACTTCAAGACAAAAAACTGAGCCCCATAACATTAGACCAATGAAATTGCCGAATGGATTTAGGTGAACCAATGAAACTCTTTATATTAAATCAGATGCGCTCCCACTGAATCGGGCCGCACCACATCATAAATATGGATGATGTTCCTTTGACGTTTGACCTGCCGCTCACTCGGACTGTCTACAGGAAATGTGAATCATTCGTCACGCTGAAAACAACCGGGCATGAAAAAAACGCACTTCACCTGTGTTCTGAGCTGCACGGCATCGGGAGAAAAGATTCGATGCCAAAAGAAAAACTCTCAAGAGAAATAGTTGTGAAAGGAAGGAGGAAGACAGTGAACAATGACTTTCTTGGTAGGCTACTGTTTAGATACAAGCCGTGTAACAGACACTGTCTTTCATTAAAGCCTGTGTAAAGTTCAATAGTTTCAGTGTAGCACCTGCGGCTTATAGACAGGTATTTATGTTCAAAATAAAAATCTTTGTAAAATTCAGTGCCTGCAGCTTATATTTGGGTGCGTTTAATAGTCTGGAAATTACGGTATTTTACCGCAAAAACAATTCAAACAACTCAACAATACCTATATACCGCAAAATTCCGCGATACAGCGGAAAAAAACCCAAACCAAAATGAGATACTATGTTCCATGTAAAAACTTGCGTTACAGGGAGAATGCTATTATTTCACAAATTAAATTGTCTAATCATTAATATGAATATAATTTCTTTTGGTCTCAGGTGTCCTTGATAACAGTGAGTCGGCTTTCCACCAAGTCTTCAGGAAAATGGGCTTCGTGCTCTTTCTGTAACGTCAAATGCTGTTTAACTTTTTGTTTGTTTGTTTGTTAGTTTTTGCATATGTAAGTAAAAAAGGGGGGTTCGTGAGGGATCAACTTTTCATAGCTGTCATTCCATCATTAATAATAACGAGACCTTGTTTCGTGAATGTTTTACAACATTAAATATATCCTCAAAAGCACGATGGTTGAAACGGCTTGATAACCATGTTACCAAATTGCTGTAGTAGATTGTAGAGAGATTTACACTATATGCTGTTCATAAAAAATGGAAAATCTATTTTTTTTTTTATATATATAACAGTGTATATTAAAAATTAGCTAAAAAAATGTCAAAACATACAGTATGCACAAACAAAAATGCCTTGAGTATAAAGATATAGAGCCTTTTACTGTAACCTAAAATACACCAGCATACAGGTACTATATGGTCACCAAAAAGTGTGTTTGGACTGCATGAATGTTTTTAACATTATTTTTTAAAAACAAATGAGGATGTTGCACTTCCCTTAACCAAAACCGCCTTATGATAAATGTGCATATACAGATACACACATAGTGAAAAGACTTACACACTGGTCCAAAGACACCACTTTGACCCCATACTTGGACACACCCAGGATCATCTCCTCTTCTCCAGGCACAAATGGCAGCTTTCCATCTTGCTTTGGAGAGAGAATACAGAGGTTTCCAAAAATTAAACATAGAGAGTGAATGAGACGGTGGTGTTTGTCCTGACGGTACAAAAATAATATTATGGAGTGGCAACAAGACAACTCTGTGTATTTCTCCCAAAATCTTTTTTTCTAGAGCAGTGTGTTTTCTACAATGTGCATGAGATCGTTCGTGCTGTAATGCTATGCCTTAAGTTGAGCATACCTGTATTTGGACATTACCTGAGCTGCATCGATATAGCTGATCAGGTCTAACGGCTCCTGAAGGGTTTTGCTCATCTCGAAGTCCAGCTTCTCAACAGCTCCCAAATATTTAACTTTGAACTCAGCGCATGTCTCGGACACACTGTTACCTATCGGGTTCGATGTAAAGATTTCAATAATAGATTTTATTATTCATTATGGATTATGTATAGATTATGTTAACATGTGCTGGTTCACCTGAGCTCTTGGTGGAGTCTGTATCAAGACTAGCGACTGTGCTGGACCTGGACAAGCCTCCCAGACTGGAGTCTACAGACTAGATGGAGACAGAACAGGTGCTAGTGCTATTATTTGAACTGCCTTGTACCTCGCAGTTGAGACGGGTCAGAGTGCAGCACAGCTCACCTTGCTCTTAGTGCTGATCTCACTGCTTTGGGAGCTGCTGCTGCTGTGGCGCTTCTTGACCTTGCGGAACATTCTTCACCACGACACCACATTCTTCAGCATGACGCCAGCACTCCAGGTCTCCTAACACCAGTCCTCTAAACACAATTCAACCAACGCTTATAAAAAGGAGCAAAGAGCAGTGAGGCAGGCAGATCATTGATCAGTCTGCCTTCGTACATAAACAGTGGAGAGTGCTGCTTTCTGCAGGCAAATAGAGAAACTCAGCTGGCCTTTACATGCCTTTACATCAGCAGCAGTAAATCCTTTGAGGCATAGACTGCACAAGACCCTTGAAGGTCTTAAGCAAATCCTTCAGTTAGGTAAGTTGCCAGGTAAGGCCTACATGGATCAGACTTGTTTGTCCAGCACATCCCACAGATGCTTGATGGAATTGAGATCTGGGTAAATCAGAGGGAAATCAGCATTTTGAAATCTTGGTCATGCTCCTCAAAACCAAATGAAAGGGGAGTCCTGTTCAATGCAGGCACTGCCATTAGGAAATAACTTCCATGAAGAGGCTTGATGTGTTTGCCCATTTTTCCTGCTTCCAACACATCAACTTGCCTAATAAATCCCCTTGAGGTTTGCCAATGAAAGAGGATAATCATGTTATTCAACTGAACGAAGACCAAGGAAAAAAATCTCACACTATATTAAAAACCCAACGCAACAATGCTGTGTGCCGAATCACTCTTCCCGACAGCACACGCTCCGCCATGTCAGTGTCTCTTCTGTGCTATGAATAGTTAACCACCAAAATAACTCGTCTGGAAAAATCCCTTGGTGCTGCCACAGGAACAGCCTAAATATCACCATGATGCTACCAACAATAACCATAACGATGACTGTAGATGTTCTTCTTGGACAGCTTTAGGTCTGCAACGACTGTGCCCTCAAGTCTTCATCGTTAAAGTCAGTTAAAATAGATTTGAGTAAACTATATGTTTAATGTATCTGTTTACTATTAGTCTAAAACTAGAATTAATTCTAAACTGCTCCCATTCAAGTTTCCTTATGAGCACATGGCTTCCTGTTTTTGACTATAATACACAGTTATAGAATTGAATTTTTTATTATTGTAATTATCTGGTGTAACCTGGATGACTAGGGGTTCCCCCTCTCTTCCCAAGGTTTCTTCCTCATGTGGCGTCATGGTGTTTTTTCCAACCATCTTCATCTCTCACTTGCCCATTTCGGGTACGTTTATAAATACAAGTTTATAATTGAACCATTTCTCTGTGGGATCAATAGTGTTCTGATTCTGATAAATATATATATATTATATGTGTGTGTGTGTGTAAAAAACTGGCTTCCCATCTACAGTAGGATGTACTCCCCTCTTATACAATGTTTCCAGAAGATCCACTGTGATCCTGACCAGGATATCGTTATTGCACATGAAGAAATGAAATGTTCTGTAGGATGAATCCTTTATTGGGAGTTCTTATTATTCTATATCAATAATCTGAAAGTAAAACCGACCATTACAGAACAGCACTGTGTAACCTGAGTGTCCTAGAGCAGATGAAGTGCACAGATGTCTAGTGTGAACCGAAAGCCAGTTGTCCATGCACACACCCATCACCCCGCACACACCCATCACCCCACACACACACACACACACACACACACACACACACACACACACACACACACACACACACACACACACAGCATTTCTGTAGTGTCGGTGTTGCTGGTGTGGGGACACTGGACACTTGCGTCTCCTGGCCAAATTGTCTCACATTGTCTCAGGAGCGCGCGCGGGAAACTCCAAACCACTTGTCCGGCTTTGGGCTCTAGACGCGTCCGCGTGCGCGCGCGGTCTCGCCCCAGACAGGATCTCCGCGCGCGCTCGCGAGCGCCGAACTAATCTCCGGTTGCGCATTTCTTATGAATGAGATCACCGCGGAAGTAACGGAAACCCGTTGCTAGGAAACACCCACGCACCCCCCCACCCCCTCCCCTTCTCACCCGTACCACCTACATTCGTTAGTCTCGCGCCTGGAACGAAACAGGAAACAGGACTGTAAAGGCAGCGCGGCTCTCACCTCTGCTCCGGACGTCTGTAGAGCGGGGCCACTTTAATAGCGTACTGAGACCGAGGGCCATCAAAGTACCGCGCCTCCGGATCTCTCTCTCTCTTTCTCTCTCTCTCTCTCTGTGAGTGTGTTTTGGCTGAGACTGGCGTTGACACTTCACTTCCTGTGCGCCTCCACCCAGCTGCTCTTAAAGGGGCCGCGGCCTGAGACTGAGGCTTCACCCTGCAGCTCACTAACATCAACAAAGGACGCTGTGTGCTTCGTGGTCAGGAGGTGAAATCCCCAAAGCTGCAAACTTCCGTGCAAACTTACTAACAGGAAATCAAGTCTATTTATTAACAGAGTAGTATTACAACATTTATAACGATTTATAAATAAATAACATGTAGCGCAGGCCCAATTAACCATTACACATTTAACAGCGGTTGTTTTACTGATCACTGATTTATTTTATATAAGGAAAGTATAAGACCAAAATCAACACACACACACACAAACACACACAATGTACTTAAAAAAAAATAAAAAAAAAGGGTTAATTGCGCAGATCCCTTGACTCTATAGACTATAAAGATTATTATTTTTAGTTGAAATAAATGTGTTTAAAGAGCTCACATGAAGGTTTGCTTGGTGGAAATAATGATGAAAGAACTGATTTGCAAGAGAAGTGAAATCGTCTATAATTTCCTACTATATAAAGTGTCCTGTAAAGTGTAAAATGTTACTGTGGGCAAAAGCTTGTTACACAGAGACCCGATCTCAAATCCTTTTATTATTATTATTATTATTATTATTATTATTATAACTTATAGTGGCTAAGAAATAAGCTGTTGTTCTGCACAATTTCCGCTAAGGGGCGATAATGATCACCTCCTGCACTGCGCCAGCGGCGGACTGAACCAGTGAAGAAGACATATGTAATGCATGTCTAAAATATATGCATGTTTTAGTTTCAGTTTATTACGATGTCAAAAATAAAGAGTATTATCTGGCCTCAGGTGGTTTTATTTGGAGACTCGATTACACAGGTAGGTTTGGACACGATTCACACACAAGCAGGTGCAAATTTGTATTATTCCTTCATAAAGAGACCTTTCTTTTCTCTCAGTTTTCCTTCCAAGTGAAAGGATGGGGTTCTGAGATCGCCAACAAACTTGCGAGGTGAGAGTTAAACTCTTCATAGCCTTCATGTGTCCATGTTCCATAGATATATTTACATTATTTATAGCTCTCTCTCTCTCTGTCCATTTATTACATTTTTCATAATATTACCAAGTTCAAGTTTATTTCTATAGCGTTTTTCACAATTGCCATTTTCTCAAAGCAGCTTTCCAGCACTCAAGAATTAAAGTAAATGATGTGTGAAGTGAATATTAACATTTCTTTGTATGATTATTTCTATATGGAGTGATTACCCATGTCACCCTTGCTGGCGTTTCTCAAACTAAATCTGTGATTTCATTTCAATTGAGTTATTGTAGATTTTTTTTTTTTTATAGTTCTGAGTCTATTAGTTTGGTCCCTGGAGTTAGAATGGGTTTAATCTCTCTCAGACACACCATAACCTAATGCATGATGGTTTTAAAAACACAGGAAGTAAAACGTTTGTGTCAAATAAATAGTCACAATATGTTTAGGAAAGAAATCAGTGCAGAGGAGGTGTGTGGAATTAATTGTACAGTCACACCGGGCCACAAGTAGTTTGTCTGTTATAAACTATACTTATCGTTTTGTCAGAAAGTGTGACGTGGTGAACAGAGGATTGTCTGGATACAACACTCGATGGGCCAAATTGGTTGTTCCCCGATTAATCCCACATCATGGTGATTCTCGTGCTCCGATCGCAGCAGTGACTGTGTTCTTCGGTGCCAATGATTCTGCCCTGGAAGGCAAGATGAGTTTAGCCTGGTATCCAATTTGGCTAAATGAACCTTCTCTGTGTCACTATTTAAACACTATTATATCACTTTCTTTCAGATAAGAACCCACAACAACACGTTCCCTCTGACGAATATTCTGAGAATCTGAAGGACATTGTCAGATATTTGGCCACAGCTGGCGTTCCTAAGGACAAGATCATATTCATCACTCCTCCACCGATACAAGAGGAACTTTGGGAAAAGGAGTGCATCCTAAAAGGTCTGATCATATTTACGTTTGTTTGTTTGCTTGTAATGAAATGAAAATTCTTGGCCGAAACCGAAAACCGAAAAAGAGGAAAGCAAGGCCGAAAACCGAAACACTGAATGAAATTATGCCAATTATGACTGTGTACTAAACTTACTAAAATCAAAGCATTTCAATTGCATGAATTAATATTAAAGTTTCAAAGAATAAATCAATTACAAATTCTGAAAAGATTTATTTATAGCACATTGCAAAAATGCACAGGATAAAATAAATTAAAATTTAAACTTAAATGTTTAACTTAAATGCACTCATGTACATTAAATAATAATGTTCAGGCCCTCTGGCCCTGTACATTGGCCCTCTCTCTGGCCCTCAGATATACTGAAATAGGTCCACACCGCAGACATGTTGCTTTAGACATGCACGTGCAGGGCGCGGTTTCTGTTTGCATCATCACAACACACTGTTTCGGCCGCGTTGTTTCGGTGATCAAAGTCTTTCGGCCAAAAATTTTCGGTGGCCGAATATTCGGTGCATGCCTAATATTAATACGCCAAAATAAGTGTTTTCTACTCGTCCTTCCCCTCCAGGGTGCTCGCTGAATCGTCTTAACTCTGTGGCTGGACAGTACGCTCAGGTGTGCGTCCAGACGGCTAGACAGTGCGGAGTGGACGTGATCGACCTCTGGTCCCTCATGCAAAAAGATGGAGAGGTGCCAGACACACACATAATCAGGCAATTCATAGATGCATGTATAAAAATGGAGGCTGCATAATATGTGTTGATCCAGTATTAGTAACCAATCTTTGAGGACAAACACTCTAACAATATGCCTCAAAAGCTACAAAGGACAAAAAAAGGGCAAAAATGCTTCCAATGAATAATTAATTGTAATTGAAATTAAGACGGCAGGCTTTTAGTTTGGCGTCTTCTTGCCGAGTGTCCCAAACATCAAAATCTACTTCAGTTGAGTGTTGTGTTAAAGTTATTGCATTATCACAATATAATAAAATCCCATATCATGCATCACTCGTTTATCTCAATCCATCTCCACGTTTATTACTCTTTGTACACGATCCTGAACGCGAATAAACATTCCGCATTCCCTTTCTTTTAGGATTTCTCAGTGTATCTCTCAGACGGCCTGCACCTCTCTGAGAAGGGCAACCAGTTTGTAGCCAAACACGTGTGGAGACTGTTGGAGAGCAGAGTCGCTGACTTACCCTTCATCCTGCCATACTGGGCTGATGTAGACTGTAAGAACCCTGAGAACAGCCTGCTGGGGGATTAGAAGCTGCACCACAACTAAATGTCTTTTACGCCAGTTTTTGGTCCAATTTGCACTTCGAATTCTTGTTAATAAAGGCACGAGGTTTACAAAGAATGTCTGAATCAGATGTTCACATCATGTTGGAATTATAAAATACAGCAGTACCTCGATTCGCATTTACTACAACCAGTATTTGTACTTTAATACTTTCCACCTCTGTAATTCACCCACAAGAGTAAAATCAGGTACTGATGTAGGTTAAGGATTCCTGGGGTCAGAGTTCATCCCAAAGGTTTTCAATAGGATTGAAGTCAGAGCTTTATAGAAGACCAAATCTTTCATTCCACCCACATATCTTCATGGAGCTCACCTTATGCACAGGGGCACGGCCATGCTGGAACAGGAACGTGTCTGCTTGTTTAAGTGAATGGAAAATCTAATGCATCTAAAAACATATCATGCAATTGTGTGCCTCCAATTTTGTGGTACATTTGAGGAAGAACCACGTATGGCTGGAAGAGTCAGGTGACCCAATTAACCCCCCCCCCCCTTTCATTTACTAAAATCTGTACACAGGTCATTTTTTTGCTGTACTATTAAAACAGTTGTAATGTTGATATAAGTGCAGATAAGCAGGTGCAACTCCATCCAATACAAAATACTCAAGTACATACTCAAACGAAGAATCTATAACGAGAGTTTGAGTTTATGCACTTGATAACTTCTTACATATAATTATACTGAAATGGGCTGAGCTTCTATCCAGTGTGTTTGCAGTCACTTTCTATACAAGACCATGTGTAGTGGTAAGAGTTTATTCTTGCGAGTCCATACAGTGTAAGTAAATAAAGATATATACATCTAGAAGATAAATGCATCGTACTATAGCACTTAATACAACCTGAAACATTTCAACCAAAATGACATTTTAAACTTCCTGGTTTACCAAATGGCATTATATAGTATTTCAAACACCATAAAAAAAACTATTTTATGGATTTTATGGCACAGTAAAATATTAAATATGACCTGGGGCATCACCAAGCCATCAATTACAACACTTACGTAACAAAAAAAGTGTAAATGGGAAATCGTATTTTCATACATAAGAGAATCGGATATAAAATGGAGTCAGAAAAGCACGACGTACGTACACGTGAAATACACAGCGCACGTGTTCGGCTAACACAACGGTTTCGAACAGGATAAATGAACGTATAAAGATTCACATCTGTAATGTTTAAATCATAAATACGATAGTGAAATCTAAACAGCACATACAGTATTCACTGCCTAAATAAAAAAACAAAAACACGCATTTAAAGACTTCTCCTACTGATATGTTTCCACAGGCTCACACGTGTGCGTTAAAATTAGAATTCAGTGTTTTTGATATATTATCGAGTTTTCCAGTTCAAATCTCCAAACAGTTTTACAAAATAGAAAACCTCAAATGTAGAACTTCTAGGTCAGAACAGAAGTAGGAAGGGCAGATTATGCGGAGGAACATTCCAGTTTAATCATCTGTTTGACAACATGATGAGCAGTAGTACAGAAGCGGACTGAAATCGGACGAAGAGCCGAGTCTAGGTCGAGATTCCTGGAAGTGGAAAATGACAGCAGGACTGACCTTTAACTCAAATATTGGATGTGATCCTTAACAAAGATAACCTCCACGGATCCCTGATCACAAGGCACATTTTAATTACCTTTAAAAGTGCAGTGTTTCTAGAGCTGTAATAAGCAGTACTATAGCTGGGCAATAGATCGGATTAGAATAGGCAATAGAATACTTTTCCTCGGTAAAGGCTTCTGGTTTTCTTGCCCTTCAAACATGTTTATCCAAAGAAGTGCTTCTCGGCACAGCTCCTATTGTCGAAAACACAACCTATACGTTTTAACACGGGGGGGGTGGGGGTGTTAAATCGAGGAAAGACGAAATCATTGAAATGTGTTTCTCTTTACAGGCAACAGGGGGCGACCTTTTAATATCCAAGCGTTTAGACTGCAACCGCTGGAATTGATATATTACTGTTCCCCTCTTAGACAAAACAAAAAAAAACAACATTTATAAATTTACACACAAATTTGACCAAAAAATACTTCGCAGTCTGCACAACGCACCTGGACTACAGTATACCGATGTCCGATTGTCCCAGCAAAAAAAAAAAACCCCGAATCTACATAAAGGCTCATTTTTTTGTCGTGTACCAAAGTGCATACCTGCAGTGGAGTGAGTGTGAGGTGTGAATGCGACGGGGCGAACGCGCGAGTCTTTCAGCACTCCGTCTCTTTGCTCTCGATGCGCGCTTGTCTCTGCAGTCGCCGGTTCTGGCGGTTTACTGGCGAATGTTCGGTGAGGTCCTCGAACGACTTGGCTGGCGCAGAGCTCGGGGGGAAGGCTGTCCCTGGTGGAGAGTCGCTGCTGGAGTCCTCCTCGATGGTGGCCATACGTTTAGAATCCGCTCTGGGCTCAGAAGAGGACGTTGCGGGCGGAGAGGTGCTGCTGCCGCTGGAGTGTCCCTGCACGGCTCGCGCTGCTGAAACAGAAGGAGCAGGAGGAGGAAGAAAGGGCGCTTTGATGATGCGCATGGGAGCTCCTTCAGCACTGCCCAGCATCTCCATATTCTAGATAGAAAAGAGGTGTCATTAGTAAAAAAAACTAAAAAAAACAAAACAAAAAAAAAACACAACACTGGGAAAAACAGTCAGATGTTTAAATGGAGTAAAAAGGAGCCAATGTTCCCAGTGGTTGAGATTAATGTTAATAGATGTGCAAAATGCTAAACAAATGCCGTTTTATCTATTATACAGTGTAATACTGTGATCTTTAACTTAAAATGATTTGACTATAACTGGATCATCATCTTAAACATGAAAAACATGCCGGACTTCTTTCTCTACACTGACGTCGCCTCTTACACGCCCATGAGCTGCTCAGGCAAATCATCTGCATCTCAGGTTCGATAGTGGGATTCTTTGGGATTTGTGCAATTTATCTAAAAAAAAACCAAAAAAAAAAAAACCAAAGCCATGCACTCATAGCACTACCACACTTCAGTGAACGTTTACATCAACACCGACTGCACAACACTATACACTTCAACCCGTGCTCAGCATTCGACACACCTTAGAAAAAACAGCTAGCTAACAGATGCACAACTCGACACACTACACTACATGGGCAAAGACCATGTGACACACTCACCTCGGGTTTTACTACACACTTCCACCATCATCTGCTGCAGTTCCATGAGGCTCAGAGCAAACAGTGGAGCCACAGGTCACATCTTTAGCCACACTCACCTCATACACTCACATAATGTGTTTAGCGCCACTGAAAAGGCCATGCGAACTGCACCTCACACACTTTCTCACACACACAGTTATGCTCGCTCTCTTTACGACCCGTTTAGTACAAGTATGCATCCCCATCTCTGGAATAACGGTGCACAGATGAGGAAAAGGCACTTACGCTGGGATATATGAGAGATTTGGAGGTCTCCTCGTACTGTCTGTCCAGCTTCTTGTCCTGCAAACATGCACAATAGAAAAAAAAAATGTGAATCTGTTACGTGGTGACCTTTCAGATCCCTATTTTCTCACTGATCTTTTAACAAATAAAGATTACAAAATAATACTAAAAGTAGTCTTATATTCACTGTAATTAAGGTCAAAAATCTGTGCTATTAGAGGATTAAGACACTGGCACTCTTATTGGAATATGATGCCTGGATGTTAATATTGCACTGAGTCCATATATAAAACAGGGGATGTTTAAACACACACATATAGGGGTGATTTAACATACCACCTGATAATATTTCTGATAAAAGCGGTCTTTTATTCCTAAATTAAAAAAAGATATTAAAAAAAAGAAAAACACTTACCACACAGTGCACCAGTATGCTCAGAGGAATCCAGAAGAGGAGAGAGAAGACCACCACAGAGCCCACTATATTGTCAGCCAGGAACTTCCCTGAAGACATTCAGAATTATAAGCACCCTTAGTAAAGGTGGTTAAATACATATGAACAAAAGTATTAGGACACCTGACTTTTCCAGCCACATAACTTTTACCACAACACGTGAGACACAATTGCATTTGATGAGGTAGAATTAATTTTTTCCATCAATTGATCAAACCTGTTCGGGCAAAATATGGTTTACATGGGTTGGAGTGGAAGATCTTGAGTGGTCCGCTATGGCGCTCTGACCTGAATCCTTCTGAACACCTTTGGGATGAATGTGAATGCTGACTGCACCTCAGGCCTCCTCACCTCACCTACATCAGTACCTGACTTTACTGACAACCTTGTGGGCCGAATGAGCACAAATCTCCACAAGCGCATCTTCTCAGAAGAGTGGAAGTTATTCTAACAACAAACGGGGACTAAATGTGGAATGGGATTAAAAAAAAACAAACAACACATGCGAATCTTCTAATCAGGTGTCCACAATCGTTTGTCCATATAGTGTAAGTTACAAAAATATAGATTTTAGCTTAATCTCACACAGCGTTGTGCTGCTGAAAATATCCAAGTAGTAACACGTGGGTCTGCAACAGCAGTCCAAATTTCATTTGAATTGTTAAGAATGAATAATGTCTCATTATTTCTCAGAGCCTTTACAACAGGAAAAACAGATCCCACAATCAGATCTTAAACCATGCAGAACAGCATCTGAACAGCGTCTCACCCATCTGAATTTTTTTCCCCCACCACATTTTTGTCTTCAGTTTTCTCTTACAGAACCCACATCTAGTCAAAGTTTCAGTAACTTATAGAAACCAACAGGTTCTTTTGCCATGCATTCTGATTGGACGGCTGGTTTTGAGGCAGCATCGAAGTGTATTTTGACTTGGTGAAGCCAAACATATTTCTGCAAACCTCCAAATGTAACTTTAGACTCACTCACTTTTTGACTCTCCATACTGTGCATAAAGAAAATATATATTATATACATACGGCTCTCATTGTTTTGTCTTCTTTATTTATTATTGCCATTGTATATAAGCATATCTATCTAGCATATCTATCTAACTATTTTAATTGCCATTGGCTTTCATTTTTCAATTCCTCTTTTTTTCTATCTTCTCCAAAACAATGGCTAAGGAAACTAGGCCTCAGTATTACCCCATGAAACAGGAAGTCAGGGTTGATGACTGAAGAGCTGCTGAAACATTTCTTTGATAACAATATAAATAGGAACAAGAAACAGTTTTTTAAGCTGACTGTATCTGAAATCTTACAAGACACCAAACTGACAATGCAGTTGATCATCTATTATTACCAAACGTGTTGATGTCCAGCTTGTCAATAAAGTCCCACAACCTCTCCACAACGTCTTGTACCTGCTTCATGCATTTACCCTAAAAGAGATAAAACACAACATTTTATGGCAAAAAACAAACGGAACAAATCATCGCAAAAAAGTGAGGTTGAAGGAAGTAAAGAAGCTCACGTTGCCATCGCAGAAGCCCACAGTGCAGGGTTTTCCCTTCCTTAGATACAGATAATCTCCACCGTCATCCTGAAAAGGGGTGCAGAGTCCGTTTTTGTCCCTACAGCACACTTTACACGAGCTGTCCGTTTCTGTAAGAAAGCGAAGGAGTCACTGTTATTTAAAATACCCAGTAAAAGCTGTACATTTTATTATTTTTACTGACATCACTCAAACTGACAGATTTTGAGAGTTTGAAATGTAATATAATATAAACATTGGTCATTTCTTTTTTGTATTTATTTATTTGTATTTAAGGTTTTTAAGGCTCACCAGAAAATATCCTTAAACAGGAAATCCTAAGGCGACTGTGTCAAAGCGCCTGAGAAATATGTTCCACCCGAAACCAGTGTGGACTTCAACCGGACTCACCGTTGCATGCGCAGGGGCGAAGACTCATTTTAACTTCGCAAAAAGGAACACACTCGCCACTGCGACACTGGCCTCTATCCACACACTCTGTTTGATCAGGCAGATTTCCAGGAGCTGGACAGTCACTGCTTTTGCCTACAAGGAAAAAAATGTAAAAATAAATGAATTCCTCTACAACAAATATTAAAAACAGCATCGATCGCACAGCGGTTAAGATGTCGGACCTCTGATCGGTTTGTGAGTTTAAATCCCAGCACCACCAACCTACAAATCACAGGTCCATGAGCAAGGCCTTCGAACCTCAAGTGCTCAGTTGTATAAATGAGATCATTAGAAGTTTGGATACAGGCATCTACAAATATGAATGTACACAAAAGAAGATCCTCCCGAGTTTGACCAAAAGACAAACCTAGAAGCTTTTGGCACCTCGTTATTGTTCCAAGTAAACAAGCAGAGCTTTGTACGATCATACATAATGACGTGCGCTTTATTTTCTCCCACTCGGCCTGCATGTCAAATACCACCTGATAATTATGGGATTATTCCTATTATTATTCACCCGTGCACGATGAGCTGGCTTTACACGTTGCGTTGATGGACTCCTGACAGATCTTATTGGCTTCTTGGAATTTGCATCCGTGGCAACATGGACTGTTCCTGTCACTGAGGCACAGGAAGAAATACAACAGAGTGAACAGACAAGCACAAAAAAAAAAAAAAAAAAAAAAAAAAAAAGAAAAAAAAAAACACCACACAATGATGCTACTTTTCTACATTTTGAGGTTTAACAAAACCACCCCCCAAAAATTTTTTAATAAAATAAAATTTTTTTAAAGGATTAGTTAAACTTTTAATGTAGGCCAAGAAGTGAAAGCTGGAAAATGATATGACGATCATATCATATCATAGAAAAATCTATAATATTTGTATTGCATCACCCACTCCTACTCTCACAACCATCAATTACGAGATTGATCTGCCTCACAGCATACCTGCACTGCATGCGCTTTTTCAGCTTGCAGTCGGCTGTACAGCAGGGGTCATCATTGCGATGGAGGAGTCCGGGGTCACACTCCTCCCCTTCCTCCACACGAGAGTTGCCACACAAATTCATGGAGCGTACCTTGAAGCACTGTGGAGCCTTGACCCTCAGAGTCCTGCTCACTGATGCTTTACTGCAGTTTGAGAATCGCTGCAATTAAAACAAAGCATATATTTGATGCCAGAACTAAAAAACAACAAACAAAAAAGTGTTAAACCTTTCAGGAGCATAAAGTCAATACAGTTACGGGCAGATTTTCGTGTGGATGCTGTTTTTAACCTTTTCTCAACTGTAGATCATACGAGCAAATGATAGATTTTTTGCTGCTTTATATTTTTCAAGTTTGCTCAGTTTTCTTGCTAAAACCTGTAAGTATCAGAATGTTATTGTTATTAAATGCGAGACTGATACCTTGTTGTTTGGATGGTCTCCACTCACGGCAATGGGGTACATTACAAACTTGCCACCTTGGTCGTCACTTGGAGCACAGTAGGCAATGTTGTCTGGGTCGTGCTCTGCTCCGAAGTTGTGTCCAAGCTCGTGAGTGGTCACCAGGTCTGCTTCCTACGTGTTCGTAATCGACACAAAAAATATTCAGCTCCCAGGGAATATAACTGCTTACAGAACTGTGATGTGGTCGCATTAAGCATTTACACACAAACCTTGGTAAGAATGGTCTTGCCATAGTTCTTAGTGCTGGTTAAACCAGTGTTCAGGTAGCTGGCTTTCCTCACTGAAGGGACCGGATAGTAAGCTGTAACGAGGAGGAAAAAAAATAAGGGCATGATTTATTTAACCTCTGCACATTTTGGAGAAGGCGTATCCGAGTGAATTTGAAACACAGCCATACGTTTTGAGCAGAGTCCTCCCAAGGCCTGGTCTCTGGAGGAAGCTACATATGCGAGTCCGAGAGTGCCTTCGTCGAAGTCCTGATAAGTGAAGAGGTGAGCCAGGCACACGGCTGAGGCGTTATCCGCTATATCTGAACTGAATTGCTGCAACAGAACAGGCCGGTTATTTCGGTTTCGTATCAATCCAGTTGAAAATAAATACATGTTTATGTTGGGAAGTGTGATTGAGGATCCAGTGCTTAAAACACACAATTTAGAGCCATTAATGCACCTACCAGCATGTTCTCATATATTAATATTAATGCATAATACACACAAATCTCTTCTGATAACAACCTTGCCAACTCTGTATTCTTACAATAGAATAACGCTGTGAAGGAAATAAAGTGTAATTCAAATAATGGAACGGAAAAATCCGCGAAATGGCCATGTGAGACCAACATGCTGCTGAAAATAAATAATTGAATAAATGCTATACCAGAAACGAACAGCTTTTCTCAATAATATTACAAAAAGAAATTGAAGCGCTCACTTCTAGAAGCTTCTTGACATCCCACACTTGGTTGTCTTTTGGTCGTGGGCTCCCTTCCATGTTATAGTGGAGCTGTCCTTCAGACACCTTAGTTGGATACTTGTTTATGATGATCTGTTACATGGAACATGATTGAAGCTTTAGCGCAATTTATTACATCGTGCACCACAGACGCGAACGGAATATCAGTGTGCAACATTCGCACCGAAAACAGTGACTATACATGATAAAAACCACATCCGCATAACAGTTATGATCGCAGCCCAAAGCGGCCATTGTGTTCCTGTTGAGTGAATGTCACATGATTGGTGAAATGCCATTCTCCACTGAATCACGCTTTATTATAAATGGACAAATTAGTCAGTTGGGGCAAGAAGTGGAAAGGGCTAAGACCATGAACTTTACAGAAGGAAAAAATACTTCATCTGGTAGAAGAGGTTTGAACTGAACTCTGTGGTAGTGACCTGATGAATCTGTACACCGTAGCCTTTAAACTCATCGTCCCATGAAGTGTTCCTGTAGATGTCATCCACTCGGTCAATCAGTTCAATCTGAAAGAAACAGAACGTGCAAATTCACTAAACACTGTGCGTTTAGAATTACGCTTAAATCCCTTTGTAATTTGTTTGTCACAGACTCAGAATGCTAAAGTGCGTTAAATGATGTTTCCCCAGTTTATTGATCTACACTCCAAAAATTATTAAAAAGAAAAACTGACAGACATTAGTAGTCCAATCTCGAAATGTAGCTCTGGTGCATCTCATCTATACAAGATCATACAGCTGAAATTCCATTATCTGAGATTTCACATACTTTTGGTTAGGTCCCTTCTCATAAGCACATGCTGTTTTGCTAAAAAAACAACCTGTGTCTAAACTGTTGCATGTTTCCTTCTCGAACTATTATTATTGTTTACCAGGTAGTTCAGCGTGGTGCTTTCCTCTTCACGGCCCATGTGCTTGTAGAAGCGGTAGTCGGCCACCAGTAGCAGCGTGCAGGTGTTCTTCTTGTGGTTGTGAGCCTGTCTTCGAACTCTCCGACCTGCTTCTGTACGCATTCATCAGAAAACATGAAGAATAGTCAGTTGCAGAGGTCAGACAGACTAGATACGCCCCCTGTCTGTTTTGCTTGGTGTATCTCTACTGATTGCAGATTTGAATATTTATTGCTTTTGAGGTAACTTGGTAATAATAGGTGAACTCTTGCAATTGCTCAAAAATCTAGAAAACAACTGAAAAAGCTTATTAGCACCAGCTTTTATCCTTTAAAAAAAAAACCAATAAAAACAAAAAACACTGCTGTGCTGTCACGCTTTCTGTTCTTTCATCTTATCATTGCATACTTTCATAGAGCTGTAAATAACCTTCAGCAAATAGAGCATGACTTCATCTGCATTTAGTTTCTCTCTCTGAACTCAGTTTTTAGAGCAAGTTGTTTTATATTAGCAAATTATTGGTATCTCTCAGACGATTATCTCAGAGGTTACTTTAATAACCGCACACATGCTTAGAATTGTCCATTGCCATTTCCACTAGTGGTAGAAAGAGCAAGTAAACAAACTGAAAGCAGCTGCCATTATATTACTGATATTGCTGTTAATCGGATGAGCATGAAAGAGAAAATATTTGATTGAATTTGGCGGGTCCCACCTACAGAACGTAAAATAAAATGACGTATATCGCATTTTTAAAGACCGACTTGTGTGATATCGTGTAGGAATTTATGGCTCATGCAGCTTGGTGGATAGAGGAGTGTTCTAGGTACCACTGGAAGCTCTATGCTTCGTTTCAGCTGATGCATCTTCTGCACTTGCATCTTGTGCAACAGCGTGAAATAATTATTCTTTCGGTTATGCTGAAATGTAGCCAAATCTAAAAGCCCAAGAACAGCTGCCATTTTCAAGCTGACTACGGGTTTCCTTCAGCGGAAAGCGAAAACAAAAACGGTGCATTTTCATTTGTTGCAGTTTTGACACGCAGTTAAAAGAAAAAAAAAAAAAAAGAAAAAGAAAACACACCCTGAAAACCTTATTGTTTATTTCTAGATAAAGCATTTTGTTTAATAATTATTCATTCAGGTAAAGTTTGTCCTCTTAGACCTTTCGACATGTCCCCTGTGATCTGTAACAAGCAGCACAGCGAGCGGTCGTTTAGGGCATTTCTTAATGCAAATGAGCACATTAGTTTAGACTGTGTGGGGTTTATTGATGGCTGATGCATACAGGCGTGTGTGCACGTGCGCGAAAAACCCACACATTTAGATAAACAATACCCCAGATCTCAAAGCAATACCTATAAACTGTCTGAAGTCTGAAAACTGAGCCAGGCAGGACTGAGTAATTTAAACTCCATGTGCAATTAGTAATTGATGACAGCAGCTCTTGTATCATTCAGAATGGATAAAACTGTGAAGCTTCTGAGCAGATTGTGGTTGAGATGTGTGCTGCAGAAGTGACAGATGACGAAGTGATGTGCGAAAGTCTGCAATACTTTCGCCTCGATCAAATATTGCTCTCTAATGACTGCATGACATTTTAAAATACTTTTTTTTTTCCAAGCGAAAGTAATCTGCATAATCACTGCAGCCTTTATAAATTCCAAATTCTCACCACCATCCTTCTGTGACTGTGCTGCTGTTTTGGGCTTCTCTGGAAGCAACTGTGAAGCCTCAGCATTGACGTAACCACATACTTTCGGGGATGCCAGTCGGCTAATGTTCTTGATGTCCTCGGAGCGATACACCAGCAGGCGGTTGTCTGGCGCCTTCTCTGTGAACCTCCATATGGGCTATTAGATGTAAAGGAGAAGAGAGAAAATAGAAGGGTGGTGGTGTGTGTGTGTGTGGTAGGGTTGCGTGGGGCGGGGACACAAGCACGTTAGAAATGTTTTAAGGTACCAGCCTTTCTAAGTAAAATCTTCAGGAAAGGCTTGACATAACATAGAATCTCAGATATAAACCTGATTGAGAGATTTGATTTATACAATGCCCCCACCAAAGATATGTCAAAAAGAGGGGAAAGAGGGAGGAGAGGGGAACTTTTCTTAAAGGCAGAAAAAAAAAAAAGATACCTCCACGTTGTACTCGGCTTCATCAGTAAGGATATGCGCTGAAAATTCATCTCCGTCTATGTGGGCCTGCACCCGTGAATGCTCCTCACCTGAGACAAGAGTGAAAGTACTGTTCCTGTTTACCTTTGTGTTCTATGTAAATTTGGTTCATTCTTTAAATCTAGGATGGTAACTACAATTATTATTTTTACTACAACGACTATTA
The DNA here is from genome assembly GCF_946808225.1 of Silurus aristotelis. Classification (NCBI taxonomy): domain Eukaryota; kingdom Metazoa; phylum Chordata; class Actinopteri; order Siluriformes; family Siluridae; genus Silurus; species Silurus aristotelis. The sequence continues at coordinate 16,325,537 of NC_139579.1, forward strand.
TTACCATCATTACAAACTAATACATTAAACGTATGACTGTTGTATTATTATCATTTTCCCCACTCCAGAGTCACAGCTCAAACCGAGAATCTCACCTACTACATGCCCTCGGAAGTAATTTTGCAATTCGACTTCGTAATTCTTCTCCTTTCCTTGATCATCTATAAACACTGCTTTGAAGCTGTCTGTGAAAAGCTCGGTGTTGGTGGTCAGGTACAACTTGAAATGCCTTTAGAAATAAAGTAATAAAGAAAGAAAATAAAGTGGAAATTCAAACACAACCTTTAGGGACAATCCGACACCTCCTGATTGGAAAGTCAAGAGAACAGTGTGACACAATGCTGTACAGTTACAAATGAGAATCTCAGTACCATCAGTATTATATAAATCATCAGTATACATAAAGTGTTCCATAAATATATATTAGCCCTCTGCGGGTCATGGTGGTAGTGACAACGTACTTGTTTTAAAAGACTGTACCATTATTGTAGCATTTTTCAGAATGGTTTGACTTGAATGAGATGAGTAGGGAGAGTGGTAGTTTAGTGGTTAAGGTGTTGGGTTACTGATCGGAAGGTCGGGGGGTTCAAACCCTGGTATCGCCAAGCTGCCACTCTTGAGCCTATAACCCTCTGTGCTCCAAGGAAACCTTATTATGGCTGACTCTGCAGTCTGACCCCAGCTTAGAAGCAAGCTGACATATGTGAAGAAAGAATTTCACTGTGCTATAATGTATATATGAATTATAATTGCTATTCTATTAATCACAATCCAGAGATCACCCTATTGGAACACTTCACAATTATTTGAGTGGACAAATCACTAATCTGGGTGCATGAGCCATCATTGCTTCCAAATCACAGTTGCCCAGCAGTTGAGCTGATCCAGTACACTACAGTTATAATGAACATAACCATTTTTTTTTATTAATATATTATTAATCCTTATTAATTTTCGTTATCAGTCGTAATTTTGAGTTCGCTTAGTTGCCTTTGCGCCTAGTTAACTGAACTGTCAAGTAAGCAGAATGAGAAAAAACAGGTGAGCTAGCTAATGATTTCATGATTTACCCTCCGTTGAAGATATCCACCATTATTCAGTACATTTGCTACCCAGCAAGAAGCTGCTCGTGGTCAGTATGGGTATTTAGTTACTGTACAGATTATTATTCAATTTTAAAGATGTCTTATGTGAGCAATGGGATCATTCCAGGAGAGAAAAAAGTTCACAAGACTTTACCTCTTCAGTGCGGTGAAGCTGACTAGACGTTCGACGTGTGACGGCGAGTCAACGTCTCGCTTCCTTAAGGAATGCTGCTGGAGGCTAGAAGCAGGAAGCACCTCAAAGTCTGCCAAGATTGAGCTGAGGCTCTCTGTATCCGAGTTCAGCAAAGGGGAGAAGCGCATTCATTACTTCCAATCACACAGCAAGCATGTGGCACATAAAAGCTACATTTTGTAAAAGATGATATTAACGACCGTAGTTCAAAAGCCAAACAACGGTAGATTAGTGTTCATTGACATTATATAGAAACTGCTTGAAAACCTACCCACGGGTACAAACCCTGTATTTTTAGTTCTGCAGAATTCAATTTCAGGCTTGAACACATCTGATTCAGCTAATTAAAGCCTTCAGTGGCAACTGAATGGTGGATTTCTCTTTCTTTTTCTTTCTTTCTTCCTTTCTTCCTTTCTTTCTTTCTTTCTTTCTTTCTTTCTTTAGCGTCATATCAACTTCTATGGTTATGTTCCTGGTAAAAGCTTAGTTTTGTTATACAGTTTGATAAAACATTTTTAATAAGATGTTTAAGATAATTTTTCTCTAAAAACTAAAGTAAAAGGTTAATTTGCTTAAAAACCTTTTCAAGAGTGACAACAAATTTCTCCAAGGGCTATAAGTTTTACCCCGTTTAACGCGGTGGTTACGTTCCAAACCTGCGATAAACTGACGCCACCCCCAAAATGCTATTTTTTTTTTATAATTAATAATTCTATTTTTTATAAATAAATTTCATTATTTCAACATTAAACTCCGTATATACAAATCCCTATAAGTTTTTTGGTCTATGGTGCTATCCGCGAGAGACCGGGAAAATCAGCCAAACAAATTACTAATTTGGCAAATGCAATTCCAGGATAAACCGGGGGGCGAGATATGAACCGCGGTAAATCTGCGGATTACTGTATTACAGTCCGAATAGTCAATTTTAACGAGTAAGTTTGGGCAAACACGGAGTAAAGACTATTCTAATAATAATTATGCCAAATATATCTGTTGAATTCCTGCCCACCCATGAATTCATACATGTAAATAATATATTTATATATGTATTTATTTATTTGTGGATTTGTTTGCTGTATATAACAGATCTTTTTTGATAGCATTTGATAAATTCTAATCGTTGCACGCTATCATTTAAGTGATTACAGGAACCAGTTTGTCTCATAGATGTTCCACAGCATTAAATAAAACTCCAAAAGGATAAAACTGTTCAATAAATAAAAATCCTTGACACAGTAAATTCATCAGTCTGCATCACAGTCCATTACACATTTACGCCAAACAGTTATTTGAATGCGGTTGTATTAGTACAGCGCTACCTGCCTCTATCTTTTCAGTAACCAAATTAACAAGGAAGTGTCCAAATGCCATTTCATTGTTAAGGGATATTATTTGAAGCACCTGGAATAAATACACAATGCAAAACAAGATTTCTGTAAAAGAAAATATCTCGTTTTCAACACTTAGGAAACAATAGACTTACATTTTATGGTATTTTTTTTCCATTTTCTATTTATAATTCATATTTATTGTGAGTCATAGATATTACTGACGTGTGTGAAAGGAAATCTTTGTTACAAATCATGACCACAGTTTTATGCTAGGTTCACACATCACCATTTGCTGTACTGTGAAATCTACCGAGTGCCACAGTAGCTTTTAACAGAGAATGACACAACAAGCAGTCCACTTTTGACAACAATTCAGGAAACAGATCATGTGCTCTCTACTGTCTTCACTCTCATCAGTAGTCACTACACCGTCACTCAGTTTCTATATACATTTACATTTACACTTAGTGTCATAGTCACGTATCTGGAAATCAAATTGAAAACTAACCATATTCGCTCATTTTGTTGTTTTGAAATCTCTGTATTTGTGAATAGGGGGTTATACAGTTCTTCTGGAGAAAACTTCATTCTCTCAAAGTCATCTTCAATAAGAACTTGCACAGCACGGTGTCACTTTATACCACACCATACTGCACATGGACACTTTCAGGACAATCACACTAAATCACTAATTTCTACTGACAATATTTGTACTGTCAATAAGGACAATCACACTAAATCATATTTTCTATAGTTTATACTTTTTTTTTATTGATCTACTTAATTTTTTATCCTCAAATTCTATTCCTTTTATATGATTAAATGTTGGACAGTGCATTTCTCTGCATGTCGTACTCTCTATGTATGTGTATGTGATGTACAAATGTACAAATTTGAACGTTAAGAATATCAGCGTTAAAACGTAAAACACAAATTGAATGTTGAAATGACTTATAATGCTGTTTCAGTCTTCCAAAATCTCAAAGAAAACTACATAATGGTTTGAAAACAAATTTCAGTGAAAAAAATAATAGTTCACATTTTAGAGAATTCCCTGAGAAAAATATAACCTATAGATCCTTATATAGTGACAAGAAATGGGCAACTGTACAGTTCAAACCTTCTACACACAAAATAAACCAACTAACCTAAAATATGAGCGAAAAGTATGTATTTTTTTTAAAGAATAAATAAAGATAAAGATAAAGAAAAAAAGGAAATGAAACTCAAATAGCAGCATTAGCACATAGTTTCAGAGTTGCTACAGATTACAGCTTTGGGCAATTGTTCTTAAACAAAACAGTCACAAGGAATCCTAAAAAACATTTTATTTTTTGAAAAATAGTGCTTATTAATTGTCATTTCTTGGCTTGGCACACTGCGTATGCTTATTTTTGTGAGAAATAAAATTGTTTAATAATGTATATTTAGAGACACATTTTACACCTTGTCGAGTTGTCAATATGGATCATTAGAGCTTAGCTGAGAAAACACTGCTAGAAAACTGTGTAAATATATCGTAAATATATTGATATATAAGCTGTAGGAATGGTTGTGGACAATTTAATGGGAACTGTACATCAATAATAAGTCAATTGTTTTGGTATCAGTTGAATGTGAATGAAAGCTTTAATTCCGGGTTGTTTTGCAGATCAGTGATATACTGGGATGAGGGATGAGTTGCTGTATTAAACCGTAAAAGCTTCTAAAAGATTATTCTAAAACAGTTATTGTTAAGAAAATTTTAAGATCAGTTTCCGGCTGAAAACAGGGAGAAAGATATATATCTCAGAGAGCTATAGTTGGAGATGAGCTTAGACTGGTGTAGGTTTGAGGCGGACAGTCGGTGTTGTGACTCTGATACAACGGAAATGGAGCTAAAATGTATGTGGGGGGAAAAACTCACCAAACTCTCCATCCGCTTCCTGTTTTCTCAGCTCCTTCTCCACCGATCTGGGATTCAGTGCACATTTCACCCAACATGGGGCTAGTATAAACATCAAAATGATCACCTTCATCGTAGCATCTCAGAAAAACAGCTCTCAGAAAGTCTTTATTCACACTCCGGCATGGACGGCACCTATGATCATATTAACGGTCTACATTACACATCCAAGGGGTTTCGGACATTCAATATAATCCCAAGCGTTTACCCGAAACCGTGCTGTCGGCCCAACTTGTCGTATGTGTGCTTCCGGATCACAAAATATGCGCCGGGAGAAGGCTCGCTTTCCCTTTCTCTTATTTTTTCCCCCACCCGTATTACAAAGCGCCTCACTACTACCGGGTATATTAAGTCGTTGTGACTAGAAGCAAGGTGATTGGACAGCACACAAACAGTAGGCCAATAATAATCGAGTAGGCGGGATCTCATTGAAAGCGGTAGAATTCCCTATATTAATGTGGCAAGTCTGAAAATCACTGCCCTCTCTGGCCGGTTTAGAGTATTACACCGGCAGAACCTACTGTATACTAGTAGGATGACCTGATAACCAATAGAGATGTATCTTCTTCTTTCTGCTGTTCCCATTAGAGGGCGCCACAACGGATCATCTATCTCCATACTACTCTGTCCTTTACATCTGCCTCTTTCAAACCAACTACCCGCATGTCTTCCTTCACCGCATCTATAAACCTCCTTTTTAGTCTTCCTCATTTTCTCCTTCCTGGTGGCTCCATCCTCAGTATTCTCCAACCGATATACACCATGTCCCTCCTCTGCACATGTCCAAACCATCTCAATCTCGCCTCCCTCACCTTGTCTTCAAAACGTTCTACATGCGCTGTCCCTCTATTCAACTCATTTCTAATCCTGTTCATCCTCGTCACTCCCAACAAAAACCTCAACATCTTCAGCTCTGCTACCTCCAGGTCCATCTCCTGTATTTTACTCAATGCCACTGTCTCTAAACAATACATCACAGGTCTCACCACAGTCCTATAAACTTTCCCTTTCACTCTTGCAGATACTCTTCTATCGCAAATCACTCCTGTCACTCTTCTCCACCTACTCCACCCTGCCTGCACTCTTTTCTTCACTTCTCTAACACACTCTCCATTACTTTGCACTGTTGTCCCCAGGTACCTGAACTCCTCCACCTTCTCCACCTCTTCTCCCTGCAACCTTACCACTCCACTGCCCTCCCTCTCATTCACACACATGTACTCTGTCTTACTCCTACTGACTTTCATTCCCCTTCTCTTCAGCGTGTACCTCCACCTCTCCAGGCTCTTCTCAACCTGCTCCCTACTCTCATCACAAATCACAATATTAATAGAGAGATGTATAAAGTATATAATAAACCAGTAAATGCATTTATATCATGTATCATTTCAAGTTTGATGACAAAATAATGAACACACTTTTTTATGGGATAAACTATAATTTTTTTTATGTTGAACTTTACAACATGCAAATGATACACATTCACAAATGTACTATCCTGTGAAAGTGGGTGTGCATTAAATTTTTTGGAGGGAGTGATATTCAGAAAAATACATTTCATATTTATTTCTATGATGTATCAAAAACAAAACAAAATTACACATGAAAGGTCATCCAATAGCAGTGTCTGGAGCAAAAGTTACAGCACTGCTAAAAACCCTTCAAAATTACATAACAATAAACAGATATTCTCTCCTTATAAAGTTGCAGATTTAGAGACACAAAAACATCACAAAATGTAGCTACAGAAAAAGCGATAAGCATGCAGTAAAAATAGAACCACAACTGTACAAATTTAACTCTCTCCAAGCTGTCAGAGAGACATCACATTGCTGAAAAAAAAAACCTAAGAAAAAAAAGGACTTATTATATATTTTACACATTTAATTATCTGTGCAAGAGACACATTTGTTGCCTGTGTGGGAAATGCGGCTTCTGGAATTTTGTTCCGGTTTTAAACTGATGATGAAAAAAAAAAATCCCTGAACTATTTAAAAAAAAAAATGGCATCTTAGCAAGTGAAAACATATAGAATATGGGCAAATTCAACAAAAAAATTTGTAGATAATATTACAACCAATAATACTCCTGTTTTTTTAAAGCTTTTAAATATTCTTATGGCTTTTTTCTCAAAATAAAGTTTGAATCATTAGTAGTAAAACTCTCCCAAAAGCAGATTTAATAATTACTGAAGAAATATAATAGGAAATACAACTCAATACTAGTTGGACTAGTTATCAATTGCTAAGATTGTCATTTTTTTATTTTTATTTTTTTTGCAGTATGTCAATTAGTTTACCGAGTGCAAATCCATTGCAAAAAATATGTACAAAAATTGCATGAGCCACATGAACAATTTGAATTATAGATCATTAAGGGAGCCAAAACATATAAGCAAATATATGTACATTAAGGAATTCTCTTTCAGTAGCATTTTTTTTTTAGAAAGATCACAAATGCCACCTATGGATGAACCTGAAAATGTGAATAAAATCTAATAAAAAGATGCTTCATTCAGGTAGACCTGAGAATAAATAATAGAAAAAATTAAGCTACAAGAGTGAGGGAGTAAAGTGAGGTACTTGGAACTTAAGGCTAAAAAACTGTCTAAATGCTGATAGCTACTGCAGAACAAAAACGTAAAAACCTACTCAATGGACGTGCAATAAAACAAGACCAACAATTAGATATTTTTATTCTAGTATTATGGCACCTTTACTGGGTGAACACCGGAAAAACTATCTACATTGCTCTGTTGAGCTACATACTGTCCAGCTACAGAAACACATTCTCTTCCCCTCCACGTTATGAAATAAGAATTCATATAACGATATGACATAAGTGCTTGACTACATATGGCCCCGTTTAAGTGCAAATCATGACGAAAAAATCTCTAAGAAGCTTCGAATAGGTGTTAAAGCATTTGATAGGAAGGTGAGCCAGACACTCTTTTATATTTGGGTGTGCGATGCATCTTCAGGTCTTAAAGGAGCTGCTGTTTGGTCTGTAAGACACAGATGTGTACTATGTGTGAAACTTGCATAGATAAGAGACTTAAATTAGGACCAATCAAAACAGTCTGGAAATCAGACAGAGTGTATAATCCCTGCCCAAATTACAGTGACTGCATTTTCCTGTTTCAAGTCGCATGAATGAAATGCACATGCAAGTTTCCAACGATCCAACCGAGACATATTGGGCTGTTGTTACATAAGCCCTGGATCATACACACATGGAGGAGTGAAAAAATATCTGGTTGCAGATAATAATAATAATAATAATAATAATAGTAATATGTTAACAAGCAGGATAAATATTTTATTTGGTGCTCATCATTTGGGCTGCGAACATGCGTCAATTTGGTAAAGTGCTTTGTGAATTATTTTACATGTGGAAAAAAAACTAACCGGATCTAATGAGACATAAGAAGAAAACCCTAGCAATATGATGATATGTGACAGAATTTCAACAAAGAAACCTTTTGCTGATAGCAGCGATGCTGATGTGAAAATTTGGTGAACCAACTCTATTACTAAAAACAGGAAAACAAGACAATGAGTATAATAATTGAAAAAAAAAGACCAAGGTAAACATCATGCTGTACATTTTATTAAAGACCCTACTCACACAGCAGGCTGCAAAGTGTCCAAACAACCCCTTGTGTGTCCAAGTTAAAGTGAGAAACCGTTAAAATGTTGAGTGACTCAAGTGCTACTATACACACAAAGCTACAGAAAGTACAGCGTGAGTATGTATTTCGTTAATGAGCCCTCCACAAGCAGATCCACTATATCCCAAAGGCCCCTAAATAGAACAACAGGCATCAAGCTAAATATGTCCCGTCCCCTATAAATCAGAACGCTGCGAGAGTGCACGACTGGCGACTCCACCGTTCCCATGTACTGCGTTACATCCAGCACATCTGGAAGGTCTTGCCTGGTGTTGTCGATGCCAGCGTGCCTGCTATCTGCTACCTATCTCCTGGAACCGAGCCAAGTTGTGGCGTGAGATGGGTCGCAGGGCGGCTCCAAAGGCGCTCCGAGAGCTTCATGCCAGAGTGTGTGGGGGAGAGGAAAAAAGAAAACAAAAGAAGACGGAGATCGTGGAGTCTGTTAGGTTGGTAAGGGGTCGTCGTCCCCTTTGCTGCACTTGCACTTGCAGCACAGCACGAAAGGTGTGGCTAAGAGCAGGAACGGAGAGGCTACCAGCAAGAGCAGGCCGAAACCAGCAAAGATTCCAATGACCTGGGGGTACACAAAGGGGGTACAAATTATTTTTTGACAAAACAAAACAAAACAAAACAAAACAAATATTCACTCTAAATACAAAAGGTGTCACACTCAAATACTGCCCCAGGTTACATTTACATGTTCCTGAGTTCATGTAGCCTATTATTATTATTATTATCATTATTATTATTATTATTATAATCATAATCTATTCTATGAAATCTAAAAAGTAGCCTATAGGAAATAATAAAAAAAAAAGATTAAAATAAGAACTGTCCTTGGTCTCCAAACTCTCATTCAACAGATACACGCCGATATCCAACAGATACACGTCTATAGACTGAATGATGCATGTCAGGACTAAGAGCCGGTGCTCGTTCACATGCCCGCTGCCCCTCATATATATATATACTGTATAGTTCCTACAGTACAGTACAGTAAATTGCTCTGTTTTGCTAAATTATGTACTGCGATTTGTTAAATTATTAACAAAGCACAGTATAACACCACATACTGATCACATTTTTTAAGACTCTCGACGTAAGATATTTTCAATTTACATTGTGGTGATCGAAAGCATCTCCATCGTAAGTCGGGAAGAATCTGTAATTCTCTTCTTGCTGTACTGCACTTACTGTACAGTGGCATGTGCAGAACCCAAGCAGCAGCTATTCTTTGCACCTGGTGTACTTTTCTAAACAATAACTAGTACTGTTACTAGCACTACTAGTTACTACTGTTCATTGTTTTAGTATCATTCTTGCAAGTGCAACTGAGCTGAATAGAAAAAATTGAGCAAACTCTAAAATCTGCCATTACCCAATATTTTCTGCAGAATCCAATCTAAACTGATCCCACAAACTGAGTTAATGCAAACCATTCCTGCTTCAGTCGCTTAGAGACCCCCGAGTCACTGCACATGACTACATCTGAATTCATAAGAAACTTGATTTGGCTTTACATAACTGACCACAAATAGTCTTAGGAGACCAGGATTCATAAACATTGCATGAGAAACGATATCATCTCGCAATTTCCTGTCGTATCCAAAATACTTGTGCGTATCTCCTCTGATCACAAATCACTTTCTCATTGACACCGGAAAATGAAAAGCATCGGTGGCACGTCCTGCAGCTCAAATCACTTTACGAAAGTAAGGTTGAATTTGCTGAAGAAGGAAAAGTGGCAGTGGCGGTGTGGTCCAACACTGTCTGGCTCGATGACTCCGAACTCCCTGTTGAGCAACAGATGGCTTTGCGCAACGCCAATTCAGGCCTTCGATTTACATGTGGATGCAAGTGAATCTGGACTCAACGGTCAACGTTAACTGTAGGTTTAATTCAACTAGTAGTGTTTACTAGTTGTTGCTAATGTAATAAAACTTCCAGCGTTAAAAAAATAATAATTATTATTATTTTTTCCAGACTACATTGTTCGGTTTCCTTTTTGATTTCTTGCTAAGATTTCTTACATTAACTAAAGTCATTATCACAAAACAAATTAGAAATTAGTTTATTAGAGGGACAGCGCATGTAGGACATTTTGGAGACGAGGTGAGGGAGGTGAGATTGAGATGGTTTGGACATGTGCAGAGGAGGGACATGAGTTATATCGGTAGGAGAATGCTGAGGATGGAGCCACCAGGTAGGAGGAAAAGAGGAAGGCCAAGGAGGAGGTTTATGGATGTGGTGAGGGAAGACATGCAGGTAGTTGGTGTGAAAAAGGGCAGATGTAGAGGACAGGGTGGTATGGAGACGGATGATCCGCTGTGGCGACCCCTAATGGGAGCAGCCGAATGAAGAAGAATAATATCACAAAAAAATAATAAATAAATAAAAAATAAAATAAAAAAAAAAAGCCACACACTGGGAAAGCTATGTTTAGCATGAAATAGAAAAGATTGTCTAAAAATTCCAGATACTCATATCCAAAATAGACAGACTTTTTTCAAAACCTTATTTTCTTTTCCTGAACACTTTGCAGTCAGCAACTTAGTGCGTATAAATGTCATACCTTGCTTGACCTCTAAGAATTATATAAGAAGCCTGGATAATATAAAGAATATACTGTAGAATGTAAAAAAAAACCAAACAAAGTCTGCAGTTATGAAAATATAAATCCCCTGGTCTAAATATAGTAGCTCTTGTTCTTTCTGTCCCAACATTTTGTTTGAGGTAAAGCCTTTTTTTGAATTAATAACGATAGTAATCACATCAGGTAATGGTTTTAGCTCACGCTTCTGCTAAACGAGTACATTGTTTAATTACAGTTTAATCTATGGGACCCAACTTTTGCTGTTTTACCTGCTGTTCCAAAAAAAAGCGTTTTCTTTGGGATTGCTCTATGCTTCCATTAGGACATACACAGATACAGTAACATCACGGTGTGCATTGTGTAAGCACAAAAGGCAACGTCAGAATCGTACAACTGACAGTCCGCTTTTACATAATTACATTCGTCCAGAATCTAAATGACACTGGCAAAATGTTTCAGGGAATGTTTTTGTACCTTTTGACCAGCAAACCACAGGCATTTTATCCACTCTGTGAAATCTTTGACACCTGCCTCTCATTGGCTGCTGGAAGTGTGTTTTCACGTTTGCTCACTCAAGTCTTTTTTGCAGTTGGTGTTCCTGCCATAAGTTACTGCTGGTTTCCATGGTTTCAGTGGCAGCATGTACCTAATAAGATATGAGGACTAGGGATGGGGAGATTCGCATCGGTGCAGCAGCATAAAGGTTAATGATGTGATGTATCAATATAAAAAAAAAGTTGCATTGGATTCAAATTGCCATTTTTATCGCGATGGATAGTTTTTAACATATTGGCATGTGTGAAAAACGATTTATTTATATCAAATATGTGCAACTAATATTTTATATGTAGATTGATTTCTCCTCGCTAAACTGTGATTCTCAAGCGCGGTAGAGCTGCATCTTCCTGAGCACAGAACAGGTAAAGGACTTCTGGTTTTATTTAGTGTTTTTTCTTTTTATTTCGCCTGTGCATCGCAAGTCAAATGGCACTTAAGTAAATACATGATTTCTGAAGCAAAGCAATAAAAGTGAACCATCTGTACCATATTGGATTGCATAGCATCATATTTTTCCCATTGCAATGAATCAAGTCAATACCGGCTTGCACTGCATTGGTAGCTGCTTCATTTCTCTCCTTATTGTTGGCTATGCATCGAGATGTGAATCCCATTGGTCTCAGTTATGGAGATGCTTTCCTAATAAGTACACAAACAGGTTTTTCCCTGCTACGACTTATCACTTACCACTCCCCTTATAGGGAAAATGGTTAAGGCTCTGGGTTAATAAAGGCTCTGGTCGAGGGATTCAAACACCAAAATGCCACCCTTGGACCCTAGGGCAAGGCCCTTAACCCTTTGTGCTTTAGGGGCGCTGTATCATGGCTGACCCTGCACTCTGATTCGCCAGATTCCTAACTTCGCGAGGATATGTGAATTGTTCTTTCACTGTTCTGTAATGTACACGTGACAAGTAAAAAGAAAAAAAAAAAGAACGGAGGATAAATACCTACCTGTGTTCTGTGCCAAATCACCGAGGCTCTGGAGTGGCCCAGCTTGTTGCGGCAGGGTCCTTTATCATAATGGATCAGAAGAAAGTCGTCCTGTGGAAACACAGGAGAGGGCGCTATTTATCTCGGCGGGTGAGCGGGACAGTCACACAAAAGGCTTGGCTGTGGCCGCAGCATGGTACAAATGATAGGCACATGGCCACCAAGCAGCGATATAAGCACGCCAGGCTATATTTGTTCTGCGAAGCGCGTGTGAGAAAACACAAAAAGAGAGGGGGGCACTTACGTCCAGAGACTCCAGGCAGTACCAGCAGAAAGCGTGTTTGCAGTTCTTACACATCATCTGGGCACAACCTTCGTCTCGCTCTATGTACACTTTACATTTGGGACAGCGCTTGATAGGAGCGTCATCGTCGTCACTCTTAAAGAAAGAACTGCGACAGAAACAAGCAGGTTGTCATCCAGAGATTCCTTTGGGTACATGTTATGCTTCACACCATTTTTTACTGCTTATATTTTAGTTCATGTTTTAGTTCCACGATTGTGTAGGACCTGAAACTATTATCAAATGAGGCACATATTCTAAAAGTCGGAAAGTGTGAGAAATAAAAAACGCTTCCTTGTCTCTATTAGATGCCTTCAGGTAAATACTTTTTATATAAATGCCCATGACTGGTAACAACAAGCTGCAACAAACGATGTGCTACAGAAACCACATTGTTTCTTGTTGCTGCAGTTAATTTTATATTCAGCTCGGTCTGCTAAAATCTAATTAGACATAAGCCTGAATCTAAAGGTCACAGGTCTGATCATTATCTATACATTTACAGGTACATTTGAATTGAATAGCAACAATTGAATAGAGGAAAATGCAAGCTAAAGAAGAGGCCAAGCCATACCTGCTCTCACCAGGCAGAAAGGCAGTGAGGGGTGGATTCTCTTGACACTCCTGGCCTGGGTGCCAGCTGGCCTTGCAAGCAGAACAGAATTCCAGCGTGCAGTTACCACAGCGTACCAGCTGCGGCCGGGCAGAATCCGCCTCCTTCAGCTGGCACACGGCCTGGCACGATGATGACGGGCACCACGTCCGGCACGGGTCCAAAAGCACCTCTGTAGCAAGAAACAGAAGAGTAGTGTGTCTGTCTGTGTTTACCCATTCTGCCAGCTTCTTACTGTCAGATCACCATGGTTACGCCGAAGGAGACTCAGAACAAGACTATCCTTAATTAACCTGCCCTGAAGTTACCGTCAGCATGACTGCTTCTTTCAGCTCTGATGTACTACCGAAAAGACTTCTAAATACTGAAATGACCAAGGGATACAACAAGAAGTCAAGTCAAGAAGCTTTTATTGTCATTTTAACCATATATAGCTGACGCAGGACACGGTGAAACGAAACAACATTCCTTCAGAACCCTGGTTCTACTACGGTTCTTGTTTTCCATTTGCAAGTAGAAAAGGGATTCCTTGAGCAATAGGTGTGAATAAAAATATTACTTTTACAGCGACTGTCTACTAAAACACCTTTTGATCTTTCTGCTTTTAGTGCTTGACAAAATCTGTTCGTCTCTCTCTTGCCCTCTCAGGTCTAATTCATTTATGAGTAAAGCAATGAGAATACAAGTCATGTGCGGGAAACGAGGACAGACTTGGTCACCGAGTTGAGAAAAGCGTGGGTAGAAGTGCCGTTCACGTACATAAAGGTCAAGAAGTACTTTTTATTTATTAAAGCGCAACACTAAATATACATGAGAAAAGAAGACGGGTCTCTTAAAATGAACAAATAATTGGTTTAAGTAATTACATTTTTATTGCTGGAATTACATACAATAATATCTGTGAAAACTAATCCCATTTAGTGCATTAAATTGCCATATTACATCAAAATACCAAAAAAATAGATAGATAGATAGATAGATAGATAGATAGATAGATAGATAGATAGATAGACAGACAGACAGACAGACAGACAGACAGACAGACAGACAGACAGACAGATATGAATAAATAAAATAAAAAAAAATATAAAAATCAATTTTAAATGGGTAAACTTCCCAAACTCATTTCGTTCTGTCATTTTCTTGGCCTGAATGTATGGAGCCCGTTTCCGCCACATAAAAAAAATAAGTTTGCCTAATTACGACTTTATTTCTCGCAATTCCGCCTTTATTGCTCGTAAACATTTGTGGTGCATCGACCTGTTAACCATGTTTTCGGGTTGGAGTTTGAAGCTGTTGGTGTATGAAAAAGGCCAACAGCCTATTAATTGTAGTTAATTTCATTTTCGGTGTTTAAAGCTTTTTGGCACTACAGAGGGGCTGACGCTGCCCGATTAGCCCAAAAAAAATCTGAATCGCAAAAAATAAAGTCGGAATTGCGAGTAAAATAGACAGAATTGGGCAAACTTTTTTTTACTTTTTATGTGGGGGAAACAGGCTTTCATAGTGTTTACCTGTCCAGAGAGTTTAGAGGGTGGTGTGTCAGTAATAATGGTCCGTGGGGAAACAGTCTGTGTGTAGTTAAATGGACTAAATAAAATATATGAATATTTGTATTTGAATTGCTTGAGTTAATCGAGGAATCGTTTCAGCTCTACATACAAAGTCGTCTTTCGTAAAAAAAACGCCAGCATTTACTACAGGCAGAAACACTAGCCTGCTTTGAAAGTCTGCCTGCTGGAATGCAGAGATCAACTGAATCTAATTCATTTAACCACAGCTGCTGTATAAACTTGTTTTATTTTTTAATGCAACAATACAGCTGTAAAATTAGATGCCCGACTGCCTCCTGACCATGCTTGACACCATCTCTGCAAAAAAACAGCAATAATAAAGAAAGCAGTATTTATTATGTAACCATAGGTGGTAATTTGCTCTGCAACCTTGATTTTCTATTTCTGATGAATGTCAGATTAATTATAATTAAATTTGACCAACTACAATTATTAAATATCCTGTTAATGAAGTAGTTACTTGCTTTAACGTTCGTAGCACTCAATCATCATTCAGAACATCTTCAATGTGTGTTGAAATTTTTTTTCTTCTTTTTTTTCATTTAAAAATTGTTCTACTTAGAAGCTTCTCCAAAGCAAAACTGCATAAAACTAAAACAAATAAAACCCTTTCTGATTCATGCACGGATTATGTATGCAGTGCCACTCTAAAGTGATGGTAAAAATAATAAATAATATAAAAATATGGATTAAATAAATGTCCAGATTTCTTTTTTTTTTTTTTTTTTTTTTTACATGAAAAAGATCTAGACACCACCTAATTGATATGTTGTTAATATTTACACTATTAAAAAGTAAATATTTTGAATTCCTGAACAAACCATCTTCACTTTGCTTTTCACCCAAATGCCTCAAAAACATTTAATAAAATCTGTCTGATTTCAAGGAAATCCAGAGTTCTCTAGTCATAATTTTGGAAAGACCCTGACCAGGGTAATTTATGGTCTGTGTCATAATTCTTCCATTTCCAATTCTTCCATGTGTGATGCATTCCACAATGCACTTCACATGGCTCATATGAAGCTCTAAAGCTGATTTTTTAAATATAATCTTCTAGAGCATTTCCCCTTTTAACAACCTTAATGGCAGTTCCTTCATCTTTATGACAGCAGAACTGATCTAATCTTCCATTTTAGCTGAGAGACCTCCACAAGTCAGAGATATTTGCCAATATTGCATATATTGGCCAAGTGTGTTGACACACACAAGGAACTTAGTTCCAGCCTTAAGTGACTCTCAAAAGCACAGACATAAATAACACTACACATTTAGCTTGGACTATATGAGACAAAACAATGTGAGAAAATATAGACATATATATAGTGTATATATATAAAATATAGTACGAGTATTAAATAAGGATACAGAGTATATGCCATATCAGAAATGTACATAAAGTGTGAGAGTGCATGGTAGTGCAAATAACAGTATTGTGCATCAGTAATGATTACTTGATGATTATGATGATTACAGTAGATTACTTTATAACTTATGTACAACAGGCTTGCCTGTTTGAGTGACTGGCTCAGTGCAAAGAAAGAGAAGTAATAGGAACCTGGTATTTTAGAGTGCTTTTTTCATGTGTCTTATAGACATGAACACATTTTTTTCAAAAACATCTATGACTTTAGAAATGTGTCTAGACTTAATGCCTTATGTTGAGTCTGGTTATACTTATAATAAACATCATTTGCATAAAGCATCCATATTTGTCCATGTTGATAAAAATATCAAAAACTTGAAAAGTATTCAATTAATGTACATTTAGAACGGATAAACATGTGATTGGATTGCAATTAATCAAGAGTTAACTCGCAAAATCATCATAAACATTTTATTCGATTCACAGTCCTAGTATATTTTCAGGAGAAAAAAATTGGCTTTTTTTTTATTCCACAAATATGAAGAACTGTGATTTAGGGATAATAAAATAATTTGAGCAAAATGGCAGCATATAGCTCTGGCTGACACTGATGAATGAAAGCAGGTGGTAAGCTGTGTGAACGTGTGAGTGTGTGTGTGCGTGTGTGTGTGGGGGGGACTCTCAGGTGAAAGAGACTGCGCTCAGGCAACGTGACCTCCACAGGATACACGTGTACTGACACTAGTCTACTGAATCACACTTCTGCTCACACACACACAGGTTTGTGCATGGCTGTTTTTCCACACACACAGAAAGGACATAGAAAAAAATACAGAAGGAGAAAAATTGCTATGTGTCACACTGGGAAGGAGAGAAAAAGAGAGAGAGCCACACTGATTACTGACTGTAATACAATCCCCGTCCGAAACAACAGAAGCGAAGTAACTGAATCTTGCAATTCTTCTATAAAGATCTGAACACATTTGAAAAGTAACCACTTTCTTTACATAGATTACATACTGTACATTATTCGAATAATGTATTCCTGTTCTTTCAGAGACATTATATATCTACAGATCATGATCATGTTATAAGGCAAACTGGCTTCCTCATCACATGCTTGGGGAACATTCGTGCCTTCAATCTGTAATCAACTTTCGGCCATAGCAGTGCTTCTACCGGGTTTATGGCGTCGGCGGCGAGAATAATTTTTTTCCAATAGACCACTATCACTGTTAGAGTCTCGACCACTGCCTTTACTCTCGACTGCAATATGATGCAACATAGTATGAAGACAGCGTTTAAATTTAGAAATGTGATGAAAAATAACCACATAAATATTCTCTAAAAGTCTGGTATAGTGGCAACAGATTGCTGCACAAATGGTCCTGCTTATGTTCATCAAATAAATCTTGGTGGAATTATAAATTCCATCCTTATATTCCATCAGATTATAAAACAGCACTTGATCCAGCACATGCTACAGTATTGGGCTTTTTTTCCATATCATATTTTCATGAGATCCTATTGTGTGCATAATAGGTAGGCTATTTAATCATATATTTTTTTTATCAGTTTTCATTTACTATTTGGATTTGCCTAATTAATAAAAATATTGCCGGTGTACCGGGATGTATTCTAGTGTTTTACATGATCAGTAAGCCCTGTGTAGTCCTGTAGTAGTGTCCTGTCTGACTGCAGTGGGTGTATTGGAAGGAAGAAAAAAAAAAGGGGGGAGAGAGAGACTGCCGTAGCTTTGTAGATTTGAGCTTTATGCTGACCTTGTTATCTGCAGATTCCAGCCTTATGCTGGTTTGGAGGCTTTTGTACACAGAACAAAGAATCCAAAAACACAAGTATACAGCAGAGACGTGTACATGGTTAACTCATTTTCAACCGAAATGCAATTTGGATGCATATAACAAAGTTTTCTCAGAGCGTCAGCATGGTAACTAATGCTTATTATACTATTGCTATTTTTATATTATTCTTTAGGCTAGGTGCCTTACATTTTTCAAAACAAAATTTTTCTTCTCCAGTTTGCAGGTAGGTAAATAAAGGATGCTCTATATTGGCAACATTTGCCTTGTATTTTGCATTACTGTAGACAGTTTAAAACCTCAGTGACATTTTCGGTGATTGGCACTTCTCATTTCAAAGAGACTCATCATCCTGCCTAAATATTTTAATCCGCTTTTTTTTGGGGTCGTTTATGATATTCACTGCCCACTGACACAACCAGTTTAGAACAATGTCAAAGAGCAACTCGTCTCCTCTATGTACTTAAACGCCACTTAATGCGTTCGACCGCAGGCGGGAGATTTTCACGCATTGATCGAATATCTCTTCCAGCGAAAGCAAATGGACAGAGGCGCTTCCTACTCACCTTTTTCGAACTGTAGCTTCCTGTATCTCTGCATTATCTCCGATGCCACCATGCACTCAATCTGCGTATGAGAGCGCATTACATGTGTGTAAGAGAAAGACTATAACAGCATTAAAAGATCCTCGAACGCAGAGGGATGTATTGAAAGAAATTAAAGCTCTTGTGCAGACAAAGCAAGTCTGATTTAAACAGGGTTATACACACACACACACACACACACACACACACACACACACACACACACACACACACACACTGCAAGTGGAACAGGGATCACACACTTAACCCAAAGAACTTACCTCACAAAGCCTATAAGCCTGCGTCCTCCAGTGTGTAAAATAAACACACTGGCTGAGATTTAACAGCTCTTGTCTATGATCAGTCTCTTCCCTTAATATTGTAGATGATCCTTGTAGGAATTACTGGCATACACACAATGTAACAAATTTTTATTTACTTAAAAAAAAAGTTATGCTAATATTCATGAAAATCAATCCTCTTCAGCTACTGGTCTACAAGGAAGTCATTTTTTAGAAAGACAAAATGACAAAAATGTAGTCTCGCTCATTTCTTACGGTCGACTGGCTGCCATACGAGACTGCTGAGTTCAGAAATGTAATTTCAAAATTGTACTTTCTGCTGACGCATGTTTGATATATATATATATATATATATATATATATATATATATATATATATATATAATATAAAACTGCAGTCGATTTATAAAAAATAAATGTGTTTATGAAAGTAAATAAGAAAGGAAGCGAGCGAGCGAGCGAGCGAGTGAGTTTCATCATTCGAATCATTAGACAAATCTGCAATGAAATCACCTCATTTTCTTGCAAATGTCCTCGTTTTGGACAGGCAGAGTCCGGGCAGCTGATAGCAGTTTCCAGGCCTTCTTTAATGAGAAGCTCCACATATTGCTTCAGGCACTGCAAAAAAAAAAAAAAAAGATTTATTACTATTACTCAATAAGAACTGCTCTTGTCTAAGACTAAACGAAAACCCAATATATATAAAAATTAAAATAAAAAATCATAAAAGCTTTAGTTAAGGTTTACATCAAACATCAGAATGTTAAAGTGTGATCTCTGACT
The DNA here is from genome assembly GCF_946808225.1 of Silurus aristotelis. NCBI lineage: Eukaryota > Metazoa > Chordata > Actinopteri > Siluriformes > Siluridae > Silurus > Silurus aristotelis. The sequence continues at coordinate 16,345,229 of NC_139579.1, forward strand.
TTAACTCTTGTTGTGATCTGGGATTTATATACATCAACATGGTTTGATGTTCTGTGCCTGCTGAGATGCTGTTCTGTTCATCGTGGTTGTAAATAGTTATTATATGAGTTTCTCCTTCCTGGAAAGTCTGAACCAATCTGGAATATTTTCCTCTTGTATCTTTTTACCTCTCTCATCCGCATGGCGTAACCAAACACAGACCTCTTTCTTACTTACTTTTTTTTGTGTGAAAAAGAGTTCTCATGTGGCAACATTGACCATGCCGCGATCAAAGTCACACAGGTCACACATTTTCTTTATTCTGATGTTTGATGTGAACAATAGGTGAAGCACTTGACCTGTAGTGGGCCTGCATGATTTATTTTTTCACACTGGCAGGATGATTGGGTAGCTGCATGAATGTACAGGTGGTCCTATTAAAGTCAACAGTAAGTATTTTGTAAAAAAAACAAAAACAAAGAAAATACAATATAATAAGATTATAAATGATAATTTAGTGTTCTTTTAATCGGGCAGCTGCAAAAACTGCTTAATTTGCACAATTCTGCAGTTGCCTTTTTTTCCTGAACTAATTGATCTCGAGAGGGAACAGTGATAATGGCTTTTATATGCAGCAACAAAAACAGACTATATACTGACCCATAAGTTAAACCTCATTATCCCTTAATGCAGATCAGATCGATTTTTTCCCTGTCCCTTTCCCTGTTTGTCTTTTTCTCATAAGCAAATTCTTGTTGATTTTATTAAAGACTAAAATATCAAAATATTTTCCATGTAACACATGGAGAACTTAATTAGAGACAGTGGCATGAAGCTGAAGTTTGTTTCTTTTTTTCCAACAGGACATTGTTCCTCTTATAGCACAACAGCTGCCTAACAATTATAATGCTAATGTCATGACATCACTTTCAAGCTCACTACAGAACACAATAAACATGCACTGAGGACTTAACGCATTTCAATACTTTTCTCCTGAGCTTATGGCTTAAACCATTTACATATTTTTCAATTGCATTTTTATTTGTATTAAAAAAAAATAATAAAAAGGAATTGACTAGTGCACTGCTACACAATGCTGTGTGAGTTAGACAGACAAGGCTCTTTGTTTTTTTAGGGAGCCATACCACAGCTAGGCGAGACCTTTCCTCGTGGCAAGGGTTCACGTTTCACCTCCTCTTTTAGCATCACGAGCGGGAATAACAAACCTGGACTCGGATCAGTGCAAAGGGCCAGCCTGTACCAGTGCACCACCACAGGGGGCATGAGAGAACAAGAGCTGCTTCCAATGTTTATTCCTGGAACTGAATCACACTCAGCCATGTGGGCATAACAAACAGTCTTCCTGGCCTCTAACTGCTGTTACTTTAGAAATCTTATACACTATTAAAACATAAGAGCAACCACAATTTTTAGATTCCAGAAACAACGAATAAACCCTTTTTCAATTGCTGTACTTAGTTATACTATTTTAAAGAATGTGATAAATCTAGTGATAAACATACACTATAAGGATAAAAATATTGGGACACCTGACTTTTCCAGCCATGTGTGCCTTCTACCAAACTGTTCCCGCCAAAGTTGGAGGCACACAATTGCCTATCTGTGTAAAAAGATATCTGTGTAAGTGGTGGCAAAAATGTTTTCCATCACCTCATCTAGGAGACCCGAACGTGTTCCTGCATGTGCACAAAGTGAGCTCCATGAAGATATGCTTTACATGATTTGCAGCGACCTGCTGTAGAGCTCTGACCTCAACCCTACTGAACACCTTTGGGATGAATGTGAACGCTGACTGCACCTCAGGCCTCCTCACCTCACCTACATCAGTACCTGACTTTACTAACACTCTGGCTGAATGAGCACAAATCTCTACAATCACACTCTAAAATCTAGTGATGCATCTTCCCAGAAGAGTTGGATTATTATGAATGCAAATTGGGAGAAAATGTGAAATGAGAAGGAAAAAAAAAACACAAGAATCTTATGTTCAGGTGTCCACAAACCTTTGTCCATATAGTGTATTTAATTCTACTTTATTTTTAGTTCCACACTTCATATTAAATATAACTGAATTCATGTTACTGAACTGATGTTTGCAGCTGCCATGGTGTATTTCTTCACACAAACGGTAATTCAGTTTGAGCTCTCTTTTCAAATAAATGAATGATGACCGTATGCCAAAGATTGTGTTAGAAAGGCCAATAAACACAGACTGCAGACTAAAATTGAATAATAGAACTTGAATTGATTTTGGCTCGAATAAAGGAAAGCAAAGGGCAGGGAGAGGAAATTTGGTGGTTTAGTGTTTACTAAACACGATAGCAGTCACAGGCCCAGCAAGCAACAGCCACATAAACAAAACAAAGCAGAAATACACCCCCAATGCATCCTCTACATCCTCCATCATCATCATTTTTATACACTGTTTGCTTAAACTCCTCTCAAAACTTCTCTGTGGCACCGCAGCCCTGGTGGTTGGTTAGCTAAAAGAAAATTAGATCATATAAATGGACTTGTACTTACCAGAGTGCAGAACACACACTGACACTGTGTGATGGTGGTCATCTGCTCCAGGGGGAACTCTCCTAGACACAGTTTACAAGACACCAGCGGGTCCAGTGCCAGGTCCCAGGTAGGTCTATAGCGTGCTGTTGTCATGGTTCCTGATGGCACAGTTGTGAAGACAGAAGTGTTTCACTTACAAAGTAATACATAATAAAGGTGCAAGCTGATATCTGAGGGGTCCAAGCGCCCAAGTGTCCTCAATGGCCAGTTTCCTGACAAGTTACAAACACTGAGACCACAGATGAGACACAAGTCCACCGATTCGTCCGTGTTGCTGATTATACGGCGTCGATAGTTGATTGCTGGAACTATCGCCTATTGCTAAAAGCCCATACCAATAGTTTTAACGTCTTGCGTCCTTTGCTGAATCGGCTGAGAAGGTCCACTGTCATTACAAGAGTGGCCTCACTGCACGGAGAGCACTATACAGACACTCCCCACTTTACAGACTTTCGCGGATACAAACAAACCTGTCCTCAAAGTGAAAAGAGTCAAAAAAATTCAAAACGGAAGAGAGCCGCCGCTAGCTAGTCGTCGGCCGTAACGTAAACGTCTATAAAAACGTAAACGTCTATATGAGGCGAATTAATTAATTTATTTTTTTATCACTTAATACAAAATATTGCATACAGTATTTCGTTTTAGTGTATTTTATTGTTTATTTAATAGTATTTATAGCTCTTACATCCTTAGGAGATATGCGTAGTCAATAACGAACACGGTAAAAACATTCGTAAGGTGGGGAGCGTCTGTATTATATTTATTAAGGATATAATTATATTTATCAATTAATGTATTTATATTTAATTGAGCACATTTCATTACTCAGTAATGTTATATTTTTGTAATAAAATTTTTTTTTATTACAGTGTTCGGTTATTTTCTTTTTTTAAATCCATTATCCATTAAAAAAAAAATCAGTTGATGAATCAGTTATTGGGCAAGTATGATTAAACCTAGCTAACAGTAAAATCCACTATCGGTCGACCACAATTCTTTAGTACCTCAGCGTTATGAAAGTTATCATGAGAATAGGAGATAAGAATTTTAATTACAGCGAATTTGTGCTCACAAGTTTGCAAATCGGAGGGCTATAGAACAAAGCAATTTGCATCCCCAGTGCCCCTTTTCATAAATGGCCTTTCACTGATGGCAATCTGTGCAGACAGCTTTAACGCTAAGTGCTTTCATAAAGCACAGCGCTAACAACACTAACAAAGTGGCCAACCCTCCAGGATGTGCATTAAGGTGTGACTGTATGTTGAAAAGGTCTAATGGAGGCCACAGAAAAGGTCAGGGACGCTTGTGGAAGTGCTTCCTAAATAACTTCTCAGAGTGGTACTATAACGGAAGAAGATTCGAGTTGAGGCAAAAATGCTCACGAGCCCACACAGCAGACTGAGAGGCGGAGAGGAAACAGCCCTCTTTTCAGACTTCTTTTGTTGGAACTCCACACTGGCTCTAAAAAAAGGTGCAGAAATCACACTTGCTTGTGCCTCCAGTCCTCCTCTGCAGATCGAGGGAGGAGGATTATTTTTGGCAGGCATCTCTCTTTCTGTGCCTTCCTGTTTCTCATTATGCGCCGGGCTCCGCCACACGAGCTGGTTTGTGGCTGAAGTGTTTACAGGAAACGCTTATGTGAAAAGTCGACGTCGAGTGCTGTCAACGGGCTTCTGTGGTTGGTGAAGGAGCACATGTGACAGGCTTTCACGCATTTGGAGAGAAAGAGAATATCAGAGTTCCTGAGCAGGAGTGCATCTCTGAGGCTGACATCGGAACTATTTACAAGTGGACAGGCTGGTGATTACAACCTGGCAGAACCTTTTAACGGTTTCTGGTGAGCATATAGGTGAAACCGTTAAAAGCTACTTTCTGGTCAATCCGAGTGTGGTGCAAAAGCATTAGATACTGAGGAGCAGCCGCTTCTTCAAAGTCCATTTGTGAATATTTGAACAAACACTCGATTCCAACAGGGAAAAACAAAGCTGTTTACACTGCCCTCACTGAAGGGCACAGATATCTTTACAGCTTCAACCGCAAAACTAAGAACGCGTGTAACAGTGCATGGACACGGGTTCAAATACTCACAATTAAACTGAATTTAACACATGTTTTTTTGCCGAATGCATATTGGTTTTATTTATATGCAACAATCTCATAAATGTACAGATGTTGCAATCCAGTTCATCATAGGATTTAGGTGCAGGCGATTCCATGATATAAAACATGAGAGTTTGGATGTAGGTTTTGGGTCATTGCCTTGTTGTAAGGGGAAGTGGGTTTCAATTAGCTGTAGTCTAGATGGAACTGAAGTATGGAATGGTAGCCATGTTGGTGCATTTCCTTCCTGTATTCCATCTCTTCCCTAGGTCCCCTGGTGGTCTAGTGGTTAAGATGCAGCGCTCTCACCCATGCAACCCGGGTTCGATCCCCGGTCAGGGAACCATCCCCAGCCACTCTCAGTGCCGGTCCCAAGCCCGGATAAATTGGGGATAAATTGGGGAGGGTTGCGTTAGGAAGGGCATCCAGCGTAAAACATGTGCCAAATCAAACGTGCGGAGGATCCGCTGTGGCGACCCCTAACGGGAGAAGCTGAAAGAAAGTTTATTCCATCTCTTCCCTGCTCCAAAACAACCCAAATCATTCCAACTCCATGTCTGACTGTGAGTATGAGGCGGTCTGTCAACATTTTCTCCTCTGCTCTCTGTCTTAAATACCTTCCTCTGTTAGAGACAAAAATGTCAAATTTGAGATCATCTGTCCACAGAACTTTCTTCCAGTCATTCACTGTCGACTTCTTGTATTTTGCCTTTTCACCCGGTTTGTAAATGAGAATGTGTGTGTCTCAAAAAACAAACAAAAAAAAAAAACTTTTACCAGGAACTCTATGTGTACAACTGACCATTCTAAAACCATGGGTATAAATAAACACAAACATGAATAGAAAAGATGAATGAAAAATGATATAGTTAATATTTTCCACATTGTCTAAGGTGTAATGCATATTTATGTTATCTTAGGTACTGAAGTGTCAGAGTAGGCGATATAAAATATGTAAACAAAGATTTTTCGGCGCAGGAACAGCCGATGGGCTACGGCTTTAAATCTTTCCTGTTGGAAAAAAAAAAGAAAGAAAAAAAAAAGATTTTTAGCCCTAAAAGCAGCCTGTTCATATTAGGCATTGTATAATCTCCAACTGAACCAGTTCTAGGCTAACCTTTCTATAACGGCATCTGATTGAAAAATCGTATGCAAAAATAGACGCCAAAAACGACACGGATGGATCTCCAGGACAACATGAATTGGCAGTGCACAGTCGCAAGTATTAAATGATTTTCCATCGCGCTTGATAAGGAGTTGGAACGAATGAAGCTTTCTCATGGAAAAGTAGGTCGTCCTGCAAAAATCCTGTGACCATCGCTATTTCAAATTTATATCCTATATTATACCATCACCCTGGTTATAGCTAACCTTTTTTGACCGCTCGTGTGATATCTGCAACAGCACTTCATTGATAAATTTGATTCAATCGACCTGCGAGACGGCTTTCAACCAGGTCATACGTATTTTTCTCTTCGTGACCAAGATGAGTTTTCTGTTATTCTGAGCAGACAGGGTCATTTGTAGCTGTTTTGTGGTTATTATTTCTGAAAAAAGACTTTGCCACTACAGTAATTCCATCATCTTAAAAAAAATTAAAAAATAAAATAAAAATAGGTCCTCTGTGTTGAAGAGCATAGCACCTAATCCTAAAGTCAAAGCCAATGAGACCATAATTCTGTACACTTAGGGCTTACGTCATCCCTGAGTCTCTCCTCATTCTGCCATGTCCTGCTGTTCTGTATTCCACATCCATCCATTGCTGCCACATTCCCTATCCTCATCTGCTGGCAGGCTTATCACTCATCAGTATATGAGAACACGTTGCAAATGTCGACTTCATCAGAGCGGATATTACATTCTGAGATATGTACACAAGCACAAAGAATCTCACAATAATCGAGGCCGATTAAACCAAGGAGACTGCAAACTGTGCTCTGTGGAAACATCAAGACGAGGAACTACACGATCACCCTAGGACACAAGCGCCCTGATAAACCATCTCCATCGGTTTTAATAGACAGCAATAGAGCAGCGAACCTGAGCATGCAAAAGACCGGTAGTATCAGCCGGAGTGCTGCATGTGTACAGAGGTCATAACTATGGAGCGTTGAAGCGAGCGATGCAGACTGCTTCATGTCAGAGCGCTTCCGTCCTGCGAGCACTGAGAAAGTGCACTTTGCTTAGTACTATTAATGAGCATGCTCGCTGATCCGACTTTGCACACTCAGATCGGTCATTTTCGCACTATTGAGAAGTCAACAACATCTTAAACGTAACCTCAGCACTACGAATTCACTTCAGGCAGCAAACAGACCAAAGCTAAAAAATAATAATAATCACATGCTGCTCCTAATTGCGTACTAAATAGATTATCTGCAATATAAAGCATGTACACTATACTTAGTTGGGAAACAATTATTTCCACCAGAAATAATTCCACTAGAATTTGGAGTGTGCTTGTTAGGATTTGCACTGATTCAGCCACAAGGGTGTTAGTAAAGTCAGATGCTGATATAGGGGGAGGAGGCCTGGGGTGCAGTCAGTGTTCCAATTCATCTTTAATAAAGTTGAGGTCAGAGCTCTATAGCAGGCCACTCCAGATCTTCCACTCCAACCCATGTAAACTACATCTTCATTGAGCTCGCTTTATGCACACGGGCATTGTCGTGCTGGAACAAGTTTGGGTCTCCTCGTTTTGATATTTAATGCTTCTGCATTCAAAGACAATTGTGTGCCTCCAACTGTGTGTCACGATTTTAAGGAAGAACCACATATGGCTGGAAAAGCCAAAAATACTTTTGTCCATATAATATAAAATTGATATATATGCACATATGGATGCCATAACACTTAATAACAAAAACACTCACCACTGTCTTTATCATCCCAGCCATAAACTGAACAGCAATAAAACCTGGTAGTAAATATTTGCGGAAAAAAAAAAATTCCTGCTCTTGCATCGTTTAGTTTTTTTCTACTGCCAAACATCAGCAACAACAAAGCCTCAAAGTTGTCGTGTATTATTATTATTTTTTGGACGTTAAACATCTACTGCCTGAGTGAATCGCCGTGAAAGGAGAAAACAGTCATTTATCTGCGCACGTAGCTATTAAACGAAAGGACCCTGCTTGGTCTCGCACAACAAAATTAAGCACCTTGCAGGAAAGCGGTGGTTGTTATGTGTGCTGTCTTACAGCGGGCGTGTTGCATCTGCTCTCGAATCCACCCTGCTGCGACACAAATTGCTTTGTGTTTTCCTTCTGGACTAAACTCTGACGTTAATTTGCACATAATCATCTATATAAATAGGCTGTCTGCCGGGAAAACTTTCGAGTTTTACAGAAAAACAAGTCTCAGGGAGGAAAGTGGGACAGGTCACATGCTGACAACACGTCCCTCCTCAAATTCGATGAAAGGGATCAGGATTAGCGGCATAAAGGAAACATGCGTGAAAAGTGAACAAGGGGGAAACCGGGTGGAATGTTTTATGGGCATATTCAAACCATGTCAAATGTCTTTTCTGAATAGCACAAGTCCACCTAATATAAGGGGCTAACGCTATATGTAACCTAAAGAACTTTCATCTCGCCGGCTCGGTCAAACTAGTCCTCTTTAATGCGGTTCTTTGCAACCAGTAGAGCTCTCTCAGCTGCTGCAGAAGCTCCGTGGAACACCAGCCACTATATATAAAACATCGAGTCTATTCACAGCTCCAACAGACGTACCTGCGTCGGTCTTGAAATGTCTAACAGCAGATTCATCTTCGTCACATCAGGGTGCAGTGATGTTGTGATTCAGTGATGTTGCCCTTATTAAACTGATATGAAGTGCATGCATTTTCACTTCTTCTTTCATCCAGAGTAGACGCTAATTTTAGATCGGTGTCGAAGAATAAGTGGCGTCCGTGACATGAACTACCTAATAGTTGCTAAAGCTCACGCGCGTTCGCAGCACACAGGTTTTGGCTTGTTACCAGAGCGACCATTCAGTCTCCGCTTTCCAAACATAGTAACGGCTTAAACGCACTCTGACGCTAAAAGGGGGGAGGGGGGACAAAATATAACACGCGTAACGATGCACAGTGAAACCCTGAGACCTTGGAATTTCACCTGCGGAGGAAAACTACTCATTCACGGGTCTATAAATAGTTGAAAAGTCTAATTAGAGCCGTTTTAAGTGCAAGTGTAATAACGTCTTGAGGAGAGGTGCCTGAGATTAACTGCCAGTCTTTCAATGCAATTCTTGCAATAACCGACTATAATCTTCACACAGGAAGCTGATAGCAGCTATGCAACATTCATTTTCTTCATGTGAAACAAACCAAAATAAAAAAAAAGTCATATGAGAAGTGAGAGGAAACCACAGCAACCAGAGGAAATGAATACACATGGGGAGAAGGTGCGAAACCCTACACAAACCATCACAGACTGTAAAGCTGTCAGACAGCAACGCTGTCTGTTCTGTCCAAAAAGTATTAGTCATCAATCTGTACACTAATCCCTGCTACATGTATGTACATCTCCTGATGTTCCTTACAACATATATGACCGTTTCTTCTCCAGTTTCGTCTGAGAGAAGTAGAACCTAGTGAGGTCTTCTGCATCTACTAGGGTATGATGTGTTTTGTGTTCTGGGATGCTTTTCTGCTTAGCACTAATCTTAGGAGTTATTTGAAGACATGCTGTCAGTTCCAACCGGTCACGCCATTCTCCTGTGCCTGCTCTCGTCGAACAAAGCGTATTCTTCTGCAGAACTGACACTGGATGTTGTTTATCGCCACCATTCTGTATGAAGTCTAGAGACTGCTACATGTGAAAACCCTAGAAGATCAACAGTTTCTGAAATACTCAGATCATCTTGTTGGGAACCAACAACAATACTGTGCTCAGATTTTTCCCACTCTGATGTTTGACGTGTAGATTAACTGGAGCACGTGGTCTGGTTTTGCATGACTTCAGACATAAAAAAAAATAATAATTATTAAACAACATTAAATCATCTCAGATTTTACAAGTTCCATACAATACTCCCAAATCAGATGCCTTTGGACGAGGTGTCATGATATTAAATTATATTCCATCATTTAAACTTGGAGACCCAATACAAAGACCCCTGTTCCAGCTTGACAATGCTCCTGTGCGCAAAAGTCGGCTCCATGAAGATATGGTTTACATGGCCTGCTATGAAGCTCTGACCTCAACTCTACTGAGTTTGAAGTGGAATGTTGACTGCACCTGAGGAATCCTGATCCTACATCGGTACTGGGCTTTACTAACACCATTTTGGTTAATTGATCACAAATCTTTACAACCACTCTCCAAAATCTAGGGGACCACCTTCCCAGAGAAGTGGAGGTTGTTATAATAGCAAATGAGGACTTAAGGTGGAGTGGGATGTTAAAAAAAAAACACATACCAATCTTATCCATATTCAATATTTATTATTGTGTACCTCAAACATTTTTTATAAGTTATCATTATACTCATATCATCATACCTCCTAGGTCTAGTCATGCCCCAGTTCACTTTATTTCTATCACATATTTCTGACTTCCTGTTAACAAGTCCATCATCATATCACAACCAAAAGATTAAGGAACCCCAACCGAGTGATATGCGAGACTTGGTGCAGGCCAAATTACAGTGGATTTATGAACAAGCATGAAACATTGTCTTATGCACTGAACCATGTTTTGCCTTCCTAACATTGAGTTCTCCTTTGCAAATTATTTTGCATTAGAAATGGTTTTATGCAAAACAGGCATTGCAAATGGTTACGTGCAAATCAGAATTTGCTTATGCACTTCCAAACAATGCTTTTCGTTCGCTAGTTATTGGTATACGAATCTCTAGAAACAAGCATTTCCACAAACCTGCTTATCAACTGAACGAGACAGAAATTTATAAGGACACAGATATATGCGATAAAACACTAATGGATGTATGACCTTTCTAAATGTCCTGCATTCATCACCCAATCTATATTTTAAATCGGGTTCGTGAATAAACCTCAGTGTTTCATAGGTAGCGAATCTTGTTTTGTTCCTTCTGCTCATAACACCATGCGATGATTATGCAGCCATCATGAAAAAAGTGTACTTTCTATTTAAAGCAGTCGTTTTGTAATTGCTCTTCTACCCTCCTTCTGCTGTCACTAGATTGATATATTCTCTATTTCGAATATTAAAAAAAAAAAATACGATGGCCAACAAGGTTTGATTCAGGTCCAAAACACTAAAGCTGTTGTCTCTTCTCAATAAAAAATACATTACGATAAAATCAGCAGACGATGTGACAAAAAAAAAAAAAAAGAAAGAAAAGTCAGAACAGATTAAAGTTGCCTCCTTCCAGTAGGAAATTTCCTTTCCTGATTGGGGGGGAGAGGGGAGAGACAGACCCTAGGAAAATAATGACGTCTACTGTAGGAGAATGATTAATTGGTTACTTCAAATTCCTTCCCATAAACAACATACTACATTATATGGACTAAAGTTTGTGAGCACCTGGACATAAGATGTGCTATTTGAACATCTCATTCCACATTTAGCCCCGATTTACTGTTATAATAACCCCCACTCTTCTGGGAAGATGCCCCACTAGATTTTGTAGTGTGCTTGTGGAGATTTGTGCTCATTTGGCAGTAAGGGTGCCCTGGGGTTCAGTCAGAGTTCAGATTCATCCTGAAGGTGTTAAAAAGGTTTTTATAAAGCCAAAACTTTATAACAGGCCACTCAAGATCTTCCAATCCAACCCATGTAAACCATATCTTCCCAAAGCTGGCTTGTGCGGAAGGGCATTGTCACCGTGGAACAGGTTTGGGTCTCCTAGTTCAATTGAATGGAAAATTGAATGCTGCTGCACCCGCGGCCATCCTAAACAATTGTGTGCCTCTAAACGTGTTAACATTTTGGGTTCAGAACCACATTTGTAGAAAAAAAAAGGCCTTTGTCAATACTTTTTGTCTGTATAATATATTTCTCAAATAACCATCATGATTGAAGCAAACAAGTCAAATCAAGTCTTTTGCACCACGATCCAGCTGTCTTGGGAAAATGCCCTGCCTTGTTGCCTGGAGAAATTAACAGAGGTTACCTCAGCACTTAAAGAGGTTAATGCAGCACATAAGCTGCACTCTCCTGCTTCTAAAAAGAAAAGAGTGAAAAGAACTGAAAAGACTTCCATTTGCAGGAAACCCAAGGGTGACCTTCAGTGTCATATGAAACACACAAATCCAAAACATCAAACAGAATCGAACAAAAAAAAAAAAAAAAGAAGCACAAAATCCAAATACACAAATCCGGTCCTTCGACTGAGGAGGCTAAAACATGAAGAATGTATTATTATATACAACTAAAGGTCAGGGTCATTCTTATACAAACACCAGACTCCCAATATTTAGATACATTACATACAAACAACAACAATAATAACAAAACTGATAAACAAAAATGTTTCATATACCAGCAGGAAACGATCATTTAGATGACATCACCCCACACCCAGCCCCATGTCTTAGCCTGTTTACAGCTGGGATGTCACTGTAACCTATTTCCCACTGGACATGTTGGTTTTGTTTGTTTTTTCCCCCATCTCTCAAGTGCTCTGCTGATTTCCAAAAATAAACAAGATCATTCTGTCGACGGATAGACATTGCCAATATCTGCTTACATTGCTGTCCAGCCCTCCTGCAGCTAGCACCCTTTCTGCCAGCCTCTTTAGCAGTAATAGACTAGCGCAAAAAACAAAGTATGTTTCTAATACCTAGCATTTGACAGTCTTGACAAATATCAAAATTACTTAATGAAAAATCTACATTCACTGACCACCTTATTAGCAAAGCAACACTAATAGTAATTAGATTAGATTACACCAGCCTTCTCTGTGGTATTAATTCCACAATATTTGGGATTTTGCTCCGCGTTAACAGAACTGAATCATGTAGTTCCTGCTGAGGAACATTCATGTAGTTCCTTTCACGTGAACATTCGCGCAGCAAAACTCTCGCTCCACCTCACCCCAAAGTTGATTCAGATCAGGTGAGTGGGGGAAAGCCAGAGAAGACCACTGAACCTATGGTGATGTTAATAAAGGCAATTTGAGCAGACTTTTTTGCTTTGTGCCATACTGTAGCATTTCGTCATGTAGGTAGTAGCCATTAAGAAATGGGTAGGTAACTTGTGGACATTTATGCTTGAAAACCTTTCAATGTGGCCGATTTGAAATAATTCTGCAAAGAAGAGTGGGCCAAAATTACGCCACAAAGATGTGAAACACTCATTGCCAGTGCTTGATTGCAGTTATTCGGCTCAGTGGGAAATTCTTTTTAAATATAAAGACAAGTCAGACAGATTATTCATTCACCATTTCCTTTATCATTTAAAAACAACATTCTGTACTTGGGTTATATTCGTGTAATATGAACATTCTGTTTGATGTTTGATTATTTAACTATGCAAAAATGCAAAAATACATATTTCTTTTTAATCAGCAAGAGGACAAATACTTTTTTCACAACACTGTACATGTACTTCAGATTCAAGAAATGATTGATTGGTATTAAACACCCAAAGTGTACCAAGTATTTATTTCCCACACCATTACACCACCTCCACCAGCCTGGACTGTTGACAGTTTGAGCCAAAGGATTCCAGCTGCTGGTGACACAATTCTGACCTGTTTCTCGAGACTTCAAATTCTCGAGACTTCTCTCGAGACTTCAAATGTACATTTCTCGACACTTTAAATGTACAGTTTTGATAAGCCTGTGCTCACTGCAGCCTCGGCTTTCGGTTCTTGGCTAACAAAAGTGGAAATCTTCTGCTATTGTATCTCAAGGTGCTGTTCATCCTGGCACGCTTTACTATGTACAGCAATTTTGCAGATTAGTCTTCATTACTGAAACCTTAAACCAGACTGGCAATTGTCTGTTTAACTCTCAACTTCATTCCTAGAGACTGTCTCTGTGTTCTGGCGTTCCCAATAAAGTGCTCGGTAAGTACATAAAGCATCTGCCAGTCTGTAGTCGATAGATGACCTGAACAGAAATAAGACAGCATGCTATAAATGGAGAGGAAGAAAAATGAAAAACGTCCAGCCTGAAACAGCAGCATATAAATGACTCCTTCAGTGCCCCTGTGGCATATCATCTCTGTCTACCAACTGAAAAGGATATGACAACCATTATCTACACTGTTTATTTCTATTGACAAGCGCAGGCAGCGAGAGTGCGAGTTCAGCCAGAGTTGCAATCTGTTGTCGCTCTTGGTTCTGCTTTCCATAAATTCGCTGGAGAAAAAAAACGACCCCTCAGCTGCAGCAGTGAATACTGACGTGTGACTTCGGCCACAAGGGTAAGGGAGTGGCCAAGTTGTTTTTTAATTATGACTGTTGTTCCAAATTATTGCCTGGCAGACAAGAAGTTACATCAACCAGAGGAAAAAATAAATAGTTCTCCGTGTCGCAAAAAAAAAAAAAGTTACTGTTTGGTATCTAGCTGTGTTTTAACACGTCATGGTGGTTTGACGCACCTAAATGTTGTAACTAAAGCCGACGCACAGCCAGCACTGGAAAACCTATTATAAGCAAAGGGTTTTTAATCTGGAAAAGAATCTTTAAAAGAATAAATGGCTGTGATGGCTAAATGTTCACTACTATTTTAGCCATAGTGTATGTTGAGAGAAAATAAAGATATTCTTGACAAAAAGCTATAAAGTTTTAACCGATGATTCACTGGGTTTTTGTCAACATCTCATTTGACTTGTCGTTAATAGCGTTACTCCTATACACACTATTTTCCCTTAGTCTGAATTGAATGGACTCATCTAGCTAACTAGCTTCTTGAAAAACTATTTTTTAGTCTAGTCACTTTCCAGGCATTCCAAATATGGAATTGGGCTGCATACTGGAGCTTTTACTTTCCTGCATTAATATTTTGTCCACCTCTCAGGACCGAAAATAGACACAGCGTCCGATATGCTGCTAGTATCAGCACAATAGACAGCTAAATAACTTGTGCCTTCATCACAATCAGATGCTAATGAACCAGTATTTAATCTAATGTAAATGAGCACAGTTTTCAGGTTTAAACAGAGTGGCTACAACACAATGTGCAGCACTCTGTGTACAAGAGAAGCACACGATCACATGACTCGGCGAGTGCCTCAAGACTCGCTGTCCTCATCTCCACTCATCCTTTCAACACATCTTTTCTCTGTCTTATACTCACAAATGCAGATGTTTCGATGCACAACAGCGGCTACATTAATTCCGACAGTGTAGAAGATGTTCCAGAAAAAAGAAATCTGTTTCTGGTATATTGCTGGCTCACAATCATGGATTATTTTATCGTTCAGTGTGGGTTCAATTGGTACTGTCAAGCACAGTGACACAATTTAGCCCAGTGAGAGCAACAATAATCATTCCTGTCTCCCAACAATGATGAGACACAGAGACAGAAGGCGACCTCTGAAAAGAAAGAACGTGTCGTTTCTTAGATGACGACATACTCTGCAAGTGTTTTTTTAATCGATGTATTGTCTTTTTTCACAATGAGACTAAATTGAATGATGGTGGGAGAAATAACAGCTGTATTCACTGTGCTTATAGTGCAATATATTGACAATTAAAAATTTATTTTAAAGATAATGCATTACTAAATATTTAGCAAGATGCAGTTCTCAATATTTTGTGGATTTATACTGTAGGAATGAGTGCAAACATTAAAATCACCCCTAAATAAAAGATGCGCAGCTTTTTCATCCATTACTGCATGTCTCTTTTAATAGCCCGTAATTGAATTTGCTGTCGTTTCACCCTCACCTCCAAGACAACATCTTACACAGCACTCTAGCCAGTACGAGGCAAAGTTGGGTTTTTCTCCCTGAAATAAACACTTCCCTGACATGATGAGCCAGCAGCTTTCGACCCGTTTCCTATATTTCACCAACGTAGCACATCAGCCACTTCCTAACCACAGATGCTGACTAACCCAAGTTGTTAGGTGAGTACAGAGGAACCAGGAGTTACTCAATAAACATGACAAAGGAGATGTGAAACAACCTGACTGAAAGAGAACATGATCAGTCGCTGACATGGCTGCCTGGAGTGAAGGTCTCGTAATGCAACGCGTGCTTTAGCATGTTCATCGCATTCCAAATACGCTATGGTAGGACTGACACCCAAGACTGCATGATCAATGGAAAAATATGAATCAGTATGTCATTACCTATAATTATTCTTGGTGCAAAATTGTATTGGAGTAAATGATCAGAGCATAACATTGTTTAGCCTCCCATGTGGGGCCAAGAGAAGAAAGCCAATCACAAACATTTTTGGGCTTGTGTATGCAAAACCTGTAGTCTGTTTATCCTTGGTGCCAAAGTTCAAATTGCCAAACAAAGTCCTGCACCATGTTACTTAACCTACAAACTGTGGACAAAATACTAGAAACAAGCATCGATTTTATTAACAGCCTCACTTCAAGAGTATCTTTTCTCCAATCTCTTTCACATTAATAATAGCGGTTAACTAAACTCTGTTCGCACACAACGGGAGTGTCATTCAGTCCTAACCGCAGACACATTCATTCAATAAAAAGCCGCACGGCACCAAGTCTGACGGATGAGTCACGAGTAGTTTTGATGTCGAGCGATTAAATTTCGAGCGTCACCTCAAGGGCTGACGTGTTACCTTTCACAAAAATATCAAATGGCTCTCTGCTGCAGAAGGGCTGAGGGGGGGAATTGTGGTTTCCTCATTTTTCAATCAGGCAGAGAAGCACGCAAACTTCAAGCTTTCCTCCTCTAAAGCTTAAGCCATTATTCTTCTGGAAAGTGAAGGGCTCTAGACTCAGCCTCTTGTACTGGAAGAGCATCAAAATGGTGTCGTGTAAGTGACCTACTATCTCTTGGAATACAGAGTGCTAAATAATAAAGGGGACAGAGGTAGACATTTAGTATAGTGGGCTGGTCAGTGTAGTGAGAAGTGAGACTGGGCTTTATTCTGAACAAAGAAAATCAATTTGGATCGGCCAAACATTTACATTTATTCACTTAGAGGAGATTTTTTATTGTGAGGCAGAACACAATAACTCTGAAGGAGAAGGGCTCTCATCTAACATAAAACATATACGACACATTTTTCGCATTACCAGCATTAACCCAAAACAGGAAGACATTTTGATATATTGGCTAAAAGATTATGACATGAGGAAACATGATCAGACGTAATGGAAACTATATTACGTTGATACTGGTACCAGTTCAACACTAAAGACAAACAAGCCAAACATATCGTTTACAACAAACATGCATCCGTTTGCTGTTGGCAAAACATATTGTTTACAAAATGCCATGATGTGGTTTTGCACATATTCGCTTCTACAGTGCAATGCCATCGCATCCGTCTGCGCTGATTACAACTGCAAGTGCTTTTCTGTTGCGTATTCCTACGTTCATCAGCATCCTACTCAACCTGGGAAATGTGTGTGTGTGTGTGTAAGGGGGTCTCCTTTCCTTAATTCCACCTTATGGTTCCTACCAATCATTTCAGTGAATCTGAGCAGGACATCACTACTGATCACAGTTATTACGTTATACTATGATACTGATATCAGCTAAATAAATATTAGCCTGATACCTGAAGCGCATGTGATACAAATCACATTCGGAAACAAAGGATTTGTCTATTTTCTAATCTATTGAATGCAAATCACATTTAGATTGAAGGTTTAATATATGCCTTTTTTTTTTAAAACATGCACCTTAATGCCATTTCCCATTGGTGGAGGTAAAACATTGAAGGGAAATCCCACCCTAAACGACATGAACAGTAATCATATTCAAATCACTGAGTCGACTTTCCTGTGGGAACGACACAAGCTTGTCCGACGTTCTATGGGAACGACCAGGAAAACATGCAATACGAATAAGTTACAGTAAAGACAAACGGATTTGTCGGAAAACCAATTAAAGCGCTGCTGCATCAGGCGTGAAGTGGGAGATGAAGTGGGAGATGAATCTCACTGGGAAGTGAGTATATAAACATATGCATGTATATAAAGCTCATGAGTATCATTGTTATAGCTGTAAATGTTGATGAATTATATTTATAATATAATTATCAGAACTACTCACCTTGGCTTCAAAGATGGGGAACGAGTAAGTCGTCAGTCCCAGCTTCAGGAGCTACAAACTGGCTGTGCGTGTGTGTGTGTGTGTGTGTGTGTGTGTGTGTGTGTGTGTGTGTGTGTGTGTGTGCGTGCGTGCGTGCGTGCGTGCGTGTGTGTGTGTGTAATCCTCAAACAGCACAGATTACAGCCAAAAGGATGTGGAGCAGCTAACAGTAGCCTGCTATATCTAGTGCACTAGCTGGTCAGCTTATTGTTTAATATGAGCACCATAGACCTTTTTTTATTTATCAAACAATAATCAACAATAGAATTCACAGACTTCAGACACACACACTGTCTGCCTTAAGAGGGTCCTCATATCCCAAAGATCCTTCGGAATAACCTGTAGAGAAACCAAGAGAAAGAGAGAGAGAGAAAGAGAGAGAGAGAAAAAAAACGATTCGTTTTAATAATAATAATACATAAGTCATATAAAAGCCATATCCGCTCGACAGGTGCTGAGGTTATAGAGCCGTTATAAAGGCAGTGGAAGCGGAGCTGCAGCTCTCAGTCAGTACAGCCCCCAGTATCCGCTCTCTCCTTGTCGCTAACCTGCTCGTGCTCTCAGCAGCTTCTTGTGTTTTTCTCACGCTGTAAACGCGTATTTGGGCACGGAAATAAACCCCCCAGTGTTCCTGCATTTCTAAAAAACGCCATGTTAAGTCGGGAGTGTTTTGCTTACCGTGAGGCGCTCCTCGCAGTTTCGGGAGAATCAGCTGCTGAACGAGATGCGTTATAAAGACGCCATTTGCGTGCGTGTGTGTATGTGTGTGTGTGAGACCGTTTCCTAGTTGGCGCTTTAAAGAAAGACGAGTGCCAATACATCTCGTAACAAAGTGTGTTCGAGCGCCCCCTGCCGCATAAAACCCGACTTTGCCGATTTTCTTCTCGTACAATTTTGGTTGAGCGGGAATTCTCGTTCTTCACGTGTTCACGTCTCGTCTGCGTGGGTTCTAAATAGATGTGAGTTCTAATGGTTCCTTGCACTGGATTACCATCAGTTAGTAAACTCGTTACTCCTGGTGATCCTGCCATCACTAACTGTTCCCACTATTACCCATTTAGTGTTCACACCATCATCCAGTGTTTTCACCTTCACCCATTGTCCCTATCAGTGTTCCTATCATCACCTGGTGTTCCTGTCGTCAGCTAATGTTCCCAAAATCAACTATTCTTCCTGCCATCACCAGTGTTCTATCATCATCTAGTGTTCCCGTTATTACCTAGTGCTCCCACCATCATCCAGTTTTCCTTTCATTACCCACTGTTCATATTAACACCTAGTGTTCCTGCCATCACCTAATGTTGCTTAATCTCTAGTGTTCCTACCGTTACCCATTGTTCTCACAATTGCTAAGTATTCTATCATCACATCATGTTCCCACCATCACCCAGTGGTCCCAGCATCACAAAAAATAAATATCACCACCCACTTTTCTGCAAGTGCTCAGTGTTACCACTATCACCCAGTGTTCCCACCAGTCTTTTTAAAATACAATCCAGAAACCATGCAACCTTGACCTAAATGACACAAGATAAAAAAAAAAAACGAATGGACGATGAAGAATTAAGGTGGCACACCTACGCTTGGCTTTATTGTGTGTTTTGATGTCCTATGATTACAAATGAACCCATTAAAGCCTTTGTTTTCTTACAGTATGTCCCTGCTGGTTTGGATTATCAGGCCAGGGTAGTCAAGATAGTAGAGAAAAACAAATTGTTGAATTATTGCTAACAATGACATATCACAACAATTTGGGGGTTTTATTTAGGAAATATCACAAATGTTGTGTTTGGTTGATTGATAAGGAAATAACGTTCCAGTTGGCCAAGAGGGTCTACCATCTTATATACAGTGAGGAAAATAAGTCATCGTAGGTGCATGTCCACTGTGAGAGACATAATCTAAAAAAAAAAAATCCAGAAATCACAATGTATGATTTTTAAACTATTTATTTGTATGATACAGCTGCAAATTAGTATTTGAACACCTGTCTATCAGCTAGAATTCTGACCCTCAAAGACCTGTTAGCCTTTAAAATGTCCACCTCCACTACATTTATTATCCTAAATTAAATGCACCTGTTTGAGGTCGTTAGCTGCATAAAGACACCTGTCCACCCCATACAATCAGTAAGAACCCAACTACTAACATGGCCAAGACCAAAGAGCTGTCCAAAGACACTAGAGACAAAATTGTTCACCTCCACAAGGCTGGAAATAGCTACGGGGAAATTGCCAAGCAACTTGGTGAAAAAAGGTCCACTGTTGGAGCAATCATTAGAAAATGGTAAAAGCTAAACATGACTGTCAATCTCCCTCGGACTGGGGCTCCATACAAGATCTCACCTCGTGGGGTCTCAATGATCCTAAGGAAGGTGAGAAATCAGCCCAGAACTACACGGGAGAAGCTGGTCAATGACCTGAAAAGAGCTGGGACCACCGTTTCCAAGGTTACTGTTGGTAATACACTAAGACGTCATGGTTTGAAATCATGCATGGCACAGAAGGTTCCCCTGCTTAAACCAGCACATGTCCAGGCACGTCTTAAGTTTGCCAATGACCATTTGGATGATCCAGAGGAGTCATGGGAGAAAGTCATGTGGTCAGATGAGACCAAAAAATAACTTTTGGGTCATAATTTCACTAAACATGTTTGGAGGAAGAAGAATGATGAGTACCATCCCAAGAACACCATCCCTACTGTGAAGCATGGGGGTGGTAGCATCATGCTTTGGGGGTGTTTTTCTGCACATGGGACAGGGCGACTGCACTGTATTAAGGAGAGGATGACCGGGGCCATGTATTGCCAGATTTTGGGGAACAACCTCCTTCCCTCAGTTAGAGCATTGAAGATGGGTCGAGGCTGGGTCTTCCAACAGGACAATGCCCCGAAGCACACAGCCAGGATAATCAAGGAGTGGCTCTGTCAGAAGCATATCAAGATTCTGGCGTGGCCTAGCCAGTCTCCAGACCTAAACCCAATAGAGAATCTTTGGAGGGAGCTCAAACTCCGTGTTTCTAAGCGACAGGCCAGAAACCTGACTGATCTAGAGAAGATCTGTGTGGAGGAGTGGGCCAAAATCCCTCCTGCAGTGTGTGCAAACCTGGTGAAAAACTACAGGAAATGTTTGACCTCTATAATTGCAAACAAAGGCTACTGTACCAAATATTAACATTGACTTTCTCAGGTGTTCAAATACTTATTTGCAGCTGTTTCATACAAATAAATAGTTTAAAAATCATACATTATGATTTCTGTTTTTTTTTCTTAGATTATGTCTCTCACAGTGGACATGCACCTACGATGACAATTTCAGACCCCTCCATGATTTCTAAGTGGAAGAACTTGCTAAATAGCAGAGTGTTCAAATACTTATTTTCCTCACTGTATACACATTTAAACCTTTGTGAATTTATTGTTAAATGCAAAAATAATAATAATAAAAAAACATTAGAGAAGAAGAAAGAGAAAGAGAGAGAGAGAGAAAGAGAGAGAGAGAGAGAGAGAGAGAGAGAGAGATTAGAGCATCGTGCAGCATGATCAGAAAGGGGGGGTAGGGATTAAGTGTTAAATCATGTATTTGAGAGACACAATCTGCATTCAGCTGGTAGTTTGTCATGAAACTGGAATTTACCTTCAGTTACTTACTACAGTGAAACCCACTTATCTCGATCTCGGTTACCTCGACAACCCTAGAGAACCGCCAAATTGTCGATTTGTCTAAGAAATTTTTAATCGGTTATGTCGACTTTTTTATGTCGCCGAATATCTCGAGCAGAAGGGGGGGAAAATTTGCCATTTAACGTCGGTTATCTCGGTGCAGCCGCAGAAGAACTCGCGGAAGTGGCGGAAAAATCAAGCCTTACAGATGTTACAGGTGTTGTATTGTATACTGGTGAATCTCTGCTGTTAGTTAGTGCACATATGCCTTTTGTTGTTTAATGTTATGCGATGAACGGGAGGCGAAAGTAGAAGCGCGGCGCTGAACAGCACACGGGAGAATGTGGGATGAGAGTGCCGGTGGGAAGACACGTACCGGGATACGCATGCGCGATAACAACGACCGCCGTGAACCAACATATAGCAACAATAACGGACAGTGAGAGTGTGGAAGATTAAATAGGAGCTGGTGATGATGATAAACGAGCACCATGTGTGCGCAATTAAAGCCTGGAGCTTCAGAGAAAGCGGCCGAGAAAACACCTGACATGCTGAAGGGGGCGCGAAGGGGGCGTGGCAGGGGGATTCCTGACAGATAACAAACATGTACTGTATGTACATTTTTATAGCATGCCTTCATCAAATAAATCGCGGCAACGCTGTTGTGGGAAAAAAAACTCTAAAAACACGTGCATGCACATTCTCATTTATTAACGCACATCATGTACATAAAGAAAATTCAAGCACGTTAATATACTGCCGCCTTATTGATTTTCGTTTATCTCGATCATCGGTTATCTCGATGCTTTTTGGCGACCCCCTGTTTTAATGTAGTTCGTTAACTACATTAAAACATTACCAACTATAGTAATACAAATGCATGTAAATACAGAGTAAGAAATGTAAATAAACCTGCTAAGATGTTTGATAGATGAATCTTCTTCTTCTTCTTCTTTCGGCTGCTCCCATTAGGGGTCGCCACAGCGGATCATCCGTCTCCATACCACCCTGTCCTCTATATCTGCCTCTTTTACACCAACTACCTGCATGTCTTCCCTCACCACATCCATGAACCTCCTCCTTGGCCTTCCTCTTTTCCTCCTACCTGGTGGCTCCATCTTCAGCATTTTTCTACCAATATAATTCATGTCCCTTCTCTGCACATGTCCAAACCATCTCAATCTCGCCTCCCTCACCTTGTCACCAAAACATCCTACATGTGCTGTCCCTCTAATAAACTCATTTCTAATCTTGTCCATCTTCGTCACTCCCAACGAAAACCTCAACATCTTCAGCTCTGCTACCTCCAGCTCCACCTCCTGTCTTTTACTCAATGCCACTGTCTCTAATCCATACAACATCGCAGGTCTCACCACAGTCCTATAAACTTTTCCTTTCATTCTTGCAGATACTCTTCTATCACAAATCACTCCTGTCACTCTTCTCCACCCACTCCACCCTGCCTGCACTCTTTTCTTTACTTCCCTAACACACTCTCCATTACTTTGCACTGTTGACCCCAGGTACCTGAACTCCTCCACCTTCTTCACCTCTTCTCCCTGCAACCGCATCACTCCACTGCCCTCCCTCTCATTCACACACATGTACTCTGTCTTACTCCTACTGACTTTCATTCCCCTTCTCTCCAGCGCATATCTCCACCTCTCCAGGCTCTTCTCAACCTGCTCTCTACTCTCACCACAAATCACAATATCATCTGCAAACATCATAGTCCAGGGAGACTCCTGTCTGACCTCGTCCGTCAACCTGTCCATCACCACTGCAAACAGGAAAGGGCTCAGGGCCGATCCTTGATGCAGTCCAACCTTCACCCTGAACCAGTCTGTCGTACCTACTGCACACTTTACTGCCGTTACACTGTCCTCATACATGTCCTGCACCACCCTCACATACTTCTCTGACACACCTGACTTACTCATACAATACCACAACTCCTCTCTCGGCACCCTGTCGTACGCTTTCTCTAAATCCACAAATACACAATGCAGCTCCTTCTGTCCTTCTCTATACTTCTCCATCAACATCCTCAAAGCAAATAAGGCATCTGTGGTGCTCTTCCTCGGCATGAAACCATACTGTTGCTCACAGATGGTCACCTCTTCTCTCAGCCTGGCTTCCACTACTCTTTCCCATAACTTCATGGTGTGACTGATCAACTTAATTACCCTGTAGTTACTGCAGGTCTGCACATCTCCCTTATGCTTAAAGATCGGTACCAGCACACTCCTTCTCCATTCCTCAGGCATCCTTTCCCCTTCCAGAATCCTGTTAAACAATCTGGTTAAAAACTCCACTGCCATCTCTCCTAAACATCTCCACGCTTCTACCGGTATGTCATCTGGTCCAACCGACTTTCCATTCTTCATCCTCTTAATCGCTGCTCTCACTTCCTCCTTACTAATCCTATCTACATCCTGCTTCACCAACTCCACATCCTCCAACCTTCTCTCTCTCTGATTTTCCTCATTCATCAGCTGCTCAAAATACTCCCTCCATCTTCTCAACACACTCTCCTCACTAGTCAACACATTTCCCTCTCCATCCTTTATTGCTCTAACTTGCAGTACATCCTTCCCAGCTCGGTCCCTCTGCTTGGCCAATCGGTATAAATTCTTTTCTCCTTCCTTAGTGTCCAACCTCTTATACAGTTCCTCATATGCCTTTTCCTTGGCTTTCGCCACATCCCTTTTAACCTGCTGCCGCATCTCCTTGTACTCCTGCCTACTTTTCTCATCACTCTGTCGATCCCACTTCTGTTTTGCCAATCTCTTTCCCCTAATGCTCTCCTGCACTTCCTCATTCCACCACCACGTCTCCTTGTCTTGCTTTCTATTTCCAGATGTCACACCCAGTACTTTTCTAGCTGCCTCCCTCATCACTCCTGCAGTAGTTGCCCAATCATCCGGCACCTCTTCACCACCACCAAGCCCCTGTCTGACCTCTTCCCTGAACCTCACACTACACTCTTCCTCCTTCAGTTTCCACCATCTTATTCTTCTTTCAAACCTTACTTTCCTCCTCTTCTTCTTCGCCTCCAAAACCATCCTACAGACCACCATCCGATGCTGTCTAGCTACACTGTCCCCCGCCAACACCTTACAGTCTCCAATCTCCTTCAGGTTGCATCTCCTACACAGAAGATAATCCACCTGTGTGCACCTTCCTCCACTCTTATACGTCACCCTATGATCCTCCTTCTTCTTAAAATACGTGTTCACCACTGCCATTTCCATCCTTTTAGCAAAATCTACCACCATCTGCCCTTCCACATTCCTCTCCTTAAAACCATACCTACCCATCACCTCCTCATCACCTCTGTTCCCTTCACCTACATGCCCATTAAAGTCTGCCCCAATCACCAATCGTTCTTTCCTAGGTACACCATCTACCACTTCATCTAATTCACTCCAGAATCTTTCTTTCTCCTCCATCTCACAGCCAACTTGTGGAGCATAGGCACTAATGACATTTATCATCATCCCTTCAACTTCCACCTTCACGATCATCACCCTATCAGAAACTCTCTTCACCTCCACTACACTCTTACTGTACGCTTCCTTCAGAATCACCCCTACACCATTTCTCTTCCCATCCACACCATGATAAAACAGTTTAAACCCACCTCCAATGTTCCTGGCCTTACTCCCTTTCCACTTGGTCTCCTGAACACACAACACATCTACCTTTCTCCTCTCCATCATATCAGCTATCTCTCTCCCTTTACCCGTCATAGTACCAACATTTAAAGTACCAACCCGAACCTCTACTCTCCTACACTGCTCCTTTTCCTGCCGTCTCTGTAGACGCCTTCCTCCTCTCCTTCTCCTCCTTCGGCCAACAGTAGCCCAATTTCCACCGGTACCCTGTCGGCTAACGATACCTGTGGCGGTCGTTGTTAACCCGGGCCTCGACCGATCCGGTATGAAATTCTCATTTGTGATCCGCATATTTGATTTGGCACATGTTTTACGCTGGATGCCCTTCCTAACGCAACCCTCCCCATTTACCCGGGCTTGGGACCGGCACTAAGAGTACACTGGCTTGTGCCCCCCTAATGGCTGGGTATATATGTTAATATATATTCAACATATAGTCAACACTTCCTCTGTCTCGTGTAGTATGTGAGCACTAATGATAATAAAAAAAATATATTTATGTCTTTAAACTGAATTCAAATTCTAGTAACAGACATTTCTTTTTTATAAATACAGATCTTTATTTAAAAAATACATTTACACAATTTTTTGAAGTGAATAAAATAGTGCAAAATCAATTTTAAATTAATGCTGCAGAGTTCATATTTCTACAATGACTAATAACAAAAATGATAACAATAATTGTTATAAATCGATAAAAGTAACTTTCAAGGTAATACAATATATAAAACCTTCCAGTGCAAAAACATAAATGTTAATATAAAAACAATTAAGAAATTAAAATCCATTTGATAACAAAACAATAATCTTAATAGATTCAAAACACAAATTTCAAACTAAATTAAATTAGTTAAAATTACATTTTTTATGTTTTGTTTTTTTTTCCTTAAAAACATTAATACATCTTAGGCCAACAGCCATCACTTGTGATTAGCACTGCCTGGTATCACCACTCAAGCTTCATATCTGCTTTGCTCCATACATATTTGCCCCCTCTTTTAAGAAACATCCTCTCATCAAACCCACTGAACTTTA
Source organism: Silurus aristotelis (assembly GCF_946808225.1). Lineage (NCBI taxonomy): Eukaryota > Metazoa > Chordata > Actinopteri > Siluriformes > Siluridae > Silurus > Silurus aristotelis. Next base: position 16,371,440 of record NC_139579.1, read on the forward strand.
TAGCTTCCTCTACTCCCACATCCAGAATGGATTTAGACGGGTCTTTTCTCCCTGCTCGACAATCAAGGAAACGCATCTGCAGAGATTAAAGAGACGCATGTAAATTAAAAGCTAAATTGTAAAAAGAAATTGACATAAGTTAAGCCAAATGTAGTTCCTATTTCTGCCTTGTAATATGCAGTATATACAGTACTTTATGACTTTATAACATACATATGAAGGAATTGTATGAATGAGTGCACATAAAGTTTAACTGCTGATGCATATTGTCACTTACATATTCATCCAAAATCAAGTAGGAGTCCTTCATCTGTAAACAAACAAACAAATGCATAAATAAGCCATAATAAGAAATATTGCTATGCATATTTATACTTTAAATACTAGATGCTGGTTCTGGATCTGATATAGACATTTATAATTGATATTACCTTTTGATTTGACTCTGGAACCAGACACTTAATGCTTTGGTGACGGTCCAGGAAATCCTGGAACTCCTGATCAGTAATGACAAATTTCTCCGCTTCTCGAAGGCTATCCTCGCCTGTGTTTTCCCCATGAATAAGGAGGCACTGAAACACCTACCAGACACACCAGCGCAAGAGACGTATGTTAAAAAGCCGAACAGGTAGTTAAAACTACTACATGACTCTGAGATCAATGCGTCTTACCTTCCAGCGCACAGGATTAAGGTCAGCGATGTTCTCAGTCATGTCTTCATGAACATTGAAGGTGTTGATAACTGAGTTAATTTTGAAAGCCACTTTATACTCTTTGCACCAGGTTCTCACTTTGTACAGGTTGTCTATGTGGCTTTTTTTGCCCTGGGCTCTACCGATTGTTTGGTTGGTTTCATCATCAAAGCTGTCACAAGATATTGCCAAAATATCCAAATAGTCTCCTAGACAAGACAGACGACATACATTGTTATTATTACTCATTACAGATTTGGTTGTAAATTGATTAAAAATGGGATCAACATCACATTTATTCTGTGCAAAACAATCTAGATTTGATCTCAACTATAAATGAGCTGGCGCATGAGTTTTTGGAATGAGCTTCTGCTGCCATCTAGTGTTCAGTTTCTTTAATACAGCGTACCATATTTCTTGAACCACGAGTCCTTGATCATGCTTCCGTTACTGACGATACTGACGCTCGGCAACTCAAGCTCCTGTTTGCAGTATCGCACCAGTTCTCCCAGGAAGACGCCCTTCTGATGCAAAAAAGGTTCTCCACCTGAGAAGTTGATTTTCTCCATTCCTAATAGTGAATATGCAAATAATAATAATAAAAAAAAACAGGGGTTGACAGAAGTTTTTACTCCATTGACAAGTACAGCCCATGTTCAGACTTTTTTTTTTTAAGTTTGCAATTGAAGTAAATGATGATGATCATAAAGATGATTTGATCACGTGTGATGAATAAAACAACATTGTCCTCTATGGCGCATGTAATAATAATAATAATAATAATAATAATAATAATAATAATAATAATAAAAAAAAAAATTCCACAAGTGAAATATGAGTAAAACATGACTTCAGTGCTGATCACTTCACTTACCTGCTTCTTTCAGGAGTCGCAGTCCTGTCTTTGCATCCTCTAAAGGCAAGACGAAAGACGTCTTTGCCGTGTGAAAGCAGAATCCGCATTTGTAATTGCACTGGCGGGTGAAGTGGTAGTTGACGCTGCTCGGGGTCGGGGTCTCATCTCGCTCAGAGCGCTCGTGCTGAGGGTTCACCTGCCCCCGGTTTACTCCGATCCACACAGAAAACACTCTTCTCCACACGGAGAGCATAGAGTACACGTTATTGATGCACAGCTGAAGGAGAATCCTCACAAAAGCCACCTGATTAGAAAGCAACATGATGAATTGGAGTGTTTCACCACCAGTGTGTTCAGACGACAGCTGACTTGTGTTTATATACACACTTGATATAGGAAGGAGGCGGAGAAATGGAAAGCGAAAGCGAGTTGGTTTTAACTTGGGCTTTTTTTTTTTTTTTTTATTAAACGAAACTTATACATGGCGAAGTCTTGTTTGTGCACCCACCCATCCCTGCATAAACATCCACCAAGACTGAGAGAGAGAGAGAGAGAGAGAGAGAGAGAGAGATAAGGGGGGGCGGAGGGGGGATTAAAGTACACCAGTATTTTTTTGGTGCATGACTCGTTCATTTTTTTTTACCAGGATAAAGTTTCGTTTACTATAACTTTCACTACAAACCTGGTAGATTCCTTTCACATTAACTACATTCTAAATAAAATTTTATTTGTCACATTCATGAAATGCTTTTTCACAACTTCCCAAAAAAATAACTTCCCATGAAAAACTAGTAGTACAACAGTAGTACAAAAAAAACAAAAAACAAAAACAAATATTATATATGCACACACACACACACACACACACACACACACACACACACACACACACACACACACACACACACACACATGAATTAAACAGAAAGGGACGGATATGTCTATGACAGATATTAACATAGTACAGATTAAAGTGTCAAAACAGTGTGCTGGTATAAAGTCCAGAGTTAAAGTGACATTTCAGTGCAAATAATGCAAATGATTGTGCAGTGAAGGAAAGTGAGACAGAAAGAGAGAGAAAAAGGTTGCTGTCTGTTTCCTGGTTTAAACTCCAAATGGCCTGCGGGAAGAAGCTCGACCTCATTCTCTCTGTATTTGCTTTCAAAGAGTGGACGCGTTTTCTTAACGCAACAGAGAAAAGAGTTCATTGTTGGCATGCCTGAGGTCCTTCACAATCTTCCTGGCCCTGGTCCGCCCTGGTCAGGGAGCTCGATGCGGATGGTACTCTCAGCTGACAGCACCACCCGCTGGAAGGCTCGTCTGTCCTGCATGGTGCTTTTCCCGAACCAGGAAGTGATGCTACCCGTCAGAAAGCTCTCAATGGTGCCTGTGTAGAAAGTCTTTAGCATCTGAGATGGTAGTTTAAAGTCCCTTAACCATCTTAGATTGTAGACACCAGGGTATTGATGTGACAAGACCAAGACAGGTTCTGTGTGATTTGAACACCTAGGTAACGAAAACTGTCCACTCTTTCCACTGGGGTCCCGTTGATGGTTAGTGGTTGTCTATGACTGCTACTGCTTTGTGCTGAAGTCCACTATCAACTCCTTAGTCTTGCTAACGTTCAGGAGAAGATTGTTCTCCTGGCCCCATCTCTCCAGGTTTTTAATCTCCTATAGGTAGGCTGTCTAATTGTTGTTGGAGATCAGGCCCACCACAACAGCGTCGTCACCAAACGTGATGATAGTAGTGGAGTTGGAAGTGGCCAAACAGTCATGCACGGTGAGTACAGCAGAGGGCTCAAAAGACAACCCTGAGGAGCTCCAATGCTGAGAGTGAGGGTGAATGAGGTTTTTTTGCCCACCGAAACGGCTTGTGGTCTGTCTGTCAGGAAGTTGGAGATCCATTGACACAGGGGCAGGCTGAGTACCAGGACATTTAACTTATAGGTGAGTGTGGAGGGAATTATGGTGTTAAACACTGAACTGTAGTCCACAAACAGCATTTTCACATCATTCCCTTTTCTGCAGTCCAGGTGGCTCATCGTTTTGTGCAGAAGATGTGTTATGGTGTCCTCATAAGAGCAGTTCTGGTGGTACGCGAACTGTAGTGGATCCAGTGTGTCCGGTAGTGTTGCAGTGATGAAGTCTCTGACCAGTATTTTAAAGCACTTCATCACTATTGAGGTCAGGGCTACAGGGCGGTAGTCGTTGAGGTAGGTGGGCTGGGGATCTTCTTAACAGGAACAATGGTGGACTGTGTAAAGCATAAGAGGACTATAGACTATAGATAGAGGTTGAACACCAGTGTTAGCTGATCAGCGCAGGCCTGTGATGCCATCTGGTCCTGCTGCCTTCCTTTTATTCACTCTCCCGAATGCCCTCCTCACATCATTGCCCTGAGATGGCTAAAGTGTTTAACTCTCCGGCTCTCTCAGCATGCATGTTGTTTGTGCCACTAGCGTGGTTAGCTGCATCCTCAAAGCGAGCGTAAAAGTTGTAGCGAAGTTGCCAGAGAAGCGACCACATTCCCCATTCTAGAGGAACTAAGGAGACCCAAACCTCTTCCAGCATGACAATGTGTGGGCTGGACAAAATTATTGGCACTCTTAACTTAATATAAAATAACATAATAAAATAACTGAAATCAGTCGCTTACTATAACCATCAATACGATTCTTAAACCCTGCACCCGGAATTTAGAACCACTCTTCCTCTGCAAACTGCTCCAGGTCTCTCATATTGGAAGGGTGCCTTTTCCCAACAGCAATTTTAAGATATCTCCACAGGTGTTCAATGGGATTTAGATCTGGTCTCATTGCTGGCCAATTCAGAACTCTCCAGCGCTTTGTTGCCATCCATTTCTGGGTGCTTTTTGAAGTATGTTTTGGGTCATTGTCCTGCTGGACCAAAGATCTCGGACGCAAACCCAGCTTTCTGACACTTTCCCTACACTGCGCCCCAAAATCCTTTAGTAATCCTTAGATTTCATGATGCCTTGCACACACTTAAGGCCCCCAGTGCCAGAGGCAGCAAAACAACCCCAAAACATCTTTGAACCTCCACCATATTCTACTGTAGGTATACTGTGTTCTTTTCTTTGTAGGCCTCATTCTGTTTTCGGGTAAACAGTAGAATGATGTGCTTTACCAAAAAGCTCTATCTTGGTCTTATCTGTCCACAAGACATTTTCCCAGAAGGATTTTGGCTTAATCAAGTACATTTTGGCAAACTGTAGTCTTGCTTTTTTTTTGTCTCGGTGTCAGCAGTGGGGTCCTCCATAGCATTTTATTTCATTTAAATGTCGATGAATAGTTCGCGCTGACACTGATGCTCCCTGAGCCTGCAGGACAGCTTGAATTTCTTTGGAACTTGTTTGAGGCTGCTTATCCACCATCCGGACTATCCTGCGTTGCAGCCTTTCATAAATTTTTCTCTTCTGTCCACGCCCAGGGAGATTAGCTACAGTGCCATGGGTTGCAAACTTCTTGATAATGTGGACTGTGGACTGACACACTGTGGACAAAGGCAAATCTAGATATCTGGAAATGGACTTGTAACCTTGAGATTGTTGATATTTTTCCACAATTTTGGTTCTCAAGTCCTCACACTGTTCTCTTCCGCCCTTTCTGTTCTCCATGCTTAGTGTGGCACACACAATGCAAAGACTAAGTGAACTCTCCTTTTTATCTGCTTTCAGGAGTGATTTTTATATTGCCCACACCTGTTATTTGCCCCAGGTGAGTTTAAAGGAGCATCACATGCTTGAAACAATCTTATTTATCCACATTTTTTAAAGGGTGCCTTTCATTTTGTCCAGCCCATTTTGGAGTTTTTTTGTTCCAATACACACAAAGGGAATAAACATGTGTATAGGAATATATTTCAGGGGTGCCAACAATTCTGGCCATGACTGTATACAGTATCATTTGGACAATATGGATTTCTTATTTTTCGTTTCTCTGTAATGCACCCTAATGATTTTTCTGGATTTCCTCAACAGTTAATGGTCTTCGAAGTTGCACCAAGAACGCATTAGTTTTATTTATTTATTTGTGAATGGAAAAGGCAATGCACTGTTGCGTTTGTTTTTGTTGGCTCAGAGGCGCTCTCTGTTCCACCCACTTTCGCTTCTCCGCTCAGTTTCGTTTCTTGGTCGCTCTTTGGTTCAGTAATAAAACTGCGCTAGTGCAAGGAAGTTCACACTGCACTTTAAACCTACAGGCTGCACAATGGCGAGCAGATCCATATCCCGTTTAGCACAGTGGTGCTCCCGAATATTTATGGTGGAAATCAACCAGAAGACGGAGCCGATTTATTTCGCTTTAAGCTCAAAACCAAGTGCGCTGAGCCCTGAGCTGGATGCGCTTTTCGGGAGCGGAAAGCTGTTTTCAGTGTGCGCTCAGTGCGACGGCAGAGTGCAGAGCGCGCGCTCTCACGCGCATCTTAAACGCGCCCTGGCTGAAAAGCTGCCGCCCGGATGTGACCTTTTGGACGCGGCTTTCTTCCTCCCCGACGTTAAAAACTCGTTCGTGAGGGGCTTGTTCTTGCGCGATAACTCCGCGCTGTACTCTGCGGAGCGGGTTGTGAATCAACTCCGGCAGAACGGCTCGGTCGCGTCCGTGCTCGCGTACACGCGCGGGAACAGCGGCGATTGCGCGTGCTCGATTGTGAGCGACGAGCCTGCGGAGCACGAGCGGCGCTATTACGTAACACCTGTTCCCGTGCCACTGCGTCATCCCGCAACACTCAACATTATAAACTCAGACGTGTTCTACCGACTGGAAGACGCTTGCAAAGTGCTTCAAGAGGTAATAGTCAGCTACTGGCTTAATCCGTTCTCTTTCAAGCAGTAATTCAGAGCTCAATAAACTCTTGGACGAATTATTTAGAGTTCCTTTTCTTTTTGTATAATACCTACTACGTAAATAGTAAAGCACCACGTGACACGGACAATAATGTCACTATAATGAATTCAAAATGAAACAATTAACATGTGGTCTTTCAGCTTTAGTTTCAAAATACCCAAACCATTGTATATGCTTACAGATAACTAGATGCACTTACATAATTATTTGTAATAATTGCAATTGGTCAATGATCTGAAGTTTGGAACCTATAGACAGCACCAAATGATGTGTTTGCTCTCTTCAGATCCTTTGCCAGACCTTCTGCAGCTTCCTATAGACTATACATGGGATTATGTTTTTATGGCTTTAGTTGGGTTGAGTTCAGATGGCCGACTCTGCCATTTAAGAACACCTAATATGAAGAGAATATTTTACCTTTATATATTTTTTTTAGAATTCATCCCACAAATTCTATCAAGCAGTACCATCGATCTATTGGTACCCATACATTCCCATGCTATAACACTGCCTCCACCATGTTTTCTGGATAATGTTGTATGCATTGGATCATGAGCCTTTCCTTTCCTTTTCTATTTTATACCCTTCTCTCCCCACTGTTCTGGTACAAGTTCATCTTGTTTTCATCTAGTCAAAAAAATCTTGACCCAAAACTGGACAAGCTTTGTTTTTAGATGTTTTAGTCTAACGTTCCTTTAAGATAAAAAAGAAACCTCTAAGAAATGTGTAATATGGGTGCTCTGAAATTACAGTATTATACTAATTTGTAAACGGATCTCAGGAACACAGGTACAAGACTCTATATTTGACACTACAATTTAAACATGACATAAAAATGAAAAACTCCCTAAATAGTTCACAAAATAGGGTCTGAGCTCATTAAATCTTACAAACACTATTCACTAGTCAATAAAATTAATGATAGTTTTCTTTATTGCCACATTCGTATATATTCGTATATATTTACAATATATATATATATATATATATATATATATATATATATATATATATATATATATATATATATATATATATATATATATATATATGTATATATATATATATATATATAGTATCTAACAAACAACAAATAAGACATTTATTCTCAAGAGAAAATACTATAGAAATTAAACTTGGATATATTTTAGTGTAGTCAGTGTGCAGCTTGTATTGCAGTAAAGATTTACTGCCATTGTTGTCTTAATAATTGGCAACAAATGTGAGTACACCCTAAACGATAACAGATGTACGTCATGTAAACATGCAAAGCCACACGTCCTATTCATCATGTTCATGTTTTTGTCTGCTTGACAGCACCATACAAATTTGTATATCTTGTTTTAGAGTAGTTAATGTGGTGCTTTGAGCACAATTCTCTCATACTGACCACTGGATGTTCAAAATGGCACCTCATGGCAAAGAACTCTCTCTCTTGTTTGGCTCAGATGGTGTCCAGCATGTGTAGTGATGCACTGGTGAGGGGAACCAAGAAATTTGTGTCTTGCCTACAATCAAGCATGGTGGTGGTAGCATCATGGTTTGGGGATGTACAACTGCTGCTGGTAGTAAGGAAAAACATGGAAGTAGAACATGATGCCTCCCTTCAGAAACTGGGCCAAACAGCAGTTTTCCAACATAAATATGACCCTTCCAGGATGACCACTGCTTAGCCGAGGAACCTGAAGGTGATGAAGTGGCCAAGTATGTCTCCAGACCTGAACCCCATTGAGCACCCGTGGGGCATCCTCAAGCTGAAGCTGAAGAAGCGCCATGTGTCTAACATCCAGCAGCTCTGTGATGTCATTATGGAGAAGTGGAAGAGGATACCAGCAACAACCTGTGCAGCTCTGGAGAATTCTATGCCCAGGAGAATAAAGGCAATGCTACATAACAATGTTGCTCACACAGAATACTGACACTTTGGACACAGTTTTGACATGTTCACTTAGGGTGTACTCACTTTTGTTGTCAGTTTTTGTGACAATAAAGACTGTATGTTGTTATTTTCAGAGGACAGTAAATCTGAACTGCTAAACAAACTGCACACTGACTGCACTAAAATATATCCAAGTTTAATTTCTATAGTATTGTCCCATGAGATATATATATATATATATATATATATATATATATATATATACACAGTGGAATTTCGAAACTTCGGCATAACATTTCAAAACAGAGTTTGTACTAATAAATTACATTTAAATGTTTGAAAAACTATTTTTTTAATGTATTATTAATTTAAAGTAGCAAATAAAACATTTCTGACAAGTAATTCACAATTTTTTTGATTTTACAGTACAGTACATGTACAATTCCCCTTCAAACCATCAAAAGGAGAGAGTCAATAGATATCATGAGAACATGTGAAACAAAACAAAATGTGTTTCTTCATTATAGTTTTTTAACACATCATTTAAATACCAGGACCACGCCAGTGGAAAAGTCAAATGTTTGACGATACCAGCACCACATACAAACACTTAATCTTTGCTGTGTCAGGACAGACATACATTATGGATTATAAAATGTGTGCTTTTGCTACCAAAATGCAGTTTTATCCCCTTCTCTCAGCATTTTAACTACCACTGGCCTATACTAATACATTTCCCAAATGGGAAATGTGGTGTAGACCTCATTGTGCTTTTGTGTCCCCAGTGTAATGATGTCATACCAGAATCCAAGGCAGTGTTGGAGCTGGTGGAGGAGCAAAAATTGAAGTCGGTCGGCAATCATGCTAAAAAGTTTCCAGTTATTGTGATAGAAGGACTGGATGCTACAGGTGAGATTTATGGTTTGTAGTTATAGCTAAAAGTTGCCCTCACATATTTTGTCCCTGTGAATACAAGGATCATTGTGTTAATTGCAAAGTCACTGAGAAATCTCTAAGACAAGCTCAATATGTACGTACAACATCACTGAAAGTTCTTATGTACTGTATATACACAGGCAAAACTACTCTGACCTGTAGCCTGCAGAAGGCCTTGGGTGCAGTTCTGCTTAAATCCCCTCCTCAGTGCCTAGGCGACTTCAGACAACGCTTTGATGCAGAGCCACCACTCATTCGCAGGGCATTCTATGCCCTTGGGAACTACATCACTGCAGCACAGATAGCCAGAGAGTCAGCGCACGCTCCTGTCATTACAGACAGGTACAAAATGTTGTTCAGATACACACACACAGCAACACATCATTTGTCACCTGTTTCAGAGATAAGTGGGATTCAGTGTATATTTGAAACAAAAAGGGAGGCAAAGAAAAAGTCAGAGATAGCCAAAACGAAGATATTTTTTTCAACCAAATTTTATACATTACCAAAGCGGATTTCCAAAAGATCATTTATGCCTCCAGAAAAAAAGTGTATTTTAGAGGAAGAAACAACACTGACCATCAAACACAGTTATTGATCAAGTCAAACAAGACATACAGTTACGGCAAATCTTTTAAAATTGTTACCATTAAAAATGCAGGAACTCTGCTAATGAAAGGAAAAAACGAGAGAGAGAGAAAGAGATAGAGACTTAAAAATAGAATGCAAATATTGTTTTGAGTTGCCCAAACTAAAGCTTAACCGTGGTATTTATTGAATTTCAATTTCAGTTTTGTTCTGTGAGAGAAACAGTGAGAGAGAGAAAAACAGAAAGAAAAACGAAAGCTGAATGACTGACATCACAATAGCAAACAGTGGAATGCTTCTCCTTCTCAGGTATTGGCATAGCACTGCAGCATATGCAATAGCCACTGCAGTGAGTGGGCGAGAGGAGAACCTCCCAGCTGTTGGCTCAGAGATCTATGAGTGGCCGTCTGACCTGCTGAGACCCAGCTTGGTCCTGCTGCTCAGCGTCAACCCCGAGGAGAGGCAGCGCAGGCTCGCAAACAGAGGCCTCGACAAGACCGAGGAGGAAAGCCAGCTGGAGATCAATCACCTGTTCCGTTGCAAGTAGGTCGACTCATTTCTGTTGCCCACAATCCTGCTTACATTTCACGCAGGGCAACCTGTGGTGCTTCATAAACCATGTGCAGAATGGATGGGCTTGCTTATTAAAGATTGCAACATATGGCATGGTTTCCATTGGTCATGGCATGGTTTCTGTGAAAATGTAAAAAACCGGTTACATAACGAAACAGAAACGTTCCTCTGTTCACCTTTTGTTTCTTTTCTGTTAAATGCCTATTTGGGCTGGGTTAGTTTTACATGGGGAGGTAAAATAATTTACAGTGGGCTACAATAGCATACCTTTAGTACATCTGGTAAATACTCTACCTTGTATAAAAAGTACTAAAAAGACCCTTGAATAAAAAGTTCTATCCAGAAGCCCCCTCCCCTTTTAATTGTTGTCTTATTTTATGACAAGTCCCATGTTAAAAAATCTAATGTCATGTCCTCACTGCTGACTGCTCTCATTTTACCTTTTTTTCTCTTTTTTTCAGAGTGGAAGAAGCCTACAAAAGAATTCAGAACCCTGCCTGTATCATTGTGGATGCCAGTCCCAGTCCAGACCATGTGCTCCAAGAAGTGCTGTGTTTAATTAAAAACAAATGCAATTTGTAAAACCAGGGCCACTACTAATGTTCAAAGACGTTGCAATACATTTTAGCTCCACTAGATGGTAGTATAATCATAATCTTTCCACTCTCACTGAAAAAGTCGCAAGTCCTAAACTGCAATGGCGGCACTAGAGGTTAATGGCTAATGGCCAGCCGGCATCAAAATCCTGTATCCTGACATGTCACAACCTGTTCACTTCCCACAGTGTAACACTGATGACATGAGAGAGAAAGTTATTATGAATGCTGGGACGAGATGTCAACTCCCATATACAGGGTTATAGCCTTGCATGTTCCATACACTCTGTGTTATGTTTCCCCCCCTCACACCGGAGCTAGGAAAGGCTCAGTGAATTCATCAATCACTTCAATTAGATTTCTGCACAAGGGCCCATTGTTGGTCAGCTCAGCATTCACTCCTCCGAGAGTTCAGAGAGCACGCCACATTAAGAGCTATCAGGGCCTTGCGGGCCAGTAAATTCCACCAGTTGTGGGTGTTTTGTTTCTGAGCATTAATAAAGAGCAATCCTGTAGGTAAGTTATTTTATTTCCCCCTGCTGTTTAGTGTGGGACATACTTTCCACTCAGCCTTTAAAAGCAAAATGTGATTTGGTGCTGGATACAATATGTGCTTTCTAAAAATGTGTTCAGATCAAATTATATATTTCCTGGTTCGTTTACAAATATTGGAAGATTCCTTACCATGGAACTGATGTACACATCATCATTTAACGGTGCACACCACCATTATTAAAGTTTTTTAGGGCAAGAAGTAAATAGTTTAACATTGTCGGCTGACTAAACTACTTGTCGGTAATGCCATTTATATTTTTCCCTGTTGTTCCTTATTATTTTATTTACAATGCAATGCAGTTACAACGTAAAATAATTACTGTGTAATAAAATTCAATGATTAATTTATGAAAGTGCAATGTAAGCTTCAAACATTTGATTATTGCTGTTATTACCACAATAAAGCTTTTATTTTATGCATAATTTTCCAGTGTAGACATTGTAAGGGTAAATTATCACCACACCCATGCTAAGCCTCCTTAAAATTAACCATTGGTTTTTAACTTAAAGGGTACTTTACTTTAAGTACAATAATTTGTCATTCTCTGAGAGCCATAACTTTGCTGAAACTGTTAACTATACGAGAGACACTCCAGTAACCTATTGAGGAGCCAAATTTAAGAGAAATATTTCAGGGAAGCTCTGGGGGTTTAAACTCTTCTAGAGTGTCCATTCACCTGATCTGAATCATGTGGGGTTCAATTAAGATATCAAATTGATTTGAAACAAAGTTCTGTTTCTATAATGTGCTGTATATAATTTTAGTGGAACATACACCCCTTTTTAAGTGGGGCATTATTTTGCTTTGGAAGCAAAACCTTTGCAAAAGTTTCCTTTGTTTAAACAAGAAAATCCTTAGTCTGAAACTGTCCTAACTCGACTCAGTAGTCAAGCACACACATACACGTACACACGCTTGTATGCGTTCATGCACACACACAGTCCCCATTGCAGCTAGCAGTGTAATTCATCTATATAGTCTTATAGTTACCCATGATAGCAAGATTAATTAGGGGTTTTAGTCATTATGAGCTTGGCATGGATGTGGGCTCTGGAAGACAGAGTGACCCATCTTCCTCTCCCTCTCCCCCTCGCTCGCTCGCTCGCTCGCTCGCTCTCTCTCTCTCTCTCTCTCTCTCTCTCTCTCTCTCTCTCTCTCTCTCTCTCTCTCTCTCTATGGCAGCAGCACTTGGGAGATGTGAGAGGAGCATTCATACAGTAATTAATGGACTCCTGTAGATCACTGCCAGACGTCTTTCCACACCGTTGCACAGTCTCACACTCCCCTCAGCCAATTACACAAACTGCATCTTTAACACAAATGTATTATACATTATACTCATGCCTTTTCCCTGCAGCGACTATTCATATGTTTTATATGAGACATTGGAGACAATACCTTTCATGTGCATTAATCATTATAGGACAGTCACTAGTGTAAATGTGGGAGGAAATTTCTCTGCTTTATCTAACATTTTTGAGTTTGCTTGCTCTCTCGGTCTCTCTCTTTCTCTCCACCGCACCAATCTTCCAACTATTTACGTCAATTCCCACATAGCAGCCCCAGAATCTCCACTGAGACACAAAGCCATACTTGAGCAGAGTTTTTTTTTTGCATAAGAGTATTTACAATTCGTAACCTACAAAAGGAAGTCTATATGCTGGTTGTAAACATGTTTCTGTACCTCTGACACTATAGCACTACAAATGCATGTCCAAACCTCATGCATTCATAAATACAATGTACATTTACAACAGATGATTTTTTTCTCCGGCCATTTCTTCTGACTGTTTCCATACTTGTGTATGTACTTTAACGAGCACCTGAAATCAGCCCCCAAAAAGTAGCCTGTGATCAAAATATATGCAATTGATGACTAGAGACTGTTCCTGTAATCATAAATAATCACATGTCTGACCAAATAGATCCACGCCGACTGTTGCAGTGCGCATCTGTCCGTGTGTGTGTTGCGAAATATGCAACAGCTGGCCCAAATCAGACCGCTTCATCCAGAAAATAGCGAGGACTCAACATGCTTCTTTTTCACATGTACTGTGCACACTATGAAGCGGCTCCTTCGATATTTCATTAGCGTACCCAGAAAGAAACACAATTAATTAAAGATACAGAAGCAACAAGGCCCGCCTAAGTAGTGGATCAAATGGAAGATGTCCATGAGACCATGAATAATGTGTGAGTTCTGGTGTGAGTAATGGGCTGGAGCTACAAGAGAGTGGGCGTGAGGACTTGGAAGTCTGGCACCAGTGCACCATTACCACCAGGCCTTGGAGTAGCTGCCAAACTGTGGTGTGGTTTAGAAGGGATCACAATTTGGGAAGGTGCGTGCAGGTTTTTGTGGGAGTGAGTGTAAGGAAGGGGAATTCCCTGCTTTAGATCTTCAGTATGGTACTAATTCCTCACTCTGCCTGGTACATTTGAGACTTAAATGCTTGAGACTGAACTAATTGATATAACTCTGCACTGATCAGTTAAATACAATACATCCATTCACATATACACTCACCGGCCATTTAAAAAGGAACACCTGTAAACCTGCTCATTGAATCTTTTTTCAGTTTAAGCAAGTCAAAAAGCTTGTGACAATGTTCACATTAAACATCTAAATGTGGTAAGATGACTGTGGCATTTTGTTGTTTGTGCCAAACAGGTGAATTTTTTAGACCGATTTAGGATTTTCACTCACAACAAACTTTAGGGTTTACAATGAATAGTGTTGCAAACAGAAAACATCCAGTGAGCAGCAGTTCTGTGCTTGGAATTACATTCTTGATGAGAGAGGTCACGGGAGCTAGGCCAGACTGGGTCAAGCTGACAGGACACCAACTGTAACCCATATAACCATTATTTGGTGCCATATTCCATCTCAGAGCACATTAGCAATCCTAAAAGACCTCATTAGCTTCCACTCCTTTTAGTCAAGGCTACAGGGGGCACAGGCTTACTGAAAATTGGAGAAATATTGCCAAGCAATGGTTCTGTATCTGCAAGATTGATCAGATTGTGCTGCTCCCTGATTGGATGATTTCATAATTGCACTGAGAATGAGAAGGAGTACAGAGGTTCTTGTTAAAGTGGCTAATAAATATATATTCTCAGTACATAAATACGTATCTAAAAAATGTCTATAAATGACACTTTTGTCTGTAAGTTCATACTCTAAAATATAGGGGTAATATCTTCATATCTTATAATTACAACCACCTTCTATTGGCATATTTGGATATTTAGATTTCTTTAGAGAGATACGTTAATACGTGTACTATAATACGGTGTTCACAATGAAACTGATTCGCTAAAGTAGTCAGTTACATTACAGTCTACAAAAAAAAAACGGCTAACTGGGAAAAAAAATATCGGCAACATTTTATGACAGAAGTTTCAATTCTGGTTTGCATAGGGTACAAACAAAATATATGTTGTAAGAATCTTGTTTTCTTGTATTCATCAATAGAATAAAGCATTATCTGTAGCTGTAGCATGATGTTGGTATTCCACTCAGAATTCCTCATGTGAAAATGGGAAATGTGGTGTAGAGATTTGTCATGCTTCACTTCTGAATAACAGCTAAACTAGTTAACCGCTAGTTAAACTGCTAGCAGTACTCATGATCACTAAAAGTAAACGGACGCATTAATCAGCTCAGCTTGACAAACATTGCATTCTATGTTTCAGCACAATTGAATAGCAGTGCAGAGAAAACTGTAACCTTGTGACAGCATGGACACAAACAAGCATAAATAGACGAATGACAAACAGGGTGAACTGTGACTGTATATAAACAAGTGTTAATGACAGACAATGTGAATCAGGTGTGCAAACAAACACGTGACATTGAGGAACAGTGGCATGTGGAAAACCTAGTCCCGTCCATAATCCTGACATTAAGCTTACTTTTGCCTAAAACATCTACAGGCCTTTAAACACTTGATTACATAGTAATAAAATCATGTTGTATCTCCAGGAAAATGAGACTGCTCTTCTTTCTTGGATGTTGGGATGGAACAATACAGTGTGTTCTGGGAGATTCTACAGAACGTACTGTTAAATATTTAAACACGCAAGTAAATGTCATTAAAACCTACAACAACACATCCCACCTTAATCTCCATATTTTTCAGTTGTCTCGTCCAGCCTTCCCACAGTCATAGCTCAGCGAAGTGTGACACAACACACCTTATTATCCACAGCTGCGTGCTCCTTCCGTGAGCGCAACGTGTCATCATGCTCTAGGAAACCAGGCGAGTGTTGACTGCACATTCATAAAATCAACATGGGTTGATTTTTGGAAACTCAATGTGAAAAATAAAGAAACATATTCAGAAAAACATGGCGAATGAGGAAAAATATATAACTGCTGACAGCTCAACTAGACCGATGAGACATAACGGGGAAAAAAAAAGAAGAAGTTGTGAATAAAATTTGGCTCTCTTGAGTATTTTCACAGTAACGTCTCTGCAGTTAATCAGCTGATTCAATGCATTGTCAATGGTTTAGCTGAACTGGCCACTCAAAGTAATTGATTTCGTGTGGCCGGCATAGAATGCTTATTTTGTGCTCCAGGTCTCTCTGTCTGCCCCCACTCACACAGCATCCTCTCTCGTTCCCAAAATAATAAATCAAAGACCAAGGCTGCTGAGTTGTTTCACAGCTGTATATCTGCTATTTTTTTTTTAGTTTATTTTTGTTTTGCTGTCATTAAAGGCAAGGCTCATGTAAAGCTCCTGCTCTTTTTTTTTTACAGTCTTCAGCTGTCCAGATTCAGCGAGTATGTGTCCATGATAGCCTCAGATTCTTGTTTTTGGCTGACAGCACTGGAAGCATCTATGTCAAGGTTTGATATGTTGTGCGTTCTGAGATGCTTTTCTGCTCACCACCATTGTGTTGCAGAAATTACTTATTTAAGTTTCAAAAGACTTCCTGTCAGCCTTTTATAAGCTTAGAGACTGTTGTGTGTGAAATTCTCAGGAGACCAAGAAGAAATACACAAACCAGCTCTACTAATATTAAAAACCATGCCATACTTAAAATCAGTGAAATTATTTTTTTCTTCATTCAGATTTTTTATGTAAATTTTAACTGAAGCTCTTACCCTCTATCTGCATGATTGTGATGCTGCTAAATAATTGGCTGATTGGGTAATGGCAGCAGGTATACAGGTGTCCCTATAAAAGTGCAGGGTGTGCATAGATACCCTCCAGTAAAAGCATGCTCCACTAATCATGCCTGTTTGTAAATATTTTACAAGTCGCTTGTCAATGTCTAGACAGTGCACAGATTCCTTTTAAAGTATCTCACATTTTTTTGTCACAGGCTGTTGGAAAGTGCACTGCTGAAAGCCCCTAGGGTGGAGAAAGAGACTATCTTGATTCCAGTTTCTTATCCCAACTAAGCCCTTGAATCCCTCTACACCCATTTAGCCTTCTCACCCGTGAGCTTAAAACCTAGGCATCTTCGTACTTCACAGCTCGGTCACTCCACCATGTTAAAATAGCAAGTTTATGGCCGTTCATCTCAATAATCAAACCTCTTTGTGAATGTGTGTGTGTGTGTGTGTGTGCTCTGTGCGTAACAACGAGGCAGGCTAACAAGAGGGCAGGCTTTCTGCCAGCTTCCAAGTGCTCTGTCCATTTTTCTTCTTCTGTTCTTTATTTTTAAAGGTAACTTCTCAAAGTATTTCCCTCTGAGGCTGAGAAAAGACACCAGAGGTCGCACAGTTTGATAAGCCATCAATCTGAAATATCTCTTATAAAGACCTTTTAAAGGCGGGTTGCGTGGCAACTCAAAAACAGATCAGTAATACAGTTTACATTTACATTGTGCAAATATGACACAGTTGTATGCCTACACAGGAAAATGTCCGGACAGAAAGAAGAAACAAGGTCAGGAAAAGCTTCAGAAGTGCAATGTATATGCATGCTCTGTAAAACTCTGCATCCTGTTAAAGTACTTTGTGTTTATCAGTCTTTTAGTAAAGTGTGCGTAAATGCGTGTCGAACCGAACAAAATTTTTTAAAAGTTTCTTAAATCAACCTTTATGGACAAAGTGTGATCCTCACAAAGCTCATTCGCTTTTAGTGTTTTTCTTAAAGACTACAAAGCACTTCTATAAATTGCTCTTGATAACAGAGTCTGTTAAAAGCTGTGGACGCAATAAAACTAACCATTTTAAGCTTCACAATATAATCCATATACAAAAGTTTAGTAACCCATGCATGGTGTCCGTCTTTAAGTTCAAGATTGATATCCGTTAGTCTGTTGATGTGTAAATTTACAGTCAGAATTGGTAGTATACTTTTTTTGAATACCAAATTTCTTGCTTCACTGAATGATTAACAAATAAATCTGTACATATTCATCTAAACAAATACTTTATAGCCAAACAGTATAGTGGCACACTAACAGAAAAGCAGTACATGAGAAATCACATTGTTCACATGTCCCAGTCACGTCCCACCTCATGAAGATTATAGACCTTTAAAGAAGTAGATGCCGAACCCGCAAACATTCTGAAACATCTAGAGACGTACCAGTGCCAATTGGATCCCATTTCATGTGGAGTTTTAACATTGGACCTCCTGGAGTGTTTAAGGGCTCTGGCATGGAGAAGCTGGTGTTGGATCTGTGATGATCGCAAATGTTGAGCTATTATATGAGTTGCTCAGTAGCTTCTAGTTTTATACCCACAAAGACTGTATAAGACTGTAGAAAGAACATTACTTATAATCGTACACTCCAGTACTCATGTTAGTTCTCATTCTCCAGTGTTCTGTATTGTTTAAAGACTATGATCACACTCTTGATGTCACCCAAAAGAGGATGGGTTCCCCTTTCAAGTCTGGTTCCTCTAAAGGTTTCTTCCTCATAACATCTAAGGGAGTTTTTCCTTGCCACAGTCGCCACAGCTGCTCATCAGGGATAAATGCACACCATTCACCTTTGTTGATTTCTGTAAAGCTGCTTTAAGACAATGTCTGTTGTGAAAAGCGCTATACAAATAAACTTGACTTGACTTGACACATGTGCCTTATTTTTCAGTTGATGTTACACGCTTGCTTTTTTTTCTTTTTTCACAAATTACTCACATGATCACATGTGGAAACAATAGAATCCCATGTAACATATGTGTACAAGCTCCCCAACCTCCAAATATACAACATTTCAAGAAGTGAAGTGGGTCTAAATTGCTATTCCTCCATATAACATGAGCAGGAACATGGTGTAGCATATAGTAAATAATAAAGCAGGACCAAATAAAGCACAAAAACACAACGATCTGAGCTATATACACACAACTATAAATACACTGGAGAGTGCATGCTAAGTGGACAAAACAAAAGAATAGTGATTTGTTGGAGAAAACAATGCAAAACAACTATCATGCCACTGCTCAGAAAACCCTTAATATTTAGTCTCAGTCTAGGTAAATCACTAAAAATGTGATGTCACTCAAGAAAAAAGACTGAGAAAGACCCAAGATGCCATTACAACATGATCCTTCAGTATTTTCACCATAGGGTAGACAAGACAACACTTGTAAATCAATATGGTCTAACTCTAAAGGAGAGCCTGTCGCCTCTCCTGTGCTGCCCCTAAAGAAAAATAGTCTTCTTCCTCAGCTCCCATACAGAGTGCTGTGTGATTTAGTCAACTGTCCAGAGCACGCTCAGTAACACAGTGCCTCTCTGTTACGGCGCAGCATGGCTGCTTGCAAGCACCCAGACATGCGATGTGTGAGCTAGTGAAAGTGCCAGCAGGGGCCATCCAGTTGAAGGAGGGAGGATTTATGACCTGACGAGTTAGAGAAAAGTGTGAAATGAGTTCAATGTTAATATCTCTCAGCATGTCTCTTGGCTAGTACTCTATTAGTACCAGACTCTGTAGTATAGAAAGTATGTATACCACAGTATGGTATAAATCTGAATCCAGAACGATCCATTCCCTGTATCTGTTCCCTATTGCCTAATTCTGTTTAAAAAAGTAGGAAAGAGAGCTGGAGACTAGTAGATATGATATTAGTAATAAGTAGTTAAAAATTCCAATATGAATTTTCTTTGACGAGAATAAAATAAACATAAAAAGCCACTCTTGTGATAAAAGAAAGAAAGAAAGAAAGAAAGCCAGGCAGACTGTCATGCTCTCTGGTCAAAACAAGTGACTCTAGCCAGTGAAATTGAACGTGGTTTCAATACAGTATTTGTGGTACATCGGCAAAACGGTTCCCAAACATTAAGGTATGATATGGGTAGTTTGTTAGAGCGCAGCTAATTTGGCAGTGACAAAACTTGGGATCACTGATTTGTTATGGCACCAAGCAGCACCACCCAGTGACAGTGATGCACAGGAAGAAAGGCTAGCTTTTATTCATAAGCAGAAAAGCTGAAATCAACGAGCGAGCTAAAATTTTGGTTATTTAAGGACTTCACATGAACACACAGTATATTGCAGTGTGCTTCATCTTCAGCTGTGTATCATATGACTCAGTACAGCAGACGAGTGCAGAAGGGCAGCCATGGGGCGGAATAATATCTCCTAAAGGAGCCACTCATAACACCATGACACCATGATAACCACCAGCCCCTCTGCTCAGTCTCCAGTAAGTCTATAGTCCTGTATAGAGAAACCAAGCAAAAATGTGTGTGCACACGCGTGTGTGTGTGTGTGTGTGTGTGTGTGTGTGTGTGTGTGTGTGTGTGTGTGTGTATGCAAATGCATGTCCCTCTGATCACAGGATGAATGCATCCGAAGGAGTATGAATGTTTGTGAGGTATGCTTACAGTTTAGTACTAACACACAGAGCCTAAGAACAACAGCAGTGGGTCCCTCTAATTGCCCATAAGTGCTGAGTTTCCCAGTGGGTATGTCGACTCTGCCAGACTTCCAGGGCTCAGTGGCTTCTGTTTCAACTCGCTTGCTGTCAAAATCAGACTATAAAGGACACAGACTGACTCCACTCACTCTTTGCCTCTGCTGCACTGTCTCAGAAGCCAATTTTTGACATCTGGGCCAAAGTTTGACAAGCCAAGTTAGCACTTGGCTGCTGTTTAGCCTTGTGCCTTGAACATTGGCCTACACCATTTCATGCTTTGTAACGTTGTAAGTGAAATTGAGTCGTGCATCTTTCGACATGCCGCAGTGGCTATTATGAGTCATCTCAGATTGTCTGAGGTTTGTTAGAATGGAGCTTCTCTTTCAAATGACTATTTGTACAGGCCTGAGATACGCCACAAACCATTCCACCTTATGTTACTGTATCTGATTTGGAGAAAACTGCTTTAGTGAAAAAAGGCAATTGGGCAGTAAATGGATATTCTTGCTATATTTGTTAACTGGCAAAATTCATAATGGACACTATACAGCAAGTTCCAATATTTACATTTGCTGCTCAGACATGCTCTAATGCTATTACAAGATTCTTTGCACAGTTCAGATTTTTTTATTGCTCATATTGCATCTGACTATCACGACAATTCAAATTCATAACGGCAATCGATACAAATCGGTGTAATTTGAACGACCTTATCCTTATGAACACCACACATATGTACATAGATTTCTTGGGCAATTGCTTTGTCTACTCAAGTTCAATTTTGCTTGAATCGATTTGCCAAATATCAAGCAAATAACCAATTTCCTTCTCTTTCCTTTGAATATAATCACTACTGTTGTCCTTCACTGTTGTTTTGTCAAATTGCCAACAATGGATGATGATGAGTAAAGTAATATTAGCATACGTGTTGGGAAAAACCCACATGAATTCTAAGCAGACTGTTTTTATTCATGTATCATTGCAACATACTGGATATGATCCAGGAGCACATATAAAAGAGGCTCATGTCTGATTTGAACAAAACAAAACAAAATAACCCTGATTATTATATCCAGACAGTCCTGAAAGAAAGAAAAAAAAAAACCCAACAACAAATAACAGATCTTTGTTGCATTAATACATGAAATCCATGACCGTTTAGCTTTCATTTGTACTAATTTATGCATACTTATTTTAAAACATGGCTTGATCAAACATTTCGACAAACATGAATCAAATGAATAGTACTTGCAATGTATTAACCCTGTTTGTTTACGCTATCAATGCTAACAAATGTTAACAAAATTAAGTCTTATAAGTAAACTTTAAAATTAGTTTGATAGAAAATTATTTTCTGATTCAATTCCACAAACACACTGTACAGCCAAACACACACTATAGATGTAGTAGACACAGATTAAGTAAAAAAAAGATGAACATGTTGAAGGGCCTATTTTAGGCTAATTAATATTAATATTCATGATTACATACTTACTGAGTGAAAGGAGCTAAGGAGTTAAACACTACTGCTCGCCGCTCCATTGCTAATTCTAGTATTAAGAGCTCAGCACTGAATTCTGCTTGTCAGGACAGATAATCAAACTGCTTCATCACGCAGTGCAATGAATGTATTATCTTATTAATTGGAGCACTAAAGATTTAATCAGGTGCAGTGATATTTGTACTGGTACATGCTTCCTTACTAACATTGTAAATGATTTATTCAAGCATAGATAAATAATCCAGATGAAGACATATGCATACACACAGCTGTGGAGTAAACAAGAAGCTGTTGTCATAATGTGTGTGACTTTATTAAGTGAATATATGTAGGTAAAACAGGTGGTAAAGCCAAATTAGGCATAATGTTCAATTCATTATAATTATCACTTAACTGAAATAGAGAGTGTTGTGCAAAACGCAACAATACTACAGGTATCTATGATATGGATATTAAAGTTTACAAAATGATTTGAAATAAATGATCACAATAGTCCTTCAAATGGAAAACCTTTTTATGCTAAATTGTGCAGAAAGGCCTAGTAGAAGAAATGTATACTCATTAACATCATGACTTTGCACACAGTTTAGCTGTTGCTTTATTTATTTACAGTATCTCACAAAAGTGAGTACACCGCTCACATTACAGCAACCATTTTATTATATCATCTCAATGGGCAATACTAAAGTAGTAAATTTTAAAGTAGTAAATTTGCAGCTTGTATAGCAGTACAGATTCTCTGTCCTCAAAAAATAACTCAACATACAGCCATTGACTAAATTACTTCCAACAACAGTACACCTTAAGTGAACATGTCAAAACTGTGTCCAAAGTGTCAGGCTGCTTAATTACCTTCACCTTCAGCTTCCTCGGCAAGGCAGTTAATTATTATATCGGAAAACTAAACTTTGGTGCAGTTTCTAAAGGGAGGGCGTCATGTTCTGCTTCAGAATGTCAAAGTAAATGTTGGAATTCATGTTTCCCTCAATGAACTGCAGCTCCCCAGTACCAGCAGCACTCATGCAGCCCCAGACACAATTTGGGGCAAGACACAATTTTCTTGGTTCTCCTCACCAGTGCATCACCACACATGCTGGACACCATCTGAACCAAATAAGTTTATCTTAGTCTCATCAGACCACAGGACATGGTTCCAGTAATTCATGCTCTTGGACAGGTTGTCTTCAGAAAACTCTTTAAGGGCTTTCTGGTGAGCCTGCTTTAGAAGAGGCTTTCTTCTGGGATGACGGCCATGCCATATGACTTGTTGGAGTGTGCGACATAAGGTTTGAGCACTGACAAGTGGACCTTCCGCTTCTGTAACCTCTAAAGCAATGCTGGCAGCACTCATATGTCTGTTTTTTAAAGCCAGATTCTGCACCTGACACACAGCACAAGGACTCAACTTCTTCGATTGACCCTTGCGAGGCCTGTTCCGAGTAGAACCCGTTTTGGAAAACCTCTGTATGACTCTGGCCACTGTACTGTAACTTAGTTTCAGGGTGCTATCAGTCTTCGTATAGTCTCAGTCATCTTTGTGGAGAACAACAATTCTAATTCTCAAATCCTCAGAGTTCTCTGCCATGAGGTGCCATGTTGAACTGAAGAAAATTGTACTCAAAACTCTGCCTTAATACAAGATACACAAATTTAAATGGTCCTGTCAAGCAGACAAAAACATGAACATAATAAGCAGGACATGTGGCTTTGCATGGTTACGCGGCATACATCTTTTATCACTTAGGCTGTACTCACTTTTGTTGCCAGCTATTTTGACAGTAATGAATGTATGGTGAGTTATTTTCAGAGGACAGTAAATCTGTACTTCTATACAAGCGGCACACTTACTACCCTAAATATATCCAAGTTTAATTTCTATAGTATTGTCCCTTGAGAAGATACATTTTAAGTATAAAAATGATTGCTGAAATGTGACTTTTGTGAGATACTGTATTTATTAATTATTTCAACTACATTTTTAATAACTTTAGTTGTATTGACATGGATCTGAATTCTATCCTATGATCATTGGTCTGAATACACCCTTGTAGAGACATAAATCCATTGCTTCACATTCATGACGTCATTCATACCTAGGATTTCTTTAGCATTGCTGATAGACCAAATGTGCATAGGATACAAGTAATCATAAGTCAGTACATAGCACATTTAAAAAATAAATTTTTTTCATATAATTTATAAACCTAAATGTATCCCCAAATGTTTGTACCTAATGAGCAATACAAATGATGAAAAACGTGGCATCATCATGGCGAAACAAGGAGAAATTATGGGGTATTACTAGACAATATTGTTGTCCTAAGCAATTATAGCAAAACTGTTCCTATTAAGCAGACAACACTGAATAACACAATTTTTGTCAACAAGTCAGGAGCAGGAAATCACCCAAGAAACAAGAATCAATACAAGAGACAAATACATGATACAATTGTAAGACCTTCAAGAAGAATAGAACAAAATATATATAGTACACTGCACATAAAATAAGCAAATCACAGACTCAACATAATGCATGTAGACACAATCTTGACAAACACAAATTCATATGTTTTTGTCCCAGATTTACTCCCCTTTATTGTTAAAAAACAATAACCTCCACCCTTTTGGAAAGCCTTGCCGAACATTCCTGCTGTTTTCTCCAGGTTCCCCGTTTTTCTCCTAGCTTCTGTTAACATGCATTCTTTAAAGATAGCACCAGTGAGGTCCACTGTCATAACCCTAACAGCGCTGACAAAACACTTCACTGCATGTTGTAACATCTATTGTTGTGTACGTGACAAATAATAATAATAATAATAATAATAATAATAATAAAAAAAACTGCAGTATTGTCATCCCGGAACATATTTCGCCCATTAGCTCCAGTAAAGTTACATTGTAATACTACAGTGGAAGACCCATATCCGGTAGAAGGGTGAGGTTCCATAAACCTCTAGGCATAGAATGTATCCTGAATAAATAATAAGCAAATTGCACTTCGTTCAAGATCTAGTAAGTTAGAGTATTTACTTTGGGAGTGGGAGAAAAAGTGTACTAAAACTATTGCATGGATGTTCAAGTTTGAAAAGTCTAGGGCTAACAGGTGCAAAGACTCATAGCCCTCATAGCCCTGGGCTAGACCACTGTTTCCATCTTTCATAAAACAAGTATCTTACATCCATCCTTTGCTTCTTTGTTTTCCTATTTTGGTCAAAATAAATAGCATTGAAATCCTCAAAACCTGAGGCTACTAACATCCTCTCAAACATGACACCCTTTTTTTTTCTATTTTCTTAAGTGTGTTATAGATATCATGCCAGATATTTTCTCTTTTTATTACTATCTTAGAGTTCTCTCTCTCTCTCTCTCTCTCTCTCTCTCTCTCTCTCTCTCTCTCTCTCTCTCTCTCTCTCTCTCTCTCTCTCTTATATCTCATATACCCTCTGAAGCTCTCTTTCTGGGTTCATGCTACCTAAGTCGCCCACATTATCTTCACCCTGCAGGGGAGACTGTATGATTAAGCAAACATGCATGTGAACTAAGGAGCAGAGGGAGCAGCTGTTCTCATAAAAAAAAAAATGCAGGCTAGCAAGACCTTCCTCGGGCCAGCAGCCATCCTAGCCTTTAATACCTTCGTTTCTGCTCAAGAGAAACCTGCCCTCCAGCAACTTTGGCTTAGTAATTCCAACAAACTTACTGAAGACTATAAGTCTCTGCTTCTCTGACGAAACAATGAAAATAAAGAAACACGGAGTTTGTGAGAAGGCTTTAAATGATATAGCCATTATTCTATTGTTTACCTGTGAGCTTCATTCCATGGAAATGCAGACAGTCTGAGCATTACAGTATGTTTGAATTTCTACAGGAAAGGAACATGCTTTTGCTATATATATATATATATATATATATATATATATATATATATATATATATATATATATATATATATATATATATATATATATATATATATATATATATAATATATATAAAAGTTATTCAAGACAAGAACATGTTGGCATTAAAACCAAAGCATAAAAACTGTATACTCTTCAAGCAAAGAGCTCATAAACCACAAGCAATCATTGTGTGCAATGGCCATTCTGTCTATCAGCAACTAGTAACCCTTCAGAGCAACGTCACACTGATTAACTCACTGTTAAAACTGAAATACTGACCTGATATAAGCCCTGGGGTTACATTTTGTCAACACAGGATGTAGTATCTCTCCTGTAGCCCTATATATGGGGAGGAGGGATTTCCGTGTGGGATAAGCAACCTCTGGTTTTCTTCAAATAGATGCTGGACCTGGGGTTCAGCAGGGTTACTGGGGAGGGGGGTGCTGATGGATTATAGTTTTCACCTTTTGAAACTGAACTCATTAGAACATTGCCTAGACACACACACACACACACACACACACACACACACACACACACACACACACACACACACACACACACACACACACACATATTCAGGAAGAGAGATATAACAACAATCAAACACACACACACACACACACACACACACAAACACACATAAATGTTCAGATAAACACATACACAGAAACATGCACAAACATTCAGGAAGAAAGATATAACAACAGAAACACACACACACACACACACACACACACACACACACACACACACACACTTACAGACAGACAAACATTAATTTACAGTCACTCTGAAAAAGACAGACAAACACACGCACATGCACGCACACACACACACACACACACACACACACACACACACACACACACACACACACACACACACACACTTACAGACAGACAAACATTAATTTACAGTCACTCTTAAAAAGACAGACAAACACACGCACATGCACGCACACACACACACACACACACACACACACACACACACACACACACACACACACACACACACACACACACACACACACACACACACACACATTGAGGAAGAGAGATATAACAACAGACAAACACACACAAACACACAAATGCTCAGATAAACACATACACAGAAACAAACACAAACATTCAGGAAGTAAGATATAACAACCAAAAAAAACACACACGCACGCACGCACACACACACACACACACACACACACACACACACACACACACACACACACACACACACACACACACACACACAGGCACGCTAGAGCCCCAAGCTCATGTTTTGATATTTTCTAATATTTCCTGACATAAAAATGAGCCCAGTACTGCATATTCAGTCCATTTACACATTCTCCATTTCAATTAAAAAAAAAGCATCCAACACTATATGTGTTATTGCTAATAAAAGGCATGGAAGTCATCAGTTACTATTTGTGCAGGCCAGTGTGCTAGCATATTTTACATTTTCATTACCCCAGTATCACAGGCAATAAATAACATAAGACTATATTTACATTTGAGCAGTCTCCTTTAGAAAACTGATAAAAAAAAGATTACAGTGTTTTATAAAGCAAGGCTACGGCCCAAGTCTAATTATCAGGCAGAAAGCCTCTGTAGTCGCAGCTCCCCTAAATAGATTTATGAAAAACTCCTGACTCTTCATAAGGACCCGCTGTGATTTACTGCAGTAATATCAGGTGAAATGCTGCCAAAAATTTTACATAATTCACTGTATAGTCTCTTCAAATGATCACTGATGTGACTCACTGAAGTATCAGAGAGAATAGTGTTAATAACCTTCACCGTGATATTTGTTGCTCATGACAGTTTGAATACGTAATGTACAAAGTCCATTAAAAATGGCTGCTGGGAAAAACAGAGTGCAGTGTTAAAGTAAATGTTGTTTGTGCATTTAGATAGATTTGTGAATAAAAAAAAAAAAACAGCAATAATGCCCACTCGATGAAGAATAATCTGCCTTCAGCTGCTTGTTTAACAAGTTGTGAATATTGCTTTTTTCTTAAATAAAAGCTGACTTTTTTTTTTATCTGTAAAATAAAAGTACACACACTCGGCCACTCGCAGCATAGGCTGATGTCATCATGAGATATTCAGAATGTCTATTGTAGTGAAGATATTAGAAGAGACCATGGAAGGCAAAATCTTTTTCAGTGTCTCCTTTCAGAAGCAGTGCAGTTATTTACACGATTTCTAATTTTTCAAGTACATTCTGCTATTTTATGATATACACAATGTTAAAATTATGAATACAGTATGTAGTATATTAGATATGTGCACAAGTAAGTATACAATTTAGATTAATGTTCTCTTGGAATACTATTATAGGTAAACATACAAACTGAAGCCAATATTCTTATTATTTACGTGTTTATTAAAAATTTGTTAAGGTTCAAACAAAATAACAAATAAGTATAATTTACTTCACTTAAGACTTATTTGGAGCACAACCGCTAAAGATGAAAATTCACACTACATTTAAATATTGTCCTGTCATGATTTAGTGTGTGTGTATATGTGAAGTTCAGAACAATTTATCTTGCTATTGGACTTGCATGAGACAGGATGTGCTTTAGTGATTTAACTAAAATGGCTTATGTGTCTGTCACACATATCTTACAATATGATTGTTACATCATTATTAGTGTTCAACAAAGCAGTGAAATCGCTTGATCGCAAATGTTGAGCTATTTTGAGTTGCTCAGTCGCTCCTAGTTTTATAAACACAAATGACTGTATAAGACCATAGAAAGGACATTACTCATAATCTTACACTCCAGTACATTTTTCAGTGTTCTGTATTGTTTAAAGACTATAATCATACTCTTGAGGTCACCCAAATGAGGATGGGTTCCCCTTTTAAATCTGGTTCCTCTCAAGGTTTCTTCCTCATAACATCTAAAGAAGTTTTTCCTTGCCACAGTTGCCATGGCTGCTCATCAGGAATAAATACACATCGTTCACCTTAACTGTTCAATTCTGTAAAGCTGCTTTGAGACAATTTCTGTTGTGAAAAGCGCTATAGAAATAAACTTGACTTGACTTGAAATGAGCAAAAAAGTGCCCACAGTGTCACTATAATGTAATGGTTGGCGATTGGCTTTCCCAATGTCTCGTGTTTTCATGCTGTTTTGAGATTTTTGCACACAATTGTTTTTTCACCATTTTAAACAACTAGGCATTAGATCCTATATAAACAAATACTATATCTACAGTTGCTTGAGACTAAGTAGATCTAAAATTGAGCAATAGCACTAACAAAACACATTTTTTTAAGATGTGACAGATCTTGATTTGTGATAATTTGTGTCTCACTGTACATTCACATTAACCTCTCACAGCAGTCTCTATCTAGTTATTATCAGTGCAGGTGTATTTATATCACCTGTTATAAACAAAAATCTGACTACCGGGAACATGCCTCTCCTGATGTGGAAGGAGCATTGTTGTATAAAGGTAGTTCATAACAGTTGCATTTGGCTGTTGCAAAGTCCTCTATATAATGCCCTAATTTTGCACACTTACAACTCTTATGTCACATAGACAGGAACCTGAGCTAAGGATCTGAACTGGGATCCTGGAGGTACGAGAAAGCAATTCTACCTGCTGTTCCACTGTGTTGTTGAAATGAATCCTTAATTTGATTTCATATGTCATATTGAGATTATCCTTCCCGTAGGCTCACCACTTGCGGGAGGGACCGTAAGGGACGGTGCTGTGAGGATTGGGCAGCAGTCGAAGGCGGGGCCTGCTTAGACTGCTGCCCCCGCGACCCGGATTACGGATAAGCGGGAGAAAATGAATGAATGAATTAATGAATATTCAGATTATATTGTTAAGGCATTATATATTAATTATAACATCTGATTAATTCCAGTCTAAACCACTAAAAGTGTTGAATGTTGGTTGCTGTTATTCTGCAGGCTATGTTGTAGTTAGTGTTTTAAAATAAGTATTAACCCGCACTTCTACGGGTTATATAGAGTTATGCTATTTTTTTCTTTGCAGGTTTGTCAGAATTGCCAGTTTATTACATCCCCGACCTTCGGACAATTTGTTCATTCCAACAAGTCATACGTCTCTTTTACTGCAGCGTGTGTATGAAATAAATCGGTAAAAACAGCTCTTCTAGCATCAGTTAGTATCAACTGAGCAGTGAAATGGGCAAAGAAAGTGCCCTTAGTCACTGTGAAGTGATGGTTGGCGTCTGGCTTTCCCAATGACAATTTCTTCATTCTGCCGTGAGGTTTTTGCACACAATTGTTTTTTATTATTTCAAACATCCATTAATTAGAGCTCTTGTGGTGGATCAAAGAAATAGAAGCAGTACACTAACACGCATACAGCCTGACAGACAGATCATATTTAATCCGTATTCAACCTTTGGTATGCAATATTTCATCTAAGAACTTATCTCACATGTTCTTAGTAAGAATAAAAGTGTGTCCAGTAGAGCACTGAGAAGGGTAAACAAGGGTTTCCTGCAATCCTGCATTTTTAATCCCCTGGTGAACAGGAAAAAAAAAAACCACTGAACACAAAGTCCACTCTGTTCCCTACACTATGTAACCTTATGTAGTAGATAAATACTGCAGTTCAGTACGGTCAGAAATAAATATTGAGTGTTTTCTTGTTTAATCACCTTGTGAAATTGTTGCTTCAGGTTAGTTGACAGAAGATTATTGTAGAAGCTTTACAACTAGATAACCAGACATTCTCTCTTCTGGGAATGCTTAGCAAAAGATTTTAAAGCATGGCCATGGGGGGATCTTTTTCATTCAGTAACAAGAGCATTACGGAAATTGTAAAACAATGTCATCAATTCATCCTAGAGGTGTTTAATGCGGTTACGGTCAGAGTTTTAAGCAGCCCGTTTGGGTTCATGGAGTTTGCTTAGTGCACTGGGAAATAAGTGGACAAAAATCTTAATGCGATCACACAAGTCATTCAAGGCAACTGTGCTCCTGAATCTTTGTGTCAATATTATAGGAAGAACAAACCAATCGGTGTAATGGTCAAGTGTCTATATACTTTTGGCTATATTGGAATATCTAAAATAAGGTTCAAGGACTGTGAAAGAATCTGAAGCAACTATTTGTTTGTTGCTGGTACCTTGTGATGGTGCATTCTGGAAATTAGCTGAGTGTAGCTAAAACATATGAAGGCAATTGTGTTTTTATGCATTTATGTTCAGATTCCTACACACTCCCTGGATCTCAGCCCCATCCTCCGAAAATATACAGTAGGTAACAGTGCAGTCACTGTGTTTTAACCAGCAGTAACACATTATAAAACATTATAAATCAGACAGAACAGACATAAAATGCTCTCTGCAGCTGTTTTCCCTCCATGAAAATGTCAGTTTCTTGAATTCATGTCAGTTTTGGGAGCATCAATTATTATAAAGGGCTTGTTCATCAGGGATAACAACAGATATAGGAAAATACATGGATTTCATCATATGTTACATGACAATAATTCAATAAAAAAAAATTTTATTGCTTGTAAAGTTGAAAAAAATATATACAGGACATCTAAACAAATACAATGAATATGGAAAATATACAAAGCGCTTTTATATACAAAAGCACACAAAATTGGAAAGTATACAAAACGCCAAGCACTTTTTTTTCACATTTAATTATGTTACACCCTTATTCCAAAATGGATTCAATGAATTTTCCTCAAACATCTAAAATCAATAACCTATAATGACAAAATGGAAGAAGAATCTTTGCAAATGTAATAAAAATAAAAAAACTTAAAAGAAAATCACATGTACACAAGTATTTACAGCCTTTGTTACTGTTAGGACATTCACATAGTTATATTGGCTGTGTGCTTAGGGTCGTTGTCCTGTTGGAGGAAGAACCGCTGCTCCAGTCTGAGGTCCAGAGCACTCTGGAGAAGGTTTTCATCAAGGATGACTTTGTACATTGCTGCATTCATCTTTCCCTTAATCCTGACTAGCCTCCCATTTCCTGCCACTGAAAAACATCCATGATGTTTGACATTCCTGTCAAGTGTTCAATCTTTGTTTCTCATGGTCTGAGAGTCCTCATTGGCACTTTCAATGCTGCAGAAATCTTTTCTGTACACTTCCTCAGATCTGTGCCTCGCTACAATCCTGTCTCGGAGATCTACAGACAATTCCTTGGACTTCATGGCTGGGTTTGTGCTCCGACAATCACTGTTAACAGTGGGGACTTATATAGACAGGTGTGTGCCTTTCTAAATCATGTCCAATCATGAATTGAATGAATGTGAATTCACCACAGGTGGACTCCAATTGAGTTGTAGAAATATCTCAAGGATGTTGAAGGCACTAAGTTTATTAACGTGCGATTAATGCAGAGCACTTTCTGTTTGAATTGTTTAAAAATATAAATAAATATAAAAGAGGCGATATAAAAACCTTTAATGCAACACATTTATTCACAATGCCCTTTCTTTACTCAGATCTTTAAAAAATAAAAAATGTGTTCTACTGATATGCCAAGTCTCATATCAAGCGCCAAAATCCCTCATGCACACATCCGGCAATTAACCCTCTGGGGTCAGCAAACGCACCAACAGTTTTTGTGGCATTTTTTCCTCATAACGCTAAAACAAACCTAAATTTCTACGTTTTATTTTTTTGTACAGATAAGAGCAATGCATCATTAGAATCTGTAAATTGTCTTCTTTTTTTAATACACTGATAATAACAAAAAATACTGTGCTTTTGTAAAATAAAGAAAACAGACAGGGTGCTCTCTTTGCCTCAGTCATCTCTCTTCACAGACTCATTAATAAAACAACCTGAATTTTTAGTGAACACTTGAACCTGAATCTACAGTTCTCTGATTATGTAATCCGTGTGAAAGCCAGAAGAGGTAGAGTTTCCCCGGTATCACCTCATTAACCCTCAGTGTGGAAACATAGCAAAACGTCTGTTTGGTGTCCTGATGAAAATATTACAAAAATACTTTGTCATCATGCTCTATGTTGAGTCTGGTTTCAATAATAATAAAAATACATTTGCATAAAGTATCTGTATTAAAGCATCCGTAATTAATTGTAAGGTACATTCAAAAAAGATAAAAATGCATAATTAAGTTGCGATTTATATATATATATATATATATATATATATATATATCTATCTATATATATATATATATATATATATATATATATATATATATATATATATATATATATATATATATATATATATACACTTGTCAAATGGCACCACTTTTGGATTTGAGCAGCACACTTGTATAGAATAAATTATAGCCTTAGGCTCAGTGTTTGACACAGAAAATCCTGGAGTGAACGTTTCGGATTGGAGCTGGATCTGCCATCAGTAAGGCACTGCATCTTCTTGGACACACAAGCAGAGCTTTTTTTAAACTACCAAAAAGCAGGCATTGTGTAAGAGATTGCCATACTTTAGAGCAAATTCGCGCGAGTTTCGTGTCTTTGTACACATATTTGTGTTGAGCAGGAGTTGACATACACAGACATATGCAGAGATATACAGTATACACATGCAGCTTGAGTCTTACCGCTCAGACAGCTGGCTGGTATTAAATTGGATCCCCTAGTCCCAATGACAGGGAGGTAAACCTATAATAAGTGCATCCCTGCTGGCTCCAGAACATAAGGAGAAGATGGCCTCTGGCCAAGCCAAGTAGCGCTCTGCCAACCGCACCCCTGAATCAATGGCATCTGTTTGTTTTTTTACTCAAGCCCCCACTAATCAACTATAACACACATAAGATCTATGCACGTATATATGTTTGGGAAGATGGTGTACTAAAAATGGTCTCTCAGACATTAGCATAAATGAAGCAAATCTCTCATTGCATGCTGCAGTGTTCTGCAATAGAACGACCAGCTTAAGTTACAAGCCCACGCAAGCTAGTGTTTGCTTGGGGATTGTGCTAAATGAGAGATTTCCTCTCATCTCTGTCAATTTAAGTGGAACCTTACACCAGTACTGGGAGAGCAAAGCATCTAGTGTGGCTGCTGTGATCCAGACTAACGGCCCATCACTCTGTGTGTGTGTGTGTGTGTGTGTGTGTGTGTGTGTGGTGTGTGTGTGTGTGTGTGTGGGCAGCTGCCTTTTTATGTGCTGAGATCATTTTATCACAGACTCTATTTGTGCTTCTTTAAACTACTTTCTAGTAAGTCATATGATCGCAGTTCCACAGTTATTAAGGATTCTGCGCAAGCCAACAGTCCTAATGTGCCCAAAAAGTACTGTTGTTCCAATACATAACATAATACACATTTGCCATCATTTTCCATCATTATAGATATTTCAAATTAGTGTACAGTAGAGTAAATTATTAAATTAAAGATATTATATTTTCCTGTATTATACATGATACAGTAGCTATGAGATGAGAGGTGTGAGACTTCTCATCCAGACAGGGCTCTGTAGACCATGCTGGATAATAAGAGAGCTTAAAAACTTTGCTTTGCTTGTTAGTCTGATTGTTTCCTCACAAAGCTAATTAACTAGCAGTGCCTGAGGGAGCCTCTTCATTTCCTCGCTCCACGTTTGCCCCTCCCTCTCATGCTTCTTGTCTTGTTCGTTTGCTCATTTACTCCCTCGTTCTCCACCTTTCTCCTCCAGCACTCGCTCTTGTCATCTGGAAATTGATGGAGAGGAGCAGATTGTCTGTTGCTGTCCCAAGGTGCCTTTCCACGGCATGCTAGATGGCCATCCTGAATTCTTTTTTGCCCCCAGTTGATTACAATAAATCAATGTGAGAGGTCAAATACGACCGTGGAGCCAAAGTTTTGCTCGGCAGGCTGGAGAAGAGCCAGTTTTGCAGGCTTCCTCTAAACCTCCTTAGGCCCCTTTACTTTTTGCTGAGACCACCATTAACTTGCGAAAATTGCGAATTGAAGATACATCTAGCTGCTATTGACATCCCTATTAAATAGTTTTATGCAGAATCTTGAGGGTTCTGATGTATGCACGAGTGAATTTATAGGTGTTAATATTCACATTAATATAAAAGTGGACCAGTTTGCTTCACTCCTGACATCTTAAGTGCCCCCAGCACTAAAGCCTACATTATACAATGTTAAGTTGATCCTATTTCTGTCATCAAAATGACAAACAATATTAGCAATTATTTTGGTGTATGTGCCTGAACCAAATAATAATGACACTAGAGTTTTGATTGTGGCTATGATTAGCTAGTGTGCCATTTAGAACCCTTTACTACTTTACTTTCTTTTGCAACACACTTTCTGAGTTTACAGCTTGTTGACAGTCTCGCTCTCCTAGGACAATACGGGCTATTGGCAACATATGGAACAAGCAAGATCTTTCAGGTTCGGAAAAGTAAGAGGAAAGATGTGATAATAAACAGTTTCGAAACCACTAGCAGCTGTTCTTGACTTGTCTATTGGATTTACATGAGTTAAGAGATTGCATATTCTCACACATTCAGCTCATAAACACTGTTAAAGTATTTCAGCATAATGAATTATATGTGACCGAAGAATTCAAAATGTGACATTGCTTGGTTACATTGTTTTCTATAAAGTAAAAAAAAAAATAACTTAAATAACAGAAAGAAAAATTGATAAAAAAGATAAAAAATTTAATTAAGTAAGCAAAAAAATTCAGCACAGGGAATTTCACACGCATTGGAGAGACACTACACAATAATGGGAAGTGAGCCAAAGAGTCATAAAAAGTAGTATCATCCCAGGCCCATCCCAGGTCTTTGGGGATGAATCTATTACATCTGCATTATTTAGCTAAAAGGTCATTCCAAATAATTCAACTTGTACTACCCATTGACTACATACTATGTATGGAAGAAATCTATTGTCATCCCTGTTCAAAAATATTGTATCATAATGACTTCTGTCATGTCAAATTAACATTTGTACTAGCAGATTGGATGGAGAGTACAATGAACCACCATCTAACATCATTTATATGACACCAAATGAAACCCATTGCATTTTGTTAAAATAGCACATGGTTTAATTAAATAGCATGTATAGTATCACGATGTTCAGTGTAATCACTGGACATTTATAAAGGTTTCATATATGTGATTTTGTGTACTTCTACAGTGGTGGATTGCTCATTAAACAGTTATAATATCGAAGAGACTGATTGTAAATACTGGGGCTCACCAGGAAGTATTCTAATCAGTAATCTTATCTTCTGTGAGAACAGATGTAATGAATGTAAATTCTTATACTGATAATCAGACTGTGTATGCATGAAAGTGCTCCAGTTGGTCTGTTATATAAAAAAAACTGACCCTACTTTGATCAGGTTTCCAGCAAACCTGGTGACCAATTGTCTTTTTATTAAAATCTGGTAGATGAAAGAAAGAATTTGTTTGCTACAATGATCACAAAAGATGAAGATCTTGCGTCAGTATTGTCGGCAAATAAGCGATATAAAATGCTATAAACGTAGTGGATACGCTGGCTGTTAATATGATTAATATGATTTTTGAGGTCAGATCAAAGACAGCATAGTGTAATTGGACAATAAAACTCTTTGCTACTCAATTTTAACACTAGAGATAGATAGAGAGATAGATAGATAGAGAGAGAGAGAGAGAGAGAGAGAGAGAGAGAGAGAGAGAGAGGGAGAGAGAGAGAATTAGGATTTATGTGCCTGAGGATTTTCCAGCAACTCAATGGAAGTCAAAGTCAAGCAGGCAATCGGTGATACACTGATATAACAGCAAACAGCAACAGCATACATGGGTAAAAACTAATTTCAAACAGATAATCAAAGAACACAGAATCATTAAGGGATATAAGTTTCGAAATAAAATACAAATATATATTGAATGATTGGAAAGACTTTACAAAAACAGAGAAGAATGTATAGGTTTTTTGGTATACTTAAAAGTGGTAGTAAATGAAATTAAACTAAATTACTACTCAGGAAACAGATACGTCCATTAGCACTAAGGTGCCATTTACCAGTGGAGACGGATGCAAGTGCAGGCTTTTTATTTGTTAACAGTGCATAAATAATTTTGCATTGCCATTCTGTAAATACTATAAATCTTGCCAATTATAAAACTCGCTACCAGTTTCCCAATTCGGAGAATGATTACACAGAGGAGAGTGTGTTACTGGCTGGCTAAAATATTTCAATATTTTGTGAGAAATAATTCAAGAGGGAAAAGCTATCAGATAAACAAATGGTGTCTTTTGTTTTAGCTTAGAGCGCTGGAATACATTTCAGCCTTTTCTCAAATCATGAGGGAAACAAAATGGTTCAAGAACATGACATGACGCAAACAACAGACAACAGAAAAGCAGCAACAAAATAACGTACTCTCAGTATGCAATCAGGGACACCAATCAAGGGGAAACAGGTTACTGTAATCAGAATGCCAAGTGCATGTGATATGAACATGTAACTTTGGTGTATACTGTGAAGCTGATGGGAAACAAAGGGCACAGTGGCCATATTATGAGGCTGAAAGGAAGTTTCATGCCATGCATTTGTTTTGATAAATGCTTTTGCTAATCACAACACAACAATGTAACATTGCAACATGTTAACAATGAAAAAAACAACTAAAAATAGCAATAGAATCTTATGTTTGCTTTTAGAATTAGAATTTTTTTCTTTTTTTTTTTTACCAAATAAAGTAGATAATGTGAAGAGTGCCTGTTTAAATGAAAAAGCCAGTCAATGTCACTGAGTGTATAAAGGAAAAAATTTCAGTAAAAATTTCATCATACATAGCAGGATACATTATATGGACAAAAGTTTGTGGACACCTGACCATAAGACTTTTTAAACATCCCGTTCCACATTTATTCCCCATTTGCTGTTATAATAACCTTCACTCATCTGGGAAGATTTTCCAGTAGATTTCAGAGTGTGCTTGTGAAGATCTGTGCTCATTTAGACGTGAGAGCTTTTTAGTAAATTCAGGTACTGATGTTGGGTGAGGAGGCCTGTGGTGCAAACAGCTTTCCAATTCATCCCAAAGGTGTCCAATATGGTTAAGGTCAGAGCTATTAAGCTGGATACTCAAAATAGTTCACTTCAAACCATGTAAACCATATCTTCATAAAGTGTGCACATGAGTATTGTCATTCTGGAACAGGTTTCGTAATCCAAGCAAATGGATTTACTACTGCATCCATAGACATCCTATACAACTGTCTACCTCCAATCCTGTGGTAGAATTTACAGGAAGAACCACATACAGCTGGAAACTCAGGTGTCCCAATACATTTGTCTACATAAGCGTTAAAAGAAGTGTTAAAATGTATGCTTGCCAATAACCAGAGGTTGGAAGTAACAAAATACAAATACTATTTTAAGTTATTTTTCTGGTATTAGTACTTTACTTGATTATTTGTTTTTCAGACAACTTTTTACTTTCACTCATTACATTTTTGCACAAATATCTGTACTTTCTAATTCTTAAATTTTCAAATCAGGCTTGTTTCTTTCATTTTAATCTATTTAGTGACATGATCAATATTTGTTCTTCTCAGCCAACATATCATTTCCTGGCTATCACACATCACAGATGTAGGCTAGCCTACGACGCTAACAACGAGCAATGAAAAAGGTAACAAGAAGTATGGGGTTAACATGGATGAGACAGAGGAAGTCAGTGATGTACTTCTACATGAGTGAAGGATGTGTGTAATTTTGTTACCTCTGCCGATAACTACCATTTATTCACTGTTTGTTAGCCTGTCTATTGGAAGAATCTGTTCATGTTAAGTGACTCAAGGAAGTATTCAGTGTTAGTGAGGAAGGATTTCTGAATTGCTGCTGCAGGATTAAAAATAAATACTTTTTTTTGTCTATTATGTGATTGTACCTGAATTTCTCAGCATTGCTGTCCACTATTATAAAGCTTACAAAAGGGTTTGAATAGGCATGATCGAAGCAGGATGTTAGCTGGCAGATCCAGCTTAATTAATACGTTTGATAGTAGTAATGGTTTTTAACCTGAATGCTTGTCCTGCATGTAGCGTTTGCTGGGTTTTGTAATCAAGGCCCTGTTTGGGAATTAAAAGATCTGTGCAGAGATTGCCTCCAAGGCACTGCAAGAGGATTTAAGCCTGAATTAAATGATTGTATCTGATAGAAATCGATGGCCATCCATGGTTCCCTTAATCCAGCAGCAGCTTACAGATCAGGACCTGATTCAGGAAGTCTGCTGGACATATTACAACAGGCCAATCGATTGCACATTTTGGGATGGTCTAGTGAGTGCTATTCAAAGACAAGGGGATTCGAAAGGCCTGGATAGCTTTGGTGACTGACATAATACAGGGTAACTTTCAGTTGGAATTAAACACACCCACACACACATGCACATGAAGGAAGAACAATGCTTCAAGGGCAATGCATGCAATTATGTTTTTTTTTTTTTTAATGTCATTGGTTTAATCTGTATATATATATATATATATATATATATATATATATATATATATATATATATATATATATATATATATATATATATATATGGTAATCCTACTACAGCAGTTTAGTATGTCATATCACCAGCCAACCAAACGGTTCCCTGAATAGAAGAAAACAACTCTAACAATGGTGTCTGCCAAACAGGTCTCCCAGCACCAAACTATTCCACCAGAAGCACTTACTGTTATCATTGCCAAACTCCGTTAGCCGATTAGCTTCACTCTCTAACGCACGCACACAGAGCCCTTTTCTAATTTCCCACCTCCGTCAATGTCCGTTCAGCTCCCTCTGAGCTCGCTACATCCCTCTTAGGGCTTTGTCTTGATCTATGTAAAAACAAGTAATTAATTCTCAACATCAATATTCTGCTCATGAGGGCTGGCCAGAACCAACACACGCGTGTGCGCTTTTGTAAATGGTGCAGGTGGAAAAGCCACAAAGCTTTTATGCTCCTTTTTTCCACAACTAAGCCGCAAGCTCTTGTTTATCTCTAGCCTAGCACGCTTCAGAAAAATTCCCTACTGGTGTAGAAGAACTTTCTCATAGCAATTAATAGGCACTGATGCACGGGGGTAATTACAACACCTAGTGCTGCTGTCGCCCAAAAAATGAGAAGCAGAAATTGCCCGCTGGTCGTTAAGAGAATCGTGCGAAAGAACACTCAGATATGAAACGATTGAAAATAATTGCATACGTTTCATTATTCCTGTGCGCAAAAAACAATTTGCATTGCAATGCTGTAAATACTATTAATCTTGCCAATTATAAAACTCATTACCAGTTTCCAAATTCTGAGAATGATTACTCAGAGGAGTGTGTGTCACTTGCTTGGCTAAAATTATTGAAATATTCTGAGAGAAATAATTCAAGAGGGAAAAGCCATCAGAGAAACAAATGGTGTCTTTTGTTTTAGCTTAGAGCGCTGGGATAAATTTTAGGCTTCCCTTGAATCAGAAGGAAAACAAAATGCTTTTGAAAACACTTATGGCAGGAATACAGATGTGCACGCATGCACACACATGCACACACACACAAACACACACATTTTCTTTACAAAGACCTAACCTTAACTTCATTATGCAAACTGACTTTTATGGCTTTTAAAAAATATCTTATATATTTGGGACTTGCCAAATGCTCCCACATGGTCAAAAGGGTCAGATTCCTGTCCTTGGAGAAACACTGAAATTGAAATCTATAACAATCCACATGTGGCCATTACTAATTTGTAGTTATCAGACACATCAATTATGTATTCTGCATTTCCTCATATCTCTTACAATGAAAGCATGGCTCTAATGGCATTACACAGAGGTGGGAAGTAACGGAGTACAAATACTTCGTTACTGTACTTAAGTAGATTTTTCTGGTATCAGTACTTTACTCCACTATTTATTTTTCAGACAACTTTTTACTTTTACTCATTACATTTTTACACAAATATCTGTACTTTTTACTTCTTACATTTTCAAAACAGGCTCGTTACTTTAGTTTTAATCCATTGATTTGGTGAAATATAAAATTTCTCTTTTCACTGCGCGCTGATTTCAGCCGAACAACCGATTTCCTGTTACTGCGCGTCTTTTTCAATCCGCTGAAATACATTCATTAGGTAACAACATGGGCGTAAATCCCGGGGGGGACCGGAGGGGACATTTCCCCCCCATCCGAGGGTTGTGCCCCCCCCCCCCCCCCCAAAAAAAAAAAAAAAAATCTAAAAAATATCGCACTCTCTATTGTAAACAATATATCTATGTATACCTATATAATTGTGTAAGTAGAAAAAAAACAACGCAAAAATGCATTTAGAAACAGTTGAGTCCCCCCCCCCCTCTCCTCACAGTGGTTTGACCCACTGCCTGCTTTCCCAGTTCATCTTACCTACTCTACACACACGAGTCAGGCGTGTGTTCATCTCACCTACTCTACACACACGAGTCAGGCGTGTGTTCATCTCACCTGCTCTACACACACGAGTCAGGCGTGTGTTCATCTCGCCTGCTCTACACACACGAGTCAGGCGTGTGTTCATCTCGCCTACTCTACACACACGAGTCAGGCGTGTGTTCATCTCGCCTGCTCTACACACACGAGTCAGGCGTGTGTTCATCTCGCCTACTCTACACACACGAGTCAGGCGTGTGTTCATCTCACCTGCTCTACACACACGAGTCAGGCGTGTGTTCATCTCGCCTACTCTACACACACGAGTCAGGCGTGTGTTCATCTCGCCTGCTCTACACACACGAGTCAGGCGTGTGTTCATCTCGCCTACTCTACACACACGAGTCAGGTGTGTGTCTGCGACTCAATTAATGTTCAACTCCATTAACTAGGGTATTTTATTCACTTTAAATAAAGCGATTCTCTTTAATGTAGTTGATGCAGACTCATTCATAAATTAGTTGCGGCAAAAATGCTGATTAGCGATGTAATTTTCCATGAATCTGCTCTATTAGCGATTAAAATATGACTTATCTAGTGAACGTTAGCTTGTTTACGATAGCTTGTAGCATAGTGCACTGACACTTAACACACCAAAGCCGTTTCCCATACAGTGTTTTATTTGGGACGACTTGACATAATGTTAACTTAACATTAACGGCCACAATTAGCATATTGTTTATCTGTGCATTTACTAAATGAGCACTGTGCTACGTCCAAACTGACCACACTGTATTTTTATAATCAATTTCTATTCTGTTCTTAAGTGTCTTAATTAATTTTAAATAAAATGTTGAACTTTTTTTTTTTAATTCCTTGTTTTGCTTTGTCATTGAACCTGAGAAAAACTTAAACTTAAAATAACCATAATGACGCAGTCTCCATGCTACAATAATAAAAGCAAAGTTTTTCACTGTGGGGACACTGTCTTTATCAGTACAATTTGACTGTATTATTTGTTTCCCCCTTCAAAAATTGCCCATGAGAAATTTTATATTTATTGTCCCCCCTACTGTTAAATGAAATTTACTCCTATCTATCTATCTATCTATCTATCTATCTATCTATCTATCTATCTATCTATCTATCTATCTATCTATCTATCTATCTATCTATCTATCTATCTATCTATCTATCTATCTATCTATCTAATATTAATATGATGTGAGGTCCAGTTAACAGCTAAAACATGTAGAAGTAATAACTACTTTTTACTTAAGTACATGTCAGAGCCAAGACTTCTTTACTTTCACTTAAGTAAAAAGGTATAATCAGTACTTCAACTTTTACCCGAGTATTTTAAAACATGAGTATCTGTACTTCTACTTAAGTAATGGATGTGTGTACTTTTGCCACCTCTGGCATTACATAATAAAATGCAACCGTTGTGGTTAAAGGTCCTTGGCATACAACCAGCTTACACAATGTGTCTCAGGCCTCGTTAAGGTAAAGCTCATCAAGAAAACTGCTTCATTAATTACTGAGGCCACTGACAGGGTCTGTAATGAAGAGAATTAGAAGTAAAAGAATCAGCACACAAAGCCTGATATATTATAATAATCTAGGATTAAGTCGGTTACTTAGATCAACAGACCTGTTCCCAAGTCTTCCGAATTGCTACTAAAAAGATTATCTTTCTGAATCATCAAACAAACATTAGAGGGCCAATAAACATTTACTTGTTCAACAGCTCAATGCATACTGTATTATATAACACTTGAACAAAAACAAACGAGTCTGAGTCTGCTGACCTGCAAATTAAAATGGTTAAAGGATGTCATATGGATGATGGAGTTAAGGAACAGTTGTCAAAAGATTGCAAGTTCTAATCGCAGTATTGCAACAGTCATAAGTAGCTCCTTTTTTAAAATATTAAATTAACATTAAAATCAAAGACCAATATTTCCGAACTCCATATAATATAGTCACAAACTGGATAGAGAGATAAATAAAAAAACAGAAAAAGAAAATAATTTTTGCTTTTGTTTTATATTTTATATATTTTTTTCTACCAATTCTGAATTGTTTTTAACACTAGTTGTAAAAATACCTTTATTTCTCCCAAACCCTTCAACCACCCCTGGCTAAATGAATCAAAGTGTCTGACTCCTGCTGTGCATGGCTACCTCTCAATAATGGTCGAGTACGACTAGCCTTTCAAAAGAAAAAAAAACCCCATAAATAACACAGGACATCATCCATCTTCGTTTTCCAGCATGAGACATAAATATTGTGAAGTGTAACTCAGAAACGTTTTAACTTAGCCATGTCCACAATAAACACAAAAGCATAGGGCCCACGTTTTTTTCTTTTCATTAGCTTTAGTGTAATTCTGACTTAAAAAATTACTGAATTCCAACACAGGGATCCATCTCCACACACAAAATCAACCCCAGTGTAAAGTAAGGTTTTGCTCACAAATTAGATTTCCTGTACATCCAAAACTCTCTCTACTTCACATAGACAAGTTTACTTGCACTAATCTAATAAACCTGCCTCTCTTTGCCCCCCAGGATGCAGCCTTATGCAATGAAACCACTAGCATAAACTCCTCTGCTCTGTGATAAAAACAGCTGACATATTAAAAGTTGCACTTCAGCCTGCGTGGATGCGGCCCACTGATTTCCTCTAGGAATGTTTTATTGCTGTTCTTCATCACCATCCCTGTCCTGCTGTCTGAGGAGCGGTTTTAATGAGAGACATTGTCGAAAGGTCTGAATGCCTCACTTAGCCCCCAGCGTTTACTGCCTGCACCAGATTCTCCAGATAAAAATATGAAAAACAGATGAAGCTTTACAGTAAAGCTTTACGTCTCATGCCAAACTGTTGCCGTACCAGTGTGCAGGCAATTTGTTGCACATGAATATGCAGGTGCCTTTGAAGTTCTGATTCCACTGGAATCTTCATTTTTCATGAC
This sequence comes from Silurus aristotelis, assembly GCF_946808225.1. Lineage (NCBI taxonomy): Eukaryota > Metazoa > Chordata > Actinopteri > Siluriformes > Siluridae > Silurus > Silurus aristotelis. Next base: position 16,415,550 of record NC_139579.1, read on the forward strand.
CAACACGAAGGCCTCTGTAAACAAATCAATGTAGCCTTTAAGGGCCTCAGGGTAAACACACAGAGTGGAGTAAATCATGCTGGTTTATTTTTACATGTTTTCCAGGTTCTACCTCCACCAGAGAAAGTACAGACATGGAGAAATGAGGGGGAGGAATCATGTGTTTGTGTGTGTGAATGAAAAAGCAATAAGGAAAAGTAGAAATCAGACGAGACGTAGTGAGAAACATAGGTAGACAGAGAGACAGTGAAGGGAAAAGAGACTGTTGAGACAGTCTGGAGGAGCAGGCATTATGTATTCCACTCCACACCACCTCGCACTCTCTTTATGAACGATCTTATGATGTGGCATCATTCTCATTTGCATGTCACCCCCCCTCCACCCCCCCTAGTGAATAGGCTCATAATCAGCCCAGGTTTGCTTTTAATAGCCAAGGTGACAATATGCTAATACTTGGTGGGGTGCGCTTCTCAACTTGACACCTCTGTGATTCTGGTTTTTAGCACGGGCAGATGTGCCCAGTGGAGCAGAACTGACGGGGACCACATAACAGGCTTACTCATTAACAGGATGCTGACAAACCACACGCACAACAATTAATGGCACTGAATGAACCCTTTAAATGGCAAGAATATGAAGTGGTGAGTTTCTGTAATGGGTTAAAATGGTGTATATATTTGGGGACTATTCAGGTCTCTGACAGTAATGCATGCATACAGGTATTTGACAGGCTCATCACTTTGATTTTGGTAGAAGGTAACACAGGTGGCTTGCTACAACAAGGTGTCATCTTTTTTTTTTGTTAGCAATACACAGGTGGCTGGAAGGAATTTGTGGTGGCATGTCAAGTGTCTCACAAGAAAAAAAACCCAAACAAATCTTTTCATTTCCACAGTCAGATGAGATACAGGATACACAATAAATCAATTCTAGAGATCAGATCCTTAACCTGGTTTAGATATTCCTCTGCCCTTCGTGTATATGTCTGGAAAACCAGTCGGATATTGTAGTCGCTGAATTCTAGAATATCAACAAAAAACAAACAGGCAAACAGGGTTTTTTTCTGCCAATTGCATACTTTGACACCTCTATTTTAAGAAATGTTTTTATTTATGCGACTTTCGTGGATGTAAGAGTCGACAATCATTAGTTGATTGGTTAAAAGACGATGATGGTGATTTTGTCATATAATATAATAATATTATTATTTAACAGGTCAGAGCAGTGGCTTTGCTGCATTACAACTTGCGGTTCAATCATGGGTTGCTGTCTGTGCAGACTCACAGACTCTCATTTTCTCCTCAAATCTATATGTGTGTTTCCTCTGGGATCTCTGTTTTTCTCAAATCAGCAATATTCTAGTCAGTAGACTGGGTAATATTAACTTAGATCTGACTGTATTTGTGCGTAGCATCCCAACTAAAGTATATTATTCCCTTGTGCCTAAAGGTCCTGTGACAGGCTCTGAATCCACTGTCTGACCATGACAAACTAAATGAAGATGAACAAATGATTAAGCATGTGTCAGTAAGTATTTAAAAATAAAGGGTAATGTAAAGGTCAACAGCCATAATGTGTAGACCTTATTGAGAAAAATAAAATGTCATGCAAAGTATTTAAATAAATAAATGCTTTAAGATAATTGGCTTTCAGTGAAACTGGATTGTAAATAGAATGTTTAAATGTAATTTAGTTTCTTACATTTTTTGAGGTAAACAGATCTGACATATGTGCATATAAATACAGTATGCTGTGGTAATGTTTAGGTGCATGCACACTTGACATGTTGGGTTGGCTAATTTCTTGCCTATGACATTTTAGGCTGTAGATCATACTGTAAAGGGTAACATATAGAGGTGGCCAGTGCAGCAAGTGGTCTAACATGTGCTCCTGGCAAACTGCATTGATCACACTTTCTTCTCTCTTCTCACTCCATTCCCTGGAGCATTGCACTACAGATACAAAGCAAAAGACAAGTAATTGATCCTTCAGAAACCCATGTGTGCTTCCTCACATTGCTGACAATGCTGTGGGATTCTTTGAGATATAACGGGTACCTCTGCTTCCCATCTGTCTACCATATAGTTGTGCAAAAGCTTGACTCCAAGGCAAACCTTTCCCTGGAGAATTAAACCTTTAGAAGTTGCAGTATCTGGGACCTCTTTCTATTTCTTTTCTTTTATGCTATTGACTGCATTCCTTCTGAGATCCAGATTTAAAGTCAATGCCTTTTAGGAGGCCATGATCACATGTAACCCTAACCTTGATGCAGATGTAGCCCAATCACCTTACTTTCCAATTTGTTCCATTGTATCCTACTGCAATCATTATATGTCAGGTAGAAAAAGTCATTTCACATCCTAAATACAGCTGTTTCAGGTTTTCATCTTTAGACAAATAGGAAAAGAAATCTGGATGTCTGAAAAGACAAGCTTTATTAGCCAGGTTATTTACGGATTCATAGTACTATCTCGAATTTGTTACTGCTGACACACCCAACCAATTTAAATAAGAACAACAAGCGTCAACAATGCTTTGGGAACGCTTCCACGTTGTCCAAGCTCTGAATCACGTGTGAAATCCGTCCAATGGAAAGCGCGGCGTCATGGCGGGTTGACGTTGCCAGAAAGCTATAAAAAGCACTTTAAGTGAAGCTGGCGCTAGCTTCTGTAATAGAGACAGGGATGCTGGCAGTGTGGCATGAAAACGCAGCATTTCATTCCCTCAGGGAACCAGGGTTACATACGCAACCCGGAGATGTTTCCTTCCATGAACTCGAGCTGTTTCAACAAAGCTTTGGGAACGAGAGTCCAACACCGCCAACTGACCAATCCCTGCCAAGTGTGTGGGGGCACAGCTAGGTTGAAGGACAGATGGGACAGGAGTGGCACTGGGGTCAAGGTTATGAAACCTGATGAAAGTCAGTGGGGTGGACCAGCCTGCAGCATTGCAGATGTATGGAGTGAGACTCCAGAGGACCAAGCCTTAGAGGCTGCCACACTATGGGTTGACACATCTCGGGTGGCCAGGAGGTCCAAGACCTATGGCACCTTTCCGACAGTAATAGTGCGGTTCTGCTCCACGCCCATCTGGTGCCGACTGGCCTGTCGGCAGCATTTCAGCGGTTCCTCCCAAGTCGCTCTTGTGTGGCTGTTCGGCGGGCTCCTTGACTTTGGGAGGTTCAGAAGCAGAGCGTCACAACTCGCACTCCCATTACTAGGGATCCTGTGCGACACTCCGGGTCGAAGCCCCGTGAGATGACAGATCTGAGGACTGCCAACAAGTCCTGACAATGGACATTCTGGGTATCTCACCCGGAAAGGGTGTGGTGCACCTTATTATACAGTGCCTGCATTACCCCGGCGCCCCCAAAGACATGGTCCGTTAACCCTAGGTTTCCGCCCTGTATCGCTGCCTATCAGGAGGCCTTCTAGAGCTGCACTAGGGCATAACTCCGGGTCTAGGTGCACCAGAGGTCAGTCTCGAAAGACTGATACTCTTAAGAGACTACCTGGCAGGATGGGAAACCTGCCAGACGTGTCTAGATGGGTCCTGTGTACTGTAGACAGAGGCTATACAATTCAGTTTGGGTCTTGTCTGCCCCGGTTTGATGTTGTGTGTCCACCCATTCCTCTAAGGAGGGGTTCTTCTCTCTCAGGCAGGGGCACAATTGTTTACCCCACCCAGAGCTGTGGAGACTGGCTGTGGCTCCTGAGGGGCTACAGCTCTGAGCTTCCGGTCTCTCTACCGAGGTGGTAAAGATCATTCTCCAATCCAGAGCTCACTCCACAAGGAGGTTGTGTGCCACTAGCCTGTTCAGTGTAAAGTGTGACCAGCACCAATCCATCCACTGGTGTAATGGACCTGGCGGGGCATTCACTGGGTAGAAATCCGCTGGTGATGTGTTTTCTTTGTGGCACCCAGAGGCTAAAACCTCCAGTGTTATCGAGTGCTGTTGTGTTGGAGGCTCTATCTGAGCCCCCTTTTGAGCCATTGGCCAAGCATACTGGAAGTTCCTCACAGTCAAGACTGTGTTCCTCCTGGCCATTTCCTCTCTTAAGAGAGTAGGTGATCTTCAGGCCCTCTCTGTGGCCCCCTTATTTCTGGAGTTCACTCCAGGCGTAGCCAGTGCCTTCCTGTACCCTAGAACAGCGTATGTTTCTAAGGTGCTTTTGGTTGTCCCATGAACTGTTAGGCACCAGACATTTTTCCTTATCCTTTCCAGTCCCCAGACCAGGAAAAGCTAAACCGGCTGTGTCTGGTGTTTGCACTGTGCATATACGTCCACAGATTTGTCTTCTATGGCCCTCCATGGGAACATGCAGACGCAAAGCAGATTGATTGTGGATGCTATCCCACTCCTTTTGGGGTCAAAGCGCACTCAACCTGGGGTGTGGCAGCCTCTAAGGCTTTGGTCCTCTGAAATCTCCCTCCATGACATCTGCAACACTGCAGGCTGGTCCACCCTGCTGACCTTTGTCAGGTATTATAACCCTGACCTCAGTGCCACTCCTGGCCCCTCTGTCCTTCGACATAGCTGTGCTCTTACACACTAGGCAGGGACTGGGCAGTCTGGCGGTATTGGACACTCGTTCCCAAAGAGTTGTTGACTCAGCTTAAGTTCCTTAAAGGGAATGTCTCCAGGTTACATATGTAACCATGGCTCCCAGAGGAAACGAGACGCTGCGTCTTCAGGCCACACTGGTGGCATCCCTGCAGTGCTTCCTTCCCTCTTCAGAAGCTAGCGCCGACTTCACTCCATTTGCTTTTATAGCTATCTGGTCTTGATATCACCCCACTGGTGATGGCATGCTTTCCATTGGATGAATTACACAAGTGGTTCAGAGCGTGGACAATGCGGAAATCGTTGTTGACGCAGCGTCAATATATATAAAAACTTAAATATAAAATATTACTAAAAAGTTGTTTTATACCAAAAACCGACAAACAAGTGCTCATTTTACCTATGTGGTGAAACGTAACATTTTTTTTTTTTTTTTTTTACATCTGACTGTATTTGTGCCTTTAATTCCAACATGCCAATATTTTATTTCTAGCAACATTTATTCTAACTAAAACCAAACAATGATATTGATGTTGCTTATTGAAAAGATCTAAATGCTCTGATTATAAAAATGTTTCTTTGAAAGCTATCTTTGGGGACAAATATATTAGGCTATGGACAAAAGTTTCTACGATGTCTAAAACCCCGATGTTGGTGTGTTTGTGTACAGCTGTCATCAATCTCCACTATGGATCTAACTAAAGAAAAAGAGGGTGAAAAGGTTCAAATAGGTCTCACACCTAGAAAAGCAAAAGAGCCATTATTGTGTGGTGTTGTAAGCTGTCATCAGCAATCAACTGCTCATCTGTGGGGAAAGCGGTTGCTGCTGACTGACTGCTGACTGTCTGCATAGCAACCAGTCAGGAGGTTCCAATCCAAGAAGCACCAATTGCAGCAGCATTTGCGCCTTGTCCCTGATGCTTTGCCTGATGTGGCCGAACTACTGCGAGTTGTCAGTGATCGACAATTCTCACTTTCTTATACTCACTGGATGTCACATTCTTGCATCAAGAGATGTTCATGGAGTATGTTGTCTTGCCCAGAGGCGCATGTCTGTGGTTAGCCTCGGGAGTCTAAGCCACAAAGTGAAAAAAGGTAATTGAGTATCAGCATTCAGTCCCATCTAGGTTTATCTTAAGGAGTGCAGAGATGTGGCCTCCACATACCTTTAAGCACAGTTTAATTTTAAGCCAATCAATCTTTGGATGTTCATCAGTTAAAGCAGCAGGACAATTGGATTGACACCGATTGAAGCTATCATAATAGAAAAGAAGCTAAATGTAATAAACACAGGATCTGCATAATAATAATAAATAATATAATAATAATAAATATTTGTTTTTGTTGTTAGATATGCATGCTGTGCTGTACAGCAAGGTAATGTTTCTATTATTTCACTCAACTTGGTGAAGTAATATGGAACTGTAATGTGGTTAGGACCTGCTGGAACTATTTTATCTGCACATCAACTAAAAAATAATTGGACACTGCAGAACTGTCAACCAATCAGAGTCAAGTGTTAAACAGCCCTGTGTTTTTTTTGCATTGAAAACAAGTAGAGCACCAGTATGAACTAGTTCAAAATTACTCTTCTGCCTTCTGTGATTGTCTTTAATAATTTATTTCTAAAAGCATGAAGAACTTGTTAATTATTCCCAAACTTCTCAGCAGCACCTCAGTCTGCAAAGACAATGTCATTTCAAATTTTGACAGGCCGCCTTGAAATTGACAAATACGATAGTCAGAAATAATATTTGAAGAGTGATGGCAAAGTATTATACAACACTGTCACTGAGTTACACCATATTGAAGAGCCTCGAGCCTATAGCATTACCTTTGCAAAAAGATTCAAAGAAATAAGGAAAAAAAACCTCTCCATGCCTCCTGTGCACAAAAAATCTCTCTTGTGGCTGGTTTTTATTCTTGCGTGTATCAGTGTATCAATCAAAGCACACTGTAAATGAGACACAGAGGAATGCGAAAGGCAGCTTTTTCAAACTGATCAATGGCTTGTTCAAGGAATTAAGAGCCTGACTGGCTTCATTAACTAAAGCTTCTTTTGACACAGGGCTTCTCTCATGGAGAACTCTGCCAGAGGGCATGATTCCTTCCCACAAAACCATACCATATCTTTTTTAGGTGATTTTTTTTTTTTCGAGCTGTCATTCTTTTCCGTGTGTTGGTTGGGGGGAATCGGACCTTGTTTCTTGCTCTGGGCGAATTGTGTTCAAAGCATAGGATTCTCCTTTCCTCTGCTATAATGCACACTATCAAGGCCAATCTAATACCCTCGATGTCCTACTACTGTATTACTTAAAAATTAGAGGACTTACAAGACACATTCCTCAGAAAGTGTCCATTAGTACACCGAGCACTGCACCATGTTAAACTTGTCCAAAGATTTTAAAACCATCTGCACCGGCCTCTTCAAAATCCACTTTCACTGATTGGGAATAATCGATTGCGTACTAAAATATCTTTTTTTTTAAGGATTTTTGAAAGGAGGCCCTTATGTGCAGGCAATACATAATTTATTCAGTTTTTGAGGTCTTTTCTTCGTTAGTTGTGGTTAAGATTTTTCTTCAAAACCGCCACGACTGGACGAAAGAGGTGTTTTGTAGCCATAGGCAAAATACAGTTCTCTAGCTGTCATGGAGTTTTTGGGTTCTATGTTTTCACATGTTTCTTTTTTTCAGCATTTTTGGGGGTATTATGATATGACCATGCCTTCAGCTAACCTGTGTTAACACATATTTTACCAAATATAATAAATATTGTATTCTAATGAAACATCTTTTATAGCAAATCAGTTCCATCGCTTGCAAATGGGTCTAAGAAATATGCTATGTAGACAATCCTCCCAGATGCCCACTGGGTAGTAGCCTGTTGCATCCAAGTTTCTTATATATCTTTTATATATATATTTTCCATACTTACTTGCTCTCACTCACTAAAACACTCCCAGCGACTGGTTTATCTGGATCATGGTATCATCCAGAGCATCCAGAATAATAGTAGAAATCTGATGGTGAGGTTAGAATACACTCTAAATGGGATGGCACTCAAATGCACAGTACAATCGCACACTCATAAATAATTAAAGGCGCCTACTTTTTTAAGCAATTTGCCTACCAGCATGATTTAGGAAATGGGAGAAGGACACAAAGAAAACTTAAATAAACAACATATGAAAACCAGCAATGACAGTAAACTGAGCTTAGATTAAAACTGGAGCATGGGCTTTGGAGCAGCAATGTAACGGAAACTAGATTTTTATGTGCTGAGTTTAAGGTAAACATTCCTGTTTTTAAAAGTATTTAAATTTAACAAGAATAAACAGAAACAAACAAATCCACCGACAGTACTATTGTCCATGCATCAGGTTTTTATGATTACCATTCCAGAAGTGTATATGAACAGCTTGTTCACGTCTTTTGGTGATTAATAAAAGACATAGTAAAGACACGTGCTGTAAATGGTAGAGGTCAGGGGTCAGAATGTAAGTGCAGCTGTAATTTGTACTCTCAGACTCATTTTCTTTCCCAGTCTGCAGATGTGAAGACATTAATTGGTTTAGCAATTCAAGTATTGATCTGTCTGCTTCCACTAGTTGCCTCTTGCTATAAATGGACAGCAAGTGCAATTTGTGTAAACACACGACTGATAAATGAATAATAAGCCATAAACATAGAGATGTTTATTGCACAACACGTTTAATAAATCACACAATGTTTACAAAAGCCAATGTAGGACAGGGTGAAAGCCAATTTATTAGGCATCTGCCCGAAGCATTCTTTACTGAACAGACGTTTACAGTATAAAATTCAAATGACCTGTGCAGCTCCTTGCTCTACTGTCACTGAAGTGTGTGTGTGTGTGTGTGTGTGTGTGTGTGTGTGTGTGTGTGTGTGTGTGTGTGTGTGTGTGTGTTTAGGTGTGTGCGTAACATGTGCATACATTGATATGCAGGATGACAGCGACTGCCCTCATTACCCAGCTAGGGGATGAGATGCATCCTGACGCCAGGGTCTGATTTTCACCCCATTATCTCCAACAGGGGGTCATTGGTGCTACATTATGGGGAAGGAGTATGAGTGCAGACAGAGTGGGAAGGGTGGTTCACTCTCGGGGACTACAGCGCTCAAAACTGAGGCTTAATGATCTGCATGCTGCTGTAGCACTATTTGGTTCAGCCTGTGTGGCCAGGCTTAATCAATACCACCTGATGAGGTGTCAGGCTGCCAGTGGTGTGCATCAAAATGGAGTATGTTTTTTTTCCATCTCTTTCCCTATAATCGATGAAAAGTGTGTGTGTGAAACTAATTGGGCAAAATTGCAGGGCATTTATTGATTAATCAAGTAGAAAAATGAGAACTCTCTATGGTGTGAAGGCTTTGAAAGTGAGCCCTGCATGTTTTTTTTTTCTTCATTGGCAAAATAAGTCAATACTGCGGGACCATGGAGCAACAAATGAAATCAGGTCTGGAATCCATGAAACCTTTTTTTTTTTTAAATAATAAAATATAATGATTTCTTCTATCGAAATTTTTTAGAATAAACCCCATTGTCAGTTTAATTAAAAAAAAAAAAAAAAAAAAATCATAATTAATTCAAGCCTGTAATTAGGCAAGTAATACAAATCTTTGTACTTCTCTGCTAAATGCCACCTTGAAGTTGTCTGCCCAATCAGTTACTAGTTTGGTCAAACATTTGTAGGTAGCTACTACATCTAACTTTCTAATATTTCTAATATACTTTGTAATTTATCTAATATAAAATAGACAACGGCAAAGAATGATTCATAGTGCAAAACATCCCTCTTTTTGATTATGGTATCTTGTCATTGATCCTCAAATACATCACAAAAACTTTGGATGCAAATCAACATTATAAACACTGTTGTAAAATATACAGCACATTGGGGTCCACATGTCTGACAGCATTAGTGAACATCCTTCTATTTGTGCATTGTTATCTATTGTAAGGAGGCTCTTTTTATTACAAATGATAAAATCTTTGAAATATTTAAATCAATTTCAGAGTATCTTACATTTAGTATTTGGTATGTGCCCTTTTTACTTTGATGACAGTTTGCACTCTACTGGGCATGGCCTCTACAGGTTTATATAAATGTGTTTAAATAGTATTTGCTTGAGCTTAAATAAAGACCTAGAAAATGAAACATAGAAAATGTAGGGTTAGGGTTAGTGGCCTCAGAATCACATTGACTTTGATATGATATACTGTTTATGGTATCGCCAAATGTTATGTGGACACCTGACCATCAAACCCATATGTGCTTCTTTTCCAAACTGCTAAAAAGCCACAAACGTGGAAGACACAATCGTTTAGAAATATTTTTTCCCCTTGCCAGTTCCATTCACTAGAACTTAGCAAACCTGTTCCAGCATGTCAATGTCCCTGTGCACTAATATATACTTTGCCAAGTTTGGAGTGGAAGAACCTAAGTGGCTTGCACCTTAACCCCTTTGGAAGTCTGTCGACATGGCACTCTGACATCAGTGCCTGACCTCACTAATGCTCTTGTGGCTGAATTGGAATTGAATCCGTTTAGCCACACTCCAAAATAAAGTGGAAAACCGTCCAAGAACAGTGGAAGTTATTATACAGCACAGGAGTACTATGTTTAGAATAGGTGTACAAAAACATCATATTGGTGTGATAGTATATGATAATTAGAGTGAATAAAGAGTGGAGTTTACAGCAAAAATGCAGTAAAAGAATTGCCAAATTCTAAAAGAAGTGCAATGAACAGTATATACCTAAAACATTGGGCTTAAAAAAATAAACAGCTTGTCCTTTAGTGTTGATCAGTTATATGTAATGTAATTCCTCCAGATAAAATATATACAGTAATTCTTTACTTTTAAATATCATTTGCATAGCATTACTCCTTTGGATATATGGTAGAATAATAAAATTTATGTCAAACATGACAAATAGTTTGCAGTTTGTGCACCCAGCTTTCACCAAACTGAAACACTATCCCCTCTATTCCTTTTGCTAAATTGATGTGTCCTGTTGCACTGCCTTAAAAAGTCTGGAATAACTGCTTCAGACAGTGTGAATAGTGTTAAACAGGACGGCTATTAAGATGAGGAACGTTGAGAGCAAAATCTACAGTCTGGTTCAAGACTGCTCTCTTGGGAGGGTTGTTTAATGCCACTTAGAATTTATTTCTGCTGCCCTAGTGTGCATTTTCACATGTGGCACTCCCAAGAGCTATGCACGTTCCCTGCGTGTAGCCCAAATAGCTGGTAACAGCAGTTGCGAAAATGATTGCATGTCCATAAGCTCCAGCTCCACATCAGGAAGCATTCAGATTTTCCTGCCCTTAGAGCACATTTCAAGTTGTTATGTAAAAAATAACAAGATTAATGAGATGTGAATCCACCCTCCTGCCTTCTCACACCATAGTCCTTTTTAATGGCTTGGTTATCCTGAAAAACCCTCTGACAGGATGAGAGCCATTATAGAGGCCTTTAACTCTTTTCAATGGTTTGAGCAGCCCACATAAGAAATGCCCAAACATGAAGAGACACTTTTTTTTCCAGCATGCATCTAGCTAGTGGGCAGCAGAACCTTTAATTCTAATCTATAGTAGGATTAATAGCATCCAGACATTTCTGGAAATTTGAAGATCATTAAAGCTGCCCAGGTGATTGGAAAAAAGAAACTCATGAGAGGCCAGTAGTTTTCTTAATGTAATTTGCTTAAGTAGACTTAAACAGGGCAGCATGTTAAGTATAGGATCATGTAATAGCTTTAAGAGGACTCCCCTGATTGCTTTAAGAGATGTATCACATGACACAACTCTTGATGTACATTTCCATTCGCCTTTTAAAGTACTGGATGAATGATCTGTTTCACTGTGAATGCCATTTTTGAGTCAGTTTATAAAGAAGATAACATTTGATAATATTTGGGTCTCTAGGTATCATGAAATTAGTGGTATTGTGACCTGTATTTATTGCTGTGCTTAGTTACACCAGATTTTGCTGCACTGTTGTTTATTTCTTAAATCTGTTTGAAAGTCTTGAGGTTTTTTTAGCAGCACATGTCTATAGTCAAGTGGTATCTATAATTCAAATTATGTGTATGTATACACAGATCAGCCATAACCAAAAATAAAACCACTGACAATTGAAGTAAAAAAATGAAACATCTGTTAGGCAAGCAAGTGAGCAGTCAGTTCATGATTAGTATTTACCAAAAGTGGTCCAAGGAAGTACAATCCGTGAAGTCGAAAGTAAAGACTGGCCTGCCTGGTAGTTACAAGGTGGATGAGCGGCTATAATAGTTCTTCAGTGTGAACGGACCAGACAGGTCAGTCTTTACTCTCGACTTCACGGATTGTGAAGATTTGCCATTTATAAGATCAGCTATGTCTGCTTGGTGCCAGATATGCCATGCACACATTCAGAGGTCTTGTGGAGTCCATGCCTTGATGGGTCATAGCTGTTTTAATGGCATGAGGGAAACCTATACATATTAGGCAGGTGGTAATAATATAATAGCTGATGCTTTTTTATGTACATGTATACTTTATGTATAAAAATATACAATATACACTAATGCATATTAATGTGCTCATTTTAACACTGCCTTTCCTTTCATTTTGATCCGTTCTACCATAACAACTCATTCACAGACTCAGTGAGAGATTGTAGGTTAGAGTCTGTAGGTTACATATGTACCCCTAGTTTTCTGAGAAAACTAAACGCTGCGTCGGAATGCTTTGAGAATGCGACCGCGTTGTTCATGCTCTAAAAAAAATGAGTCTTATCAGTCAAAATTGAAGGCAAGCTGTACAGAAAGTAAAAAAAATGCACATGGAAAGAAGCCGGCTTTAGCTTTCGCAACCGATAAGGAAGTGCTAAAGAGACGCCGGAGATGTGGCATAGAGACGCAGTGTCTCATTCCCTCAGGGAACTAGGGTTTCATACATAACCTAGAGACGTTCCCTTTCAGGAACTCGAGCTGCGTTGTAACGCTTTGGGAATGAGAGTCCAATCCCTGACTAGTGAGAATAAGCACAGCTAGGTCAAAGGACAGATGTGCCAGTAGTGGCACAGAGGTCAAGGTTGTAAAACAAATGACAAAGGTGAGCGGGGTGGACCAGCCTGCAGCATCGCAGAAGTCTTGGTGGGATGCTACTGTGGACCAAGCCTTGGAGGCTGCCACACTCCGGGTCGAGTGTGCTCTGACCCCGAATGGAGCAGGGAGACCAGAGGACCTGTAAGAAGATGCTATAGTGTCAATAATCCATCTACTGAGCGTCTGCTTATGAGCAGGACGGCTTCACCTCAAAGGGCTGTGGCAGATGAACAATTGTTCCGACTTCCCCCAGGGACTTGTCTGGTGAACATAACAGCCCAGTGCTCAGACCTCCTGGTCTAGGGTCTGGAATAAAGGAGGATTAAATGCCTGGAGCCTGACAGGTCGTGGGAGGACCGAGGGCACCTTGAAGACGTAACCCACTCTAGGGTGCAGGAAGGCACTGGCCATGCCTGGAGTGAACTCCAGGAAGGAGGGAGCCACAGAAAGGGCCTGTAAATCACCTACACTCTTCAGTGAGCAGATAGCCAGCAAGAATGTGGACTTAATGGACAAGTGCCTCCACGAAATCTCGGCCAAAGGCTCGGACCAATCCTCCAACACTACGGCCACTCTTGGCCTCAGCCGTGATTTGCCAAAATAGCAGACGCATGAACTTTAAAGGGTGGACAGAGCCAACCCTTTAACCCGGCTCCCTTAAGAATGAGTGCTTAATGAACATCAGAAGCTGAAGCTATTTAACAAAGAGAAAGAGATGACAAGATGTAACCTTTCTCACAACCGCTCTTTAAACATAAATGCAACTAACAGATTAAAAAGTGTGATGCATTGTTTATTCATTAGTTAACATGTGTAATCATTGGCAAATTGCTGCTGTATAAGAGGAACGAAATATCACCAAAATAAAATACATATCTATAACAGCATGACATGATTTATTCTTCATTGTTGTTATGCAACTGCTTAGCATATCCTGTAATGATGATAGGGTGGCACAGTGGGAGGCATTGCTACAAAACACAAGGATCCCAGGTTCATGGTTTTTTTTATTTAGGTCTCCTCGGGTTTCTCAATATTTTTTTTACACCTCCTGAAAACGTGGCAATGGGGGTCTATGATAAAATGCATTAAGGTATGAATGTGGTTGTGCCCTCTGCGATGGATTGGCATCCCAGAAGTGAAGGATTTGTGTAAAACCACCAATTTTTATGGTGTAATTCATTCCTCTGAAGATAAATTATTTCACAGGCTCTCCCATTGTCTTGAGTTTATTAAGGTGGTTTATATCTTCTAAATCAATACATAATGATGCATTGGCCCTCAAAGAAATTTGTTTGTACTTTGGAGGGCACCCAGGAATTCCAGGTTTTTATATTGCCGTAATAAATCTGATTTGCTTGACAATGCACAGCTCAGGCATGATTGACCAACCTTTAGTAATGTTTGTAGGAACACCACAGATGACTGACTCGTGCTATTACTAATTTTGCTTGACATCAGTGAAATAAATGTTTACCAGTGACGTTGTTTAGGAGAGATGGCAGTGGAGTTTTTAACTAGATTGTTTAACAAGGTTTTGGAAGGTGAGAGGATGCCTAAGGAATGGAGAAGGAGTGTGCTGGTACTGGTGCTTTTTAAGAATAAGGGAGATGTGCAGACCTGTAGTAACTACAGGGGAAAAAAGTTGATCAGTCACACCATGAAGTTACGGGAAAGAGTAGTGGAAGCCAGGCTGAGAGAAGAGGTGACCATCTGTGAGCAACAGTACGGTTTCATGCCGCGGAAGAGCACTACAGATGCAATAATTGCTTCGCGAATGTTGATGGAGAATTATAGAGAAGGTCAGAAGAAATTTAATTGTTCAATCTTAATAAAATAAATAAGTAAATATAACTTAATTCTCAAAAAAACATTGAAGCCACTCATTAGCATTAATTTAACTTAACTCAAAAATTAATTTTTGATATTATAACAACTGTTTTAAGTTGATTTAAATTTGTTTTACATTTTAAGTTTTGTTTATTAATTCCATTTAGTTAGATAATTAATTATTTTCTTTAAGTTGACTTGAAAATGAGCAAGCACTGCAACTCATTCATTGTTAATGGTCTTGCATGTCTTAAGTAGCCTACATGAAATGTATTTATTTGACTAATTGCGCATGATATAACGGATGAGCTCGGTCTTATGATCTAATAAAATTTAAAGTGAAATTGCAATTTTGGACTTCACCCTATACGGACCTAAAGACTTCCAGTTTGGAATTCTGCACAAATTATCTACCTTGGACCCGTTATGTCAATTTGCTGTGTCCCTGCCTCTGAATAATTTGAAGCTCGGAGCTAATGTTTTGTCCTTAAATACCGGGAGGCACAGGAAAAACGTCCTTGAGTCGGGATGGGGGAAATGCTGGGTGCTAGCACCGGACACAGCGGAACTTGAGGCAGACTGCATGGTAGAAAGCATTGGAGGTAAGAAAAAGCGAGATGCAGCGTGAAGCCTGCCTCCTGGTGGTTGCCCTCAGGGGACATTGAAATGTCAAAAATCAGCGTTACATATTTCAACCAAATAAGTTGTTTGAGTTGTTTCAGATGGTTGGTGTTTTATATTGTGTTACTAGCACTTATATGGTTTAAAGCATTTCCTCAAATAAATTGAGTAAAAACCCCAAAAGATTACGTTTTTGCAGTGTAATAATTGTTTGTAAGGGAAGGGAACTTAGATAATAACATTTCTATTAAGAAAATGTATTCAATTAATTTAATTAATTATCAGGTTTTACAGTGTAGAGAACGCGTACGACAGGGTGCCGAGAGAGGAGTTGTTGTATTGTATGAGGAAGTCAGGTGTGTCAGAGAAGTATGTGAGAGTGGTGCAGGACATGTATGAGGACAGTGTGACAGCAGTGTAGTGTGCAGTAGGAAAGACAGGCTGGTTCAAGGTGGAGGTGGGATTGCATCAAGGATTAGCTTTGAGCCCTTTCCTGTTTGCAGTGGTGACGGACAGGTTGACGGACGAGGTCAGACAGGAGTCTCTGTGGACTATGATGTTTGTGGATGATATTGTGATTAGTAATGAGAGTAGGGAACAGGTTGAGAAGAGCCTGGTGAGGTGGAGGTGTGGGCTGGAGAGAAGGGGAATGAAAGACAGTAGAAGTAAGACATGTGCGTATAAGGGGGAGGGCAGTGGAGTGGTGCAGTTGCAGAGAGAAGAAGTGGTAAAGGTGGATGAGTTTAAGTACCTGGGGTCAGAAGTGCAAAGTAATTGAGAGTGTGTTAGAGAAGTAAAGAAAAGAGTCCAGGCAGGGTGGAGCGGGTAGAGAAGAGTGGCAGGAGTGATTTATGATAGAAGGGTATCTGCTAGAGTGAAAGGGAAAGTTAATAGGACTGTGGTGAGGCCTGCTATGTTGTATGCTTTAGAGACTAAAATACAGGAGGTGGAGCTGGAGGTAACAGAGCTATAGATGCTGAGATTTTAATTGGGAGTGACGACGATGGACAGGATTAGAAATATGTTTATTAGAGGGATCGCGCTGTAAAACGTTTTGGAGACAAGGTGAGGGAGGAATGATTGAAATTGTTTGGACATGTGCAGAGGAGGGACACGGGGTATATCGGTAGGAGAATGCTGAGGATGGAGCTGCAGTAAGGAGAAAAAGAGTAAGACCATGGACGTAGGTTTATAGATGTGGTGAGGGAAAACATGCAGGTGGTTGGTTTGAAAAAGGCAGATAAAGAGGACAGAGTAGTATGAAGACAGATGATCTGCTGTGGTGACCCCTAATAGAAACAGCCGAAAGCAGAAGAAGAAGAAGAAGAATCAGTAAAAATATTTAAATAGTAAAAGTAAACAGGAATAAGCATTAATAAGTATCATGACATTTTCCTTCAAACATCTATATTTTTATTTTTACCACATGCAGAATGAAGGTTAAGCACCACTGGTAGTAAAATGTTTGCACTTGCAGTGCTGAATTCCTGATCAAGATGCTTTTTTTCCTGTGACTGATTCTGTTAGGTAGCCTGTAGCAATGCTTGTTCTGCAAATTTACATGTACTATGTGAAAGTAGGGCATTTTGCAAGACAGGGACACAAGTGGCAGACTTGGTTTTACAACCTGTTTGGGATTTAGCTAGTACACCATAACTAACACCCCTGCTGGATCACATATGCTGCTGAATTTTAAACTCTGCCATTATCTGGGAGGCACTAGTTCCGCAAGACCTGTGGACAAATACCATCTGTTACAAACAAAAAATAAAAAAGAGAGAAAATAGGTTCAGCATTCAGAATGTATGTTTGACATATAGTGTCTGCCTCCAGACGACCAATTATATTTTATTCGGGTACTTAAAGTTTGTGGGCAAGAGCAGGATATTGGCTGTAATGCATACACATACAGCCAGGAGCAGTTGGGGCCAGTCTGAGCTCAACTCATTCCAGGAGGCCCACAGGGAAGGGGGTAAGAAGGCAACTTGGTATAGAGAAATACCCACGTGCATTCATCTTTTCTAATTCATGCCAATTACTCAGTCATGGACAGACGGAGCCTCTGACAGTTCGCTGCTCATTCGGCAGATGCCTGGCACATATGCAAAGCTTTAATATTCTGTATTATCTCAGGAGTGGTTCTGTCTATCAGAAGACACAATAAGCATTAGGATATATATGTCTACATACAAGTGAATGACAAAATAAAGGAAAACGCAACATAGTGTCATTGTAAGGGTTCAAGCTAAATTACTTTTCCCGCTGACTGTCTAATCACATCCTACATTTCCATTTTGAATCAACTAATTATACTTATTAGTACTTATCTTTTTACATACATATCACACCAAGGTACAAATATTACCGTAGTTGAATGTGCACTTTCAAGAACAATTTCCAAACCCATTCCAGGATGTAAATAAAGTTGTCACTTTAGGCACTGTTCCTATTGAAACACAGCCAGCTGATCAATCTTTGTTACTGAAGCGTCTGCCATTCGGCCCTAATAATAACTTTCTTTCAAAGTCACTTAAATCTTTTACCCTTGCCATCACCATCTAAAAATCAAGGTCAGCTGGGCTTTTTTGGCATTTTTATATATGCCAAAAACTGTCAATTGTGCCATGCAGTATGTCCATCTGGAAGCTTTTGGACTCGTTATGTTTCTCAGCTCATTTATTCAGGTGCAGATGTTGGACAAAATAAGACAAATGTGTAACAATATTGTATGCTAATATTAAATATTTAATGAGAAGCAGGACCACCGTTTGCCTTTAATCCATCTTGGAATGGTGTCATGCAAGACCTGATTGGTTTGTGGTGGGATATTGGAGCATACATCAAAAAGAAAATCTTGTAGTTCTTTGAGGGATGAACTGAGTCGATATCTGCTTTGCAGTTGGAGCTACAGAACCTTTCATAAAGGATCAATGATGTTTAAATCTGTTGGCTGGGGGGCAATGGACAGCACGTGACTTAATTCTGCTGTTTATTAAACCACTCTTGTATTATTTAGTAGTATGTATGGTGGTATTATGATCCTGGAATAAGGGAATATGGGGGTGTTTGCACCACTGGGTGCACCTGGTTCTGTAAAATTACCTAATTTTTTCTGGCTGTTATACAACCATGCATAGTGAGCACTAGCCCACTGAATTTAACAGTTGGCAGTGGACAGTGTGGGTAGAAAGCATCCTTTGGTTTAATCTGAACATAAATCTATCCAGATGCTGTGAATTGATGCGTTTGATGTTTGTTTTGTAATCTCACACACACACATATAACTTTGTATATAGACCTTGCCCAGACCTTGACCAGCACATTTAACCAAATGCCACATTTTAGGCATATAGCGTAATGATTAGTACAGGTCTAGAAACAATTTAGCAAAAAGTACCTTTTAACAGATAAATTTGAGATACACTTTTCAATCATTTAGATCTGTAACCCATTAATTCAAACGAATCTCTGAACAAAAAAAGTCATTCAGCATTAACAGTCTCACACCCATTATAACACTGTCAAATAGACATAGTTTTTGATTGAAGAACCAGTACTGTAATCCAAAAGCATGGTCAGGTGAGGTTGATTTGCTCACAGGGTCATTAACTTCAAATTTCACTGCTCAATTATTTTAATGTGTCTGGGTGTTATGCTTTATAGTTCATGGGCAATAAAGTAAAAAAAAAAAAAAAACAGACATCAGTAAGAAAACAAGGCATTGTTGCTTATGACTAGAAAAATAATGCTTAATGAGGCTCTTGTGCAAAATATAGCTACATTAAATGTTCATGTTCAGTATAACCTGGTGGATGGTAAAGTTAAGGCTATATTTGGTTTAGATATTGTCCCTGGTTGTAAATTTTTTTTAAATGTGTGAGTTTATGTTGACTGCTGGCAAATTTTATTGTTCCCAGAATAGGTACTGAATCCATTATTATTATTATCATCCAGATAATCCATATTTATCAAAAGAATAATTCAAGAGTTCTTTTTTTGCCATTATTATGATCTTACAAATTGTCATGTTGGTCTACAATTCAAAACTAATGTAAAATATCATATTAAACTCAAATTTGGAATGTAATATATCCATATAATATACGGAAAGTAAAGCTTTTTTTTAAATTGGAAATTGCAAAAAAAGGCTTTCTTAAGAAAAATCTTACAAATTTCACCAAGGATAACTGACACTACAACTACAGCAGACTGAAATTCTTATTTTTCTCAGACAACCCAGCTTGTTAAGAAGATGAGGTCAGAACACAGAGTCACCCATGACACTGCACCTGGATATGAGCGCGTTAAGGACCTTGCTCAAGGGGCCAACAGTGGCAGTTTGGCTGTGCTGGGGCTTGGATTCCTGACCCTCGGACTAGTAACCCACAGCCCCCAACCATTGGGTCACAAGCCATAGGCATGTTTGGTTAAAACAAATGGAAACTGTAAACAAGAAAAGAAACACCTGATACCCACTGCAACAAAATGCTGGTGGATCATTAATACTTCAGGGACCACATCCAGGGGTATCGTAAATTCTAGCCCCTAGGATATTTTTGCCCTACACCTTGCTACCTCTGCTAAAGGTTAAGACTTGGACGTAGATGCATACTTTTTTCTGCAAGACAATCATCTAAAACATCGACGTCAATAAAAAAATTATTGTGGGACAAAGATACTTGTTTGTTTTGCAAACTGTATGTTGAAAGCTTCTGGTCTGAAGAAAAAGATTAAATGAAGTAAAAATAAGATTGCAAAAAAAGTGTGAAGCGTGAAAGGCAGAACTAGAGGTTAAATACTGTTAGTAAGATAACTTGTAAGGATTCCATAAAAAAAATAAATAAAAATAAAATGCAGTATTAAAACTGTTATACAGTTGACAATAAGTGTTTAGCATATCAATAATATATTTATATAATTGTATATTGATATTTAATATATAAAATTTATACTTATATATTATTATATATTTTTTTTATAATGTATAATACATATTTTTTCATAGTTATAGTCATCATCCTATATTTTGTATACCGTTGTGCAAAATTCTCACACCCATATAAAAAAAGCTATGAATAGATGCCTTTAAAAATAAAATTAAGGAATACTTTGCTAAAAAGTCTATAAAAAGTCATATAATAAACCGAGGATCCACTACAGTTCTCCTATAGGTGCTGACTGGTGCAATAGCTTGTGTTTTCTGAAAACTGACAACTTTCATTATGTTTTTGTCCAAAAAGTATTCAATTTATATGCTCATTTTTACTAGCTTATTATTGCTGTTATTTGATGGACATAAACAGAAAAAAGGTTATTATAAAATAATTTTATTAAGTCATATTGATATATTAATATAAAATAATTTCAGATTTTGTTACCTGATGAATGTATCCAGGCTGAACAGCCACCATATAGAACACAAGTAGAGCAAAGATGATGATAATCCAGTGATCAGAATTGTCTCTGTACTTAGTCATATTTACATCACTGACTCCTCTCTGTATCATCCACAATAACTCCATACTTCTTAACAACTACTTGTTGTTATCTTCGTAGGCTAGCCTACGTCTGTGGTGAGTCAGGAAACAGTACATCAATGGTAGATTGAAAAAGCAATAGCAAGAAATAGGTTGATGGGCTGAAAACATCATGCAATGAAAAGAAAAAATATTGATTGTCACCAAATATATAAAAACTAAAGTAATGAGCCTGGTTTAAAAAAATGTAAGAATTAGAAAGTACAGATATTTGTGTAAAGAAATGTAGTTGTAAGTTGCCCAAAACATTTATGGTGAAGTAAAGTACCGATTCCAGAAAAATCTACTTAAGTACAGTAACAAAGTATTTGTACTTAATTACTTCCCTATCTCTGTTTTAAACAACATGAATATGGGGCTGTCAATGTCACACATAAAGCAATGTGGTACAACATATTTTCCTTTTCAAATTCATACATTCTAAATCATTAACAAAAGACATGTTTTTAAAGCTTGCAATCAGTTATTTATTTATAGTGAAACAGTTAATGCCCTGTACACACTTGCTTGTTCAATAACCGTTTTCCTTGTTTGGAGTTGTGATGGCTTGCCTAAACATTCTCCCTCCACAAATCTTTCAATAAAATCAGAAACAAGTTTCTAAAAGATTTCCTAGCTGAATTAAATGTTCACCTCAGTGTTATATTGCAGAGATGTTACACTCTTAATGCAGACTCCATATCATTAAATATTGTTTGCCAGGAAAAACTAATATTTAAACAAATTCTTTATTATTAGTGATACAGCTTGAATTTCCTTTCACAGCTTTAAGCTTTCTGCTTTTGTAAATACCCAAGCATCATAAGAAGTCCATTTAACCAAATCATATCACTTAATGAGACATTATTACTGCAATCTATATATGCAAATGCAGGAAACCAAACACAATTATAGATAACTGAAAATAATAACTTTCTTCCAGTAATTATTGCTGATGATTCAACTCAGCGCTCAGACAAATTTCATTAAGGAATTGCAAACTAAAAATGATCCACTACCCACTGCTTAGAGGGTGGATTAGCCTACGCCATGTTACAGCTATCTCCATATGCAAATGAGAAAGATAAGCAATCACTCGTTCCCCTGGCAGCTACAAAGACAAATAAAGAAAGTTACTGGGCTTGAACAAAGGCATTAGTGACTGAAATACAGGAATGCAAAGGAAAATTGTATGGACCTCATGTGATGCTCTGTAGGACATTTATGTCTCATGCATAATAATGCATATGGTAGTGAAGACATCCAAATTTAAAACAAATGCATAATTTATTATACATAAAATATTCTACACTGCATATAAGTATGCTGTAAATACACCAATCAGCCATATTAAACCCTGAAATGTGAAGTGAATAACTTTTTTTTTTTTTTTTTTACAGCGGCAACTGTCAAGGAGTAGGATATATTAGGCAGCAGGTGAATAGTCAGTTCTCAATTTTGTAAAAATTGGAATACGTTATTTCCATAACTGCAGGTGTTGTGTCGTGTTTTTGCTAAGCAGTGATTAGTACCTACCAAAAGTGCTCCAAAGTAAGATTGCATGTAAATGAACCAGGATGCACGTGCAATAAATGGAAGACAGCCGAGGAAGTGTGATGTTCTGTTGAAAAACCTTGGGTCCTAGTATTCATGTGGATGTTATTTTGACATGTACCACAAACCACATTGTTGCAGACTAAAGAATAATTCAGGTTCAGGAATGATTTAAGGGACATGACAAAAATTTCAAAGTGTTGATTTAACCTCTAGATTTCCAAACTAACGGCTTAAAAGATCTGCTGCTGATATGTTAGTGCCAGATATTAGTGCCAAATTCAAATGTTTTAAATTGTTTTGGTGGCACAAGTGGGACCTACACAGTATTAAGCAGGTTTTTATATTATGGTTGATTGGTGCATATGTAAACATGTATACATACATACACACACATATATATATATATATATATATATATATATATATATATATATATATATATATATATATATATATATATATATATATATATATTTTTTTTTTTTTTCAGGTATGATGTATATGATCAATAGAAATAGTAAGATGGATAATACAAATATCCAAAATGAATGTGGTCCACACCTCCACATTTCAGATTCTCAGTGCAGCCTCACTCACGTTTCAGTTCAACAAAATGATATCTTCACTATTTTCTAAAATTAATTAATTAATTAAAATTTATTTTGTACAAATAATTTCAAGACTAATTAATAGTAAAGTGTCTTCAGTGCTTGTTTCTAAGTAATTAATTGTTATTAATTGGATTTAAATCACAAGGTCCCCTGGTGGTCTAGTGGTTAAGATGCAGCGCTCTCACCGCTGCGACCCGGGTTCGATTCCCGGTCAGGGAACCATCCCCAGCCACGCTCAGTGCCGGTCCCAAGCCCGGATAAATTTGGGAGGGTTGCGTTAGGAAGGGCATCCAGCATAAAACATGTGCCAAATCAAACGTGCGGAGGATCCGCTGTGGCGACCCCTAACAGGAGAAGCTGAAAGAAAGTATAATTGGATTTAAATCACAGATTTTCATTTATTAATATTATTATTATTAATATTATTATTATATTTCACAATGCAGTTAAATATAATAATACAGTTGCAATACAGTTCACTGAAAAACAGTATGACTGATCCATTATACATTAGGCATTAAGTTTAAAGTTTATACATTAAGTTTGCATCAAGTATATTCTTATATTTATGGTAAATATTATTAGAAATACCCACAAGACCTGGCATTTCGGAGATACTCTGAACCAGTTCAGAAATGTGGTCCTTGTCAGAATCACTTAAGTCCTTACACACGTTTTTCTTATTTCCAACACAAGACCTGTAAGAACTGACTATTCAGCCACTGTCTAATATAATTCCATTCCTTGACATATGTCATGGTATAATCAATGCTAATTTTTTCATATATCAAAGCTTTCCGTGTTATGACTGAGCAGTGTATATAAATCATACCAGGACATGCCCCCCAATGTTTAAGCTTCCTGACCCCCAGCCAAACACAAAGCTGTATGAAACACTGCTTTACATATATAACCTAAAAGAATACAATGTATTGTTTTTCATATGTGTTCTGACAATATACTGAGGGATCAAACAATAATCATCCAGTTGTATGTCAGCATAGAAACAATACCATCTATTATATTCATGCAATGTTAATCTAAGTATTCTTCTAATATGTTGTTTCTCTATTAACACATCATTAACAATTACTGTAGGCCCACAAAATCTAAGCCTTAAAATAAATGTATTTTTTTATGTAACAATATAAATATAAATGTAAGAGCTTACAATCATTGTAAAGGTTGAAGTATTCTGGAAGTGTTTTGTGAAAATTTGAAAATGTATTTCATTTGAGAATTCTTCATAAAAAAACAAAACTTTTTCAGCAGACTCCTTTATGATACCATCCTAATCTTTGTGACAATGTTTGCTGGATTTCATTGTCTGCATGTCATAGTAGAAAAAAAAACATTTTTTTTTCAGATGTTTTAAAATTCTTATGAAGCCATCACCCATTTGTAGAAGAGCTCCTCCTTCATCCTGTACCCGCAATGTAATCCTTTAGTGGTGTTATATTAGTATGCTGCTCACATTTTCTCATTATGATCTGAGCCAGTCTGTCCATGCTTATTCACCGTCACAAGCTTCAGTTTATATTAGCTAGGTTTGCCTCCTCTGCTGAGCTTAGCCAGCCTGATCCTGATCTTGCTTCCCATCACCGTTATCCTCAGCTTTAGCCCTAAGTTATGGGACTAGCACCTCTAGCCTTGGCAGCTGGCTAACAATCATTTTCTCTTGGTGAGTGGTCTCAAAGGGCTCAATTTAGACACAGGACACATACCCCCAATGTTGACTGCTAGCTCTGAGTGGCTGCATTCAGAGGGATTGTGAAGGCTCAATCAGAAGCATGACTTTAAAGAAACAAATTGAGATCCATAACGGATATAACATTGAATCTATTATCACAAGCAAAAATGAAACATGGGAACGAGGGCTCTGAGTGCCAGCACCTGTTATCAGCATAAGTAAAAAAAAAAGGACTTCCTGTGTTGGTACTTAAACAGAAACCATGTTAAACGATTCCCAGGAACGTGCATGTGAAACTTTAAGAGGAAGCCAAATTTGCACGTTATGGATTCCCTGGTTCCTTGTTTTTGGGATACATCCAATATGTATTCAAGGAATGTCTATAGATAACCCGAGGCCTGTGGGCGGATTAGCATAAATTAAGCTGGTTGTGAAGCTTTGTAGGTCATCTTTATAGTTCAGGTCTTTTCAGATGAGGCAAGCATGGTAATAAGACAACATTAATGAGAAGGACTGTCAGCTTAGTGTAGCAGAGCTCTAATTAGCTCAATTCTGGTGTCAGTCAAACATATGAGACTTAAGATGACCAAGTATGCCTCCAGATGGATAAACAGTAAATGCTATATAAGGAAAACCTATAAAAAGTCATTTAATCAAGCCTAACCAAACTTACAACTTCCCACCAAAGGCTTCTGAGCAATCTGCAGAAATGTATCCCAACTTTGTTGTTAAATGCCCTCTCTGGCGTCCCCGTATACCGTATAATCTGTGAGTCTTATAGCACTAATTACTATCTTTCCCCTTTCCCCAATTAATGCAATACATGTTGGGAGCAAGGCTTTTAATTAAAGCCAAACGAAATCAGTAAAATATCAAGCACAGTAAAAAAAATTGCGCAATTTCATGGAATTCTGATTATATATAACGCCTTAATAGTAGATACGTTTATTTTCTAACTATTTTTCAGGGAGTTATAACCAGTCTGTAGTCATTGCCATGGGAAAATGTTGCAGCATGAAAGCAGATGCCACAAAGCAGAGGCTGAAGTCACCTTGCATGGTATTTGCATTGAAGTTTTTGAACCATTGAACCAACAGACTCATTAACACTACCCTGAGTTGACCTACAGCAAGAAAAGGGGTATGCGCCCCTTCATCAACCAGAGGTTCAAATTCATTGCCTGCTTTATTGTAACTTCTGAACATGAGCCTTTGAAAGCAGGATTAGAACTGAGACAGGCTGCTTTGTTCCACTTCACTATTAGAGCCAAGCTTGGCTGTAAGGCAAACTCAACACTACTCCCTTGAACGAGCAGGAAGTGCCAGATCAAACTCTGACAGAGGTGCTCTCAGCACAAACCCGTGCCAAAACTCCAAACTGTCAGGAACAGCGTACTTCTGTCATTACTTGTCAGCACCATGCCAAAACTCCAAACAATTAGGAACGTTGCACTTCTGTGATTATGTTTTATTCACAGATTGTTGCGAAAGAACAGATACAAATGCTTTTTCAATTAAATATAACTGGTGTTTGATCAGTTAATTCACTTTAAATGTACGTACTGCAATAAATCATTGTTAATATTTGGAACATATTTGCCTGTTTATGAGTCATAGATTTGTGTTATGGTTTCCATAGCAACCTACTCCCTGTGTTATGGTTTTGTTTTCTGTTCTGGTTTGTAAGTCCCCCAACTGAACTTTTCCAAATTTTGTAGTGTTATATCCAAGGGGACCTCTGAAGATGATGCAGAGATCAATAGGTCAGATGTTCACAGAACAACCATAGCCCCATAAAGAGAAACAGTATGTAAGGGGCAAGCCATATAAAATCTCACTCATTAAAAAATATGTATTAAAATAAAAAATAAATAAATATGATAATCTGCCATTTCTCATCAAATATGCCAAATAGTGTTAAAGTACAACATTTGACTTTAGAAAGAAAAATGCTTTATTTTTACACCCAGGCCAGTCTTTAAAAACTTTTTTTTATAAGGTTTCACTACTTTACACTGTGACTCTATGCATTGTAGAAAAGCTGATGATGCTGAAGATCTAACTGAAAACTCAACAAGTCAGTAATCCAATTTCAATGCTACCTATTTTCAAGACATCAGTGACAGCAATAATTTTCTTTACCTCCACTATACTATGCTACTACTATCCTCTTTATTGACTGGCGATGATAAATTCACATCATCACATCCACCCACATCCAGCACATCCTCATCAGTTGACCGCTTTCAGTGCTGTCAGGGGAATGTCACCCACCTACACAGTGTCAATCATTCAACCTTACACTTCATCCTACACACTATGGTCTTTGAATAAAGAGATGGTGTAGCTTCTATTTATCTTGCAGAATCTCTAATCATCTCAAACCCCTTCTTAAAACATTCCTTATACTCTCTTTTGTTTGATGTTACGCTACATTTGATGTCTCTTCACTTTGTTATATTTTCATTCACAGATGTTCAGTAACTTTATCCTGAACATGAGGTGGAAATACATTCATGGTACAGAATCATTAGATTGCACGATCATTCGCACCTATCAACAATTTAGTTACACCTACAGCATATATTTGGGAGATTGGAAGAAATCAGGCAACCAGAGGAAACTCACCCAGACATGAATTTGAAACACGGGCAGTGGCCTGTTTAAGATCGAACTAGAAACCCTGGATCTGTAAAGCATTAACGCTAACAGCTGCACCACCATGCCACCATCGTGAACATTTAAGAAGGCTTTGTTTTAGTTTTTCCTTCTAAAATAAAATTTACTTTACTTTGATCATTTTACCACTACTTACTGCACTTTGTAGCTCTTGGCATTGCACTAGACTCTTTCCTTTTACTTCCTAATTGTGAAGCTTAGCATTTAAATTGGCCCTTTGGGGAAAAAATCAAGATAGAAAAGAAGTGATAAATAGATAAAATAAATAAATTAATAAAATAAATGTATGAATGTAAATACAGATAGTTTCATGTAAATGTAGAAACTGTAACATGCTTCTTGTTTCAGATTCCAAGTAAGTTACCATAATAAAACATGTAGACAAGAGGCTTCAGTAATCCTCCTATTTTCTGGGCACGTGCACTCACTGCCATATGAGGTTGGCTGATTGTCTTCACAAACCCATCTGTCATTGGCTTATTATTCTAAAGCTCTCATATACAGTAAATCCAAGCCAACCAAAATGATCCTACAGCAGGAAAAACGAATTCTGTAAAATCCTCTTTGCCATGCACATTTACTCAGGGACAAAATATGCTTTCGCTAAGAAATGGATAAGCGCTCTCTCTCTCTCTCTCTCTCTCTCTCTCTCTCTCTCTCTCTCTCTCTCTTCTCTCTCTCTCTCTCTCTCTCTCTCTCTCTCTCTCTCTCTCCCTCTCTCTCCCATATTCACATCCACACACTATCTGTGTTGATTTTAAGGGCAGCAGGTGATGGCTAGCAGAGGCAATGGTCTTAAAGCAGATGTCTAATAGAGTTTTATGAGTCCCTCTACTTTATCAAGCCAAGCCAAAGCTGACAGTTCAATGCTGGAGGGCAATTAAAATTAAAGCATGCCTGATTAGAATATCATATTCATCTGGATGGTAATTATGGTGTCTGGTGTGGAATAAATAATTAATTATGCAAAACCAAGGCAGCTGCCACTGGCTAGAGTTAGCTGACTTTCTGTCAGCATCTCACAGGTCTGGAAAGGATAAAGAGATTTGGGGAAATAAGCTCTTTAACTGCTATCTGTGTTGCTCCGACACAGTGCAGTGTGCCATTGAGAGAAAAAAAGACAAGACAAAAAAAGATGGCTGTCTGCCCTTACACAGTTTAATTTGGCACGCTGAGGGCAAGTCTCTTTTTAACTAGAATTACATTGGCTATTCAGGCATGAGCAGATTTCTTAGTGACCAGTATCTTGAGAAACTCTAAAATTAGTACAGGAAACATAAAAGAATTTTGAAAAGGTAAGTAGTATTTTTTTATTATTGAAATGCCTTAGCATGTATTGGCAAAAGTTTAGGATCTGAAAAAAAATTTTTTTATTTGCTTGGCACTCCGTTTGCTAAAAGATGTCAGAGACAATTATGTTTTCTAGAGCTGTATTGAGGTAAACCTCTTTGCCTCTCCACCCATCTCTGGATACGTCATTAGTCTGATTTATGATGGCAGGCACTGAAGCTGAAACACTCAGAGCCAGTGAAGTGTCATACAGGCACTACAAGTACAGAGATAAGGCAGAGACACTCACCTACTCTGAATGCCTATCAGGGATGTAGAAGTACATAAAAAAAAGGGCATGCAAATAGTTGCTCCTTTAAATTATTGTATATATTACATACATCTCTTTAAAGTACAGTGATACTGCTATACAGTATACTGGTATATGTCAGCTGAAATATGGACACAGTAAATTAATTGATTAAATTCAAATATAAATTCTAATTATTTTAATGCATATTAAAATCAAACGTATAAATAATAATAAAAAAAGACCCAGGAATATATAAATTTCTGCATTCTTATTAACAAGGGTTGTCAAAAAACACTCTAAGCCATGCATATTAGCATCATGCTGTTACGTACACTTGCATAGCCCCAGGCTGAATTGCAAATTTTTTCCTATTGGATGTAACATATGGGGTACAAAAAAATTGTCCTGCCCTAAGTAAGACTTACATAGGAAGCAGCAACCATTTTGAGAACCAGTTTCAGCTTATATGTCTTGTAATGAAATGCAGGCACTTATGTAACTAAAGAAAGGTTACTCTATTTCACTGGGGAATATATGGGAGCTGAAAAATTGGAACAGCAACAAAGGAACCTCAATATAATTTAGCATGTTTATCAGACCATAGATTGCCTTTTAACAAGCCTCCTCGTGGCTTGAGCTGTGGTTAGCTGCATCATTATTTATATAGTAAAGCTGACAAAATAAAACAAATTAAAAACTATGTCACATAAATCTACTGATAAACACCAGCTAATTTTGGTTTACCTTGATTTTGTTGGCCAAACATTTGGGATTGTGGAATTCCCTGGGTTGGTCAAGTCTCCTTAGGATGACGTCAGAAACATGGTTGTGACTGGACTTTGCAACATCTGATTTTCTAACCAAAATTTTGTAAGGATGACAAAAAAGAATAAAGGTCATTAGCAGCCTTTAAGCTTTCTAGGACTAGGACAAAGCAATTATAATGCATAATACAAAGATACAAGAATAAAGACATCTTTAAAATGTAAATAAAATGTGTGTGTATATATATATATATATATATATATATATATATATATATATATATATATATATATATATATATATATATATATATATATATATATATAATACATATTAGCCTTACAGTTAAGCTAGTGGGACAAAATCCAATTACTACTTATTCTTCTTCTTCTTTCGGCTTCTCACAGCTTCTAGGGGTCGCCACAGTGGATCATCCTTCTCCATATCCTGTACATCTGCCTCTTTCAACCCCAACCACCTGCATGTCTTATTTCACCACATCCATAAACCTCCTCTTTGGCCTTCCTCTTTTCCCCCTTCCTGGTGGCTTTATTCTCAGCATTCCCCTACCGATATACCCTATGTCCCTTCTTTGCACATGTCCAAACCATCTCAATCTCGCCTTCCTCACCTTGTCTCCAAAACGTTCTACATGTGCTGTCCCTCTAATAAACTCATTTCTAATTTTGTCCATTCTCGTCACCCCCAACGAAAACCTCAACATCTTCATCTCTGCTACCTCCAGCTCCACCTCCTGTCTTTTACTCACTCTCGCAGATACCCCATCACAAATCCCTCCTGCCACTCTTCTCCACCTACTCCACCCTGTCTCCACTCTTTTCTTTACTTCTCTAACACACTCTTCATTACTTTGCATTGTTGACCCCTGGTACCTGAACTCCTCCACCTTCTCCACCTCTTCTCCCTGCAACCACACCACTTCACTGCCCTCCCTCTCATTCATACACATGTACTCAGTCTGACTCCTACTGACTTTCATTCCTCTTCTCTCCAGCACATACCTCCACCCCTCCAGGCTCTTCTCCACCTGCTCCCTAATCTTACCACAAATCACAATATCATCAACAAAATCAAACATCATAGTCCACGGAGACGCCTATCTGACCTCGTCCTTCAACCTGTCCATCACTACTGCAAACATGAAAGGGCTCAGAGCTGATCCTTGATGCAATCCAACCCCCACCTTGAACCAGTCTGCCGTTCCTACTGCACACTTCACTGCTGTCTCACTGTCCTCATACATGTCCTGCACCACCCTCACATACTTTAAGACACACCTGACTTCCTCATGCAATACCACAACTCCTCTCTCGGCACCCTGTCGTATGCTTTCTCTAAATCCACAAACACACAAATCAACTCTTTCTGACCTTCTCTATACTTCTCCAGAAACATTCTCATTCACCACAGATGCAAATACAGCATCTGTGGTGCTCTTTCTTGGCATTAAACCAAACTGCTACTCACAAATGGTCACCTCCTCTCTCAGCCTGGCTTCCACTACTTCCACATAACTTCATGGTGTGACTGATCAACATTATTCCCCTTTAGTTACTGCAGGTATGCACATCTCCCTTATTCTTAAAGATCGGTACCAGATAACTTCTTCATTCCTCAGGCATCCTCTCACTTTCCAAAATCCTGTTAAACAATCTCGTTAAAAACTCCACCACCATCTCTCCTAAACATCTCCACGCTTCAACCAGTATGTCATCTGGTCTAACTGACATTCCACTCTTTATCCTCTTAAAGACTTATTTTAAGCTCTCAGTCTGCATCCTGCATTTGGGTCCCTCCAGCCAGTCCCTGACATCATCACCCTATCAGAAACTCTCTTCACCTCCACTACACTCTTACTGTACTTTTTCCTCAGGATCACCCAAACACCATTTCTCTTTCCCTCTACACCATGATAGAACAGTTTAAACCAACCTCCAATGTTTCTGGCCTTACTCCCTTTCCACTTGGTATCCTAACTCTCTCCCTTTACCAGTCATTGTACCAACATTTATTGTACCAACCTGAACCTCCACTCTCCTAAACTTCTCCATTTTCCGCTGTCTTTGTAGATGTCTTTCTCCTCTCCTTCTTCTCCTTCAGCCAACAGTAGCCCAATTTCCCCCAGTACCCTGTTGACTTACAATACCTGTGGCAGTGGTTGGTAAACCCGGGATTTGACCGATCCGGTTTACAATGTACAATCTCTCTACTACCATATTGGTGGAAGAATGCTGGAAGGCCAATGAGGAGGTTTGTAGATTTGGTGAGGGAAGACATGCAGGTGGACGGCTTGAAAGAGGCAGATGTAGAGGACAGAGTGATATAGAGACGGATGATCTGCTGTGGCGACTCCTGGAGCAGCCAAAAGGTGAAGAAAAATCCCTTCACCAAAAATACAGACCTTGAATTTCATTCTGGACTACAGTTCTATCGTCAGAACCACTTGATTTGTCCTGCCGTGGCTTCCATTCAGTGAAAATTACATCAACCCACAAATAACATTGTGTGTTTCATGGAATTTCACACTAAATTTAAATATCTGTTAAAGGCAGATTAGTGTGGAGTGAAATAAAATTGCCCAAAATGCACTGCAGAAAGAAAGATGTATTAATTACCTCTGATGGGTGTTCCTAATGGGTGTATAGTTTTGAAACATTTGATAATTTGCATCATGTCTGGCTGCAGATGAATCTGTATGAATCTGTTGTTATGCACAAGGATCTTGTTAAATAATACTTTGGAACTGATCCTACATTTGTGAATTCCAACTTCAATACCACTAAACTACCCCTGGTTGGTTGATTACATGATAGTTAATTATACAAATGTAAAGAATGATTAGCATGCCCAAAAACAAAATGTTACCTTTAAACTAAACAGTGTCTGCTAATGTTACCATCCAACAGGTCAACTGAATTGCACTGATGTTGTGATGTTGTAGCATGCATGCAGTGATAAAATGTCATATATTGCAACCCAAGTTCGTTTCAGTAGTAAAAGATTACATCAGACAATTTATCCCTGAGGCGTATAATTCCTGACAAACAGTTTAAAAACAATTTAAAAAGTGTGTCTCGTCAATGCCGAATTAGATATCTGTCATTAGAATAATGCAGTTAAAATTAATCAGAAGGATTAGAATCTTGTGGTTTACAGACAGGCAGCTGATACAAATGCTGATGCAGACAAATGGAAGCTTTATTATACAAGCTTGCAAACAGAGCCAAATGGTGAGACACAAACATGTTCAGTGAGCTGGTCAGGTCAAGCAACGTACAAAGAGCATACACTGGGCAAAACAAAGAGCAAAGATCAGTAAAAACTATGACTAATTGCAAGGTTTGTTAACGCTTGAAACAAAAACATTGAGTGTTACTTCACTATGAACAAAGAAACATGTGGGATTAAACACAAATACAAGAGACAAACTAAAAACAGGTGAAAATAATCATGACACACTATCATGACACACCAGTGATGAAATGTGCGTGAAGAAAAGAACCAAAACAAAATGCACATGGCAACATAATCACTAAACAACAAACATCTACAATGTGCACTGGGAGATCTACAACATGTCACTATTTAGGTAATAGTAAACAGCATTTAAAAAGCTTTTATAACAAGTAATAATAATCAGGTACAGTCAGCATTCCAATTTGTCCCAAAGGTGTTCAATAGAGTTAATGTCAGTGCTCTATAACAGGCCACTCAAAATCGTCCACTCCAACGCATGTAAATCATACTTTTATGTGCACATGCACTGGTTTGTGTCTCCTTGTTTAAAATAAATAGAAAATTTAATGATACCATATCCACAGACATCCTTTATAATTGTGTCTCTCCAACTCTGTGGTACAGTGGCGGGCCGTGCATTTGGTACCTGGGTCTTCAGTGAGGACTTACCTGACTTAATTTACCTCTTAATACCACCACTATCACATCGCAATTATAGAAACCATCAATACTGTACAAAAACGCAATATACCAACGCATTCACATATTGAGGGTGAATACCATTTTACTAAAGCAAAAAACCCAGTTAAGACAACTCCAAACCTCTACACTACCACCACAACTGTCATCTGGAGCAGTTCAGAATCAATATTTGTCTAATAACATGACAAAAACATTAAAATGTAAATAAAATACAACCTACTCACCAGAGATGCAGACTCATAATTTACACCGCTCCTCAGAGGCTGTAAGCTAGTGGTACCGCTCGTATTCACTGGTCTGGAAGTGAAGAACAAACCCTTTCCCGGGCTGAGACACGCTAGCTAGCTTCGGGGTTGGCCGACCTCTCCTCACAATGTCTAGCTTTTCTTGAAAATGTATTTTTAAGAATGTCCGAAACCAAATGAATTTCTCTTTCTCCGTCAGCTATTGTGGGCGTAAAACTCATGATGTATTAATGTGTGCAGAGCAACTGTGCTGTAACAGTTTCCCTGACCTACTAATCAGAGAAAGGAAAAATGCTGACGCCATTCTGTGAGGCGAATTTGAAATCTGATTGGTTATTGAAACAGACCGATTGATAATATAATCTAAGATAAAACGGCCAGCACTACTGTATTATGTATTATGAGTTTGGAAAAAAAACCTCCACTTGAGCAAAACTCCAATTCAATCTGGACTAGAATAGCTTGATGTTTTCATTTTATAGACACTTCGCAATGCCATTTTACTCCACCCTATAATCCTATAACATGGATTTCAATCACTTGAATGGCCTAGTAAAAGCATTTGGCAAATGCCAAAATTTTAAATTGCTAGCATTAGTCACAGAGCTGTAAAGCTAGCCTCTGCATAATCCGAGTACCTGTGAAACATTGTCACTCAGGACAAACTGGGTCAAATTCTAATTAATCTAATCATTATTAACCATAATGAGCCAAATGTTGTGCTTTTTGTAATTTAGTACTGTAACCTGTGTAAATTTCTTAACTGGCTGCACAAGCAAGCACAGAACTGAGTGTTATAAGACCATAAGGGTAAATCGAATCTATTTGTGATTGCCAAACACAAACCAGTGCCTGCTAAATAGTAGCCTGCTGATTTAGCTAGTTGGTTGAAGCTAGTTTGCATGTGATGTATCAAAAAGTTTAGAAACTAATGGTGCTCACTGGTGCTATTCTGACCATGCGTGTTACCATGTCTGAGATTTCATCATCATATTTTAAAGGTGATAGAAAGTAAATATAAATACATAAAGTGCTTTCTTGTAAACATCGCAAGTCTCGAAGCTTTTTGATATTACCTCATATTGTACTGCATTGCCTAATTTTTATAATATTAAGGGGTAAATAATTATGTTGAACCCTTAATCAGACAATCCTGACAACAAACCATGTTGACATACATGATGCTTCATCTTCTTCTTCTTCTTTCGGCTGCTCCCATTAGGGGTCGCCACAGCGGATCATCCGTCTCCATACCACCCTGTCCTCTACATCTGCCTCTTTCACACCAACTACCTGCATGTCTTCCCTCACCACATCCATGAACCTCCTCCTTGACCTTCCTCTTTTCCTCCTACCTGGTGGCTCCATCTTCAGCATACATGATGCTTCATAAAAGGGTTTAATGATGTCAGTATATTGACACTATACTGTAGTATACTGGTAGGTATTATATAATTGCTATAATTGTAACTCGAACATTAAACATTCTGGAATATTATTTCTTTTATTGTACAATTCAGGAACTTTGCATATCCAGAATATTATGGATTTGCAGTCATGCCCTTTAATTCGATTTTATGTTAATTATAATAGAGCATTAATGCACCAAAAGTCCTGTTGTTTACTTGTGCTTATTCTCTGTATGCTGCTTTGTGCTTATGCTCCAACAAGCTTTGCTAGCTTTTACTCTGACTGATGCTATGCCCGAGGAACTGCCCTGACATGTAGTGAATATAAACGAAGGATGTGGTTGTTATGGCACATTGCACCTCTTGAATGCATAATGATAAGCTTAGGTAATCGTCCCAATGTATGCATGCTATTCCGTGAGCCTCAAGGTTTTATCTTTTGTTTATACAGAGAGATGAATTGGTACACACCATTTTTGATAATCTCTCGCTGTGGGAGGTTTGTGATTACATACCTCTGAAGGCTGAAGCAGTGGGATACTCACTCATCCAAGATTCATTTCATTACTGACATTAGCAAAAGAATTTGGAGAGAAAATGAGAGAAGAAGAAAGATATTGCATGAATAGGGAAAAAAATTTGAATAAGAGTTTCAGAAAATGAGTTTCTCTTAAAGCTTGAAGAGAATTGAAACAGGCTTTAAGAAGAATTCCTTAAGAACAGTTGGGCACGGCTTTTTAAATAATTTTGCTATAAGTCGATAAATCCACCGATCTGTAGCATACTCTACTGATCTATTCACTACACATAAAGGTAAAAATAATTTGTATGTAAATTGTTCAGAGTGTTGTGCTGAATGTGTTGAGTGTTGAGTTAAAACAGTGACATAGTAAGACTTGGGAAGGGGTCCATGCTATGAAATTCCATCCTTAATAGGATTCAATTATTCTAAAGGACCATTGGCATTAAACATTCACTGTATGTTACACATATACCAAGTAGGCCTGTAGAAAATGTTTTTGCATTTTTTCAAGCAACTTCAATTAAAAAAATCTTCCATCAAATCGAACTGACAGCTGTGATAGAACAATATATTTACAAATGCAATTCTTTAGGTTATCACAGAGATACAACAGCTCCAAAACAAACATTTAAGTGTTACTGTAAAACAAAAAGAAATGTAATCACAGACCTACACCACATTTATGACATTTCAAGGGAATTATGTGAGAGCACCTGACACTACTTGAAACCAGGCCCTTACTTGGCATTTAGTGCCAGCTGAGGCTGTTTACAGCATTGAGGCTTATGAGTGGGCTTCATAACAAATGCCTGGTTGGTGGCTTGCATGGCCTGGCAGAGGCTTGAATGTTTCCTTTCTTCTGTTTCCTTTCTTCCTTTAGGTGGCAAAACCTGTCCACCAAATCACCTCTGCCAAATACAAGCTGACAGAGCATCCTTGAATTAGCCCTAACCCCTAACCCTAGACTGCCATATCCATAGTGGAGAAGTGGTGTGAGGAGGTGGCTGGATGCACGGCAGTGTCATTGTGTCATCCAGAGCAGTGGTAGAGATATTTAGGCATTTGCTCTGCCCACAATATGCACAACTGCATCTGACTTCACCCTATTTGCAAGCCACATTGGACATTGAGTTGTCTTAGCCATAGAAGGTGTGCTTCAGCCCACATCCAGTGCTGTGCTTCAATGGAGGCACATTGGAGGAGATTTTTCCACATACCCCACCTCAGCTTTTCTGGCCAGTGTGGATAAAAACCCTGTCTTTGATGGTGGTCAATGTAAACAATACCTTTTACATAGTGTTCTCAGAACCCACTGATCTGATGTTATTAGACCCCACTGATTCCATTACAAAGGGAAAATTAATTCACTGTTATATACCAATTTCATATATTAAATTGACAAGCCTTGTGACACCCTTGAATCTCTTGTAATACAGTACCATATTTTTCGGACTATAAGCCGCTACTTTTTTCCTACGCTTTGAACCCCGTGGCTTAAACAACGAAGTGGCTAACTTATGAATTTTTCCTGGGTTTTTCCCGG
This sequence comes from Silurus aristotelis, assembly GCF_946808225.1. Classification (NCBI taxonomy): domain Eukaryota; kingdom Metazoa; phylum Chordata; class Actinopteri; order Siluriformes; family Siluridae; genus Silurus; species Silurus aristotelis. The sequence goes on from NC_139579.1 coordinate 16,452,762, forward strand.
TTTCACCAACTTCAAGCCAAAAAACTGAGCGACATAACATTAGATCAATGAAATTTCCGAACGGAAACGAAAAAACGCACCTCACCTGTGTTCTGAGCTGCAAGGCTTTGGGAGAAAAGCTTTCACCGGGTGATTTTTAAACGCACGACGATGCCAAAAGATAAACTCCCGAGAGAAATAGTTGTGAAAGGAGAGAGGAAGACAGTGAACAATGACTTACTTGGTAGGCTTCTGTTAAGATACAAGCCGTTGTAACGCGCTGAGTCTGGGTGAAGGGAGAGCTCACTAACTCCGGTTGCAACAGAAATCATATAAGCACAGACAGGTTTCCAAAACCCGTGCTTTTTTATTTTTCTTGGCAACAGCCTTAAGGGTTATTCAAAGAAACTTAAAACTGAGCATCAGAAAATAATAAGGACATATTCCTCGTCTTGAACACACGCAGTAATACTGGAAAAATGCAGTGGCATGCTATTCCCAAAATACCGCTATGCTCCTAAATGAAGCACAACATATTTCACCGTTACACAGTGTGTAACGTGTCTTTCGTTAAAGCCTGTGTAAAGTTTATTAGTATAGACACCTGCTGCTTATAGACAGTTGCGGCTTATTTATGTTAAAAATAAAAATATTTGTAAAATTCAGTGGGTGCGGCTTATATATGGGTGCGCTTATAGTCCAAAATTACGGTACACGCTGCTACTGTTTTTAAGGTATTTTTGCTTGTGTTTGCAAGCATTGATGATCTAAACTTTTCAAAAGGGCACTCACTCTTCCTCTTAGTTTAGGAGATTATTAGCCAAGCCTTTGACCTATTTCTGTCCTTTTTTTTTTAAACAGGTGGAAGAAGCCTATTTTTCACTTCCTAGAAGTCTCAAGAACAGGTTTACGGTAGCTTTCAGTCCTTGCTGTGACAATCTAGTGTCCGAGGCAGGTAATAAATATTCATCAGTATTCACTGAGCCTTGTTGATAATGAGACTTGCATTAGGTTGTAGTCAGGACATGGATTTGAAATTGCTTTTTTAAAATATTTAATGTAAAGAAAATCCAGGAACTAACTTTATTCATCATCTGAGTCCATTGGAGCGAGGAACAAACAATTTTTCACCTTAGACTAAAAAACAGTACAATATGTTGGGAAAGGTGAAAATATAAGAGAGTCTGTGGCTACAGCACTGATACAGCAACATAAAAGCAAGAGCAACAGGCCATTTGTCTAACAACAGTTATGGATGTATAGTAAATATGGAATTTCAAGAATTCATTCTCCCAAGGTGTAGGGACAATTCTCATATACTGTATGCAATATCTTGCATACAGTAAAAAAAACTGTGCAATTAAAGATTATAGCAAGAACAGAGTATGGTCTATCTGGCCTCTTTAGTCCTCAATTTCTTGCCAAACAAGAATGGAGCAAAAGGACAAATGTGACATAGCAGTCACGGTCACAGGGTAATGACAAGATTTGCACTTGGCAAGGAACAAACTCATGGAAAGACTCACTAGTTGTAAAAGGAAACCACACTGGCAGTTCACTGGCATAAGGAAGTACCCATTGTTCTGTTTCATTTCATAGTTTCATACACTTCTGTATAAGTGATGCTTTAGGACAGTTATTGAATAAAAGACACTAAGTGCAAGATCCCTTTTTATCCAACTTCCATTTTCTTGAATGAAGAAAGCATATATTCAGAGCTGTGCATAGATCTATCAAGACTGCGGATGGAAGGAGGACATAAATCAAGACTGTTTCATGTGAAAAAGGAGATTTGCTTTGAGCCTTTCAAATAAAAGGCCTTTATGCAGACAAATGACTGACAGTTATAATAACGTACCTCTTGCAGAATGAGCCGAATCGAAGCAGGCAGTGAGCCAGCCCAGACTTAAGCAAGAAAACGCAAGACCTCTGCCTAAAATAGCCTGGTCCATTCTGTTTCACAACACTAGAAAGAAAAAAGAAATCCCGTTCTATTTCCTTTTGCTAATTGTTGGGTGTATAATTGTCAACAGTTTTTGGTAGAACTAACATAAAAAAAGAGAAAAATGCTATATTATAAATTTTCTAGACTACACATTTTGCAAAGGGTATATCCTACAAATTCTCTAAAAGTTAGCTGGGTGGAGTAAAACAATAAAGCAAATGTGTCTATATAATACTACTAAAAATGGTGATGTTGGAAATAGTAGATATACAGAGAAGCTTCAATAAATTGTCTTTAAGTTGATATATTGTCAGTGGAAAACCCTACAACAGCAGGTATCATTTACAGAAACCATCCCAGTAATATGTAATGTATGTACCAGAAAAGTGTGTTGCCAAAAAAAAATCTGTTACATATTACTGGAGTTATTGTGAACTCTCCGTTCTATGTGTTAATTTGATATAATATCATACTAAATTAAATAGAATACTATTATCTATAGTTCTGTGCAAATCCAGATTCCAACTGCATTATTTTTTTTACTTGAAAATGACATGTTGCACTGTAGTACATCAAACTATACATTCTTCTGCATTAAATTAATATAGTATATAACACACACTGACTATCAATGTGATTCTGTGTGCTTGAACTTAGCAAGCGACTTGCAAAACCTGCAATGAAGGCCAAGGGCAAGTCCCATTTGTTTTTCCCATGGAGCTGTTTGGTGCCTCATCAACAACAGTCTAATGCTCCTGTTGCTAATAGCTCAGATGCCCCTTTTGGAACAGGAGCAATCCCACCCAAGAACACTTCCATCTGTCACCTAACATTTGGGATGGCAGACCTTTTTTCAGGTGTTTTTGGATCGGGACAAATAAATGCTGTTAAGAGATTAAATAAAACTAGACTATTTCCTTATGGAATTCATTGTTGTGTTTTTATTGATGAATTTTTTATACGTAGATGTTTCATAACTTAAATTGTAACATAAAAAGATAAATAATGTATGACTTTTTAAAAATAAATTAAATATCACTGTTAGCAATATATGCGTACATCTATTTATGTATGTATGTATGTATTAGGGCTGTCAAAATAAATGCGTTAATAATGCATTAGCGCAAATGAATTTTAACGCACAAATTATATAAACATATTTATTCATGGCATGCTTTCTTTGCTTAGATATATAAAAAGAATTTACATTTTTTAAAATTATTTTTATTCATAAACATTTGTTTTACTGATGTGCCAATGTAAAATAAAGCACTAAAATACACCAATGTACACATCCGGCAATTGAAACATACCAAAGTTTCGTTTGGTGCCCTGATGATTTACGTAATTTAAAACACCATAATAACTATTACAAGAATATTTTGTCTTCATGCTCTATGTTCAGTTGAGTTTGGTTTCACTAATAATAAACATACATTTGCATAAAGCATCCATGGCCATGGTAATTAGAGTATTAAAAACTTTAAAAGTATTCATTTAAGGTCCACATATATATTTTAGATCTGGAACATTCGTAATCTGAAACATTCACACAGGCAGATCAACCAAAGTCTATTACCATCGATACAGTTGACGTGACCAGACAGTCTACTGGCCTTTTGCCACACTGTCCAGACTCTCTCTCGCTTCCTTTTTCTCTCTTTCTCTCTGTGTGTATGTGTGTGCTTGTGCACAGGCTAGAAAGGCCACTGAACAGAACTAATATTAAAAAAGCAGTAAATCCACTCAGTAAGCCTGAGGCCCAGATGGCCCTGGATCTACCTTCCTGTTGTCTGCATTTGCTTCTGCTAGGTTACTCGAACACACGCACACACACCACACACACACACACACACACACACACACACACACACACACACACACACACACACAC